>NC_092719.1:20223434-20823434 GCF_047496885.1 Scyliorhinus torazame | reverse complement strand
TTTCATCGCCTTCTCACTGTAAGATATGCTTTCAGATGCCTGGGCCTAAGCTTTTTTCCTGCTTAAACCTTTCTGCCTCTTTCTTTTTTTATAGATAATCCTTACACGTACTCAACTAAAATTTTGGTCATCAGTCCTACTACAGTAACAAGTCATGGCTTAGTGTCAAATTTTGTCTTATTTTGTTGCTGTGAAGCACCTTGAGGTATTTTAGTTTGTCATAGGTACTATACAAACCGCTGTTGTTAGATACTGGCAGACTCTAATCCAGAGCATCACACCCTAAGTAGCGCTTTCCCGCAGAGTGAACCTTTTCACACAAACTCAGCTGAGGCAGCCACATGGATAAGAAGCCCAGGCACAGACTCTGTATGGGACTGCGCAGCTTCAAGGGAAGGCCTTTTGCCTCTATGAACTTTAGTGTGCAAACCTCCAGCATTATCATCCCAGGAAGGGCAGGGTGCTGGTTTATTGATATAATTTATTCACAGAAATAAACTATAGGTATGAATCCAAATTACAGGCATGGAAGGATTAGTCAATAACTTACCACTGTGCCACCTGTTTACAATTTCTGATAGGGTCACTTTGTCCTTCACTGTAGATCTGACAGCAATTTCTACAGGCGAACACAATAGCTACACCATTTAAACATCACCTCAATTCCCTGGAATTTATTTCATTTCTCTTCACAATTTCTGCCTTGCCCCATTTATCAAAATGAGGCACGATTCAACTTTTAAATTTCTAAGTGTCACTTTGGGCGAGTTTGGCAGGGTGTTCCTGCCGGCTTTTTGGGTGAGATCCAGACCTGAATTCACCCACGCTTCATAATTTTTTGGGGGGTCTCAGGAGTTTCTCCCCAGTTTAGCCCACACTTAGAAATGTTTTCAGCAGTGGGGAACTGAAGTCGCCAGCGATACCGGCTCCTCAGAGATCGGGGCGCCATTTTGAAATCAGTTTGCCTGGGTGTATCCATTGCCTAATACACACTAAGATCATCTTGTCCTTACACTGGTGGCTTGTGATTCCCTTCTACTTTTGCAATGAGAGGCATTTTGAGGGTATGGAGTTAGGAGGAACAAACAAACAGAAGAACACAAGAAATAGGAGGAGCAGTGGACCATCAGCCCATTGAGCTTGCTCCACCTTTCAATATGATCATGGCTGATCTAGGTCTTCAACTCCATTCTCCTTCCCACTTGTTTCCAGCATTATCTTGTTTGCATCAGGACCTCTAATCTTTCACTGAGAGCCTGACTGTACTGGATTGACTTAACTAGGAATCAAATTCACAGATCCGAAATAGTTCTGTATTTTAATCAAACTGTTCCCCATCCAATTCCCTTTGGCATACCGAAGACTAAGTCAATTGGAAATGTCATATCTGAGATTAATAGGTATTTCTAGGCAATGATATTAAATGATTTGGAACCAAGGTGGGTAAATGGAATTTCAGTAAAGTTTAGCCATGATCTAATCAATTAGCAGAATAAGTGTGAGGGGCTGAATGGCCTCCTACTGTTCTTATTTCCTTATGGACTGTTCTTGCAGCCTAGATACCAGCGTGCCTGACTTATTAATGATGTTAAAGAAGATATTTTTAATGTTTTCCCTCTTAAACCCCAGCGTTGGTTGAATGTAGATTTCATGCCATAATGCTATTTCTGAGCTGTGCTGTATGTCCCCAGGGCAGCACAGGAATCTGACAGCAAAGTTTAAACTGCAGATACAATTCAATAGGAAAATATTGGGAATTGGTATCAGTTGGATTATTGCTCAAATGCCCTTAGATACCCTTCTAATTTCTTCAGGGGTGCCGCACTCAATGAGTTCACACAAAATTCCTTTATGACTCATTAACCTGCTTGAGTTGGTCAACAAATGGTACAATAAATAATGAAAATATATTTGAAAAGCATATGGTATCCCAGGTTTCATTAATAGTGGCATTGAGTACAAGAGTACAGCTATCTTGAACTTGATTCGGCCACATCTGGAGTACTGCCTCCACCATACATGAGGAAAGCTGTGAAGACATTGGAGAGATTCTGTGATACTGCGAGAGGCACAAGGACTTCTTGTAAATGTGTTAAATTGTGCACGGTATATTGTAAATTAAACCCTTTGGGGTGGAATTTCTTCTGCTTTTCTATCTTGCTGGCAAAGCTGGCATTTATTGCCCATCTCTAGTTACTCTGAGAAAGTGTTGACGGGCCTCCTCCTTAAACTGCCACGTTGCCGAGTTTTGGTACAACTGAGCAGCTTTCCCAGCCGGTTCAGACTCAACCACACTGGTGTGGAACTGGAGTCATGTCGGGGCCAGACCAGCCAAGAATGAAAGTTTTTCTTCCCTGAAGGGCGTTATTGATCCAATTAGATTTGTGTGACAACCCAACAGCTTCCTGGTAACTTTTCTTGTCAGATTTTTAATTTCAGAATTTTGAAACAGAATTTAAATACTCAAACTGCCACTGCCTTTTTTTTTAGATCACCTTTTTGTAGATCACTCGCCCAGTAACAAAGCCACTGCAACAACAACCCTAGTAGCTTTACTGGGATTATGGGCAGAATTTACCGGCTGTTCACTCTGGCAGGATATTCTAGTCCCACCGATGGCGCACCCCCGCCTCAGGATATCCTGGCGACGAGGGTGCATTCAATGGGAAATCCCGTTGACAACAGCGGGACCAGGAAATCCCGCTGGTGAAAAACACGCACCGGGTTGCTCGGTAAATCCCGCCCAAAATGTCCCAAGGTGCAACACACGTATGTTATCAAACATGATGCCACATGAAGAGCTATTGACACGTGACTAAAACGTGGGTCAAAGAAATGGTTTCTAAAACAGAAGTAAAAAAGTGGGAAGGATTTGGGTGGGAATTCCAGAGATTGGAGTCTGGATGGGTTAGCAGCAGGTAAGGGGTTGGGGGGGGGGTGGGAATTAGGGGCAATAAATGCTGGCTTAGCCACATCCGATGAACGACTATTAAAAAAAAGGCCTATTTGGATGTGGAAAGACAGGGTGCTGTGAGGATGAACGTATTGGGTGACTAATGTCAAGAATGTTGGAATGGAGGCGTTTGGTAGCAGGACATCATATGCTGAAACCATCAGGGAATATGTTTCTTTTTTTTTAAATTTAGAAAATACCGGCCATCGTTTCAGGCTCCAAGAAGCATTTTTATTTTTCTCTTAATAAATTTAGAGTACCCAATTCATTTTTTCCAATTAAGGGGCAATTTAGCGTGTTCAATCCACCTACCTTGCACATCTTTGGGTTGTGGGGGCGAAACCCACACAAACACGGGGAGAATGTGCAAACTCAACATGGACAGTGACCCAGAGCCGGGATCGAACCTGGGACCTTGGCACCGTGAGACTGCAGTGCTACCACTGCGCCCTGTGCTGCCCTAGGGAATATGTTTCAACGCCCAGAATTAGTAACCCTATTGAGGACAGGGTGGCACGAAAGCTACCCCTACCCTTTGGGAACAGAGACAAGTAAAACATTGTCAATTTTAGAAGGTGGATGGGGTGGCAATAGCCAGTGAGTTGGTTCTGTGCAGTTGGGTTGAAAATCGTGCATAATATTTTAATTTTGTAGCTGTACAGCTGAGAGATACAGGATGACAGTGTCCTTGATGGGGGCAGGATTTGAACCTTAGCCAAGAGGTGAAAGGTCAGGGTGGTGAAACCATAGAAGCTCCTTGGCTCTATGAAAACCATGCTTCTGGGAATATACATCACAGCAGTAAGAGAGAGCCAGAGTTGGGGAACAGGTTCAAATCACAGCCAGAAGGGCCAACCTTTCGAATGGAAATTTATTGGATCAACTCTAATGGCATCCTTAGACACCACACATGGGTACTTTGGAGAGACTGGGGTGAATTACTCCTCTCAACTCTAAACTACTTCTGCAGACTGCTGCCATTGTGTGCCAGAGGTTACCCCATCAAATCTTTCCCCCAGACCCAGTTTCCTCTAACTTGCCACCCCGCCCCACTCCTCTGCCCCCCCAAACCAGGAATTTACCAGGGCCTCTACAAACCAATGACCTGCTTCTGGAAGCCCGATTAGTGTTCACAGGTCAGTGGAAAGACAGGAATGAGGCCTAATTACGAGTGCATCTTGGGCCTCCCGTATAAGTTATGCACTGACCATTCTATGCCTGAGAATGGGCTGGAATTAATTTTTAAACCTAGGGTTTCAAGCCAATTGATGAAATTCTCCACCTCGCAATGCCACAAACACGGAACGTGGTCGGGTGGAAAATCGGGCGGCCGGCCAAGATTGTGGTCCATGCCTGGTGCCGATTAGGGTGCCATGCTCCAATCCCTTGCTGGTGAAAATAATGAGGTTTGCAGCCTGCGTCGGTGGCATGTAAAACTGGCATTTGCATGCATTTAAATGTGATTAGTGCATTTGACCCACTATGTTCCAGGCCTCCACAATGCTCCGCCCCTCTCAGGCAGAGGCCATGTGGGTGGGAGTTACTAAAGTATTTACAAACCGTGACTACGCACCATGGCTGCTGAGGGGGGAGAGAAGGTAAGCCAAGTTTGGAAAACTGTTAAAAATTGTAGCACTTGCTGCCGGGGTCGGGGGGAGTAGTGGGGAGCGACGTGGTGACAGCTGTGGATTCGGGGTGTCCCCCTCGGGATCGGGGTGGCCTGGATCAGGCTGCTATTGCTGCAGCATTTGTTTTAAACACGCCCGTTCGGTACAAGTTACAGGCCCCTGGCTGCTCACTCTGCTGACTGCTCATTGTGTCCTGTAAATGTTCACAGAGCCTCTGGTCATTTGGGAGCCACCCAGGCTGCCCTTTTGGAAACCGTCAGACCCCAGTTGACCCATCAGTGAGATGGGCGTGGCCAAGCTCAATCAGTGACACACCAGGTGCTGCCAGCCCTCAGTTCACTCATCAGAAGCGCTGCCCCACTGCAGGGGAAGCAGGAGTAGCAGAGCTCACCCCAAACAAAAGGCACATGCACCATGGTCTTTGGCACACTCCCTGGCACACTCTCAGGGCAGAGGCCTCAATAGTTACCCTCTCAGGTAGCCCACTCCAGGACCACCAGCAGTCTACAAGCTCTGCCGGTTCGCTACGCCCCTACTCCCACCCATCCTGTCCCCCGAGGTTGTTACAACCTGTGTGTGTCACCCAGGACCCACAAAGCACTGCAGTTAAGCTCCCAGCAGACCCACACTTCCCTGCCTCACCCCCATCTATAGGATCTGCCCACACACAAGCAACTAAGCATGGAGGTGAGTGGTGGCACTCAGTGACCCTCTCCACCGCACAACCAGGTGCCGCCTTGCTGGCGGGAAAACACATGGCCCACCCAATGAGAGCAGCCGCAGTAAACTCCACTGGGGAAAGAGGACAGAGCTTATCGCTGACACAGGTTGCAGAAGCTACCGGTACCCCTGTTGACAGGGATGGACGGTGAGGATAGAGGATCCCCACATCACAGGCCCGGTGCCACTTGCTGATGGGGACAGGGGTGCAGTGCTGAAGGCAACATATCAGTGGGAATGGCTGAGGAGTGGAGATATGCAGAGCAGGGGCCAGCCGGTGAAACTCAAGTGCCGGCCGTCCAAGGAGGAGGTGAGAAGGAGGTGCCGCATCAGGCCACCTGTATACCGGCAATGCTATCCTTCGAAGAGCTGCTGAACCACCTGTGTCAGATGATGGCGCACCTGGCACCACAGGGGTATGGAGGAGGATCCCTGTAGCTGGTGGCATGTGTATGAAAGGCACCTGGCCAAAGAGGACAATACGGGTGTTGGGGTTTCGTGCAGGGTGGGATGGGAGGGAGATGCAGGAAGTTGGGTCTTGATTGTCCTCTATGGGAGTGAGGGTGCAATGTGGGGAGTGAGGGACATGGGTGATGCCAGAGGAATAGAGGTGTTGACTCTGGCATCAGATGCCAGAGTGGGCACCCGAGCTTCCCAAAGGAGGTCGTTCATCTTCTTGCAACACTGCCTGGCGAGCCTCACAGCATTGACCACCTCGGACACCTCCATCCAGCCAGGCCCGGTTGACGACCGCGGGTGGAAACTTGCCCACCCTAGGGCGGAGGGTGTCCCGCCTCTTCTCCACTGCATCAAACATTGTATCGAGCTCCGAGTCGGTGAAGTACGGTGCTGGTCTTCACTGAATCTTCTTAGCTGGAATGACAGTGTGTGGGGAGTGGGGTGTTTATAAGTAGCTCCAGCTTGTCAAGCTCTCCAACGCCAATTCGGCCCTAGCGAATCTGACGCTGGCGGGAATGAAAATCACTCTCAGTTCATGTGGACAGAGTACCAGCCCATTAGCTTGTCCTGCATAGCTCCACAATTAGCACCCCCAACGGGAACACGAACCGCACGCAATTCCGTCCTGGCGTCAACACTTTCGCCGGGATTCTCCGGGGGGGGGGGGGGGGGGGGGGGCGGGGGGGGGGGCGCGAGAATGACGCCGGCTTCCCCATTCTCCGGTGCCGTTTTGTGGGCGCCCGTGGGATTTCTGCCATGCCGGTCGGGGGCCATTGACAGCGCCCCCCCCGGCAATTCTCCGGGCCCCAATCGGCCGACGAGTTTGGCCGAGTCCCGCCGGCATGGATTACTCACCTCCCACACGGCGGGACCTGGAAGGTGAGTGTGCGGGGGCCGTCCTGGAGGGGAGTTGGGGGGATCCGACCCCGGGCGGGCCCCCATGGTGGCCTGGACTGGGATCGGGGCCTACCAATTGGTGGTGGGCTGGTTCTGTGGGGGCCTACTTTACTCTGCGCCGGACTCCTGTAGGGCTCCGCCGGCCGTTCCGCGCATGCGCGAAATCACACCGGCCATTCCGTGCATGCGCGAACTCGCGCGAGTCATTCCGCGCCGGCTGGAGCTGCGGGGACCACTCTGGCACCAACCTAGCCCCCTGGAAAGGTGAGAATTCCTCACAGCGTGGGGACATTGCCTTATTATTAGAGAATCCCGCTCTTTGTCTCCCAATGAAGAATTTTGCCCGATGATAACAAATGATATATGACTTTCAGAGGGAAATAAATCCAACTCCATTCTATGATATAAGCAAAATACTGCTTGTGGTGAAGGTCTGAAAAAAAGAGAGAAAGTGCTGGAAAACATTCAGCAGTTCTGGCAGTATCTGTGGAGAAAGAAACAGAGTTAACATTTGGAGTGTGATATAACTGTTCTTAGACTTGAAATGTTAACAACAGATGCTGCCAGACCTGCTGGGTTTTTCCAGCACGATCTATTTTTATTTCAACTCGTACCTACAATCACTGAAAAAACAGCGTCACCTAATTAATAGGGCATTATACAACATTATTAGTTAGAGGAGACTTGGGTGAAGGAAAGATTTGCATTTGTATGGCACCTTTTATAATACCAGGATGTCCCAAATCACTTTGCAGCCAACTATGTACTTTTAAAATTAGAGTCAGTACTGCAGGAAACATAGCAGCCAATGTACAAGCAACAAGCTCCCACCAACAGCAATGTGATAATGATCATATAATTTGTTTAGTGATAGAGATTGAGGGGCTGATTTAGCTCAGTGGGCTAGACAGCTGGCTTGTAATGCAGAACATGGCCAGCAGCACAGGTACAATTCCCGTACCAGCTGTGAATTTTAAATTCTCCCTCTGTGTACCTGAACAGGCGCCGGAATGTGGCGACTAGGAGCTTTTCACAGTAACTTCATTAAAGCCTACTTGTGACAATAAAAAGATTATTTTTTATTATTATTATTATAAATATTCACCAGCAAATTGAGGAGCACAACTGCTCTTTTAATAGTTTTTCACCCTTTGAGAAGGTAGAGGGTTTCTCATCTCATTTGAAAGACTGTGGGCTGGTTCCCCGTTCCTGAGGCTAAGTGCCGATGCCAACGGAGGATCCGTGATTCACGACGGGAAAATCAGTGCAAAACCCTCACCGATTCTGCACCTGGTGATGGGCGAGCACCGGCGCCGCAGGAAACAACCGTGGAACGCGCAGGAAATGGTTGGAGAATCGCCGGGTCCGTGCTGCCCATGCTGACAAGCTGCAACTGCGCATACGCCTACACAGCCCACACACGCACTGATCGTGCTGGAAAAGAAGGCACTGGCTATTCTGGACTGCGTACCTGCCCACCCCGACTCCACAGCCCACCTCCTGGCCACCTCCCACCACTCCCCCCAGCCCTGGCAGAAGCCCCAGGCCAGCGGCACGGATGTCGGCTGAGTGTGGCAGTGATGGATACTGTCCGCCTGCCCTCTCTCTCTCTCTGCAGCCGCCACACCAGGCTCACGACCGCTGAGACCACATGTGGCTCGCATCGTCGGGAACTCGGCCCATCAAAGGCGGAGCATCGCGGGTGGGCTCACTAATGACATTCCAACGGGGTTATGACTGTGCGCGGTGCGCGTCTTGATGACGACGATGTGGAGGGGTGGAACATTGCGGCCCGCCGTCAAACCGGTACCTGCTGCGATTTCGGCATCAGGAGCCATTCTCCGCCTGATCGCCGTTCCCGATTTCGATGTTGGGCAATGGGGACTCCCGCCCAGCATCTCAGACATTGCAGCAATTCATCAGGGCTGGTATGTCAGGCTAAGTTATGTGCTCAAGTCCCTGGAGTGAGATTTGAATTCACAAATTTTAGTTTTGGATGACAATGTGGCCCATTGAGTCACAGCTGAGACGCAAAGTTCTCACTGATGAGCATTCATAGAAACATAAATTGTTCAAGAATATTACACTTAATACTACTGAAGAATGAATGTCAAGTAGCTGTCTTTGTACTAAGGGGAGAATACTGCCTTTAATCTTTGGGAAAGTTCATGTTGGTATTTCCTTCTGTAAAAGAGAGAGCACAAATTTCACAACTTGTGACATGCATCCACCCAGAGGTTTAATTTCCTTCTGCCCTGACACTGAGCCTGTGCAGAGGGGCTGGTCTGCCTGCTTTCCTTGAGTTAAGCACAATTTGAATGTGGAGGATTGAGGAAGAGAACTCTCTTCCTGCTGCTTCTGCAGGGCTGTGAGTAGCTACATTTCTGGCTTATAATCAGTTTGCAACATTATCTCTCTTACCCACACAGACTGTGGGGTGTTAATGGAGCAGAACTGTTGGCCCAGTATCCTCACACTTTTGCTCAACCCAGCCACTGTTCTTGACTCAAATAAGTGGATAAGCAAATCAATCAGAAATAAAATTAAGAGCAAAAAAAAGCACACCCGCAAATCATGCAGAACATAATAAAGGGTAGAGGTACCAGATTTGAATGGCGATGCAGAAATATACTAAAACGGTGGTCAAAGGATCTGAAAACGGTGGTCAAAGGGTCTGAGAGAAAGCTAGAAAATGCAGCTGCCTCACAAATTAGTGCTTCATGAATAGCAGCATTATTATGATTCAGTATTCATATACCCAATTTGAATTTCTTATTTTAAAAGGTAAACACCACTCCATGTTAGATAGTTTTGCAACCAGCACATGTTCAAATTGATATTTCCCACTGCACGTATTATCAATATTGTTTTATGTGGGAGTCTTGCAAGAACTTTCATTCCTCGCTACTAGGATGGCTACCTTTGCCATCCCAACTTCTGTCCATCTCTTTCAAAGTTACTGTGATGCTGCTAATGAGTGTCCATATATGTATTGTTATGTTATTTGCATGAGTCATTAAACCAAGGCCTCTCAGGCAGACATTAAAAAGATCCCATTGCATTATTTCCAAGAAGACCAGAGACCTTAGTGTCCAGTCCAACATTTTCCCCCCAATCAGCATCATAAATGCAGATTGCCATGTCATTATTGCAATGCTGTTTGCAGAAAGGTGCTGTGCACAAATGTAATTGTCTGTCATGGTTCCACATTAGAACAGTGAATACACTTCAGAGGTACCTAACTGGCTGTAAAGTACTGTGCTTTTAATGTCTTCATTATAAAATGTTTGAAGACAATGGTCCTTTAAATAATAATGCTCTGGTTCTAAACGACATTTCCTCACCACACACCATCAACGTCTCTAGTCCTGCATTGCTAAATATTCGAAATCTCCCTCAGCTTTTCTTGCCAACTGAGAACTACAGCCCCCGTCATGCCTTTCGGCGAAAACGCATGCGCATTGTTCGTACATTCCTATATGACGTAATAGTCATTTGAACGCCTTTGTTTAAGTTTGCCATTCGTTAGAACGCATAGTGGCCAGGTTATGAAATAACAAATGGTCGCCTCAGGAGAAAAAAAATGAGCTGAGCAGGGCTGCAACTGAAATGCTTCATTCAGGTTTAAACCGCTGAGGCAGAGACTACAGCTCCCGGCATGCCCTTGGGCGAATGAGAGGAGATGGGGGCGGGGTTAGCGACGGAGCTGCGTGGTGACGTATGGGCGACGCAATGTGCGTCGTGTTAGACGCTGACAAACAACAACGTCACGGGCGAGGGTTGAAGAGAAGGTTCAGGATCAGAGAGGAGTCAGAGCGAGAGGGAGCAGGAGAGAGAGGAGGGAAAGAAAAAAAAAAAAAGTGTGCAGAAGACGGGTGGTGATCGAGGGAGCGTCGTGAGGACGGGGGTGGTGGAGGGGGAAAAAACCCAAACGGCCGCAATCAGAGCGACCATTGAAGTGAAGACCAGAGAGTGGCGGAGAATCACCTCAGAGTCTGAAGAGGACAAAGTGGCGTCGCCTGAGTGAAGAGCGGAGAGAAAGGAGGAGGAGGAGGAGGAGGAGGGGGGGGACACGAATCCCCTCAGACACACTCACTCACACACTTAACCCCCGGGCCCCCCCTCGCTGTCTCATTCGCCGTTGACTGAATACCCCCAGTATTTATTTTTGTGTCTCTTTCCCCCCCTCCCTTCCCGGCGAGGGGATACCGTCTCTCGACTGCACCTGAGGAGAGTTTGGTTATTTTTCTCTCTCTGTCTCTCCGTGTGTGCGGGGGGAGGGGAGGGGGTGGTGGTGGCGGGGGAGGGGGGTGTTTTGGAGGAAGACAGGCCCGAGAGGAGGAATTAAAAGCTCGCCTGCCGCCACCTCCACCAGCAGCACCACCGACATGTCCTCCCCCAGCCCCGGGAAAAGGCGAATGGACACCGATGTGGTCAAACTGTATCCTTCAGACCAGTGGAGTCTCTCCACTCGGAGAGGCTTCGGCAGTCAACGCTATCTCTCTTTTCTCTCCACCTCCCCCTCCTTTCTCTCCCCCCCCCCCCCCCCCCGCTCCCTCTTCTTTGTCTCCTCTGTTAATTATCGTGTCAAATGCGCCGTTTGTTTGTGTAAAAGGAAGATGTTTCAGAAATATATATATTTTTTACATATTTTACCGCAGGCTCAGCCCATCAGTTGGTATTTTAATACATAATGTCATGCCCCTAACTGTAAAAATATAACTGACAGCGATTGTAATGGTTCAGATTTTATTTTTGGGGAGGGGAAGAGCGGTTGTTATGTACTTGGGATATGTAATGGCTTGAATCAAAGGAAAATGACAACATCCACATGGTGTCGGATTTCGAGGATTCCTCTTTTTTTTCTGTTTAAGTGTTATTACTCTAAAATATATATATCCAGTATTTTCTGGGGGAAACGGTTGACCTTTTGTGTGTGAGAGAAATGTTAATTTAAATTCGTAGCATTTTCAGTTCTGAATTTACGGTGAGATTGTGGCTCTTGATGTTAGGCCTTTTACCTTTTCAAAAACCATCTAGCCCCAGTTTTTTGTGTGTGCAGTGTGTCATGTGTTTGAAGGCCAGATTTAACGTTTCAACAAACTATTTATGATTAAAAGGCAGCGTCACATCTCATCAAACCTTGTTTGTACGTTTTCAGCTACAATAGAGATCGGGAATTGCCTGACGTGTATTTGTGGGGTATTTTTGGCATGTTGATCTGTCTAGCTTTACTGGGGGGGGGGGGGGGGGGAAGAAAAACCGAAGGAATTTGAATGCAGATGTCAACTCTTAATCGAGTGACATGTTAATGCTTCATTACACTTGCGCCACCTTTGCTGATAGAATTACTACTTTTTTCTTTAATTGTGTTGTACATGGGCCCTTCTGCTTTTATGTTCTTGTGGAATAATTGAGCCTTTTTTGGGGTTTCCTGTGACGGCTTGGCATTTTTGTTGCTTGTTTGCAATGTATTGTAGAATTATTGAATTTTTCTGTACAGAGGTTTGTGTCACGAATATCTGGTACATTTAATATCTTGTTGCCCCTCATCCATTTTGGGTTTGTGTTTTTTGGTGGTGCTACCTGCTGGAGCTCGCTGGACAGCAACTGTTGGTCCTAAAGCGAGCTGCAAAGAGCAGATTGGCTGTGCTGTTACCAGCCGGAATTGAGTTGGAGGAGGAGCTTACTTAACACACAAACACATACACCAGCTGACACCACAGAAGAAAGACTATTGCGTCTATAGCGCTCCGTTGGGTGGAGGAGCACACAGTTAATAGCAGATTACTAATCAACAATTCAATTCTCCTTCGCTCCTAACTCTTTAAAAATTGTCATGCTTTTATATTTTTAGAAATGCTCTTGAACTAGTTTTAAATCTGTCATTGCAAGGGCTGTTGGAAGGTCGTTAGTTGGAGGTTGTTACCTTGAGTTACACTTTCTAAACTACTGTTTTTTTTTAGTATTGACTTGTCTGCGTAAAGTGTCAATCATGTAAGAAAATGTAGTCAGCTCGTATTTGCTAGTTCCATTTTAAAATTTGGTTGGTCCCTTTTATTTACATCCCCCGTTTCTGATCTAATTTCTCCAGCATCCCCTATTGTATACTTTGGTAATTTGAATTAATCTGCCTGATTTGCTATTGTAGCCCAGGTGACAGACTCGATTGCCTGACCTCTCACCTGTCAACAACTGCTGGGTTGTGCAAGAGATGGTGGAATTTTTTTCTCCCTCCTTGCCTCTCTCTAAGCTTTATGACACCAAATGCCTGGTCTAATGTTCTGTCACTGGCTTTCTCTATCCTGTCTCTTCAGCTTACATAATTACTTCCACATTTCTGCAGCCATGTTTTGGCAGGCAGCACTGACTGCCGTTTCACTCTTTGCAGCATTGCTGGCAGGTTTGTACAGAAGTTGACTGCATCCTACAAAAGTTTGTGTTGTCATGCTTGGGGTTGAAATTATGACTAAGGTCTTATGCCAGAGTTGGAATTGAATATGTGGTTCTCCTATTCAGATGTATTCCTTTAAAGTAACGTACACAAGAGGCCAGATTGGATGTGTCCTAACCTTTGATGGGCAGGATATGCCTGAGCAATATTTCACGTTATTGGGTAGATACGTGTGTTGCAGCAGTACTGGGAGCAGCTTGGCTTGGGGTGCAGCTAGTTCTGGAGCACGAGTCTTCATTACTATAGTTGGGATATTATCAGGGCCCATAACCCTTCCTGTGTCCAATGCATTTAGCTCTTGACACCAGAGTGGATCAAAATAGCTGAAGTTTGACATTTGAGTTTGTGGCGACCTCGGGAGGTCAAGATGGATCATCCACTTAGCAATTCTAGCTCAAGATGGTTGCTAATGCTTGAGCCTTGTCTTGGACTGAGTTTGACCACTGAAGATGTTTGTAGAGCCTCCTTCTCACATTAGTTTTGTAATTATCCACATCATTCACACTTGGATGTGAAGGACTACAGAGCTTCGATCTAACCCATCATTGTTGGATCACTTTGCTCTGTCTCACCATCTCCAGGGCAATTAGGAATGGGCAGTAAATATTGATGTTGCCCGTGATGCCCTCATCATGTGAATTAATAGATTTGTATTTTAATATTTTCATGGAGGACTTTTTAAAAATCAGTTTTTAGGCTGGTCCCTTAAATGGTGACTCTTTCTGGGCATTTACAGTCTCATAACGCTGGTACGAGATTGCTACCTAGACATTGAATGTGAGAGGTCTGATTGACTGTTAAAGATACTGCATTGGTGCTAGATTCTGGTCTCTTAGATATATACATGGAATGCTTCCCGGCCGGACGTAACGTATAGTAAAAATAAGTAAGCCCAAGTTAGTTTATTCCCGGTACATGTGCTGGCACTCCAACTGCTATAACTGGTTCAGATTAGCGAATATGGCAGAAGCTGGAAGTCAAACACGGACCTTCTGCCCTGTTGTATGACTTGTATTATAAAGGGGTGTGCTCTTATCCATTAGTACATTGATGTTTCCAGTGCTATCATAGTTTTGCAACAGTCTTGTGTCTGACTGTTGCTATCTACTTGTGTTCTCCATCAGTGAAAAGGACCTGAATGCAATTAAATGAACTTTTGAAGTCACTGAACAAACTGATTAAAACATTCTTAAGGTACTCGACAAATAGGATGCCAAATTGAGGGAGGAAATTAATGATTGGAAAATTAGATTGTGAATCATTTTAGCTGAAGTCTGCCATCGATAAGAGTGCAGAGGAGAGCAGGAGGTGGAGGCATTCATTGTAGACTGGAGTTTGAAGACTGGAGGGCCAAATGATTAAAATATGCGATGAAATTACCATGAGGACAATTCTCTCTTGGGGATCAAAGAGCAGTTTTTTGTGTTTTCTAAAGTCATCTTAGCTACCAATCACTTTGCTTTTTTGTAATTGCTGCGAAGACTGGAAGCAACTGAGCAGGCAGTGGTATCCAGCAAGTTTCCTTAATAAGATTTGTCCAAGCTCATGTCCTTAGAAAGGAACAGCAATGCATATTTTTATCTAACTCTGGAATGCTTTGTGTGTTTTATGGGAGGAGAACGGAACTGGCTGTGGCGAAGGGTAATCAGAACTTTTGCATTAATACAGTGAGTGGTATTTGCCAAATGTGACCCTGAGAATGTTACTCTTCTGCAGTCCTAATCAAGGCAGGAAAATAACTAAACTTTGGGAACACTGGGCTGTCTAGGGGAAAGTGCAGCTTATTTGATCCGTGCATGGATTGTTGCGCTGTGTACAGGTTATATGGCACGTTGAGTCATTCGTAAATTTGTTCAAGCTCCCTCAGTTTTCATACAAGGCCTCGTTCGTTAAGCTACGCATTTCTGGGATGTTATTAAGTCTAGGCTATATGCAAATTTGCGTTTCCAGGATTCCTGTGAAGCATTATGGGTGTGAATTTTCTTAGTGTGTCTAATTGACCCGTGCAGGGAATAAATAGAACACTAATAAATTTTACCTTTCCAAAACCTAGAGAGAGCTTTTTGAGTTTAATAACAGGGTGAAGTTCTGTTGGTTATAGGTCTCCGGTGTGGAGGTGATGGGAGTCATTTGAGGTGACAAATGAAAGTGCATAAGAAACCTATTGGCACAATATTGAAGAATGTGGCTTAAGCAAGTTTTGTGGGGGGCAGCTTGGTGGAACAATTGTTAGCACTGCTGCCTCATGGCGCCGAGGACCTGGGTTCGATCCAGGCCCTGGGTCATTGTCCGTGTGGAGTTTCCACATTCTCCGTGTCTGCATGGGTCACAACCCAAAGATGTGCAGGGTAGGTGAATTGGCCACGCTAAATTGCCCCTTAATTGGAATAAAAATCATTGGGTACTGTAAATTTTTCCCAATGGGTATGAATTGGGGGATTATCGAGCAGTGGAAGAAAGTTTATACTCCATCGATCTCTACCTAAAGAGAAGAAAATGTACTGTTTCCAGGTAAAAAATATAACATTTTGTAAGTGTTGCCTCGTCCCAAAGAACAATAGGCTTCTCTCCTCTTTGACAGCTGACTGGTGGTGATTTAACCTGAAAGTCACCACATGTCAGGTGAGGGGCAGGTTGAGAAGGCAGGGCCTTAATGAACAACCTCAGCTGGTACGGGAACTGAACCCATGCTGTTGGGTCACTCCACATCGTGAACCAGCTGTCCAGCCAACTGAATGAACTGCCCCATCCCATTAGATACAATGTTGAAGTTTGAAAAATACGAGAGTGATAACACGAGACAGAGTGACCAAACCTGAACAGGAAAGCAATACTGTCAATTGAAGGTAGCTGGAGTTGGGTGTACGGTTCCTGGGTTCACTGACTTGCCATTCGGACTTTGCTCTCGTATCATCCTTGACTTTGTGGTGTCCCTTAGCTTCGGAGTCAAAACCACAGTCGTCTGTCTGCATGTAATCTAGGCTATCTTTTTGAGTTCAATGCATGCTGTATTGATGGAGGTGTTGCCTTTTGGACGAGAGATTAAACTGAAACCCTGTCTGCATGTTCAGATGATTTTGAGCAGGTAAGTCTTCCTGGTTTCCTGGCCAATATTTATTTATTAACCACCGCTATAATAACATTAACAAGACAAAGGTTGCTTGGTACATTAGTGGCCGCAAAATTCAAAAACTAATGACATCTTTATTGGTGTTCAATATATTTTTTAATCTTTTTTTTTTTACCTGAGGAAAATTAGTTGGGTTCATGTACCACAAGTGGGATTTGAAGGCATTTAGAAAAACTTCTTGCAGTTGTGTACTGATTCACAGAATTGCTGTATAATTGGTTCCTGGGTGTTAGAAATTGACATTTGAAATCCACCTTAATGTTTAAGTTGAAACTTGTTATTGATTGTCTTCACATTGAAGGCATGTTTACAGTTGTTTATTGAAGGATGTCTGTGTGGAGGGAAGCCCAGTGTGCTTGGGAGTAGAATACATCCTGCTAGCTGGTTATGGAATTCCTCCAATGGTGTTATGTTTGTCCCAATGACATCCACACCTTTTGTAGAAGGAGACTTTTATCCTTAAGGATTTTTCTAATTTTTGGGCTGGGGAGGTGGTGGGGGCTAAAAAAAAAAAGAAAAAAAAAGTATTAGCGAGAGGCAGCACGGTTTTGTGAAGGGGAGGTCGTGTCTCACTAACTTAAAAACTAAGATGATTGATGCAGGTAGGGCAGTGGATGTTGTGTTGCGCTTTTTAGCCTTCGTTTTATTACCTCTGATTATGTCACCTTTGCTCACGAGTCGCCAGGTATCTTTCTGATACCACCACGTGGTTCAAGCTCGAGTTATGATTAATAAGTCAGCACACCACTTAGTAAGATTGAAATCAACGGTCATTTATTATATACAACAAGTAATGCTTACACAATAATCCTACTATCTATATAGAAACCTACCACTACTGGCCAATACTTAACTTTAGGAAGGGCCCACCAGGTCAGGGAAACAAATGGCTTATTGAATCGGATCTGGCCCGCGGGATTCAAAAGGCTGATACAGGTCGCTGGCTAGGAGTCTTTATCGGGTAGCGATCGCTGGAGTCAAACTTACAGTTTCTGGTTGATGTTCTTGCGAAGGTCTCGAGCAGGAGAAGAAGGGAGAGAGAGCGATCTGAACTTGGCCCCTCACTTTATAGGGCCCCGGGGCTTCCTGCCTCTCGGGGCGGCCCTTGACCCTGAGTCCCAAGTGATTGGACTTGTTCCCAATCACTGGGTTCGATATGTCCAATAACGGGGCGATTCCTCGATCGGGGGGTGGTCGTTCACCTGCCTTTGTTTTGGCCACTGCAGGCGCCGACAGGTCTGGCCCGGCATTCAATTGCTAATATGTTGCAATTGTTCCCGGGGATAGCCGATTAAACTGCAGATGTCTGGGTTGATGTGCTGCTAATGGTCTTGAGTATCGATCTGGGCCGACTTCCCCAGAGCCGAATACGCTATTCTGTCTGCAGCTGTCCGTTTGTGTCCTGTTGGCTGCTTTTCCCATCAGCCTTTTCGGTTAGCCATTTTAAATCGGGTTTTGGCCAAATTAATAGGGAATCAGCCATTTTAGGTGGCTACAGTCCCTCCTTGTGATCCTAATGCGAAGCGTGAAGGATCACATAAATTTTGTCCTTTCCGTTCCCTGACCGGGGGGGGGGGGACACACCTCCTACATGGCCACTACTCTGACCCTAGCTATGCACAAAAATTTACCTAAACAATTCTTGAGGGCGCTATGTCAGGCAGGGGCATGTATCTAAAAAAAATAAAACTTTAACCTCTAATTTTACATAAAACACTCATCAAGCATTGCATAATCCTATCTCTCTAAACATACAACAACAATCAAAATATTCCATATATTTCCTGGCTTGGCAGTCAAGCTCAGGATCATACATTTCTTTTTATTGACAGGAAAAACGCAAGTGCATATTTTATTATTCTGGTTTCATAGGTTGCTGGGGTCTGGTCATAACCGAATATAGGGGATCGGATCCGATATACTGGGGTTTGAGCACGGTACGCTCTCCTTTTCCACTTGCGGAGGCGCATGGTCTGTACTGCACAGCAGAGTATGGCCAATGCTAACAGTGCTTCAATGACGTACGACCGGGAGTACCAAGTTATGAACTTGGCACACCAGGATAATGCAGCGTGGCTGGTGACTGGGCCCTCGGTACTGCGGGGCAGTGAAACATTAACGGCAGGGAGGTTTGGAGTAATGGGGTCCGCGTTCCCGCGCAACCAAATGTCCAAAAAGATGTTGAGCACGATGACCGAAGTCCTCATGGTTGTCCTCTTTCTTTTCTTTCTCTGTGTTCTCTGTTTTTCTCCGGTCCTGGAGCTTCTGGAGTTCTGTAAAACAAGCATAGTATCTGTAGCTACCTTGGTTTAATATCTGGTGTGTTAGTGTGTCTGTCCTTCTTGGGGCCAATTAAACCCTTATAATTGGTCACTATATGTGACTTCTCCCCAATTTTTTTTCAAACAAATGTTAGGACACGGCACACTTCCCAATGGTGGACCAGAAGTTTATCATCCAAATGTTCTAGGATGTAAATAGCATTTAGCGGCAACCCAAAGGTTGCCTAAATAAATAAACCTGTTTTTGAAAGGAAAAGGTCGAATGAGGTGCGTATGGGCTGCGACGGGTAAGATTTAGATGGAGTCCCCGGGTAGGACGGCTACCAATACCGTATGTCCCCTACCCGAGCGTTTTTGACCAATGGGGGGGTCCCCAGGCAGGGCGGGTCTCACGCCGTTTCTCCACTGCCTGAGCAACCGACAAGAACGGGCAAAAATGTAGTTATCATGGTGGGGTTGCTGTTCTGATTCTCCCGTCAAATCAGAAGAGCAGTTACGATCGGGCGTCTGATACACAAACAAGTATCAGCTGAAAAGCTAGTTCCGCTGAACAAGCGTCTGGCCGCGGTGGGTGTCAGTGGGAAAAAGCTAAAAAGTTCAGGTGAATGGGTGTGTGGCGGTGAGAGCATTCTCCTGTCGGACGAACAACATTAAACAAACATACAAACAACGGAAAACATCCTGTAGGTTCCATCAGGAAGGACAACACTTTTCACCAAGTGTCTCCTTTAAATCATCATGTGGACACCTCAGTTCTCTGTTGCGAACAGGGTCGCAAAGGGGTTGGCGGCTTGGGGGTCAGACCCGAGGTCGTCACCTTCTCCCGGGTGCCAAACTCTGGAGTGAATTAGGGCGGAAAGGGCTGCATGGTGTGAGTTGGGGTCTCTCTCGTTGTTGCGGACGAGTCTGCAGGAGTTGTCGACGCGGTACCAATGAGTTGGATCGAGTTGGGTGGGAACAAAGTCGGGGTCGGCATTCTTGCGGTTTTGCTGGGGGGCTGCTCTTTCCCTCGTTTACCCAGGCGGGGTTGTGAAAATTGGTCTTACTGCCTGCACGTCTGGGTTTTCCTCGGGTTCTAGCTGCGGGTTTACCGTGAGCCGCTTGTTCCCAAACGCGGGACAATCTTTTGACCACCCACTTCTCATTATGAGCCTCCTCCGAGGGGTCATAATTACTACAGGCATTCTGTCCTGCTTCCGTGGCATGGGAGATAAGGGTGCGGGTCCACTTGGCCATATTGTCAGCAGACAAATGGGCACGGTCTACATTTCCGAAAACGGCTTCAAAGTGAATCCACAAGCATCCTGCGAACGCTGTGGGGTGTTCAGACCTTTTCTGTCTGCACTTATTCAGACCGTCTACGGGGTCGCCTCGGTTGTACCCGATCGCATCCAGGATCGCCGGATGCATTTCTGCAAGGGTGCCTCCTACATTCTGTGGGTCGGGAAGGGCTGCTGCGTCCGATGGGTCTAAGCTGAGGACCGTGAGCTTTACCTGCTCTTTCTCATCCAGGCCGTACATGGTCGCCTGGTGTTTGACGGTGGCAAAGAAGTGCTGTGGGTCTGAGGCGGGAAGGAACGGTGCGATTTTAGCACACGCGTCCCGTAATTGGGTCACTGTGAGGGGGTGGAATATAAGACTTCCGCCTCGTCTGCTGTGGCGGTGCGGTGGGTTGTTACAGGGTTCATGGGAGCCTGTATTCCCTGCTGTGTGGGGGGTGGGGGTGCTCTCCTCCTTTGGGGTTTTGCCTGCGCACATGCTCCCTGAACATATCACTGCGCTGTCTCTTGCAGTTCTCCCCAATCAGGGCCGTCTTCCTGGTCTAAACTTTCCCCAAAGGTGTCTTGGAATCCCTTTTGGACAGAAAGCATTGCTTGCAGGTCTGCAATTTGCTTTCGCCACTTTGCATGGTCTAAGGTACTCGCCTTTGTTCCGTGGTTGCAGCGTGGCGCGCTCTCAAGGCTGCCTTGAGATCACTACATTGCTTCTGTAGTGTCTCCACCTGCTTCTCTGTTTCTTTCTTTACCAGGACTGCACGCTGCGTGTCCTGATAAGCCTTTTTATACTGGGAGTGGAAACTACTCAAATGCGCCAGACAAGACTGGTGACCTCGTTTGGCGTCAGCCACCTCTTTGTCCTTTTGCTGCTAATTTCCTTCTTAATTCCAGGTTCTCTTTCTCAACCTCGCATACATCGACTTTACTCATACGATGTATGCCTTCTATTTCTTTGCGGAGCGTCCTGACGACCTCCTCCGTGCCTCGCAATTGTGCCAGACAGGACACAATTGCCATCGGCTTGCGCGCTTTTGCTAAACTCTTTTTATGGATCTCACTCAGGTTCTCCCACCAAGTATGCCCTATGCTTCCGGGACCTGAATCGTCATTATTGCAGAAATCATTCCACATGGGCCATCCTTTGCCCTGGAGAAATTTCCAAATTTCCACTTCCCAAATGGGACACTGTCCCACTCCACTGCTGCTGGTCGCTGCGACCGCAAATTCCTCGGGGTTCATGAGGCGCTGCATTGCCTGCATGGCCATCTCTCCTATCTGCTCGTTACGTTCAAATTTGGAACAGGGGGCTAAGGTGGTGTCGTAGATGCGGGTACGGCTTGCGCTAATTTCTGAAAATATAGACTTCCGACAGTTTTGACGCAACAAAATCTATCAGTTTTACCTTATAACCCTGTTAGTTACGCATGCATACACACACTTCCGAATTGTGGATTATTAACCAGAACCGCTTGAACACTTGTGGTTTTTTTTTTTTTTGTTTGCGATTGGATTCTATTCAAATGGTTGGGGTTCTCCCGGAGTGGTTTTCCACTTCTATGTCGGGTCCTGGTGGAGTCGCCAATTATGTTGCTCTTTTTAGCCTTCGTTTTATTACCTCTGATTATGTCACCTTTGCTCACGAGTCGCCAGGTATCTTTCTGATACCGCCACGTGGTTCAAGCTCGAGTTATGATTAATAAGTCAGCACACCACTTAGTAAGATTGAAATCAACGGTCATTTATTATATACAACAAGTAATGCTTATACAATAATCCTACTATCTATATAGAAACCTACCACTACTGGCCAATACTTAACTTTAGGAAGGGCCCACCAGGTCAGGGAAACGAATGGCTTATTGAATCGGATCTGACCCGCGGGATTCAAAAGGCTGATACAGGTCGCTGGCTAGGAGTCTTTATCGGGTAGCGATCGCTGGAGTCAAACTTACAGATTCTGGTTGATGTTCTTGCGAAGGTCTTGAGCAGGAGAAGAAGGGAGAGAGAGAGAGCGATCTGAACTTAGCCCCTCACTTTATAGGGCCCCGGGGCTTCCTGCCTCTCGGGGCGGCCCTTGACCCTGAGTCCCAAGTGATTGGACTTGTTCCCAATCACTGGGTTCGATATGTCCAATAACGGGGCGATTCCTCGATCGGGGGGTGGTCGTTCACCTGCCTTTGTTTTGGCCACTGCAGGCGCCGACAGGTCTGGTCTGGCATTCAATTGCTAATATGTTGCAATTGTTCCCGGGGATAGCCGATTAAACTGCAGATGTCTGGGTTGATGTGCTGCTAATGGTCTTGAGTATCGATCTGGGCCGACTTCCCCAGAGCCGAATACGCTATTCTGTCTGCAGCTGTCCGTTTGTGTCCTGTTGGCTGCTTTTCCCATCAGCCTTTTTGGTTAGCCATTTTAAATTGGGTTTTGGCCAAATTAATAGGGAATCAGCCATTTTAGGTTGCTACAGTTGTCGATATGGACTTCAGTAAGGCCTTTGACAAGGTTCCTCATGGCAGACTGGTACAAAAGGTGAAGTCACATGGGATCGGGGTGAGCTGGCAAGATGGATACAGAACTGGCTAGGTCATAGAAGGCAGAGAGTAGCAATGGAAAGGTGCTTTTCTGATTGTAGGGCTGTGACTAGTGGTATTCCGCAGGGATCAGTGCTGGGACCGTTGCTGTTTGTAGTATATATAAATGATTTGGAGAAAAAGTTTGCAGACAAAAAGGTTGGTGGAATTGCGGATAGCGATGAGGACTGTCAGAGGATACAGCAGGATTTGGATCGTTTGGAGACTTGGGCGGAGAGATGGCAGATGGAGTTTAATCTGGACAAATGTGAGGTAATGCATTTTGGAAGGTCTACTGCAGGTAGGGAATATACAGTGAATGGTAGAACCCTCGAGTATTGAAAGTCAGAGAGATCTAGGTGTACAGGTCACTGAAAGGGGCAACACAGGTGGAGAAGGTAGTCAAGAAGGCATACGGCATACTTGCCTTCATTGGCCGGGGCATTGAGTATAAGAATTGGCAAGTCATGTTGCAGCTGTATAGAACCTGAGTTAGGCCACACTTGGCGTATAGTGTTCAATTCTGGTCGCCACACTACCAGAAGGATGTGGAGGCTTTAAGAGAGGGTGCAGAAGAGATTTACCAGAATGTTGCCTGGCATGGAGGGCATTAGCTATGAGGAGCGGTTGAATAAACTCGGCTTGTTCTCACTGGAACGAAGGAGATTGAGGGGAGACCTGATAGAGGTCTACAAAATTATGAGGGGCATAGACAGAGTGGATAGTCGAATGCTTTTTCCCAGGGTAGAGGGATCAATTTCTAGGGGGCACAGGTTTAAGGTGCGAGGGGCAAAGTTTAGAGTAGATGTACGAGGCAAGTTTTTTTACACCGAGGGTAGTGGGTGCCTGGAACTCGCTGCCGGAGGAGGTGGTGGAAGCAGGGACGACAGTGACATTTAAGGGGCATCTTGACAAATGCATGAATAGGATGGGAATAGAGGGATACGGACCCTGGAAGTGTAAAAGATTTTAGTTTGGATGGGCAGCATGGTCGGCGCAGGCTTGGAGGGCCGAAGGGCCTGTTCCTGTGCTGTACTTTTCTTTGTTCTTTGAGGACAGGAAGTGCGGAAAATGTCGCATTGAAATAGTCAACAACAAGGTTTGGCTTATTTTTCAATTTATTTTCTCTTCCTGTCACCAATACGAAGAGTTTGCCAACTGAGCTACCTTTCTTTTTCTTGAAAGATATGAACCTTCATTCCGTTTCTCTTTAAGCTGCTTAAGACCTGTGGCATCTGCTTCCAAGGTCCCACAAATGCTCCTCTGAACTGGTTGTTGGGAGTTGTGGTCTGGTGATGATTCCTACTGTGATTTCTTTGCCTAGCAGGCAAGTGACTGCACCCAACACAGCACCTCTCAACACAGCACCTCCCAATGTGATATTGGGGCCAAGGCAAAATGTAGAAAATAGCCAACTGAAACCTTAGTCCTTATTGGACAATACGATAAAATATAAATTTTAGTTAAAGATACTGGCGAGGTCAACGCTGAAGTAATACACAATAGGGTTGATTTACAATGCCAATATACAAATTAGGAATAGAAGTAGATCATTTGGCCCCTTGAGCTTGCCCTGCTATTTGATGAGATCACAACTGGTATTGTGGCCACATTATGTCTATCCCTGCTAATCTTTGACTTAGTCAAGAATCTATCTACCACTTGCCTTGAAAATATTTATTTGCCCTGCCTCCACCACTGTCTGGGGAAAGAGTTCAAAAGTTTCATGGCTGAAGGGGACCTTGCTTGCCTGTATCATTCAGTTCCACATACTATGCAGTAATTAAGTGAGTAAGTGAGAGGGATGACCTATGTTTTTGGGAATGGGGAGCCTCCTTGAGGTATGTAAATAGGCTGAGAATTGTGGTCTGAGGTGAACGTTGGCGTATTGGAGAATACCATTGTAAGATGTTCTTTTTGGGTGTGAAGTTAAAACGTTTAATCTTGTAGTTGGAATTTTTTGTTCTAAAAATAACTAAGAAATATTTCTTCATGCAATCACTACTAGAGCAAATAATTTTTTCCGTACAGGTCTTCCAAATTAGCTAAGATATTGGGGTTTTGGTCAAGGATCTTAGCCACTGTTGGGATCTAGTCTGGGATTATAACCGCATATTCAATTTCTGTCTCCTGGTTCCCTGCTAAAACCCCTTTCTGCCCCCCAACACCAATATAGTCAAGCTACCAGCTAGTTCTTGCTCTCAAGACATCCAAGTACATTTGGAGGAACAGTTGGTAGAACTGGTTAGTAGCAAGGAATTAACTTGATTTGCCGAGGGGAGAGGGTTCGGGGATCTGCCGAGGGGTGAGTTCAGGTATCTGCAGGCTAGGGATTTTGCGCGAAAGGTCTGGAGGGGGTTCCCCTAGATTGCTGGGATACACCCTGCTGGAGCAACTGCTGCTTCCGGATGTGGAAGGGGAGGGAAGAGATATATAAAAGTGGCTGGGGGAGCAGGGAGGCAAGCGGGTGGTGAAGATCAAGAAGAAATGGGAAGTGGAGTTGGGAGGGGAGATCAATTGGGGAGTATGCAGTGAGGCACTGCGTGTAAACGGGACCTTCTCCTGTGCAAGGATGAGCCTGATAAAGTTTAAGGTAGTGCACAAGGTGCATATGACTCGGGCATGAATGAGTGGGTTCTTTCAGGGGGTAGAAGATGACGGAGAGGTGTGGGCGGGGGCCAGCGAATCACGTGCACATGTTTTGGGGTTGCAAAAAATTGGGAAGATTTTGGGCGGGAGTGTTTGCGGTCTTAGCCAGGGTAGTGCAGGAGGAGATGTACCTGGACCCTTGGCGATATTTGGGGTCTCAGAGAAGCCGGAGCTCATGGAGAGGAGGAAGGCCAATGTCGAATTTTGCTGGAGTGGCGGTCGGCATCGCCGCCGAGAGTAGTGGCTTGGTTGGGTGACCTGTATGACTTCCTGTGGTTGGTGAAGATAAAATATGAGTTACGGGGGGTTTGAGAAAAGGTGGGGGATGTTTGTGACTGTGTTTGAAGAGCTGTTTGTGGCGGGGGTGGGAGAAGGGAAAAATCAGTATAGACTGTATAGTTGACTACTGGGAAGTATGTTTCCCAGGGTGTTTATTTGCTGTAACATGTTTTGATACATGTTTGGAATAAAATAAATTAAAAAAAAAAAAAAAAAAGGAATTAACTGTGCCTCTAAGAAAGGAGGGTATAAAATTGGCATTGCTCTGTGAACCTGAAACAAAAGCAGAAAATCCTGGAAATGCTTACCTGGTTGGGCTGACAGCAAACATAAATCGACTTTTTGGTTATGGAATCATTTGTCAAAATTAAGTTTGCTTGATTCTTATTGCTCCGCGTGCTTCAGAGCAACCAGTTTGCCATCAGTCTGGTTGTGATTTATGGCATGGGGAGGGAATTACCAGGCTGTTTAATAACCTCAAGAGCAAATTGGCCCACTAGTTTCCTTTTAAAGTCGATTTCCACAACATACTAATGGTAACAGCTGGAAAATCTTGGCATGTTGTGTGTGGACCCTGCTTGCTGTTTTAGTGATTTGTCTGCTTTATTGTAGAAAAATGAGAGCACAAAAGGGAGCTGAGATGATTTGCTGGAGCATCAACAGTGGGTTCTGGTTACCAGTAATGTATTGTTGGTAGTTGAGGAATGGAAAAGTTTATAAAGCGAACTCTATATAATTTGGTTTTGTGTATACACTCTTTGTTGTTAGCACTGTGGAGCTGAGACTTTGTGATCATTTAATTGTTAGTATCTTGAAATTTACTTAAGTAATAGTTGAACCCTGATGCCTCACGGCGCCGAGGACCTGGGTTCGATCCCGGCTCTGAGTCACTGTCCGTGTGGAGTTTGCACGTTTTCTCTCTGTCTGCTTGGGTCTTACCCCCACAATCCAAAAAGATATGCAGGGTAGGTGAATTGGCTACACTAAATTGCCCCTTAATTGGGGAAAAAAAAGAATTGGATACTCTAAATTCAGTAGAAAAAGTTAGTTGAACCACAATGGGGATGCCAGTCTTTATTTTGATGTAAAAACATAAGTGAAGCCGATCTTTGGAATTGGCTGCCTTTTTAATATGTTGGATAATCAAAGTCTTGAGTTTCTGGAAGTCAATGTAAGAGTTTCTGGAAGTTGATGTAAGAATCAGTGCTTTATTCTTTTCCTGAAAACAGCCTTCTGATTTTGAAATTGTCTTCTCGTTTTACTTGTAAATATTGGAACAATGTGAAAGTGATGGTGGATGGAAATTAGCTGGACTTGAGTTCCTTTCAGAGGTCAAAATGCAAACAGGCTCATTACGTATTTAGAATGGTTTCAATATCGAGCTGTAGGTCACAGCAGAGGAGCCTATGTACAATATCAGAAATGCTGCAATTAACCATATCGAAGGAAATTGTTTTAAAATTTCAGCAGTTAACTATTCTATTCTTTTGTGTTTATCTCTAAAACTATCTTGTAAACATTATGTAGAGATTTGGTAAGATTATGCTAAAGCTGCTTAGTAAAAGGGTACAAGGCAGGTCTTCTATTAATCTTGTTTACCCAAGGCAGCAGATAGGAGTTTTTATAAAAGGAGTGTCTGGGGTGTTGGTAACTGTTCAGTGTTACATTTGCTCATCAATTTCACTGGGGGATTTGAATTGCTTTGTGATCTTGTTCCCATTTAAAAATTATATTCAACAGGTGTTCTGTGGAACACTAGGCTCTTAGAAATCAGAGGCCTCTATTTACGAGATGTGGAAATGTTTGCATGACCTTGTAACATGAGAATTTGAGTCAAGTGTTACTCAGTTTGTTGACTGGGTATATGTTGTGTTAAATCTGGCACAATGATGTCCTATCTTTCAGTGGTTTTCTCTTAATTTTATGAAGCAGTACTTATATTCATAGTGAAGTTGGAAGTGAACTCGCAGATTGCCAATAGGACAAAAAGATCCTTATTTTCTTACTCCTGAAATAAACCCTTTTCTCTAATTCAATCTGTCAATTTGCATTGTTTTTTCCTTGCTCCGTTAATTTTCTCTGCTTCTTGTCCTGAAAGCATTGATTTTGTTCACATTATGGTTTCTAGTTTCTGGTACTTCAGCCAAGTGCCCCTTCAAATGTGAGCCTGGACTTTAGACCGAGTGTCAGGAAGCTATTTGATTTGGGTTGTGGGTGGAAGGCAGAGAGGGGTGACATTGTAACACATCACTGCATAATGTACAGGAACCTTCACTAAATGCACCATTCTTGACCTAGGGAGCTGAGGCTAACTACTGACAATAGCATCTTTCTGGTTTAGCTAGTTTAAAGGTTGAACCTGGCTCCTCCTGTTTTTATTGCTTGGCTGTTGCTACCTTAATTGACTGAGCCATCAAGGAGTGCCCATTGTACATGAGAATTGTTTCTGTACCATGAATTTATGTTAAACGTTATGGAAATGTTGCTGAAGTTTGTCTGTGTTGATGAACTGGAAATGATGCCCGACCAGATTGGGCTGTAAGAGGCATCTGGGGAGATGGTACAATGTAATAAAAGACTTTGGAACCCAAGAACATCTCATAGCAGAGTCGTTGGAACATTGAGGAAGGCCAGTGTTTTAAAGGTTTCCTGTTCAGCACGAAGCAGATGTTTTATTCTTGTGGTTGGAAATTGTGCCAGCTTACTGTTCTGCAGATGTCCTTCTGTAATAAGTTCCTCAATGCACATCTTCAGATGATACTTGATTCAGAATTATAGAAACACGTTGCTTTCGACTGACACCAGCGTAACAAAATCGGTGTGTTCTAGCTTTTAAATATGTGCAACTGATATGGATTTATGTAAGATCATTTGTTTCCTTTGTTATTTGCATATTAATTTAGAATAGTATCGAATCTCCATACTTTTCTTGCATTGTTTTCTTTCTCTCAAATTTGGCGTGGGCGACGGGTCTAACTGTTTGTTGAGGAATTCATTTTTTTTTTTTTTAAAGCAATTTCCTTGTTCCACTTTCCTGTTTTCCCAATGGTGGTGACTCTGTACCATGGGTTCCGTTAGACTCATTCTCGAGAGGACGATGACTCCATGGTCACATGTTACTTGGTTCAGACTATGGCCACAGATAACAGTAGCCCTCCAGTGTCCTTTCCAGGTTGAGCCAGACTGCCCTTGCCTGTCTTAAGGGAATTGGCGATGGACTGGAATTTATATTACCAACCAGCCAGATTGTATAGCCGCACTTACATTGGAATCATTTGGGGAAGTAAATCAAGAATGAGATTCTCATTATTAATAATAAGAATCATTATTGTCACAAGTAGGCTTACATTAACACTGCAATTAAGTTACTGTGAAAAGCCCCTAGTCGCCACATTCTGGCGCCTGTTCGGGTACACTGAGGGAGAATTTAGAATGTCCAAATTACCTAACAGCACGTCTTTCGGGACTTGTGGGAGGAAACCGGAGCACCCGAGGGAAACTGACGCAGACACGGAGAACATGCAAACTCCGCACAGACAGTGACCCAAGCCAGGAATTGAACCTGGGACCCTGGAGCTGTGAAGCAACTGTGCTACCCACTGCTACCGTGCTGCCCTTTTTTCTCATTTGGCCTTTCCCTAGCCCATGGATGGCGAGGTCAGCTATAATCCATTGTTCAGAGCAGCTAATTCAGCACATCCTGGGAATGAACTGGTCAGTGTGGCTTAGTTTGCGCTGTGTGATGCTGTTACCTCCTCAACCTCCATGGAGAGTATTATTAAGTACCTTTGGCTCACTGTGTACCTAGTTAAGAGCAACACTGACTGAACTTGCCTGTGTGCCTTTGTTTACAGTATGGAATAAGAAACTCCCTTAAACTTAAGTGACAGAATTTGTTAAAAGACAGGACAGCGAAAATCTCTGTTTTTGGCACTTTTATTCAAACCAGCAATTTTCCATCAGGGTTTTTGCAGGCTTTTAAGTCTATTTTCTGCTGGTATTGTATTTGTCTTCATTCATGTGTATCAAGGATTGAATTATCCGATATACCAGAGAAAAATGTGGATTCTCAGCCTAACAATATCAGTGGTCAACAAATGTTGCCTCCATCATATAACAGTGACAAATGTGACCAAGCACTTTTTTGAATTTGCAGTAAGCAGCATAACTTTCTTGTCTGAGTACAATAAACGGGTGACATTAAGACTAATTTAATGAAATTGTTTTCCTGCACACCAAAGCTGTCCCAGTTGTTGCAGGTGGTGCACCAAAGCTCCCCAGGGAAATTGGAAGTGGTGCTGTTTGTGTCTGCTCTGGAAGAACTTGCTGGCATTGTGAGTGCTTGAAGACTTTTTAGATTTTGATTCTACTTATTGATGTAGCTGAATTCTATGCTCAAATTCACCATTGAAATGGAGCAGTCAAAAGAGCGCCCTTTGTCTATGTGGTACTTGAGAAATCAACCAGTGGGTACTCTGTTGCAGTCAACTTTGAGCCTTCCAAAGTTGTCTGGTTATTAAATGCGATGGGGTTCCTACAGTTCCATGTGCCTTACGTGGAAGATAAAATTGACTTTCTGCAATCTTGTAAATAGGGCCTGAGCCATTTGCTCACTCTGCAAACCTGAGGCTGGCACTTTCAGTCCTGAAAAGTGCCCAATCTACCTCCAGGTTCCCTGAGAGGTGAGGTATCTCAATTATTTGAACAGCAAGTAAAGCTAGCTGTTGCATGTTGCTGCTTTGCAGTAGCAACATACATGAGTGGAATTCGCTACTAAAACAATGCTGCTGTCAAGCCCAAAAAGTCATTCTGCCTGTTGCAACAAATAAGAAATGTGATATATGAATTTAGTGGCAGTGTGATGCCAAGCATGTAGACAACGACTGGCACATATCTTCAGCTGTTCGCAACGGGCCAAGTACTACTGTACCCAACCAATGTTAAATATGCTCGATTTGAACTGAGCTGGTGCCTTAATAGTACAGTTGTGTGCTGTTTGGGCAGTCGGTGTCAGTGGAGCTCCTGGTAAACTGAGTCCTGCTGAAAAGCGGGCGAGGCAGATCATTTTTTTAAAGGAAGTGTTTTACAATTGTGCCGTCTTGGAACTGGGTGAGGAATGGCTTGAATGCAAAATTGCAAACAGCCTTTCCTCATGCTCTGCAAGCTTGGAAACAGAAAATAGTGAAGAATTCCAATTCTGTGAAAAGTAAAAGGAATGAATTGTTCCTGTTGTGCACACCTGTTTGTATGCACCTTCTAGTGGCACATAAAAGGTTATTCAAAATAAATGGATTGCACAGCGTTTGTTCTCGTTTAATATGGAATTGTTTGTGCTCTGATTAATCTTGTAGATTTTTCTCACCTAAATATTGAGCAGTGAACAAGTATCAGAGCGGTTCATAGGTGTTCCTGTCCCCTTTGTGTGATATTTTAAAAAATTTAGGTACCCAAGTCATTTTTTTCAATTAAGGGGCAATTTAGCGTGGCCGATCCACCTACCCTGCACATCTTTGGGTTGTGGGGGCGAAACCCATGGTGCGAATGTGCAAATTCCACATGGGCAGTGACCCAGAGCCGGGATCGAACCTGGGACCTTGGCGCCGTGAGGCAGCAGTGCTACCCACTGCGCCACCGCGCTGCTGTTTTGTGTGATAATTCTGACCAAATCACCTACAGTATCATGCATGTCACACCATTTTATGTGACATTCACAGTCCCCTTTTTGTTTTTTGCTCAGCAAAGGGGAAGTTGCTCATCTTCAGTATTTTTGCAGTCATCCTTCCAATGAATCTCTAGTGTGTATGGATGAATATCAGTTCAATGCAGTTTCAAGTGGAACAAATGAAAAATTCACTGTGGTGGGGAGATTATTAGCAGAATGTAGTCCCTTGTGAAGCATTTGTTGGATGTTGAAAATTAAGCTGTACTTGGAGTCGTTGGTGTTGCCTGCAGGTTTGAGCCTAATGAAGTAGATGTTCGTATATCTGAATGTAGACTTTAACCTGGTGTTGTAAGACTTCTTACTATATGAAGACTATAGTTGTTATGTAAAGATGCAAATCCCCAAGCTGTATCTGTGAAAGCTGCTCCAAATTGGGGTGCAATAGTTACAAGGGGCTGTTTAGCACTGGGCTAAATCGCTGGCTTTGAAAGCAGACCAAGGCAGGCCAGCAGCACGGTTCAATTCCTGTAACAGCCTCCCCGAACAGGCGCCGGACTGTGGCGACTAGGGGCTTTTCACAGTAACTTCATTTGAAGCCTACTTGTGACAAGCGATTTTCTTTTTTTTTCATTGTAAATAGGCAAATTTGAATTTATTCAGGGAAATAAAGAGGAATAGGAGAATGGTATGTTATGATCTGTTATGGAACAATGCTGTCTCTGTACAGCATAGTGACATAACAATCTTTTCATGTGATTGTAATGTTGCTGCAGGAATGTGAAGAAATTGTGCAGTTCTTAATCCACTCAGGAAATAGTGGTTGCACTCTGTACAAATCTAAAATAAGGAGTGACGCATGCAGTTATACAAATGTGTCTCACCCTGCAGTAAATTTGGTTTCTTGGTAGATGCACAGAACAACATGATGTTTAACTCATATACTGCTATACGGGGCTTAATCCAGGCTATTGCATATTATGGTATTGTATATTTTGCTGGATGCGAATACTGATGGCCAGTTGAGGAAAATGACTGGAAAGTGGAGACTTAACCATTGTCACATCAGGGAAATCCATGTCTTGTAGCAGTGAGAAAGGGAAATAAATATGTTATCAAATGAATGCAGAGCTTCAGTAAGCAGCAGATTTGTTTTGGTTCTGCAAATGCCCTCTAAAAATATTTAAACTCTGGTGGATAAACATGGTCAGGATCAGTATGTGGCAAACCCTAACTAGAGCCTGAAAAGTGCAGTGGGTTAGATATGATCTATAACCTCCTAGGATGTGGATTTAAATCCTATCCATGGTTGCAAGTCTGCTTGGTTTTACAGATCTGATGTGATAATACACCATGATGCCACTAGTTCAGCACCAGTTAACGAGATCCCAGAATGGTTGATATTAAAATTGTGCCGGACACCCATGAGGTTGGGGCTTGAGGATAAAGTTGAGGCAAAGTGAGGGAGCTTTGCCCTGCATGTAATTTGAACTGGGATTTCTTTATTGACACTGAATACTTGAAATTTAAAATGCTCTTATTTCCAGTGTGAGTTAGCAAAGTTCATTGTTAAAGAGTAATGAAAAATGCTTATTGAATAGAAGAGCGACATTAAAATTCTTTCAATGGCTGATACCTTGCCCCTTATGCATTCCATGCAAATTATTACAATGTTACTGTATGCTTTATAATTTGCTCTTTCAGTGCAGTGCAGAGAAGCATTATTTAATTGAGAAACAGCTTGCATTTACCGAAATACCTTTATGTTAAATTGCCCGAAAGTGCTTTGCAGTTAGGATGAGTCATCCTAGTTGAGGCAGGCTAGCAGAGGTGATTAAAAATGCTGTCAGCCTTTCTTTAATGAGAATTGTGAAAGTGGGGGTAGATGTGACAAAAGTGCAGTGATTTGGGCAGGGTGAGCTAGATCTTGGTGTGCAGGAGTCAATTTCAAAGTTTGTGGATGATGTAAAACTTGGAACTATTGTAAACGGGTAGCACGGTAGCATTGTGGATAGCACAATTGCTTCACAGCTCCAGGGTCCCAGGTTCGATTCCGGCTTGGGTCACTGTCTGTGCGGAATCTGCACATCCTCCCCGTGTGTGCGTGGGTTTCCTCCAGGTGTTCCGGTTTCCTCCCACAGTCCAAAGATGTGCGGGTTAGGTGGATTGGCCATGATAAATTGCCCTTGGTGTCCAAAATTGCCCTTAGTGTTGGGTGGGGTTACTGGGTTATGGGGATAGGGTGGAGGTGTTGACCTTGGGTAGGGTGCTCTTTCCAAGAGCCGGTGCAGACTCGATGGGCTGAATGGCCTCCTTCTGCACTGTAAATTCTATGATTCTATGAAACTGTGAAGAGGACAGTGTTGAAATTCAGAAGAACATAGATCAGTTGGTGGAGTGGGCAGACAGGTGGCAGATGAAGTTCCATGCAGAGGAGTGTGAGGTGGTACATTTTGGTAGGAAGAATGTGGAGAGACAATATAAAATAAGGGATAAAATTCTTAAAGGGGTGCAGGAGCAGAGGGGACCTGGATGTATATGTGCATAGATCATTGAAGATGGCAGGACAGTTTAAGCGAGCAGTTAATAAAGCATATAGTATTCTGGGCGTTATTAATAGCGACATAGAGCATAAATGCAAGGAGGTTATGCTGAACGTATTCGAGTCACTAGTTAGACCTCAGCTGGAATTTTGTGTACGGTTATCGATGCCACACTATAGGCAGGATGTGAACGCATGGGAGAGCGTGCAGGAGAAGTTTACAAGAATGGTTCCAGGGATGAGAAACTTCAATTATGAAGATGGATTGGGGTGGTTGGGGCTGTTCTGCATGAAGAGCAGGCTAAGAGGAGATTTGATAACTATGTTCAAAATCATGTGGGCTGTATGGAGTAGATCGGCAGAAACTGTTGCCACTCAGAAAAGGATCAACAAGAGGGCACAGATTTAAGGTGATTTGCAAAAGAAGCAAATGTGATGTGAAAACGTACAAGTGGTTTAGGTCTGGAATGCACTGCCTGGAAGTTTAGTGGAGGCAGGTTTAATCGAGTCATTCAATGGGGCATTGGGTGAAATGTGCAAGATGGAGGGGAATGGCACCAAGTCACGATAATCGTTTGGACAGCTGGTGCAGAGACAATGGGCCAAATGGCTGCCTCCTGCGCTGTAACAATTGTAATTTGTGTGGGATATGGAACGGCAATTGGAGGACTCAGCTGAAGTGCAGCAGGTGATTTACTGAGGAGCCTGTTGAAATGAAAATCGCTTATTGTCGCAAGTAGACTTCAAACGAAGTTACTGTCAAAAGCCCCTAGTCGCCACATTCTGGCGCCTGTTTGGGGAGGCTGGTACGGGAATTGAACTGTGCTGCTGGCCTGCCTTGGTCTGCTTTCAAAGCCAGTGATTTAGCCCAGTGTGCGGCACAGTGATTAGCAATGCTGCCTCAGTGCCAGGGACCTGGGTTCGATTGTGGCTTTGAGTGACTGGAGTTTGTACATTCTCCCAGTGTCTGCGTGGGTTTCCTCCGGGTGCTCTGGTTTCCTCTCACAGTCCAAAGATGTGCAGGTTAGGTGGATTGGCCATGCAAAATTGCCCCTTAGTGTCCAAAGATTAGATGGGGTTACGACGATAGGATGGGGCTGAGGGAAGGTGCTCTTTCAGCGGGCCTGTGCAGACTTGATGGGCTGAATGGCCTCCTGCACTGTCGAGATTCTATGATTCTAGTCAGTTACTGTTGGATTGGTAATGGGCTGAACAGGAGCAGTCTATTTTAATTGTAATGTAATCCAGCATAGACCAAAACATTGGCCTCTTTCTCACCCCCTGGACTCCTGGGCCTTCGCCATCCCAAATATCGCCACCTTGGGACTCGGAGCCACCCCCACACTCAACACCTCTGACAATGTCCGTGAACACCTGCCAGAACCCCTCAGTCTGGGACACACCCAGAACTTGTGGACATGATTTGCACCCTCCCCCGCACACAGCCAACATATCTTCTACCCCTGCAAAGAACCTACTTATCCTCGCCACTATCATGTGGGCCCTATACACCACCTTAAACAAGATGAGGCTTAACCTTGCTCATGACGAGGATGCGTTCACCCTTCGCAAGACCTCTGCCCATGTCTCAGCCCCCACCTCCCCTCCCAGCTTCTCCTTCCATTTACACTTAATGTTCCCCCACCGGGACACTCTCCCACTCCCATCAATTGTCATTTTCACTGTCTACACCTGTCCTGCCAACGACAGCAGCAACAATCTCACTTCTTAAAATCCGCCTTCATCTGCTCCACCAGTCGAGCCAAGTTCAGTTTTTTGCACCTGCACTCCATGAATACCCAAATATCCTAAACGGCAACTCCATGTCTCCTTTCCTGCCCTCTGGCATTATCAGGAACACCAAACTATTACCCTTTCAATTTATATCCTGAAAACCGGCCACATTCCCCCCCCAAATCTCTATAATACCTCCACTGCTGGCCACTGGGTCCGATATATATAAACACAGATCATCCACATAAAGTAAAACTCTTGTGTTCAGCACCCCACCCAGTCAATCCTTCTCCAGTCACTCAGCGCCCTAAGCGTTATTGCCACCGGCTCTATTGCCAAGGTGAAAAGCAACAGGAAGTGCAGGCATCCCTACCTTGTCCTGCAGTGTAACCAAAGTACCCCAAACTCACTCAGTTCGTCCAAGCTCTCAACAGCTGCCTTGTATAGCAGCTAGACCCAATTCACAAACTCCTGCCTGAACCTGAGCTCCCCCAGCACCTCCAACAAATACGCCCACTCCACCTGATCAAAAGCCTTCTCTGCGTCCATCGCCACCACTACCTCTACCTCCTGCCACTCCAAAGGCATCATAATTACATTGAGTAGCCTCTGCACATTATCGACGGCTGCCTTCCTTTCACAAAACTCGTCTGAGTTCTCGCCTATCACCCCTGGCACAGTCTTCAATCCGCGATGCAAGCACCTTCGCCAATAACTTGACATCTACATTCAACAACGATATTGGGTGGTACAACCCACGCTGCTCCGGATCCTTATTCTCCTTTACAATCATGGAGATGGAAGCCTGCGGCAGTGTGGGAGGGGGGGAGGGAGAGAGAGAGAGGGAGAGGGCATCATGATTGGCACAGGCTTGGAGGCATGAAGGGCCTGTTCCTGTGCTGTACTTTTATTTGGTCTTTGTACACCTGGTGTAGATGGACAAAGTAAGAAAACTCCTTCGCCCTCCCAAACCTCCATGGTTCACCTCCCCCATGTGCTCCACGAACCCCCTTAGCTCTCTTGCCATTGACGTCGCCCTTGAGGACTTGGGACTTGACTGGTCCAAGCTCGGATCGATGACCATGATGAAATCACCCCCCATAATCAACCAATGCCAGTCCAAGTCCAGAAACTTCCCCAACACCTGCCTCAAAATCCATGTCATCCCAATTCGGGGCATAAACATTTACCAGAACCACCCGCATCCCCTCCAGCTTCCCACTAACTTTAATCCCCCCCCCCCCCCCAACCCTTGTGGATTGGCCACAGTGCTCCCCACCTCGAGAGCAACCCTCTAATTGACCAGCACAGCCACCCCCCTTGTCGTCTTATCCAACCCCGAATGAAGCACTTGTCCCGCCCATCCCTTTCTCAGCCTCGTCTGACCCCGCCCTCAACTTCGTGTGTCTTCTGTAAAAATGCCATGACCGCCTTCATACTCCTTGGATGCATGAACACATGTGACTGTTTAACCGGCCCATTCAACCGCCTCACGTTCCACGCGACCTGCCTGGTCGGGGGGCTCCCTGCCCCCTTCCCCTGCCGATCAACCATACCCCTTTTTAAGCTGGCCCGCGTCATGTGCCCCTCTAGACATGCCCTCTGATGTCCATCACCATCAGTCCCTTCCCAACTGCGTCACACCAATCACATCCTTGTCAGCAACGCCCCCCCATGCCTTCCTCCTGGCAACCCCCCACTTCACTCCTGTTAACTAGCCCGCCCTGCTAGCATGGTACTGTGCACAAATTGACTGTACAGTTCATGTATTACAACAGAGACATCACTTCAGCATTGGCTGCGAGGCAGTCGGGCATCTTTGAAAAATATATATATTTAAAATTATTTCATGGGATGTAGCTATCTCTGGCAAGGCCAGAATTTGCTATCCATCGCCAATTCCCCTCGAGAGTGTGGTGGTGACCTGCTGCAGTCCATGTGAAGGTGCACTCGGTGCTGGTGGGATGGGAGTTCCATGCTTCTCCCCCCTACTTTAAAAGTAATCTGTAGTATCAACAAATATCAGTTTGCATTATTTACAAATCGAACCGGGTGTTCACTGGTTGAACTGGTTGAAGCTGAGAACAACTGTGTCATAAATATCAAAGTAACCAGAATTTCAGGATTGCAGCAGGCCTAAGATCTATGAAGTAAGTTTCTGAAGTATCTCTCCCAACTCCATTATGGTTTTGCACATGAAGAATATTATCAGTTGACATTTACTTGTGATTTAAAAATGCTTTGGCTATCTGAGCCTGTTCTCTGACTAGGTACTTGTATAAAATACAACAGTCCTCAAAAGTGCCCATCTACTGACCCAGCTTTTTTTTTTTCCTCCAATCACTAAGTTAACAGCTATTTGTGTTAACTGTTCTGGCTTCTTGCCATATTTAAAAAAAAAAATTGCTAGGAATGGTAAAGTTCCAGAACACCATGTTCCTCCCTTAAGTCACATGGTACTCGTGACTACTGAAGTCCGAGCTCCTGATATTGTATGTTATTGAGTTTATCAACCATCAGATTAGATCAAAAGGAAATCTGTCTTTTTTTGTGATAGGTTACATGAAGAAATGAAGACATTTTGTGAATACAGTGTGCTTCTCCAAATGGTTTGTGTCTTTACTCTGTAAGACGCATTCCAGTTTGCTTTGTAGGGGGAGCAGTGAAGACCAGGTAGGAGAGATGTAAAGTGAAGAAAGGCACAGTCTATGAGGTATTTCTGAGGATATTTTTGAGGGGGTGGGATCAGGAAAGTGAAATTGTGAATGAAGAGATTCAGGAAACCATTCCAGCATTTCAATGGTTGTTACCACTGGTGGTGGAGCGCAGTGGGAAAGCATGGTAAATCAGGATGAGAAGTACTAAGATGCCGGGCTACTGAAGATTTCTGCAAGGTTGTATAATGCAACAACAAAGCTTAATGAACTTCAATTTGCTGAGAGTGCATCTTTATATAACACTTGTGTTGTATCTTTGGATATTCCAGCTTTTTTCTAAAGAAATTGTGGCATTCGGCTCCAACTGTTGAATTATGGTAATAGAATCCCTACAGTGTAGAAGAATGCCATCTGACCCATCAAGTTTGCACTGACCCTCTGAATGAGCACCCTAACCTAGGCCTGTTCTCCTGCCCTGTCCCCCATAACCCCACCTAACCATTGGACACTGGAGCAATTTAGCATGGCCAATCCACCTAACCTACGCATCTTTGGACTGTGGGAGGATTTTAGAGGTCCATTTTTTACCCTATCTGACTTCATTTACATTTCAAAAAGTAGTGATTCTCATTTAGCTGCAGGAAATGATAAAGGAACAGTAAATCTTTGCATTGTATGCAGCACACATTGGTTACGTCAACAGCCTGAAGGAAGCTGCAAGTGTGGTGCGATTTTAAAAATAAATAAAATCCCTCTTGATTATATTCTGTTGCGGGACACTAACTATTTTTTTAACACAGAGCTAAGTAAACAAAATCAAATTAACTGAGGGACAAATTAAAGGGACAGTCCTTTAATGGGAAACTACCGTAAACATAAAGCAAATCACAAATGAAACTTAAGACATTAAACCAAAATGTGATTAACCGGGTCAATAAGGCATCCCAGCCCCTGCGATTCTCAACAGGCACAGAATGTCTTGAGAGTGCCCATGGATGCCGTATGCTCCCTCCAGGGACACACAGCCGTGAATGTAGCTTCTTTGCATTAGTTGAGACAAGTAATTTGCTTACAAGGTGCCTGAAAGAATCTAATCTGAAGTGGAACAAACTGAGAGGAAGGCTGTATAATGACAAAGGAAGTAGCACAGGAAAGGGGTGTAAATGCTTTTGGAGGAAATAAAAAGCTTCAAATTAATGCATCGAGAGCATTTTCATCCATCTAAGGATAAACCCCTAGTGGGGAATAATTGGCTTGCAGCAACTCCAATCCTGTTCATTTTACCAATGGATTGCACTGTGCACACACTGATGTATAGTTCACTGGTGGAGCCTAAAATCATTTATGGGGTTTCTTGAATGCTTAAATGGACTAGCCTTCCTTCTGTGCCCTGTTTTTATGATACTTTCATATTCCTTACACTGGTTTAAATATTAATGCAGTCTGTTTCCAGAGTTATTGAAGGATGTAATGATAAACTTGTAGAACCATTATTTATATATCTGATACAAAAGTGTTACTTCAGAACGACAGTTCATTGTAGGGATGCCTAGAAAATATCCTAACTTGTTTACCTCAATGCTGTTTGTGGGGTCTCACTATGTGTAGAACGACTGCCATATTCATCTATCTACATCAGTGTTATCCTGTAGAAATTACTGACTAGCCGCATAAACAAACTGTAGTTGAATAAGGCCTTCTAGGTAAATTCATTTTCTGACTATTTACTTGTCAAATAGCTATCATTAATTAATGCACAATTTTGACATATTTCTCTTTCACAAGTTTTGAATTCTAACATGAATTGGGGAACAGCACATCTTAATATAGCCTTGACGTTTTTGTTCAGCAGGTGCAAACAATACCTTGACTGCCTCACAATTTACTGAGAACATTGACCTACACAGTGAGTTCCCCCAGATTACCCAGTTCTGCATCCAGATCATGGCTAGGTGCTGCATGCTTTTGACCCTGACCTGCTCGCACATCACCCCACTGTTGTGCCAGACTTGGGAGGGCACAGTAGACCACTGCAAAGTGGGTGACCCTGAGGGGGGGGGGGGGTGTGTGTGTGTGTACTGCAGTGCGCCACCACCAGAACAGGCGAGACATCGGAAGGTCAAAGTTTATATAGTCAGCTGCCTGGGCAAATAGCACTTGTGGGGCTGTAGGTTGTGATATGTCTCAAGTCCCTGGAATGAACCTGAAGGGTAAAGGTTCAGAGCTGTGGTGACCTTGACGGCCACCAGGAGTGGGTAGCCTCCTCATCCACGTGGTGCCAAGTCTGCAAGGACATGGCACAGGTGCCGCACCGTCTCCTTGTTGAGGCGGAGTCTCCTGTGGCACATGCTGTCCGACATCTTGAACGACTAGCGACGCCTGTATACCCTGTAATGTCTCCGGCCTCCCCCTATGGGTCCCTCTCTGACTTCCAGCGGTGGGGTGGGCCCTGCACACGTGCTGCCACCTCAAGCCTCCATTTTCTCTGCTGCCGCTGCCTTCCCCCTGTGCCTGGCCTGCCACCATTACTGAGGGCAGCTGCTGCAGGGTCCACAATATCATCCATAATATGGTATCCCTAAGGAATTGGGGAGGGTAAGAGACTGACGATCAGTAAGGACTTCCACCCCAGGACCCTGGGATCCCCTGAGCCTCCCCCCAACTTTGACTTCCCTGCCACCTCTCTGGGTGCCACCCAATGAGGGCTACCTTGCACATGCACCCTGGCCACAGCAGGGACCCTTGGGCACCGGATTTGGGTCCCAGACATCTACCGGGAACATTACTTTGACCGGGTGCAGGTTCCCTCCCCGATCCACACTGTCTCGGGCTGCTATGGTACCCTGGGCTAGTGCATCGTTAATTCCAGCCCCACGGACCCCGGAGTCCCAACATAAGTGAATTAACCAAAATTTGTATATTTTCCTGAGATCTTTGACTGCTCCAATGCTTTACAAGCACAGATTTGCAAGTAAAACATCCAAAAAACAGTATTTATTTGTAACAAAAGTAGAAATAAACATGTAATGTAAATAATAGAACAATGGTCTACTGAAGTAACTTCCCCAAACCTTGTCCCACCCTCCATCTAGTCACAGACAAGACAGACACATAGGGGTAGGAAAGGTTCAAAAATAACGGATTAAAGGACTGAGATGAATCTTTGTTGCTGAGGTAGTCTTTGTAATTGACGATCTTGACATCATCGGTTGGTTTGGATCCTTTAGAATCTGCTTCTATTAGACCTTGCGTGCTGCAGGAATTCCTCTGGTGAGTCACCTTCACTTGTACACGCCTCCAGATTGACTCAGTCTGACTCTCAGTCTCACTAAGATAGTACTAGAATTCTCTACCTGAAAGGTTAAAGGAGGGGTCTTCCATCCACTTTGCCTCTGGAACGCTTGGCTGCTCTTTGTGTAGGATTTCCGACTGGTATATAGGGAGAGAGCCTGCAGATCAGTACCCATTTTGGATTCTCAGGAGAGAAATATCAGCCTGGGCTTTCCCCAGCCTTTCTCAGAGGTTTAAACTTGCACAGGCCTGGCTAGATAGCGAATACTTTAATCCGGAGTTAAACCTTCACAGGCCTGACAGAGTATTTGAACCAGCTCCTGCTGCTTCTTAGGTTTTCACAGAACTGTGATAAAATGGAGACTGCCTTCTGTTCTAGAATCTTCAGAAAGGCTCCACCAATTCCAACCAAAATTGCAGAAGAGGGGTTTGGCTGCTAGCCAAGTCCATCAAATGACATCACGAACTATGGCACACAGAACATTGCATCGAGGGTGTGCCTGAGCCAGTCCAAATAGCAGCTTGTGGGTGGGGGTGGTTTCAATTCAAACCAGAAGTCTGTAGTGTTTAAAAACAACCAGCAGGACAGGCATTACAATGAAACCAGGAACAGACAAGTATTTAAAACTGGTTCCTTACAGAGGGAGTTAAAAGTGACCTGCACCATATCACCACAGACAGGGCTCTGTTCTGAGGGTGTTCGGCGGGATGGATAGGCAGCAGCTGAAATTGCCCCTATGGGTAAACACTATCCAGGGGGCTGGCATGTTGGTCCCACCCATTTTCTCTCTCCTTCCCTCCCCACCAAAACAAACCCTGCCACAAGCACTGGGGCAGGACCCCAATGCCTCTGGGCAATCAGCCCGAAGATGGCTACTCTCCTCCTCTGATCCTCACTGCAACCATTGCGCTAGCTTCATGTTTTTAAATAGGTATGCTGAATGGTGCCCGCGTGACTGCTCGCTGGGGAGCCAGTTAGATCACGGGAGGCCGTTAGATCGAGGGTCCGTCCTGTTAATGATATGGAGATTGGCCTTAATTGGTGATTATTGGTTTCTCGCCCATGTCTAGGCAGGACCCGAATCTTGCCAATGCGAGCGGGCCCATTAGATCGGAAACCGATTGGTGCCGGGTGCGGATCCTGATTTCGGCCTCTCCCTCGATCTAACCGGCTCGCTCTGATCTCGGCCGAGCGCAACGTGGCCATCAGATCACGCCCTTGGTCGATAACCACACCCCTCCGATGGGGTCTGGCCCGCGATCGCGGTCGGGCCGGCCTCTTTCACTCCCACTCTTCTCCCCCCCCCCCCCCCCCCCTGCCCCCGAGCCTACTTCCTGCCGCGGCCGGCCCCTGAACACCGACCCCCATGTCGGGTCGTGGCCGGCGCACATAAGAAGTTCCCCGTGCATGCGCAGGATCGCGCGGTCAAACTGTGCATGAGCAGGATTGAGCTGGCCCAACCGCATGTGCAGGTTGGCGCGGTGCCCATTTGGTGCCACGTAAGGAGGCTGGAGTGGCGTGAACCGCTCCAGCGCCCTGTTCGCGCCGTTGTGAAACGCGAAGGCGAGAACACTTTGCCTCAATATCGGCGAATCGCCCCCATTGTCTATCCATTGTTCATACCATCAGAACCCAAAACGATCTGTTATAGTTGTGTTTCTTGAAGAATAAATGTTGGCAAGACAAAAAAGTGTCATCTCCAGATGATGGTGTCGGTTGGGAGAAGCTGTTGGTTTCCCAAGTTTTAAATGAAGGAAAAACCGCAGTAAAAGCTTATGGTTTCTTTGTCAGGGCACATGACAGTGTGAATAGAGACCTCTGAGCAAGCAATTCCAGAATGTTCAGCAGAGTGAAAGGCTGACAGTACAGCAACAAATATCCCTTTTAACAGTTCTGCCTTTTCCAAGTCTTTCAAAAATCTTATGAGGCTGTCACTTTTGTGAAATTAATACACTCTGATACCCTGCATTGACTGAATGGAGCTATTGTGTTTGTTGCCTTAATTGAAAGACTTGATCTGTGTTTGAATTTCTTTAGATAAGCTGCTTGTCCTCAATTGCAACTTAACTGTGCTTTCGTCATCTCGTTACTTGTCTTTGGTCTAAAACAGCACAATAAGCCTATGAACTGGGGAAATTCTGTGCTGATACAGTGATGACTTTGTCCCACTAAGCATAGGCTGAGACTAAGAATTGAAAAATAAAATCTATATCATGTGTGCTTCAATTTGTAAAATTGGAGTTGTGTCTTCACCTGGTGGGGTGGGCAAGATGCCATCAGTGCAATAGAACTTCAAGCAGTCTTAACTTAGATGAGGTTTGATATAATTTTGTTTAGTTTCATCAGGTTGAAACTCAAACCATTTAAAGGAATGCATCGATTTATTTCACCTCCACCCTCTCCAATGCTGTCATTCATGCACACACACGCCAAATCTTTTTGGTGGGGGATACTGGAAGAGGTGGAAGTATTTAAGGAACTGGAGGTAAATCATTGCAAATTCTGTGTGTAACAGAGGATGCCGTGGTTGAGTTCTTAGGAAACATTGGAAATTATTTCTAACGATGAAGAATCCTATCACTGATTTCCTTTGAGCCACTGGATACATTATTTTCTTCCCCCTCATGTAAAGATGCTGTCTCCTAGTGCAGTAAGATTCCTTGGACACTTGCAGTTGTCCTGTACCAAGTCTGATGCTGTTCTCGTGGATAGCCATGCACACCTTTTCAGTAGGGTTACTGGATTGTGAACAAGCATTGCAGTGCTGGGTAATTTTCAGTTTTCTGGTTTCCCCCTCGTTCTCTCAACTCTGAATTGAATTGTATACTCTGGGTGCAGTAGGCTAATTCAATAAATTGGATCTCGAATCTGCTAGTATTTGGCATTTTGGGCAGTGAAATTACCTATTAAACTGTTAGGAGAGCCGAAGTTGATGTGCCTATTGCTCTCTACTACTGGGGTAATTTAACAATGTAGCTACAGGTAGGGAGGGTTGGAGATGGAGTGAGGCCTGAAGCAGTTGAGCACGGAATTAAATACTTTTGCACAGTATGAGAGCAATGACTGCTGCTCATTGAGTTCAGACTGAAGCAAATTAGAACAGTTGCTTGCTGTGGTTGCAAGCTGCTGGTTAACTAGACTTCTGTTTTTGAAATTTGAGGGTTGAACTCGTGGTTTGTAAATATCAGCTGAACCTGCCGATTAAGTAATAGGCACCAACTGGTTCCCTGATGGTTTAATGAAATTTGGGTTTCTGTAGCAATTCACCTCCACCCATTTGCCTTCCAACATATCTGCAATGTATTAAAATCAGACCGATTTAATGTTACATCGGTGCACACTTCCAGCTTGGGCTACTTCACTTCCTGTTGTCATGTTTTTGTTAAATCTTTTCCATTGTAAATTTCCATTCCCATATTCATTTCAACCATGTTAATACCTCACTAATATGATCCAATCTCAATTCTTTCAACTGCTTTTATTTATTTTCCATTTGCACCTTATTTCAATGACCAAAATCAAACTTAAAACATTTTGAAGTCTGCACCTCGACCAAAAAACCCTTGGAGCTGATATTTTTGCCCTGTAAACCTTTTACAAAGTATAAATGAGAATAGAGTCAGATGAGTGCTGGGTGTGAATATCACCAAGATAAAAAAGGAGTGGTGACTTAGTTTTGACAGCTCTGTGGAAGATTAACCAGTAAGTATTATATCAAAAATTAGAACTATTAATGCACACATTTCGAATGATAAATGTTTGTAATTGCACCTCTTTTCAGCCCCTGCCCCATAGAGTTGCTGCAGCGGTCATCACTGGCAGGAAGATGTAATTAAAGCGCAGTGAATTTATATAGCAATTTGCAAGTGGACACGGGACTTCAATTGATATGGAAATATAAAGACCACCACAGAATATTGTCACTTATAGGGAGATGGTGGGTAGTGGCATTGTCACTGGACTAGTAATACAGAGACTCGGGGTAATGTTTCTGGGGACCTGGGTTCAAATCACACCATGGCAGATAGTGAAATTTGAATTCAATAAAAATCTGGAATTAAAAGTCTAATAACCATGAAACCGTTGTCGATTGTAGTTTTAAAAAAAAAAACCATTTGGTTCATTAATGTCCTAGAGGGAAGGCATTTTGCCATCTTTACCTGGTAACAGCAATGTGGTTGACACTAAATGCCCTCTGAAATGGCCTATCAAATCACAGTTCAAGGACAGTTAGGGATGGGCAATAAGTATTAGCCCAGCCAGTGATGTGCACATTCCCTGAATGAATAAAAAAACAACAACTTCAAAACGGAGGTGGAATTCTGATGGTATGTGCTGGTCCAATTACTCTTTTTTTTTTTTTTTTTTTTTTTTTTGTTTTCAGTATTCTACCACCTGTAACTTCATCGGAACATTACACTTTCCTAATTCACTGTCGGTGGAGGTTGACTTGTATACTATGGGTTATTAACGCGGTTTAATTGGAAAGTTGTAATTTTGACTGAGCATTTAATTATCACATATCTGCATGATCTAACATTTGTACAAACATGGTTAGGCTCTATTTAATAGGTTTTATTTGGATTGTTTTTGTTTTGATCTGAGGATGCCAATGCTAAGTTCACTTTTGTTTTCTTGTAAACCAGTTTGCAACTAAACAATGAAAGAAAGCATGGGGTTCTAAAGAAGAATCTGTGGTGCCTTGCAGAAATGAAATCTGGCTATTTTTTGGGGATTTGCACTTGTCCATTCATGCCTTTGCCTTGACATGATGCTCCAAACATTTGGAGTCATGCAGCTCATTTTTTCTCTTTTTGCCTGGGTTAGAAAAATAAATGTGAACTTTTAAATTGTGTACCAGTGAATCAAGATAGAACTGGTTGGATGGCATAGGAGGTACTGTCATGGAACAATCATGGCAAAAAGGCAACTAATAGGAATGTGTAATGTTTCGCTTCATTTATATGAGGACTACATCAGGATGACTTGAGGATAATACATGAGAGCTCAACTGATAAATTACTTGCTATAGTAATGAGGTACATTAGGTTTAAGCTGGACCGAATGATTCTTTATCTTAGCCTGCAGGCTGTCTATAATGACTGAGGTAATAGGAAATAATAGTTTTAAGCAAAATCAGTGCTGTGTTGCAACTGGAAATGGGACCTTTTTTAAAGAGTTGCTCTTTTCAAATTAAAATGTTGTGCTTGACTTGCAAAGTTAACAGGCCCTGCATATAAATACAATGTTCCATTGGGCACAGATTTGTACCGTACAAATTCTGGTTGGGAGAAACATTTGGATCGAAAACAATACAATTGCTTTGTCATGCTAGAGTTCTAAAATCTATTTGCATTTTCTAATTATTGACTTATTACAAGGATTTAAACTGGAAATGTACAGGACATTCAGGATAAGAAAGGAAGAGAGACTAGTTACTGTTTCAGGTTGAACTGTATTAGAATCTAAAATATTGTAGTGGTTTTGTCGAATCAATAATTATGTGCTGTAAATGTCAGTGCATTCATGGTTGCCACCACTAGAAACTAAATTAAATATTTTTCTATGAACATCATGACCTATAAAAATGCTTCTTGGGGCAGCACGGTGGCGCAGTGGTTAACATTGCTGCCTCACGGCGCCGAGGTCCCAGGTTCGATCCCGGCTCTGGGACACTGCCCTTGTGGAGTTTGCACATTCTCCCCGTGTTTGCGTGGGTTTCACCCCCACAACACAAAGATGTGCAAGGTAGGTGGATTGGCCACACTAAATTGCCCCTTAATTGGGGAAAAAAAATGAATTGGGTACTCTAAATTTATTAAGAGAAAAATAAAAATGCTTCTTGGAGCCTGAAACGATGGCCGGTATTTTCTGGGCATGCCTAGCGCCTGGATTTTCAAGTTCAGACTTCAGGCTGGCTGTCTGCATCTCCCATGGTTGATCCTGCCATGGCAGGGCCAGAAACTCCCAGCCAATGTCCTGAGACTCCATTTTAATGAACATTTGTTTGATATTTGTGAGCTGAAGGGGCAACTGGGGTTTTTTTAACCATTAACTGGCAAGTTCCTATCGCCATGTTTACACAGGGTTACTGTTATAACCTGCCTACTTACCATTGGCTGGGGACTAATGACAATCCCACAATCCTGTGGGAGTATGAGCTTCCCCAATGAGGGGAGTGGAGAAACCATTAGTAAACTCCAAGTATAAATAAAGCTGGCCAGTTTGGAAACAGCAGGAAGGAGTGTGCAGCAAGGGAAGTTGCTGCTGCTGTTATATATATGTTATTGTAAATAAATGTTATTACTTTGTATCCTTAAAACTCGTGCTGGATTCTTCGTGGCCCTCACAAAACTGGCGACTAAGGTTAAAGTGAATAGCTGTCTACACTGCTGAAGCCACCTCCCTGGATTTTTGTTGCATACAGGTTGGAAGTTGTTTTCTATTATACCATGCCTCTGTACGGACGTTTGGATGTTTTTGATGCTGCGCTGGAAAGCTGGAACCAGTACACACAACGGATGCGTTACTATTTCCGGGCAAACCATATCACCGAAAACGAGCGCCAGGTGGTCCTATTGCTCACCGCCTGCGGCCCGCATACGTTTGGGGTGATTAGGGGCCTTGCGTACCCAGCTGCGCTGGACACCAAAACGTTTGATGAACTTGTGAATATAGTGGGGCAACATTTTAACCCAACCCCGTCCACGATAGTCCAGCGTTACCGGTTTAATACCGCTGAGAGGACCCCTGGAGAATCCCTTGCCGATTTTCTATCCAGGCTACGCAGGATTGCGGAGTACTGTGACTATGGTGAGGCCTTGTCAGAAATGTTACGCGACCGTTTGGTTTGCGGTATTAACAATGCGGCCACCCAGAGAAAGTTGTTAGCTGAGCCAACATTGACTTTTCAACAGGCCATTCAAATAGTATTGTCCCGAGAGAGCGCAGAATGAGGAGTGCAGGAGCTACAGGGAATGGAAGTGCATGCCTTGGGGCGCAGCCCCTTCCGTCCGAAAACGTCCCCCCGCACTCCTGCGGTACCTTGGGCGAGGCAAGGTCCGGACCGACGCCAGTGGCCGTCGGACATTCCTCCCCGAAGGGAGCCTTCTCCAGAACCAATGGATGAGGAGCCATGTCCGTGTCAGACTTGTAGGCGCCAACCCCGTCGCGGACGGCGGTCCTGGGGGCGCCAGAGGCGCCGTCGTTCCGACCGAAACTGGGACCGGCCCAGGGGCCGTAACTGGGACCAGCCAGGGGCCGTACCTTCCATGTGGATGAACCTGCGGCGACTACTCCTGAGGACGTGGAGACGGAGGACGACTGCCTGCAGCTGCATTGTGTGGCAGCTCCCCGTGTGGCCCCCATTAAGGTGATAGTACGGGTCAATGGCCACCCGCTTGAGATGGAGTTGGACACTGGCGCAGCGGTCTCCATGATCGCCCAGAGGACATTTGACCGCATCAAGCAGGGTATACAGACCCTTGCATTAACCGACTCACAGGCCAGGTTGGCCACCTACACGGGGGAACCACTGGACATTGCAGGAACTACAATGACCCCTGTTGTTTATGGATGCCAGGAGGGGCGTTTCCCACTTATCGTGGTGCGCGGACATGGGCCCAGCCTGTTGGGTCGGGACTGGTTGCGCCATTTGCGGTTGCAATGGCAGCACATCCTCCAAACAGTTTCTGAAGGGTTGACTGAGGTGCTAGTACGATACCCAGATGTATTCCAGCCTGGTTTGGGGGAAATAAAAGGGGCCGTAGCCCGTATCCAAGTCTAACCAGGAGCCACGCCGCGCTATTTCCGGGCACGCCGGTGCCTTAGGCCTTGTTCGAGAAGGTAGAAGGGGAGCTCACTCGTTTGGAGAGTTTGGGTATTATCAGGCCCGTCCGTTTTGCTGACTGGGCAGCACCAATTGTACCTGTAATGAAGCCAGATGCCACATTTCGCTTGTGTGGCGACTATAAACTTACAGTGAATACGGCTTCCCGACTTGACCGATATCCAATGCCTCGCATAGAGGATCTCTACGCGAAGCTTGCAGGTGGACTCTCGTTCACAAAATTAGATATGAGTCACGCCTACCTGCAGTTGGAGCTGGACCCTGCCTCCCGACCATATGTAACGATTAATACACACCGGGGCCTGTATGAATGAATATACACGTTTGCCCTTTGGAGTATCCTCTGCCTGCGCAATTTTTCAATGTGTTATGGAGGGCATTTTGAGAGGTTTACCACATACGTGTTGCTGTCTACTTAGATGACGTTTTGATTACAGGGACGTTGGAGCAGGAACATTTGGAAAATCTGGAGGCTGTCCTTGGACGCCTTTCGGAGGCTGGAGTCCATTTATGTTGCACAAAGTGCGCATTTCAGGCAAAGGGAGTAGTCTACCTAGGTTATCCGGTGGACCGCGAAGGTTTGCACCCCGTCGCAGAGAAGGTGCGTGCAATTCAACAGGCCCCCGCCCTGAAACTTCGCATCTTCGTTCCTTTCTCGGTCTCGTAAACTATTACGGGAAGTTCCTCCCCAATCTGGCAACTACGCTGGCCCCTTTGCACCTTCTGCTAAAGAAAAATCACACCTGGGTTTTGGGTCAGCCGCAAGAAACCGCTTTCCGGCGGGTAAAGCAACAATTGTCGTCGTCTGGGTTACTAACCCACTATGATCCTGGAAAGCCTTTGCTCGTCACATGTGATGCATCCCCCTATGGTATTGGGGCCGTCCTGTCACACAAGATGGAGAACGGGGCCGAGCGACCGATAGCTTTCGCCTCCCGCACATTGACTGCAGCAGAGAAAAAGTACGCGCAGATCGAGAAGGAGGGCCTGGCAGTGGTTTTTGCGGTGAAACGCTTCCACCAGTACGTGTATGGCCGCCATTTCACTATCGTGACTGATCATAAGCCTCTGCTGGCACTTTTCAGAGCGGATAAGCCAATACCGCCCATTGCTTCTGCACGGATCCAGCGCTGGGCTTTGTTGCTTGCTGCATATGAGTATTCTCTGGAGCACAAACCAGGTACGCAGATAGCAAATGCCGACGCACTGAGCCGATTGCCTTTATCAACCGGCCCCATGTCGACCCCCACGACCGGTGAGGTGGCTGCAACCCTAAATTTTATGGACACCTTGCCTGTCACGGCATCACATATCCGTGAGTGGACCCAGACGGAGCCAGTCCTGTCAAAGGTTCGGCACATAGTCCTGTATGGTGGGCAGCATAGACAGCTCCCAGGCGAGTTGCGGGCATTTTCCTCCAAGCTTTCAGAATTCAGCGTGGAAGACGGCATCCTCTTGTGGGGGACGCGTGTGATTGTCCTGGAAAAAGGCCAGGAGCTGATACTAACAGACTTGCACAATGGGCATCCAGGTGTGACCAAAATGAAAATGTTGGCACGGAGTTGTCTGGTGGCCAGGCCTCAACAACGACATTGAGAAGGTGGCCCAAAACTGTTCCATTTGCCAGGAGCATCAGAAGCTTCCACCGGCCGCGCCCCTACATCACTGGGAATGGCCAGGGCGGCCTTGGGCACGCTTGCATGCAGATTTCGCAGGCCCTTTTCAAGGATCCATGTTCCTTCTATTAATTGACGCCCAGTCTAAATGGCTAGAGGTGCATAAGATGCAGGGGACAACGTCCTGCGTAACAATTGAAAAGATGCGTTTGTCGTTTAGTACCCATGGCCTCCCCGAGGTGCTGGTCACGGATAACGGCACTCCATTCACGAGTGAGGAGTTTGCGCGGTTTACGAAGATGAACGGCATACGCCATATCTGCACTGCCCCTAACCACCCGGCTTCAAATGGATTGGCAGAGCGCGCAGTGTAGACATTCAAAAGAGGCCTAAAGAAGCAGTCTTCCGGATCAATGGACACGAGACTGGCTCGCTTTTTGTTTACGTATAGGACCCCCCCCCCCCCCCCCAATGCGGTGACTGGGGTAGCTCCCGCAGAACTCCTAATGGGCCGGAGACTTCGCACCCGCCTTAGTATGGTTTTCCCGTACATTGGCGCAAAAGTACGCCGCACACAAGAACGGCAGGGACAGAGATTTTCTCTGCATCGGCCGATTCGGCAGTTTGCGCCCGGTGACCCAGTGTTCGTTTGGAATTTTGCTGGTGGTGCCCAGTGGGTTCCTGGTGCAATCTTTCGTCAAACGGGCCCTATATCTTACCAGGTGCAAGCCCAGGGTCGTCTCCAGCGCAAACATGTAGATCACGTTCGGTCCAGAAGACTATCCCCTCAAAAGATTCCCCACCGCCGGAGCTCATTTATAGAGCCACAGAGACCAGAGACAAAGGACGGTACTCCTCACAATCTTCCACTGGTGCCTCACTCGAAGCCTGCGCAGGTCGTTACAGAACCGAATGGAGATAGAGACGCTGACATGACGGGAGGCAGCAGACTCTGACTCCGAGATGAAGACACAGGATGCATCAGAGGGGGAATCCTCGGGTCAACGGGCCGTGGATGTACAACCGTTGCGCCGTTCATCACGGAAGCGCCGGTCTCCGTCTCGTTACACGCCGCCTGATCCAGCGCCGCGTGCAAATGGTGTCCGGCCTGCGGCAAAAACTAGTCCGACGCCCTCCTTCGCCAGGGTCTTCGGTGGATTCCTTGGACTTTTGGGGGGGGGGGAGGGATGTTATAACCTGCCTACTTACCATTGGCTGGGGACTAATATTGTAAATAAATGTTATTACTTTGTATCCTTAAAACTCGTGCTGGATTCTTTGTGCTCCTCACACAAGTTAGGATTAGAAAGGCTTGCTTGTATTGTCAAAACTCGTATATATTCCCAGCTAATCACTATACTGTGATGTAGTTTAATAATAATCAGCGCATTTAGTTGTGGGAATAAATAGAAAATTATTGCTAATATTTCTCAATTGTTCCAAAGAAAGTATTCTGACTAGAATTCTTGTCGTCTTTGCCACGACTTCCACCTCTTCTCAAACTTTTCCATTCCCTAGTTTTCTCCCTATCTTGAAGAATTAGGTATATACTGTGGCGGAGAAGAGGGGGAAGCAGTTAAATAGTTCCATTGGGGATTTCTGGCTCCACTGTGATCCCAAGTGGTGGTCGTTAACAAAGGGTTTGCAATGACTATGGTAGGCTAATTGGGTGTTGGAGGTTATCACAGCCTTGTTGATGAAAGCATGTTTAAACCTTTCCAGTAGGAGTTGGGGAAATTCAATTGGGTTGATTTTTGCCTGTCAGCAGTGCTAAGGACAATTTAAAAGACTGCTGACCATCTAGGCTGAGATCAGCTTTAAGTCAGCAGAGAATGAGTTTTGAACCTAATGTGTAATCGTATACTAGTGACACAATTTATTAACAAAGATTGAACACAACAGGTAGGGAGAAGTGACTGATCAGTTCTATGAAATCCTGTTGCTAAGGGACTGTGATGAAAGATGTGATGACTGCCAGGTTTTGAATTTTGAAAATGCTAGGTGTGCTAATGTTTTAGGTTTTGCATTTTTGACTGCTCATTGCCAGAGTGGTACAATTTAGTACGCTAAACGAAGCAAAATATTCAGCATGTAGCTGTTTATGCTGTCATTTGCTTAGCTAATTACTTCATTTTAGTTTTGGCCTTTACCCAAACAATTGTTTTGAATGTTATTTTTTAATGTCAACTGGGGAAAAAAATGAATACCTGCTTCATAATTGTGAACGGTGCGTTTATTTCAAAATACAGTTGGATGATTTGATTAGGAGACCTAAGAGGAGTTTTGGTCCCAAATAGCCTCTGTTATAACGACTCTCTAAAATGTGCCTGTGTAAGGAAACAAACTTTCGGATTAGTGCCCATCATTTTCCGTAATCTCTTGGGTTCAAATGGTAAACCTTTCAATTTTACCTTTCTGGATTGATGTCATGGCCAGTCCCAGATGAGGCCTGAAGTATTGCAATCACATGAGTATCTATTATTTTCTATAATTGTGCTACAGAAATACTCCTTTTCCCTGTGGATTACTTGACTGTTTTGCAGTCTGTTTAGGGTCATTTTTACACTATTTTTAACAGTCAGCTTTTATTTTATTAAGGGCATTATAGATTGTAAAATTATAAATGGTGGAAAGTGTCAGGCTGCAATTAAATCTTGCAGTAGGATGATGCCTGAAACCCACTTTAGCTTTGCTTTAATAAAGACACAATGTTGGAAATACCCAACTTAACAGGCAGCATGTTGTGTGGCTTATGACATTCTTATCCTCTCAATAGAGTGAGCCATGCCTTTAAATGCACACCAGATAAGTCAATGTGCTTGTGATTTTGCTGATGCAGGAGGAATAGGCTTTTGCTACAACATGGACTGTGAGCAGACGTGCTTTTTATTCACAAACAAAACAAGGTGGTGGCAAGCAGCTGATGATACCAGTTGGTAACTTGCATTAGGACGAGAGAACCATTTTGCCTTGTTCTTTCTCTCCTCACTTACACCAGGCGCATTCAAACTCGTTAGTGGGTTATTTTACTTTTTTCTCTCCACCCCATAATGTACGATTTTGCAAGAGTGTGTAGTTCTACAAATGCTGTATCTTTTTTGTAGTGGGCAATTGTGTAGTGAGCAGTTCCTTAACTGTTAAAGAACTTTACCGCCCTGTTCAAACCTGTCCTTGCCTGATTTTGACTTGTGCACATCTATATCAATTTTCTGACTGCCACATAAACTGCAAAGATATAAAAATGATCGCCTGAGAAATATTTTGAAACTTTTATCATATTAATATAGAACTTATTTATAGATGCTCTGGTACAGAAGATCCCACACTCTCGAGATAAAAACATAGCTGCCCAAAGAGGAACCACTAGATGAATCTAAATGTGCAAGTACAAGAGCTCCTTTTGTGGCCTACCTCTGTGATTTTCAAGGCATTGTCAGTCATATCTCCATTCTGCTGTTTGCACATTGACTGAGGGCTGTTAGTATAGTGCAACTTAAATAATAATGTTGCACTTTGTCTGCTGTCAGCCATTTTGTTTACAGGTTGATGGCAGAGCACCATACATTACAGTTTGTGCATTATATCCAGTGGCTTAGCTAAGAATTGAGATGTGGATTCCAAATGGCAGAAGAGAGTTTGGGCAGCTAGATGAGGAGTCACTTTTAATTAGTTGCCTTTTGGAATGGAAACCCTGCTGACACTTATGTTAATGAATGTTTACAGAAGCTCAGCTCATATAATGTAAATTGCAAGTAAAAGGAAGTTAATAAATGACCTGATTCCAGTATCTTTAAATTAGAATTTTGGCATAGGATGATAATGTTATATACCAGTGTAAATGTGAAAGTCTACCAGTGGTATTTTTTATATAACAGTGTGAAGGTGTCAGTCAGTCTGTAAATGTTTTATTTCTCCCTAACGGTGCAAACTATGATCCTTAATGAGAGATGTAACCAGATGTACTGTCATGTGCCAGATATGTAATTTGTGAGATTTTATTTTCCAAGGTGGTGAATGTTAACATTCATTACAAGCAACAGGTGAGGTCTGTGCCAGTTGGTTTGTAGCCATAGACTTAACTGGAGCTTTTCTACATTAGAATAATAGAATCAGAGAATACTTAAGAGTGCAGAAGGAGGCCATTTGGCCCATCAAGTCTGCACCAACCCTCTGAAAGAGCACCCTGTTTTGTTATGTTTCCTTTGTAACATAAGCGGCTTCCTTGTGTTGCATTTGTCAAGGAAGGTCGAGACGCGTAAATAACTTCAACTCATTTATATACACTATGTACACTTTTATAACTTGAGTTCGACACTACTGCTAATCCTATTATAGCTACCTAAACTGACTAACCAGCTGCTGTCTTCCACGTGGTGTGTGTAATATTGAATCAACCCTGTGCCTCTCCTCACTGACTGTCTCCACTGGCCGAAGGGGCTGATCATGTGTGTGGTGTCCTTTATGTATGGGTTGGTGTAATGCCCCCCTGTGGTCGTGTCACCTCCTTGTGTATCGTGAATGTCCATTGGTCGCCTCCTATCTAACTTATCTATTGGTTGAGTGTGTGTGTGATGTTTCTGGTGCTCCCTCTAGTGTCTGTCTCGCTTACATGTATTTACAGTGATGCACATCACCACACACCCCACCTAGTTCCACTCCCCTGCCCTATCCACGTAACTCCACCTAACCATAGGACTCTAGGGGGCAATTTAGAATGACCAATCCACCTAATTTGCACATCTTTACTGGGAGGAAACGTGCACAGACACTGGAGAATGTGCAGACTCCACAGTCACCCAAGGCCGGAATAGAACCCTGGAGCTGTGAGACAGCAGTGCTAACCACTGCCATTATAGAGAAAGGGACAGTAAAAGCAAAACCACTGTAGGAGCTGCAATTTGATTTTTTTTTTTCTTTTGCTGCTAATTATAGTCATAAGTTGGGGAGGGGTGGTGGAGAAGAGTTCTGCAGTTTCCAGGATGTCTAATGCAGAGATACTGATCTGTATTCTGGCGGCTGTTTAGAGTCCGAAACACTGATACTTGCCTTCTGGTGTTTCACAACTTGCAAAAGCTTAATTGAGAAGCAAACCATTTCTTTTTTTTTAGGTGTATAATTGCAAATTTCAAATCATTTGCTAGATCACTTATTCCAGTGTGCCTGTTTGCACTGCTCTACCTATCCAATTGATTTATTTATTTGGCAAATACAAATCCCTGAAGCCAAGTGATAGCTTCCTCATTTGCTGACTTTTAAGGTGATTTGTGTATCGCTTACTGTAGAGGAGACACTCCTCTGTAATGTGCAGCATTGTTTGTGTTGCATCTTTCCACACATCCATAAAGGGTTTGTACTGAGGCCCCAGCAGTGAGGTTGGTGACAGGAGGCCGTGGCATGTCCTGAACTTATTTTGAAAGTACTGCTGTTGCTGCGTCAGTTCAAAGCCTGTCATTTGATGGTTTATCGCTTTCCAGTGCTTCTCATTCCTTGATCCAAAGAATGTCGGCTGGTAGATCTTTCTCAGGAAGGGTGGTTCATGTGGGATGCTGAGATGGAATGTTTGCATTAGATGGGCTGAACAGGTCATCTTGGAGTGGTAAGTGAGGTGCAGCACGGATATCTTCAACTGGCTTATGGTTTTTTGTCATTCAGCAGACATGTGGCAGAGTGATATTTGCAAGGATCGAAGCCAGGGAAGGGATGTTGAACTGAGCGTTCCAGGTGTGGTGTGTGCGCGCCTTTTGTCATACAGGTAGATGGGTTGAAGGACTGGAATATGATACAGCAAGTGCTGAGGTCTGGAGTGTTGTTGTAACAGCACCCCATATAGATCCAGAAAGTTAGGTTAGTAGGTTATTTCTAGTTTTGATCTGTTCTTCAGATGTTCCTGGAAGGACAAGGTTCTGTCTCTAGTCACTTCCAAGTGTGTTGGGTTCGGTTATGCTTCAGCCTCTGGCCATGCATGCAGATATGCAATTTCTTTGCTTTGACATTGTGGAGGTGGAATACACTACATATTGTTTGAGGGATTTGGTGTGAGTTAACATGTGCTGCACTAGTCCGTCAACTTAGAAAGGATCAGACCCAGAGAGTGCAGAAGGATGGAGCTCGGATAACAGATGTCATCAGCATTGATGAACTTGCGGGACATGGTTGTTGGTAGATCATGTAAATTGAGTCCTGTGGTAGTTTCTTGCCCTGTCTTCTCCATGCACTTCTTCTTTGCCCAAGGTGGACTCTGAATCATATGTTGCGAAGTGTTTCAATAACTGTCTTGGCCTAGCTTCTGGAAAGCATCTGGACAGCTTTAAGGAGCAGGCCAATGTGCTGCGCTGAATCATAGGGAGGTGTGAGGTCCAGTCGTACTCGGCTTATTTTCAGGTTTTTATTTTTTGGAAGCCATTTTCTATTTGGTGTTGAGCGGCAGAACTTGATCACGAGTCTTTGGTCGACAATAAGGATGGTGTTTACTTCCAGAAATATAAATTGCAGGATATGACGGGCAAAACTCTTAAAGCACATATAAAGTAGTGAAATCGGTCGATAGCTGGCTGGTGATGAGATCTTTTCTAGTCTTGGCATGACAATTTTTGCCCAGACGCCACACCTTTAGGAGCAAGCTTGAGCTGATGATTCTTGTGTAGAACTGAGTCAGCTAGGCCACGAGGGCCAAGTTGCTTTCGGAATTCTAGTGTGATGTTGTCATATCTTGCTGCTGTGTCACATTTCAGACCCCTGAATGCTTTCTCCAATTCTGTGATCTTGGGACCAGGACCTCCGTGTTCGGCATGTAACTTGCGATTTTGAATTTGTTATAGGTGATTTATTTTCCTGTGGAGTTTTCGCTTGGGACTTGGGAGTCCTTGTTCACGATTCACTTAATGTGCAGGTTCAGCCAGCAGTTAAGACGACAAATGCAATATTAGCATTCATGTCCGACCCCACTCATAGGAGCCCGAGACAAATTGGCCCTATACACCACCTTGCACTGTATAAGGCTCATCCTGGCACAGGATTTAAGTCCGATTTATGCGGCACACAATGCCACTCCAGGCGGTGCCCCCTGGTCAGTTCTATCCCCAATTACCTCCCATTTCGGTTATCCTGTCCACTGGTGCAAATTTATCCAGTAACGTATACTTTGGCAGCTGAGGGAACGAGGGAGGCTCCTTGCGTACAAAAGCTTGGTCCTGCACATAACTGGCTGGCGCCTTAAGCCTCTTCCACCTGCACCCATTCCGGCCCCTCCCACCACCACCCCACCAGCATTTCTCCTCCTCTGCATTTGCTGCCCAATAGTAATACAGCAGGTTTGGGAGTGCCAAACCGCCGCCGTCCTGTCTGCAAGTAAAGCCCTCCTGATCCGAAGTGTTTTGCCTGGCCATACAAATTCTGAATTAATTTATCTAGCCTCCGGAAGAATGCCTTTGAAAGGAATATCAAAGGGACTGAAAAACAAAAAACAGCAGCAAATTGCTCTCATTTATGGTCTGTACCCTCTGCCAAGCACAGTGGCAGACCGTCCCACCTATTCAAATCCTCTTTAACTACCTCTACCAACCAAACTGGCCAAGTTCCACTCTTGCATCGGGCCACCTGAATACCCAAATACCAAAACTTTATTTTGGTCAGCTTAAATAGCAAGGCACCCAAATTCGCACTCCTCCCTTGGGGGTTCACCAAGAACACCTCCCTTTTTTGCCACATTCAGTTTGTACACGGAAAAGGCACCAAGCCTTCCTGGTAGGTCCGTTATTTTCCTCATACACTCAAGTGGGTTATGAAACACACAGCAACAAATGATTAGTGTACAATGACACCCTATGCTCCCTACCTCCCCTAACAATGTCCTCGCTTGACGCCTGAAGCGCAATAGCCAACGCAAACAACAGTGGGGACAGCGGGTATCCCTGTCATGCCCCTATGCAGCCTAAACTATCCCAAATTCATCGTATTCGTCTTCTCACTTGGCGTTGGGGCGACAGATAGCAATTGCACCTACAAAACCAACATTGACTCAAACTGAAACTGCTCCAAGATCTCAAATAGGTGCCTCCATTCTCCATGGTCAAAAGCCTTCACTACGTCTACTGATAAAATAACTTCCGGCATTCGACCCCTTTACTGAATCATTACCACATTCAACAGCCTCCTGATGTTGCTCGACTAACTGCCGCCACTTAACAACCAGTCAGATCCTCCGAGACCACCTCTGCCCCCCCCCCCCCCCCCCCCCCCCCCCCCCAACTGCCTCGCCAACACCTTCGCCAGCAACTTCACATCAGTGTTCTGCAGAGAGATGGGCCTTTAAGACCGATGCTTTGGGTCCTTGTCCTTCTTTGTGATCAAATAAATCTATGCTTGCGCAAGCGTGGTCGGCAACTCTCTTCTCTTCTCTTCTCCTCCTCCTCCTCTTTCCCCCCCCGCCAAAAAACCTGTTCCAGTGAATCATTCTACATACCCAGAAGGTGTGGCACCACATTCTGCTGAAAACTGTTTATAAAATTCTGTCGGAAAGCCAACCAGCCCCGGTGCCTTCCCCAACTGCATCGACCCAACACATCACTATCTGCTGCAACCCCAGTGGTGCCTCCAATCCCTGTCCCTTCCCCCTCTCCACCTCCGGGAATGCCAACCCATCGAAAAAATGCCGCATCTGTGTCCTCCCCCGGGTCTGGGATCTATACAGCCCCCGATAGAAGGCCTTGAATACCTCATTAATTTTTTCTGGCTCTGGCAGCGTGACCTCATAGGGTCATAGAATTTACACTGCAGAAGGAGACCATTCAGCCCATCGAGTCTATACCAGCCCCTGAAAGATCACCCTACCCAAGCCCACACCTTCACCCTATCCCCATAAATAGCAACCTCACTTAACCTTTGGCCACTGTGGGTCAATTTACTGTGACCAATCCACCTCGCACATCTTTGGATGGTGGGGGAAAACCAGAGCACCCGGAGGAAACCCACGCAGACACGGGGAGAATGTACAGACCCAACACTGACAGTGACCCAAGCCGGGAATCGAACCTGGGTCCCTGGCGCTGTGAAGCAACAATGTACTACCGTGTCGCCCTTAAAAGGCCCTTAGACAAGACATGTGGACCCTGTCTACTTCTGGGGGCTTGGAGAAGTTTTCTCCCCCAACCAGCTTCCCCAGCATCTATGCTACGTATGCTGGTCAGACTACCAAAGGGTTTCTGCCCTCTGGTAGTCCGACGATCCTGATATTTTGGCGGCGAGACCTGTTCTCTTGCTCTTCGACCTTGCCCTTGAGTTTTCCCTGGGCTATCATCAACCTTGCCATTTGAGTCTCAGCGAGGCTGTCTTGAAACTGATTGGTGGCCACCTTCTCCAGTTCCCGGATGGCTGCTTCTTGAGCCTCCAATCACTGTCTGTCCTCTCTGGTGCCTCCTTAAAAAGGGGGTCATCACGATCACTATGACCGCCTGCACGGTTGAGGTCCACCTTTGGTGTCCCTTTGCTCTTGAGTTAGCTCCATCAGCTGTCCTGTCGGTGGATGGGTCGGCATTTGTGTTGGTGCCCCCTCTTAATCCACCATGTCCTCCACTTCATTACTTGTGTCTGAGGTTTGGGTTTTCCTTTTCCTGGCTCTTGCTACTTTTGTTGTCTTTTCGGCTTTTCTGCTGGCTTGAGGCATTTCTTCGGGTTTAGGGGGGTGGTGGTTTTTTTTTTTTTTAGTTAGTTTCATGCTGATTTTCGAATTAAAAGGTCTGAAGTTGCAGTTTATGGGAGAGAGCCACCTTTTGTGCGATTGTTAAGCACATTGCCACTACTGGAAGTCCATGCTATGCTGATTTTAAAGTAGATTGAGAGCTGTATGGTCTAGGATCGTAATAATTGCAGCCAAAGTCTACTTTTGATGGGTGCTGAATTGCTATGATGCTACCTGAGCAGTATTTCCCTGAATGTTTCCATGGTAGACATGTTATGCCAGCTTCTTAGTTTAGGATTGATAGTTAATTTGTGTTCGACTGGATCCTCCATTATCCTGCTCGTCCTCCAGGCTATCCAGTACAGTGTTGTGCAGTTCTTTGGGGGCCGGTAGCTCAACTCAGTGGCTGTCGTATATGTGTAAACCTTCATGGTAAATGATAAGCTTTTTAATACTGGGAGGAAACCGAATGAAGGCCGTATCTGGGTCTGAATGTACACACCCAATAGTGTTCAAGAGTGGAATCCCTGGCCTGTATTTTTCACTGTAGCAGGTGTGCTGAGGCTAATTGTAATCCCAGCTGAAAGTCTAATTCCTCTTTATTGTTTGCTTCTCATTGCTTTTCTTCAAATTACTTCTCATGAGCATCACTTAGGAATTTCCCCCTGGTGCGCTCTTTCTAAATGGGTAGAGATGACTGTATTCTGTTCAATCTGCTGGGACTGAGGGACAGAAAGCTGCCAGCTAGTTTTCAAACTATATGTTGAGAAACTTGTTACTTCCAGTGTAAGGTAGCTTTTCATCTTCTCGGTGCTTCTGGTCAACACTGCATGATATTATGACTTTGGAGGAGGTGGTGATCAATTGAGACATTGGATATGAGAAGGAGGTGCAATCTAAATACTTCCACATAGCCAGAGGTTCAGAGGGGCACTTTTGAAGTTGGTGCTCAGCATGGAGCATCCAACATGTGATGAGAACCTACTTCAAACAAGAAACCTAAATCTGTAATGACTGGACCTGAAGAGAGTCATTTGGAAATGCACGATACATTATCAACTGAAATAATATCAACTGAAATAATTTGGAAGTAGTGTAGGTATCTCCTACCATTTGTTTTTCAAATTTTATCAACTGTAGTAGGGAGGCACGGCAGATGATTTACACACAGCAAGACTCGACAAATAGCAATGAGATAATAGCCAGATAATCTGCTTTTGCAATGTTAATTGAGGGATAAATGTTGCCCAGAACACCAGATGAACTCCTCTGACTCCTACCCATTGTTACCTGTGCATTCTTAGATGAGGGTAGGTCAGACCAGGTTTCTGTAACTTCTTACTTTTATGTTTGGAACATCACATGTAGAACAACTACTTTTGGTTGTGCAGTTGTCTGTGCATTTTGAAGTGATGGGGAGGAATTTGGTGAGAAAGAAAATACTGCTTTAGGGACTGACCATACTCTCCCAGGTGTCTGATGAATGATGGTGTAGCTCTGTGTGATGAAGGTTTTCATAAGAATAGTGTAGATTTAATATTCAAATGCAATTAAACAAGACCTAACTGTCATGCTAATGACTGTCAGGTTGTGTGGTGCTCTGCTGGTTCAGTGAGTGAAGGGGACATGGGTTTCACTAATAAAATAAGAGGATACAAGTGTGCTTAGCAAGCAGGCCAAGTGAAGGTGACTGTGTTCTATCAGCTCTACTTCTTCGGTAAATTGATTAAAGAAACTTTCATTTCTCCCCTCTTCCAAAGTCACCTCTTGACCAAGAAGTTGGGTGCCGTTTATGGAAAATAGTTGGAGATGAGTAAAGAGGCAATTGCCCAGGCTTGCTGAATAGTCATTTGTTGAAAGGCATGAGAGATCAACCTGCTTTTAGGGCATGGGATGGGAGCAGGTAAAAAGAGGAGCGGAAGAGCGGGCTTCCACTTTTAAGGTCTCTGCAGTGACCCTCTTCAACATAAACAAAGTTAAGCACAATGCTTTTGGAAAAAGTAAATTAAGGCTAAAGGAAATTGTACAGTGAGTTGTGGTTTTTGCAGTGAGTAACGCTTAAGTGACGAGTTGTATGCTGAACTTAGAAGGGACTGTACTATTTGTAGGATGATGCATGTAGTGTCTATAAATATATAGAAACCGTGAGTATTTGGGTGAAAGCAATTGGGTCATACTGAACAACACATGTATTCTTTACTTAGTTGATGAATTCATGCTGGGGGCTGGTTTAGCACAGTGCTAAATCGCTGGCTTTGAAAGCAGACCAAGGCAGGCCAGAAGCACTGTTCAATTCCCATACCAGCTTCCCCGAACAGGTGCCGGAATGTGGGGACTTTTCACAGTAACTAAAATTGAAGCCTACTTGTGACAATAAGCGACTTTCATTTCATACGGATTTATTTATTTTTAAAATATGTTTATTCAAAGTTTTTCCAAAAATTTTCAACCAATTAACCCCCCCCCCCCCCCCCCCCCCCCGTAACAGAAAAGAAAAAGAGAAGGAACAGAACAAAACATAAACAATCCAACATAATACAGAACTTGTACAATGGGTTCCTCCCGCACATATTGACTCCCATATGTTTATGTTCTTCCTTTTTCAAGTGCCCCTAGGAACCCCCCCCCCCCCCCCCGGTTGCTGCTGCTGCTGACCGACCTTTTTTTAAATTAAAAATAATTTTTATTAAAGGTTTTCATAAAATATCAATAACAAAATGAGAAAGAAAAAAGAACCCAACAGGGTTAAGTACAAAACACAATCTAAAAAAGCAACCCTCCAAATCCCTCTTTCCTCCCCCCCCCCCCCCAACCTAAATAATAAATTAACATTAACACCCCGACATCAAACAACAGGTGTATACACCCCCTCAGACCCTTCCAGTGTAAATAACATAAACAAAAATAAAGTAACCCCCCCCCACCCCCCGAGCTGCTGCTGCCATTGACCAATGTCTATTGTTCTGCCAGAAAGTCTAAGAACGGTTGCCACCGCCTAAAGAACCCTTGTACCGACCCTCTCAAGGCGAATTTCACCCCCTCCAATTTGATGAACCCTGCCATAGCGCTGATCCAGGATTCCACGCTTGGGGGCCTCTTATCTTTCCACTGAAGGTGAATCCTTCGCTGGGCTACCAGGGACGCAAAGGCCAGAATTCCGGCCTCTTTCGCCTCCTGCACTCCCGGCTTCTCTGCCACCCCAAATATTGCGAGCCCCCAGCCCGGTTTGACCCTGGATCCTACCACCCTCGACACCGTCCTCGCTACGCCCTTTCAAAATTCCTCCAGCGCTGGCATGCCCAGAACATATGGGTGTGATTTGCTGGGCTCCCTGAGCACCTAACACACCTGTCCTCACCCCCAAAGAACCTGCTCATCCTTCTCCCAGTCATGTGTGCCCTGTGCAGCACCTTAAACTGTATGAGGCTGAGCCTCGCGCATGAAGAGGAAGAGTTCACCCTCCCTAGGGCATCTGCCCACGTCCCCTCTTCGATCTCCTCTCCCAACTCCCACTTACCTTTCAACTCCACCACCAAGGCCTCCTCCTCCTGCATCACCTGGTAAGTTTACGAGATCTTCCCCACTCCCACCCACCCCCCCCCCCGAGAGCACCCTGTCCTGTACTGTGTGTGGCAGTAGCCGTGGGAATTCCACCACCTGCCATCTGGCAAACGCCCTTACCTGTAAGTACCTGAAGGTGTTCCCCGGGGGGGAGCTCGTACTTCTCCTCCAGCTCACCCAAGCTCGCAAACTTCCCGTCCACAAACAGTTCCCCCAACTTTCGTATCCCTGCGGCCGACCTTCTAACGCTCCGCGAGATAGTCTAGGAACGGTTGCCACCGCCTGAAGAACCCCTGCATAGACCCTCTCAAGGCAAACTTTATCCTCTCCAGCTTAATAAACCCTGCCATGTCATTTATCCAGGCTTCCACACTGGGGGGGCATTGCGTCTTTCCATAATAGCAAGATCCTCCGCCGGGCTACCAGGGACGCAAAGGCCAGAATACCGGCCTCTTTCGCCTCCGGCCCGTCCGCCACCCCAAATATTGCCAGCCCCCAACTTGGCTTGACTTGGACTTTCACCACCTTAGACATAGTCCTCGCGAAACCCTTCCAGAACCCATCCAGTGCTGGGCACGACCAGAACACATGGGCGTGATTCGCCGGGCTTCCTGAGCACCTCCCACATCTGTCCTCCACCCCAAAGAACCCACTCAGCCTCGCCCCTGTCATATGCGTTCTGTGAATAACCTTAAACTGTATCAGGCTAAGCCTGGCACACGAGGAAGAGGAATTAACCCTACTCACGGCATCCGCCCAGAGACCCTCTTCAATCTCTTCCCCAACTCCTCCTCCCATTTGCCCTTCAGCTCCTCTACCAAAGCCTCCTCCTCGTCTTTCACCTCCTGATATATCGCCGAAACCTTGCCCTCTCCGACCCATACACCCGAAATCACCCTGTCCTGAGTCCCTTGTGCCGGGAGCAACGGGAATTCCCTCACCTGTCGCCTCACAAACGCCCTCACCTGCATGTACCTGAATGCATTTCCCGGGGGTAGCCCAAACTTTTCCTCCAGCGCCCCTAGGCTCGCAAACGTCCCATCTATAAACAGGTCCCCCATCCTTCTGATCCCTGCCCGATGCCAGCTCTGAAACCCCCCGTCCATCCTTCCTGGGACAAACCGATGGTTATCTCTGATCGGGGACCACACCGAGGCTCCCATCTCACCCCTATGTCGTCTCCACTGCCCCCAGATCTTTAGCGTTGCCGCCACCACCGGACTCGTGGTGTACCTGGTCGGCGAGAGCGGCAACGTTGCTGTCACCAGCGCCCTCCGGCTCGTTCCTTTGCAGGACGCCATCTTCAGCCTCTTCCATGCTGCCCCCTCTCCCTCCATCACCCACTTACGGATCATCGCCACGTTGGCTGCCCAATAGTAGCCACCCAGATTCGGCAACGCCAGCCCTCCTCTGTCCCGACTACGCTCCAGAAACCCCCTCTTTACCCTCTGGGTCTTGTTTGCCCACACAAAGCCCATGATGCTCCTACCTACCCGCTTAAAAAAGGCCTTGTAATCATAATAGGAAGGCACTGGAACACAAAAAGAAACCTCGGGAGGACCATTATTTTAATCGACTGTACCCTGCCCGCTAGCGAGAGTGGCAACACATCCCATCGTTTGAAGTCCTCCTCCATCTGCTCCACCACCTGCGTCAAATTAAGTTTGTGCAGGGTCCCCCAACTCCTAGCTACCAGGATCCTCAAGTACCGGAAGGCTCCTTTCCGCCCTCCTCAACGGTAAGTCGTCTATCCCTCTTCCCTGGTCCCCTGGATGCACCACGAAGAGCTCACTTTTCCCTACATTGAGCTTATAGCCCGAGAAGTCCCCAAACTCCCTTAGGATCTGCATGACCTCCACCATCCCCTCCACTGGATCTGCCACATACAGCAACAGGTCGTCTGCATACAGCGACACCCAATGCTCCTCTCCCCCTCGGACCACCCCCCTCCATTTCCTGGACTCCCTTAATGCCATGGCCAAAGGCTCAATTGCTTATTCAAACAACAGGGGGGACAGGGGGCACCCCTGCCTCGTCCCTCGATATAGCCGAAAATACTCCGACCTCCGCCGATTCGTAACCACACTCGCCACCAGGGCTCTATATAGGAGCTTAACCCAGCTGATAAACCCCTCCCCAAACCCAAACCTCCGCAGCACTTCCCAGCGATACTCCCACTCCACTCGGTCAACGGCCTTCTCCGCGTCCATAGCTGTCACTATCTCCGCCTCTCCCTCCACCGATTGCATCATAATCACGTTTAGGAGCCTCCGCACATTGGTGTTTAGCTGCCTGCCCTTTACAAATCCTGTCTGGTCCTCGTGAATCACCCCCGGGACACAGTCCTCAATCCTCGTAGCCAGCACTTTTGCCAGCAACTTAGTGTCCACATTAAGGAGCGAAATCGGCCTATACGACCCGCATTGCAGTGGGTCCTTGTCCCGCTTCAGGATCAGAGAAATCATCGCCCCGGACATTGTCGGGGGCAGGGTCCCCCCCTCCCTTGCCTCATTGAAAGTCCTCACCAGCAACGGGGCTAGCAGGTCCGCATACTTCCTGTAAAACTCAACCGGGAACCCGGGGCCTTCCCCGCCTGCATGCTCCCCAGTCCTTTAATCAGCTCCTCCAACCCAAATGGTGCCCCCAAACCAGCCACCTCCTGCTTCTCCACCCTCGGGAACCTCAGCTGATCCAGAAATCGTCGCATCCCCTCTTCCCCCACTGGGGGCCGAGATCTGTACAGCTCCTCATAAAAGGCCTTAAATGCCTCATTTACTTTCACCGCACTCCGCACTGTAGTTCCCCTGCCATCCTTGACTCCACCTATCTCCCTTGCTGCCATCCTCTTACGGAGCTGATGTGCCAGCATCCGGCTCGCCTTCTCCCCATACTCTTATGTCGCCCCCTGTGCTTTCCTCGACTGTGCCTCTGCCTTCCCTGTGGTCAACCGGTCGAATTCCGTCTGGAGACTTCGCCGCTCCCTAAGTAGTCCCTCTTCAAGGGCCTCTGCATATCTCCTGTCCACCCTCAGGATCTCTCCCACTAACCTCTCCCTTTCCCTGCCCTCTCCTCCCTGTGAGCCCTGATGGAGATTAACTCTCCACTGACCGCCTTCAGCGCCTCCCATACTACCCCCACCTGCACCTCCCCATTGTCATTGGTCTCCAAATACCTTTCAATACACCCCCGTACCCTCCTGCACACCACCTCATCTGCCAGCAATCCCACATCTAGACGCCACAGCGGGCGTTGGTCCCTCTCCTCTCCCTACTCCAGCTCCATCCAGTGCGGGGCGTGGTCTGAGATGGCTATGGCCGAGTACTCCGTTCCCTCCACTTTCGGGCCCCTAAGCACCTTGGCCGCAGCCGGCCTCTTCCCCGTCCTAGATCTGGAACGCTCTAATGCTGGGTCCAACACCGTGTTGAAATCCCCCCCCCCCATTATCAAGCTTCCTACCTCCAGGTCCGGAATGCGCCCTAACATACGCTTCATAAATCCAGCATCGTCCCAGTTCGGGGCGTATACGTTTGCCAATACCACCCACGTCCCCTGCACCTACCGCTCACCATCACGTATCGACCTCCATTGTCCACTAATATATTCTTGGCCTCAAACGACACCCGCTTCCCCACCAGTATTGCAACCCCTCTGTTCTTCGCATCCAGCCCCGAATGGAATACCCATCCCTTTCTTAACCTGACCTGGTCTGCCACCTTCAAATGTGTCTCCTGAAGCATAACCATGTCTGCCTTCAGTCCCTTTCAGTGCGCGAACACTCAGGCCCTCTTAACCGGCCCATTCAGGCCCCTCATATTCCACGTTATCAGCCGGATTGGGGGGCTTCCACCCCCCCCCCCCCCCCCCCCCCCCCCCGCCGACTAGCCATCTCCTTTTCTAGGCCAGTCCAGTGCCCGCGCCTCCCACACCCTCCAGTCCCGCAGACAGGGGACCCCCGCCCCGAACACCTCTTCTGTTTTCAGTTCCCCCTCGGCCAATGCAGTAGCAACCCTATTTCCCCCTCCCCCCGCTAGATCCATATCTTTTGCTCCCCCCATAACTATGTACCCATATCTTTTGCTTCCTCCATAACACTCCCGTAAGTCAGCTGACACCTGCTGACCCCGGCCTCTCTCCCCCCCCCCCCCCCCCGCTGTGGAAATCCCCCCTCTTCCTCTCCAGCAATCAGTGTGCGCTCCTCCATCCACCCCTCCGTCCTTCCCTAGCGCGGGAAAAAGCCTGCGCTTTCCTGAGCCAGCCCCGCCCCCTCTGGCGCAGCTCCTGTTGCGGCCTTATCCCAATTCCCCCATCACCGGGCCTCCCCTCTCTACAGCACCGGCGCCCACATTCCCTCACAGTCTCCCCATCAGATCTCTTCCCCCATCCCCATCCATCGCCCAACCCGTGGAACATTCCCTACGCATAGATAAAACCCTGTATACAATCGACATCCCCCCCCCCCCCCCCCCCCCCCCCCCAACCACAGACCCTCAGTTTGAGTCCAACTTCAGTTTGTATAAAGGTCCAAGCCTCTTCAGGCGTTTCAAAGTAGTGGTGTTGATCCTGAAATGTGACCCACAATCGCGCTGGCTGCAGCATTCCGAATCTCACCCCCTTCCTATGCAGCACCGCCTTGGCCCAATTGAAACCAGCTCTCTTCTTTGCCACCTCTGTACTCCAGTCCTGATAGATTCGGATCACCATATTCTCCCACCTGCTGCTCCGCTCTTTCTTGGCCCATCTCAAGGCACACTCTCTGTCCATGAAACGATGAAACGTCACCACTACCGCCCTTGGCGGCTCGCCGGCCTTGGGTCTCCTCGCCAGGACCCGATGAGCCCCATCTAGCTCCAGGGGACTCGGAGAGGCCTCTGCACCCATCAACGAATTGAGCATCGTGCTCACATATGCTCTGGCATCGGCCCCCTCCAGGTCCTCTAATATTTCCGCCCACCTCTTGTGCAGCGCCTCGTGCGCCTCCATCTTCACCGCCAGGCCCACTATCTCGTCCTCGTTCTCTGCGGCTTTTTCCCCGCACCTCCCGGATCTCTACCTCGTGGGGCTTCTGGGTCTCCTTTAGACCCTCGATCGGCGTCAGCAGTGGCGCCAGCACCTCTTTCTTACGCTCCTCCACGCAGCGCCTGAGAAACTCCTGCTGCTCCGGGCCCCATGCCGCTCGATCTCCGCCCTCCGCCATCTTGTTTTTTCTCCCTCGCTTCTTTCGCTGCTCCAAAACCGCTTTTTTGACCGCTCCACTTCTGGTCCACTCCATATACCATATACTTGCTCTCACCTTCCCACACGGGAAGTCGTCGAAAAATTTCCGTTGGGGCTCCTCTGGAGAGCCCAAAAGTCCGTTCTAGCGGGAGCCGCCGAAATGTGCGGCTTAGTTCCGCATAGCCGCAACCGGAAGTCCCCATACGGATTTATTGTGGTCACAATAATAAAGTTGCCCTCACTCTTATCTACATCTTCCTGTAGTGTGCACTGTTTGTGCTTTTCGTTTGAAGGGACCAAGCAATGCTGTTTCCCCGAAGGATCTGTCCCTTGTCTATTTTTGCTGACTCCTGGTTATAACCGGCTGTGGTTTGATAACTGTCTTGACATCTGTTGGTTCCTGGAGGGGAATTTTGCAAATGTTCGCAAGTTGCATCGCCTGGTAGTTGTAGCCATTTTAGAAATGTGTTTAGAGCACAAATTGGACAGCGACTGCCAACTGATCAAAGTAAAGGTGACTAAAGTGGTGCTAGCCTACAAAGGTAGGTTGAAACAGTACTCAATGTATTGTAACTGCAGAACAAAGAGCCTGGTGGTTAGGAGCAGTCTACAGCCGAGTTGGAATTTGCCACCATTACAATAATGAACGTTACTTCAGTCTGTTCATCCCACCAGCAATAAAGACCATTCATTTCTGAGTGGCAATCAGATGTGTATGGGCAAAATTATATCTTTCAGATTACACATGTAAACATATATAAGATGTCAAATTAGTAATGTTGGCAGTTGAACAATGCTTCATTTTTAAATTGCTCCTGTGACCCATGTGACAGCTAACTCTGTATTGTGGAACTGTGCTATTGTGAGAGCAAATAATTCACTACCCAGTGCTGTCATTGGCATACTGATTACTGATCATCGACAGGGAAAATTGCACTCCAGCCAAAATACATTACTCACAAGATACACTTGACCTGCCATCATAACCAATATCCCCTGGCAGACCACTACTTCACCCTTCTGCAATCCAACAACGGCAGGATGGAGTTTATAATTTCATTGGGTATTTTTAGTTCATGCCTTTACATGTTAACTGAAATATGAGTGACCAGACTAAAACCTGTGCTGCTCATATCTCTGTATTCTGGGCAGGTGCAGATGAGAGAACTGTGATTAATCTTGAGATTGCTTCATGCAAGTGAAATCTAGTTCAGCCAATACTCAAGTCCATTCACTCCAAGCAGTTGTTTTTTCTGTGATAATTTTTGGCACAGTGAGGGAGATTCATAAGCCACTTGTTGGGCAGCGAGTGTGCAATTGAGAACCAGCTCGAGAGCGTTTCCTTTTTCTCCCCATGTTAGCCTTTATAATGCTGCCTTGAATCATGGCTGTGAAACAGGTTTTCAGAATGCTTTTATTGAACCAATAAGGCAGAATCCTCTGGTACAAAATAAACATAAAGAAGAGCTTATTCGAGCTTTCATTCTATAGAATCCCCAGTGGTTCAATGTATTTCTCCAATGAGTAGCTGAGATACACTTACCAGCAAGGTCTCAGGCCTGTGCAGAAAAACCTTTGATAAAGACCTTTGACATGGCCAGTGATTGGATGCTATACTTGGTTTCAGTGACTCTAGATTTCGGAGAGGAAAATTGAACCATTTGCCAAATCTTGGATTATCCACACGAGTGTGTGGTCGTCAGTGAAGACATGTTCCAGTTTGCTGTGATATTCCATGCTTGCTGTCTAAACCCGCACATGAATAATAACTGTGTGTGGGGTTATGCAAGGAATTAGCATCTTGGGACGGGGAGAAAATTAGCAGTAAAAAGAAAGCAGATTTTAAGTGTATTTGGATTTAACAAAGATTGCTGTCTGGAGAAATACAATCTTTATTGTTACAAGTAGGCTTACATTAACACTGCAATGAAGTTACTGTGAAAAGCCCCTAGTAGGCACACACCGGCACCTGTTCGGGTACACTGAGGGAGAATTCAGAATGTCCAAATTACCTAACAGCGCATCTTTCTGGACTTGTGGAAGGAAACTGGAGCACCCGGAGGAAACTCGCGCAGACACAGGGAGAACGTGCAGACTCCCCACAAACAGTAACCCAAGCCGGGAATTGAACCTGGGACCCTGGCGCTGTGAAGCAACAGTGCTAACCACTGTGCTACAGTGCTGCTCATGAAGGCCATTTGGCAATACTTAACATATTTTTCATACCAAAGTCAGAAGAGGCAAAGAACCTTCTTGGATCAACATGACAATTTAGCTGTGAATATCTTGGAACAGTACTGTTTAAAGAGGCATTTTCCTCTATTAGTGATAGTTTGCCAAATAGCATTTGGAGTATATATTTCCTTATGCTTTCACCTCTTCTGAGGTGCTAGGGTGTCGTTTTCCAGGCACCAACATGCTCATATTTCATGTGCCAGCCTCTGCAGTGTTAGCAGATTGGAGTTTCATCTACTACAAAGGAACATGGGTATGGTTGTTGGAGGCCACTTAGCTCAGCCCCAAACATCGCTGCAGGAGTTCCTGAGGGTTGTGTCCTCAGCCCAACCAGCCTCTGCTTCTTCATCACTGACTTTCCCTCCATCATAGGTTCAGATGTGGGAATGGTTGCTGATGGATTGCAGTATTCAATGTCAATCTCAATTCCTCGTAATGAATGCAACAGAACTTGGGTAACATTCAGGCTTGGGCTGATAAGTAGCGAGTAACATCTGTGCTGCACGTATCAACAATGACCTCCAAAAACAAATCTAACCATGACCCCTTCCAAGTTCCACAGCATTAACATGCTAAATCCCCCACACTCAACATTTTTGGATGGGGAGGGTAGGTACCATTAATCGTAACTGTAACGGGATCAGCCATATAAATACTGTGGATACAAAAGTAGGTCAGAGTATGCGAATTCTGTGGCATGTAACTCGCTTCTTGACTCCAAGCCCACACCACTTACAAGGAAGAAGTCAAGAGCATGATGGAATGCATCCTACTTGCCTGGATGAGTGCACCACCCACAGTAAAGCAGTCCACTTGATTGATACGCCGTCTCCTACCTTAAACATTCATTCCCTGTACCACCATGAACAGTTGCAACTGTGCCATTAACGAGATGCACTGCAGTAATTTGCCAAGGCTTCTCTACAGCGCCTTCCAAACCAGTGATCTAGCACAAGGGCACCACTTGCAAGTTTCCCTTTTAAGTCACAGCATTCTTACTTCGAACTATATCGTTGTTCCTTCACTGTTGCTGTAGCAAAGTCCTGGAACTCTTGGCAGCGCTGTAAGTGTACCTGTATTGGATGAAATGCAGCAGGTCAACAATACCACCTTAATGACATTAAGGATCTGCAATAAATGCTGGCGTAGCCAACTTTGTTTACATCCTATGAGCAAATAATTTAAAAAAACTTATGTACTATATATTTTCTTGCATTTCTCCCTCCACCCCTCTCTTGAGGTACTAGTGTGAAGTTTCTCTCGTTCCAGCAGAACAAACGTGACCCCAATTTTCAACGAAAATCTGCTAAATATGCCGCAAGAAGAATAGTGTGGACATTGAGATTGTTGCAGAGGCATTTGTTTTGGAATTACTTTACATTCAACCACACTGACCTGGGGTTGTTACATGTTTGCACGTGGTAGAAAGTTTTCCCGATTCCTAGAGTCCGCATTCTTGATGGCCATATATAATTTAAACAGAAAATAAGGAGCGAGTGAAACAGAATCCCCATCAATATAGAGTTGAAGGGGAACCCAAATGCTGGAAACCAAGTGTTAGCAGATTACATAGTTTGTGATGAGCTATTGGCCATGTCTGCTTGATTACCTGATGCGCACGCACACTTGCAATAAGGGTCACTGATTAGAGGGCTCAGCAGCAGGAATCCTGGCTGTACCCTTTTCTTGCATAACAATGCTTGAGTTTGAATGTGATAAAGCTGTATACAAGTCCATCCCTGATCTTTTTTTGTCAGAGGCAAAGCGCAACTTGAATTAAGAGCACAGATCAAAGATGAACTATGGAGTACAATTTCTGGGCTGTTGGGCTCAATCACCTGGAAGTTGCAAAAACCCACTCTGTTCCTGACAACTTTCTTGTAATGGCAGCAACACATTGCTTGAAAGAGCAGCACATTAGGCAAAATTTCACTTTAAATTGAGGTCATTTTGAAATCATTGGAGTAGTGAGCCAAAATGTATTTCTAATTAACCAAAGTAATTGAGTAATTTGACTATTAATATCGACTGAATTTTGTTCGCATAGTTTTTTCAAAATAGCTGTCTTTTCCTAAAACAATGCCTTCGTAACATTTTTTCACTTCATTGCGATGGACTAATTTTAAGTACTTGGCCGCATTGATATTTTTCCTGGGTATGCATCTCCATTTGTGAAGAGAAAGTTGGGTATCCTATTCTAATGTCCGCATCAGGCAATAAGTGAGATGCTAAACTTGGCTAATGTTTGTTTCCTGTGTTTATTTTTCCCCCTAATCCCTCTGAGGAGACAACTTTTAAGTGGTGTTGTCCTGATGTGTTTTTTACAATGGGAATTCAGTTTTACATGCTCCTTTTTTAAAAATTGTGTTTTTTGTGCCTAATGAAGAGAGAATGTTGATCTAGGAATTGGGAAATTGGGGGGGGCCACAGCTGTTCTCTTTACATATTGACGATCTAGATGACTGGATTGGGGGCATTCTGGCTAAGTTTGCCGACGATACAAAGATAGGTGGAGGGGCAGGTAGTATGGAGGAGGTGGGGAGGCTGCAGAAAGATTTAGACAGTTTAGGAGAGTGGTCCAAGAAATGGCTGATGAAATTCAACGTGGGCAAGTGCGAGTTCTTGCACTTTGGAAAAAAGAATAGAGGCATGGACTATTTTCTAAACGGTGACAAAATTCATAATGCTGAAGTGCAAAGGGACTTGGGAGTCCTTGTCCAGGATTCTCTAAAGGTAAACTTGCAGGTTGAGTCCGTAATTAAGAAAGCAAATGCAATGTTGTCATTTATCTCAAGAGGCTTGGAATATAAAGGCAGGGATGTACCTCTGAAGCTTTATAAAGCACTAGTTATGCCCCATTTAGAATACTGCAAGCAATTTTGGGCCCCACACCTCAGGAAGGACATACTGGCACTGGAGTGGGTCCAGTGGAGATTCACACGGATGATCCCAGGAATGGTAGGCCTAACATACGATGAACGTCTGAGGATCCTGGGATTATATTCATTGGAGTTTAGGAGGTTGAGGGGAGATCTAATAGAAACTTACAAGATAATGAATAGCTTCGATAGGGTGGACGTAGGGAAGTTGTTTCCATTAGCAGGGGAGACTAGGACCCGGGGGCACAGCCTTAGAATAAAAGGGAGTCACTTTAGAACAGAGATGAGGAGAAATTTCTTCAGCCAGAGAGTGGTGGTGGTGGGTCTGTGGAATTCATTGCCACAGAGGGCGGTGGAGGCCGGGACGTTGAGTGTCTTTAAGACAGAAGTTGATAAATTCTTGATTTCTCGAGGAATTAAGGGCTATGGAGAGCGAGCAGGTATATGGAGTTGAAATCAGCCATGATTGAATGGTGGAGTGGACTCGATGGGCCGAATGGCCTTACTTCCGATCCTATGTTTTATGTCTTGTGTCTTAAAACTTTCCCTTGAGGCACCTTGTGCCAACATCTCGCATTCCCAGGTTGGTGTGATTGAATATAAACTTCATGCCCGCACCATTCTTCTTGTGGCCTCTTAACTATCCCGAATTATTATCTTTGGGCTCGTCTTAACCAGCTTGTGGATGTTGTCCAATCTGATTTTATATAGGATTCTTCAGCCAGCAGGAGGTTGTATCCCATCAATCTGGGATGAATTTGAACTTGGCTCCCAGAAATGAAAAGCCTGCATCCTACTATATTTTAGTTGGAAATTCTGCCTATATAATGGTTAGCTTTTGTATTTTAGGATTACCAGTGCAATGTTTGACATTGTTAAGTTTGCTTTTTCACACTAAATGCAAGTTTTTGTCACTTTGTAAATAATGCAGTTGAGTACTTCAATTTAATTTTGATAATGCAAATTTAATTTCTACATACTTTGTTCAGTTAATGTTAACCCACAGGTTATTAAAATCATTTCAATATTTTCTATTACACATTCCTCTAGCCACTGCGAACTTGTGCAGTAATTACAACCTATTTCCTCCCTGCTGGTAGCATATAATTACAGCATGACCAGTTTGCATTGGGAGTTTCCAACATAAACGTTCAAACCTAGGAATTTCTAAAGATAATATAGAAATGACAATGCATGCCTTATCTGTATGCCCTGATCCAGTTACCCCTCCCTTTGTCCTGTAACCCTGCCTCACCAAATACACACTGGATTGATTAAAAATTAAATAAAAGCAGACTGGAAGTTATTGCTCTGGATATTCTGCAGATGGACATTAACCAAAATTGTTGATCATAGATCTCTATTTTTGATTTTGGCTGTAATTTAAAGCTGTTCATCATGAGTACACACCTGTTATTTCAAGTCAGCAATGTGGAAAGTTTGCAACATGTAACTGGAATGAGTGTTCCCTCTGTCCCACATTACAGGTCATTGTCCTCTCCAACTTGTAAACATTCAGCAGTGACTTCATAAAGATAGAAAATAAACAGGTTCAAAGGGAAATCAAGGAAGAAGATTTGCAGATAAGGGTCTGCACTAATTTGTAAACTTTTTCCTTCAAAATAAATCCCTGTGTTCTAATTGGTCAACTTCTATTGAACATAAATACAGCTCAACACATTTTACGTTGTGGCCAACCTCCGCTTCTATGTGAGTAGTAATGCCCAATTGTTGCTCTCAAATGCTACTTTTGTCTTGTTACACACTGGACAAATCAGCATGTCCTAATGTTAAACTCATTTCAAGAGATTAGCAGCTGCAGGACTGTTTAATAGCCTGAACACAGATTTTCCAAGGCCTGCAGTTTTTATCCTGACTGACAAATGTATAGAACAACATGATTAGAGTCGTTGGGTTTGTCAGTCGCAGGAACTTGAAGAAAAGTATGTGTTTTTGTTCCAGTTTAGGATGCGTCACCCCCACAAGATTGCCAGTTATTGTCATCTGCTAGTTGCCCAGTAAAGGTCGTAGTGGGGCTGTTACTTCAAATAGCTTTGGTAGATCTGAAAGGCCTGTTTTACCACTTGAGGGCAGTCAAGATTCAACCACATTGGTTTGGGAAAGACGTTGCATATAAACCAGACAGAAGTATGCTGGCTTTAATTCCCTAAAGAATTTTAATAAGCCTGTTGTGTTTTTATAGCAATCGAGCAGCATCGTGATCACTTTTAGTGATATCAGTTTTGTTGATTTCAAAAAATGCAAGAATATTGTACACTGGAATGTTCTGATACATTGAGCTGGATTATCTGATTCTGACACTACATGCTGACGCCCGCGTGGGAGCGGTGACCTTTTATGACCGAAAAAAGGGTGCAAAATGGCCACCGATCCCCCGTCTGGTGGGGGACTAGTAGGCACGCAGCGTAAAGCACCCGACTCTAGCTGCCGATACGGACTGAGAATTACCGGGTCCGTGGCAGTGCATGCGTGCAGTGGCTGTGCCGTGTAACATGGCGCCGGCCTCGCGCGGACCCGGCCTGCCAAATAGTGTCCCCCCCCTTTGGCCAGGCTCACCACCGCCCACCAGTGCCCCAGCACCTGACCAAGCCTGCCTGCGGATCGGCTCTCCCCCTGACTGGTGGCGCTGGACTCCGTCCGCAGCCACCATGCCGAGTTCCAGACAAGAAATAGCACAATAGACCCATGCAGCCGGAAACTCGGCCCATCGGGGGTGGAGAATTGGGGGGGGGGGGGGGGGGGGAGAGAACCTCTGGTAATGTCCCGAGGTCGTCCACGCGGCGTACTCCTAGAGTATGCCGTTTTGGAGGGAGTGGAGCATTGCAAAAGCGGCACCGCCCCCGATTTTGGCGCCAACGTGGTTTCTCCAGCCGATCGCCGAATGGGATTTCGGTGTCGGAGAACGGATAATCCCGCCCATTGAGTCTTATGGTATTTGTCATCAAGTTGGGAGATCAGCCTGCACATTCAGGCATGTGCCGCTTATAACCCCACAAAGCCTTCTACACCATTTTTATTCCAGCTGTTCTTCACAGATTCCTTGTATGTCATGGTATGGACTTCAAATTGATAACCCTCGTCTTCCAGTCTTCCCACTTTATCACATTCTGCTGGTTGTTTGCAGTCCTCTGCAGCCACAAGACCTAGCACTTGTCCTCTACTTTCCCAACCCTTGTGTATTCTCTTCTGTTCGTACTACAATCAATATCTTGAGTCCTTTACCATACTGCTACACTCTGAACCAGTTTATTTCATAATTTTAAATGCCTTCTAGTTTCCCTCTTGGACATGGCTTAAACTCAGTCTCTTTCGGACATGTAAACAATGAGGCAAAGGTAAAGAGACCCTCCGGCCCATCCAATCTGTCCATTACAATTTATGATACCTGTTGAGTCACGATCTATACACTCCCTAACCCTCATACATCCATGTGAATCCGGGCTAACTGGAGGAAAAGAAAATCTGGGAAATACCGTTCCCATCTTAAGCGATCAAAACTAGTACAGATAATCACTGGCCTTGGAAAATGAATTGCGTGCAGGATCCACCTCATTGTTTACTATCTTAAAAAAAATGTGTTTATAAATTTAGAGTACCAATTCATTTTTTTCAAATAAGGAGCAATTCTAGCGTGACCAATTCACCTACCCTGCACATCTTTGGGTTGTGGGGGTGAAACCCACACAAACACGGGAAGAATGTGCAAACTCCACACAGACCGTGACCCAGTGCCGGGATCAAACCTGGGACCTCGGTGCCGTGAGGCAGCAATGCTAACCACTGTGCCACCGTGCTGCCCTTTGTTTACTATCTTTCTAATCCACTCCCAGCCAAGTGCCTGGGGACATCTGTGAAAGTTGTCATACAATGCAAGTGCTCATTTATTCTGTGTTAACTTCGGATTGAATTTTGTGGCACTCCCCACCTGATACATGTCGTGTTGGGTGTTCTGCTACATAGACGAACCAACACGGTTGCGGATGGTGCAACTTAGTTTTATTACTAACAATAACAACATCTGTAAACTGGTTACATTACCCTCTAACCTGTGGACCTAGCCCTAAGACTATCTTGGAGAGGCACTCAGCACATGGTGAATGTCTGAGTGGCTTGCTGTGAGCTCTGTGCCCTGAGCTGTCTCCTGCTGGAATGAGCGGGAAGTGTTGTGTTCCCCGTTTTATAGTGTGTATGCTCTTGCCTGTGATTGGCTGTGATGTGTGTGTATTCATTGGTCCGTTGATCTGTCCATCAGTGTGTATGTATGTTTGCACCATGATGTTTATCTGAATATCATGACATCCCCCCCCCCCCCCCCTTTTTACAAGAATATGTGCCTATGTGGTAATAAATATAGATGTGTACTGAGTGCAGTTGAATGTGTGCAATATCTACAACATGTACATGAGGTTAAACTATATACATAGGAAGGTGTCATAGCAACAAGGTTGTACCATAAACAAAACATGTGTAAACATTAAGCATCAAAACAAACTCCTGTAACGACAAAAAGAGAAACATATTAACATTGTGGCATAATACGCCAGTGAGTTCAATGTTCAAACAGGCTCATAAATCCAGCCTAGTAGGTGGGCAACAAAATCGGGTTGACCACCTCCAGGGTGGGTCAGGATCCACCGGCTGAGGAATGGGCCTGGCCACAGGCGACAGAGGAATGGGCATGGTGGCAGGAAGCTCCACGAAGTCGACATCAGGAACAACAGGAGGGCGTGGCACCGGTGTACAATCACGTAGCGAGCGCGGAAGCAGGCAAAGAGCCCGGCGATTGCGCCTGCGAATGGAGCCATCAGGCATACGAACCAGGAACGAGCGGGGAGCCACACGTCAGAACTTCGGCAGTTGCCGACCAGCCACCCTCTGGTAGGTGGATGCGGACGTTGTCTCCAGGTGCCAGGGCAGGAAGATCAGTTGCCCGAGTGTCATGTGCCACCTTCTGCTGAGCACGCTGCTGTCGCAGCCTTTGCAGTACTGGAGCATAGTTGGGTGTAGGGACCAAAATGGATGGCACAGTGGTCCTGAGGGCGCGACCCATCAACAGCTGGGCTGGTGAGAGGCCAGTGGCTAGTGGGGCCGAGCGATAGGCCAGCTGGTCTAAGCAGAAATCTGATCCAGCATCAGCAGCCTTGCAGAGGAGCCGCTTGACGATGTGAACGCCCTTTTCCGCCTTGCCATTGGACTGGGGATGCAGAGGGCTGGACGTCACGTGTGAAGCCATACGAAGCGGCAAAAGAAGACCATTCTTGGCTTGCAAAACAGGGCCCGTTGTCCGACATGACAGTAAGCGCAATGCCATGGCGAGCGAAGGTGTCTTTGCACGCCCTTATGACAGTGGACGATGTCAAATCGTGCAGGAGTAAGACCTCTGGATAATTCGAAAAGTAATCTATGATGATGACTTAGTCCCTGCCAAACGCATGAAAAAGGTCCACACCCACCTTCGCCCGGAGGGACGTCACCAACTCATGGGGCTGAAGCGTCTCGGGGTTGCGCCGGCTGAAACCTTTGGCAGGTGGGGCACTTGAGCACCATGTTGGCAATGTCGCCGCTGATGCCTGGCCAGTATACAGCTTCTCAGGCCCTCCGTCTGCACTTCTCAACCCCCAGATGGCCTTTGTGTAGTTGGTCGAGGACCAGCTTGTGCATGCTGTGTGGAATCACAATCGGGTCCAGCTTTAGGAGGACACCGTCAATGACGGCCAAGTCGTCCCGGACATTGTAGAATTGTGGGCACTGTCCTTTGAGCCACCCTGCCGTCATGTGGCGCATCACATGTTGTAGAAGGGGTTCAGCTGAGGTCTCCCGGCGAATACGGGCCAGACTTGAATCATCAGCTGGCAGATTTGCCGATGTGAAGGCCACCTGTGCTTCGACCTGACAGACGAACCCCTCCGAGTCAGGCGGTGTGCTCATTGCTCTGGATAGGGCATCCACAATGATGAGTTCCTTTCCCGGGGTGTAGACCAGTTGGAAGTCGTACCTCCGGAGCTTGAGTAGGATGCGCTGGAGGCGAGGGGTCATCTCGTTCCGGTCCTTGTGTATGATGCTGACCAGGGGCGATGGTCGGTTTTCACGGTGAACTGGGGGGACCATACACGTAGTCGTGGAACTTGTCTATGCCAGTTAACAAACCCAGGCACTCCTCGATCTGCACACAAGCGCTGTTATGTGGGGGTCATGGCCCGCGAGGCATAGGCGACCGGGGCCCATGATGCAGTGTCATCCCGTTGCAGGAGTACCGCCCCAATGTCGGACTGGCTGGCATCAGTCGAGATCTTCGAATCACGAGAGGTGTCGAAGAACGCCAATACCGGGGCTGTGGTGAGCTTAATTTTGAGCTCCTCCCATTCCTTCTGGTGCGCGGGCAGCCACTGGAACTCCGTGGACTTCTTTACTAGGTGGCGAAGAGCCGTTGTGTGGGAGGCAAGGTTGGGAATGAACTTCCCCAGGAAGTTGACCATGCCTAGAAAGCGTAGCACTGCTTTCTTGTCTGCCGGCTGCGGCATGGCTGTAATGGTGCTCACCTTGTCTGCATTCGGACGCACTCCTGACCGGGATATGTGGTCCCCCAGTAACTTTAGCTCAGTTTGGGCCGAAAGAACACTTGGCTCGGTTGAGGTGCAGGCCGTGTTCCCGTATCCGCGCAAAGACACGCTGGAGACTACTGATGTGCTCCTGTGGTGTGGTGGGCCAGATGATGACGTCGTCAACATAGACGCGCACCCCTTCGATGCCCTCCATCTGCTCCATGATTCTGTGAAATACCTCTGATGCCGAGATGATGCCAAACGGCTTTCTGTTATAGCAGAACCTGCCAAAGGGAGTGTTGAAGGTGCACAGCTTCCTGCTGGACTGATCCAGTTGGATCTGCCAAAAACTCTTTGAGGCATCAAGCTTTGTGAAAATTTTAGCCCGGGCCATTTCGCTCGTGATCTCTTCCTGTTTGGGTATGCGGCAGTGTTCCCTCATGATGTTGTTGTTCAGGTCTTTCGGGTCGATGCAGATCCGGAGTTCGCCAGAGGGCTTCTTAACATACACCATGGAGCTGACCCATGGCGTGGGCTCCGTGACCCGGTATAGCACCCCTTGGTCCTGGAGATCCTGCAGCTGCTGCTTGAGGCGGTCTTTGAGTGGTGCTGGGACCCTGCGTGGTGCGTGAATGACCGGGGTTGCATCCGGTTTGAGCCGCATTCTGTAGGTATAGGGCAGTGTGCCCATGCCCTCTAATGCCTCCTGGGTGTGGGCGAGGAGCTAGTGGAGCTGTGCCCTAAACCTTGCATCCGGGAAGTCTGATGTGCCTTCTGGAGATCGAGCGTGTACCCGCTGAATGAGGTGGAGAACCTTGCATGCCTGTGCGCCTAGCAGGGAGTCCTTCGATGATCCAACTATCTCAAAGGACAGTGTGGCCGTGTATCTATTGTGTGTCACCTGGAGCTGGCAGAATCCCATGGCCGGGATAACGTTTCCGTTGTAGTCAACTATCTTACAACGGGATGGCCGAATTGGTGGTCTGACCTTCTAGGCGTAGAAGGCTGACCATGCTATAAGGTTGGCGGAGGCACCAGTGTCCAAACGGAATGTTATTGGTGATCGGTTGACCGTTAGGGTGGCACACCATTCAATCACCCGGATTGACGCTGTTCACTGGCATCGGCTGGTGGGTCCTGCTTGGAGACATCCGGTTCCTGTCAATAACCGCAACACTGAAGGCTGCCCCGTCATCTGTATCACCGGTTTGTATATCGTCCGGGTATGACTCTGAGTACGGAGGCTGAATGGTCCGCACGTCCCTGCGAGGCTGTCGGAATTGGGGAGCGTTGGCAGGTTGAGCTGCTCGACAGCAGACAGCGTAGTGGCCCATCTTGCCACAGCGGAGGCATTGTCAGTTCTTTGCCGGACATTGCCGCTTTAAATGTGCGGATCCACAGTTGCCGCACGTCATGCCGTTCGTTGCGCCATCGCGCATGCGCAGTTCGGTTCTGCGTAAAGCGCGCCTGTGCGTCACGTCCCTCTGCGTCGACGTCTCTTTTGGTGCGTACAAGCGCGGGAGGCCGCGGAAAGCGCGCGAAATGGCCGCCCTCGTCCGGGCCGCAGGCCGGGAGGAACTCTTATCGCCTGGACCCGCTCGGCCTCTTAGGACCCCTGCCTTGCCGATTCAGCTGTGTAGGACCCCTGCCGTGCCGATTCGGCCGCCTGGAATAGAGTAAGCGGCTGGTCGCGTTTTCATGGAGGACGCAGGCTTCGATGGCGGTGGCTAGGGTGAGGCTTTTAATTTTGAGGAGCTGCTGGCGTAGGGTGCCCGAGGTGACCCCAAAAACAACATGGTCCCGAATCATGGAATCGGAGGTGGCCTCATAACTGCAGGACTGCGCGAGGATACGGAGATGTGTTAGGAAAGATTGAAAGGGCTCATCCTTGCCCTGCAGGCGCTGCTGGACGAGGTACCTCTCTCCACTCTCGTTTACCTCGACGCTGACTTGTTGCTCGAGTTTGAGAAGGACCGTCTTGTACTTCGTCTTGTCCTCACCTTCCGCGAACACCAGGGAGTTGTAGATGTGGATGGCGTGTTGCCCTGCCGTGGAGAGGAGGAGGGCGATTTTCCTGGTGTCCGAAACAGTCTCCCTTTCTGTGGCTTCTAGGAAGAGCTGGAAGCGCTGTTTAAACAGTTTCCAGTTGACTCCGAGGTTTCCAGCGATTTGGAGCGGCTGCGGCGGGCTGATGGTGTCCATGGTGCAGGATGGCGGATTCCTTAAGATGCGTAGGTAGTTCTCAGTTACTGGGTTCCAATCCTGGTACTATGTCGTGTTGGGTGCTCTGCTACATAGACGAGCCAACACGGTTGCGGGTGGTACAACTCAGTTTTATTACTAACAATAACAACATCTGTAAACTGGTTACTGTGGTTCCTTCATTACTCTCTAACCTGTGCACCTAGCCCTAAGACTATCTTGGAGAGGCACTCAGCACATGGTGAATGTCTGAGTGGCTTGCTGTGAGCTCTGTGCCCTGAGCTGTCTCCTGCTAGAATGAGCGGGAAGTGTCGTGTTCCCCGTTTTATAGTGTGTATGCTCTTGCCTGTGATTGGCTGTGATGTGTGTGTATTCATTGGTCCGTTGATCTGTCCATCAGTATGTATGTATGTTTGCACCATGATGTTTATCTGAATATCATGACAATACAGATGACTAAAGCAGCATAATATTAGTATATTGTTTGCCAGTGAAAAGATAGGGAAGCCGGGGCAAAGGAGGCAAGAATGAGATACCTGGCAAGGGGACATTGCAAGTCATGGTTTTCTGTGATTTCTGTTGTTCTGCATGAAGCTTTATCAGTGATGGACGTGGCTATAGTTCACAAATTGCACTAGCCTGGTCAAACTCTTGTTGCCTTTAATTTCTTCAATTTGTCTCATCTGAAAGTGCTAATATTTGCTGGGGCACTGCCCTGGGTACAGGACCTTTCTGTTGTCAGTTGCTTGAGATTGTAGATTAAGTGTCATAGCCAAGACCAATCTTGTCCTTGTTCATTTGCACATATTTCCAGCAAATTACTGATCAGTTCATTTGCTTTCTGCCATCTCCCAATCCCCAAATATCTGATGCCCAATTGTCAAGGCTGTACTGTAATCCCTTGAACTATGAATTCAACTACTTTAAAATGTTTTGATCACTGAAGAGATGTCCCTCGGACTACTTTTTTCTTTTTTTTTCTCTGCCTACTTCCACTGGGGTGGCTGGTTCTGTGGTAATCCAATCTTTGGTCCGCAGACTCGGCTGCAGGTTTGGCAGATGGTGTTTGATGTAGTGGGTGGATGCGATGCTCTGGATTCTGCACTCTTTCCTCTGTTTACGCCTCCATGTGCTCCACCCTGTGCTACATGAGATCTTTTGTGCCTTCGCGGATGCTTTTCTAGCTTGTGTGTTCTAAGGCAAGCTATTCCCACGTATCGATGGGGATGTTGCATTTCTTTATGGAGGCTTTCAGAGTGTCCTTGTAGCGTTTCCTTTGCCCTCCTTGTGACTGCCTGCCATTGTGGAGCCTGGAGTAGAGCACTTGTTTTGGGAGCCTGTGTCAAGCAATGTAGCCCGCCCATCACAGCTGATTGAGCTTGGCCAGTACCTCGATGCTGGGGATATTGACCTGGGAGAGGATGCTCATGTTGGTACGGCGAGTGGATTTGCAGGATTTTGCGGAGGCAGCGTTGGTAATCTCTCTTTCAAGATTTGAGGTGTCTACTGTACATTGTCTATGTTTCGGATGTGTACAGGAGAGTGGGGACCACGGCTGCTCTGTAGACCATGAGCTTGGTGCTGGGTTTGAGGTCTAAGTCTCTGAATACTCTGTTCCCCAGGCCTCCAAAGACTGCAGTGGCGCATTGGAGTCAATGTTGGATTTTACCGTCAATGTCTGCTCGCACCAAGAGGAGACTCCCGATGTATGAGAAGTAATCTTATGTTGTCCAAGGCTCAGCGTGGATTTTGATGGTGTGGGGTCAGTTTTGTGTGGCAGGAGCAGGCTGGTGGAGAACCTTTTGTTTTCCGAATGATTAGTCTGCGGCACATTATCTCTTATGCCTCGGTGAATGTATCAGTGGTTTGTAGCTTGGCCTCGAGTGTGCGCACACAGGCGTCATCTGCGTCCTGCAGCTCAGTGACACAAGTTGTGGTGGTCTTGGTTCTGGCCTGGAGGACACTGTGGTTGAACAGTTTCCCATTTGTCCAGCAGGTTAGCTCTACTCGGGTGGGGAGTTTCAGGGTGATGGGCTGGAGCGTTGCTGTGAGGAAGATGAACAAGAGTGTCGGTGCGATAACGCAGCTCTGTTTGTGCGCACGTTGTATTTGTGGTGGTTCTGTTAGTGAGGATCATAGCTTGCATGTCATCATGGGGCAGGTGGAGACTGGTGACTAATTTCTGCGAGCAGCCGAATTTGAGGAGGATGTCCCACAATCCCTCACGGTTGACAAGAGTTGAAGGCCTTTGCAATATCGAAGAAGGTTAATGTTGCTCCCTGCACTTTTCCTGGATTTGTCACATGTTATCCCGTTCTTTGTGCCAAGCTCAAGAGAGGAGCTCTTCTGCCACTGGGAGGAGGAGGATTATCGCAATGAGCTTTCCCCTCTAACTTCCGCAGCCGGACCTGTCTCCTTTCTTGAAGATGGTCATAATTCAGGCTTCTCTGAGATTACCTGGCATGCTCTCTTCCTTCCAGACAAGGGTGATGAGGTTATGGATTCTTGTCAAGTGTGCATCTTGGCTACATTTGAATACTTCTGTGGCATTCCATCTGCACCAGAGATCTTGTTGTTTTTTCAGCTGTCTGATGGCTTTTTCGACCTCATGGCGAGCTGGGGTGAGAGGATGGCTGAAAGCGTATTGCGGGGTGGCGTCGAAGGTACTTGCGTCAAAGGCTGCCTTGGTTGAGGAGGTCCTTGAAGTGCGCTCTCCAGGTGTCGACTGCCTCTCTGTCTCTGAGATAATGTGCCGGTGGGCACCACGGTAGCACAAGTGATTAGCACTGTGGCTTCACAGCGCCAGGGTCCCAGGTTTGATTCCCTGCTGGGTCACTGTCTGTGCGGAGTCTGCACATTCTCCCCGTGTCTGCGTGGGTTTCCTCCCGGGTGCTCCGGTTTCCTCCCACAGTCCAAAGACGTGCAGGTTAGGTGGATTGGCCATGATAAATTGCCCCTTAGTGTCCAAAAAAGGTTAGGAGGGGTTATTGGGTTACGGGGATAGGGTGGAAGTGAGGGTTTAAGCGGGTCAGTGCAGACTCAATGGGCCGAATGGCCTCTTTCTGCACTGTATGTTCTATCACAGGATTCTATCTATCTGTCTTTGAGCGCCTTTCCATTTTTGACTCTCATTAGGGTGGGTTCCTGGGTACTCTGACTGTAGATAGTTTTAATTGTGCTGAAGAAGCCGTGCACATCGTGGTTGTCAGTGAGTTGCTGAGTCTTCCATGCTCTTTCCACCTATCACCTGTTCTTTTGGTCGCAAACTTTTCATTGAACTTCAGTTGTCTGTAGGCTAGTTTTATCTCACTCGAGTTATGGTGGAGCTGCCAGTTCAGGAACGCATTGCATTTGTGGTCAAGGAGATCCTGGATCTCCTGATCGTTATTGTTGAACTGTCTTGCTGTTTCCTGGTCAAGAGCCCGAATGTCGCCTCCTGAGCATCTCCTCGCAGGTACAAACTATGGTGGCTTTAAGGTATTGTGGGAATTCTGTGGCTCTGACTTGTTGGTTGCTGCCAGGTTGACTGCCAGGCTGACTGAAGTGTTGGCTGAGTAGGTCTTCTCCAGGTTTTTGAGTCCAGTGACATGGAGTCTACTGCCGCAGAGTTTTTTCTGCCTCTGCCGTTTGGGGCTAGGGTGATGGAGAAGGTAGAGCGGATCAGTCAGTGGTCGGACCAGCAGTTATCTCCTCCGGTCGTGGTGTGGATGATGCGGAACTCTTTGTGATCCCTTGCATGGACGGCAGTATAGTCCATTCGGTGCCAGTTGCCATGAGACCTTCTGCTTGTCCTTCTGGCAGAACAGGGTGTTTGTGATGACCAGGTTATGTTCGAAACATTTGGTCAGGATGAGGACTCTGTTGGCACTTGTTTTCCCTTCGCCTTCCCTGCCTCACATGCCTTTCCAATGGTTTGCATCTCTCCCAAATCCAGCATTGAAACCGTCAAAGAGAATCGGCTTGTCTCCCTTTGGTATGCGCAACAGCGTTTGGTCAAGGCTAGCACAGAATGCCTCTCTTGCCTCGTTCATTGCATCTAGGGTTGGGGTGTAGGCTCTTGTATCTTAAGGTTGGGGTGAAGGCTCTAACAGCTATTGTGTGCTACTTCTGAGCCAGGGTGAGCCGGGGGGGGGGGGGGGGGGGGGGGGAGGAGGAGAAGAGAGAGAGAATGGTAGACGCCTGTGCGTGGAAGATGTCCCTAGAACACATTCATTGAAGCCTTTGTTACAGCCTTCATCCACAATTGGATGCAAGAGCCACTTAGCAGAAGTAATCTGGCAATAGAACAAGAATGTATCAAAGTTGTGTTTGACCCAGTTGGCCAAGGAAAACTGTAGAGGTGAACAAGGAAACCTCCCAGTGGCAGGAGACATAACCTAATCTGAAGCAAGATGCTCCTAGGAGTTGGAAGCCAATCATCACAGTCCGAGAACACCCTTGAAGTACTTTCCCAGCAGTGTCCTTGGTCCAACTATCTTTAGCTGTTCTATCCATGTTTTGGACAAATCTGCAAGTTTAATTTCTGCTGAATTATTAATAGAGCACATTGTAAACTACAATTGAAGTGGGATAGTTGTCACTTTAATTTGTTTAGTGCCACCGTTCGTTTTAAAGGTGGAACAGTTCACAGGGCAGAAGAGTTACGGTAATTGTTTGCAGTGTACCACATCCCCTTCAACCTATTTCCCACAGTTTTAAAAAGTTTAAAAACTCCTTCTGGGGTGAATTGTCATTACTGAGCAGACCGTGCTTTCACACCAGAACGTACTGTGGCTCTACAACAGGATCAGTGGTATTTTATGCTTGTAATTTCTTCAGTGATTTAGTCTTGGGTAGGTGCTGTGCAATTGCTAAGTGCCCTCCTAGAGGGTATGGGTGTCCCTCACTTTGATAATTTAGAGAATATAATACATTTTACCAGAGATCCGTCATTTTGTAGCAGACGGGAACATGCTATTTTTATCTTCAAGGAGGGTAGTTGATCCCCCAACTAGAAATATATTGTCATTGCTATTATTCACTTAAAGTTACTGTTTGATATATCTGGAAGGCAGTTTATCGCTCAGCCATGGCCTGATGGTGTTTATTTTGTGGCCTTCTAAAGCTGAGGAAATTCATGTGGCAGTACCTGATGAATCCTGTGTCCAGGGTTTGATATCGGATCTGTGGCCACACTTAAGTTTCCTGGATATCAGGGGGTTAATGACCATTTTTGGTACACAGGACCTCATGCACATGAGTGATCAGATTGAGCCTTTCACAACTGGCATGTTCAAGAGCCACCATATGTTTGTCTGAGAGGAGTTATTGACACGTGGTGTGAGAGTGCACGGAGGGCGGTTTTGTGTTGATATTATGCAGGAATGGTCATTGTCATTTTCAGGTGGTTGATAAATTGGTAACCTGGCTGAGATGTTCCAGGCAAGTTGGATTCTCCAGGACAGGTCAGTTTGACTAGATGACACTGACAAAGTGTGTTCACCTCTCGCCTTTGCTTTTGAACATGTGTGGTGCCTGGAGAAACAAATCAGATCTGGAATGTGGAGCATTAAGTTATAATTCTACTTGTGAAGTAGAGGTCAGATAGATCTGCATAATAGAACTGCAGGTGGAGTCCTCAATTGTGTTCATTTTTTTTTAATAAACATTTTATTGAGCTATTTCTGGTGTAGAAACAACAACAAAATAGACATGATACATGAAACCATAAACATAGTGCAAAAACCGTTTACCTTTTGTACAGGTTTCACCCTTATTGATCCCCTACTCTAACCCACGCATTGTCAAACTCAGGAGCGCGACCCGCAGGTGGGTCGCGGAGCCGTCCGCCCCGGCGCTCCCGATCGCGCAAATCCGCGCGCAGCAGCCGGCCAGGAACAGATAAAAAGAATTGGGCCGCCGCATTTTTTTTATATGGTCGCAGCCTCTTTTTTTTCAAGTTTGGGGGGCCAAAGGGACCATTGGGGTCAAAGGGACCCTAAACCATTTCCTCCATTTTTATCAGCAACAAACAAGGTAAGAGCAAATGGTGGGTCGCGCAGGTCGGCCGGCGTGGGTATCGAAGGTTGGCCGATTGGTTCCGCAAGGAAGTCGACGAACAGTTGCCACCTCCGGGTGAACCCTAACAGTAAACCTCTCAAGGCGAACTTAATTTTCTCCGTACAGAGCAAGCTAGCCATGTCCGATAGCCAGGTCTCCGACTTCGGGAGCTTTGGGTCCCTCCATGCCAAAAGTATCCGCTCCAGGCTACCAGGGAAGCAAAGGCCAGAACATCCGCCTCTTTCTCCTCCTGGATTCCCAGATCTTCCCACACCCCGAAAATCGCCACCTCTGGACTCAGCGCCACCCTTGTTTTTAAAACCTTGGACATGACGTCCGCAAACCCCTGCCAAAATCCCCGAAGCTTTGGACACGTCCAAAACATGTGGACATGGTTCGCTGGCCCTCCCGTGCATTTTGTGCCCCTGTCCTCCACCCCAAAGAATCTGCTCATCCGGGCCACTGTCATGTGAGCCCGGTGCACAGCCTTAAATTGTATCAGGCATGTTGCAGACATGTTGACTCGACTCAACGCATCTGCTCATAAACCACCCTCTATCTCATCTCCTAGCTCCTCCTCCCACTTACGCTTCAGCTCCTCGGTCTGCGTCTCCCCCGACCCCATAAGCTCCTTTATAGATGTCCGAGACGCTCCTCTCCCCTACCCACCCTCTGGAAATTACCCTGTCCTGAATCTCCCTCAGCGGTAGGAGCGGGAAGGTTGCTACCTGCTTACAAAGGAAGTCCCGCACCTGCAAGTATCTGAATTCTCTTCCCCTTGCCAGCCCAAATTTTTCCTCCAGCGCCCTCACACTCGGGGAAACTCCCCTCTATGGACACATCCCCCATCCTCTCAATCCCCACTCTCCGCCATACCCGGAACCCCCCATCAATACTCCCCGGGGCAAACCGGTGGTTATCACAAATTGGGGTGCAGACTGATACACTCACTGCTCCCACATGCCTCCACTGGCCCCAAACTCTCAGGGCTGCCACCATCACAGGGCTGGTGGAGTACCGTGCTGGCGGGAGCGGCAGAGGCGCGGTTACCAACGCCCCCAAACTGGTGCCCTTACAAGAAGCCGCCTCCATACGCACCCACGCTGACCCCTCCCCCACCACTCACTTCCTGATCATGGCTATGTTAGTGGCCCAGTAATAATTGCTAAAATTTGGCAGCGCCAGCCCACACTCTCCCCGGCTCCGCTCGAGCATTACCTTCCTTACCCACGAGGTCTTGCCCGCCCGGACGAAGCCCGTAATCACCCTGTTGACCCACTTAAAAAAGGACCGCGGAATAAAAATGGGGAGACATTGAAATACAAATAGGAACCTGGGGAGGACCGTCACTTTCACCGTTTGTACCCTCCCGGCCAGCGACAATGGGAGCGCGTCCCATCTCCGGAAATAGTCCTTCATTTGGTCCACTAGCCAGGCTAGATTCAATTTATGCAGCCGGTCCCATTCCTGGGCCACTTGGATGCCCAGGTACCTAAAACTACTCCCTACTGACCTGAACGGCAGCTCCCCCAGTTGCCCCTCCTGTCCCCTCACCTGAATCACAAACATCTCAGTCTTATCCATGTTTAGCTTATACCTTGAAAACCGGCCGAATTCCCTTAAAATCTTCATGATTTCCGCCATCCCCTCTATTGGGTCCGAAACGTACAGAAGCAGATTATCCGCATAGAGCGGATTGTGTTCATTTTTATACATTTGATGTTTGTGGAAGTAGCTTATTTTCTGTAGTCCTTATGCTCATGTGTGTGTGACTGATGGCTGTAGTCCGTACTGATTGATAGCAGTGGAAAGGAAAGTTTAGGGAGAGTGCTTTTTCATTGAATGTGCCCCCTTCTCCCTGCTATAATGCATAGAATCATAAAATCTCTCCGGTGCAGAAGGAGATCATTCAACCCATTGAGTCTGCACTGACCTTCTGAATGAGGACCCTATCACCTTAACCCCACCTAAGGGCAATGTAGCATAGCCAATCCACCTAACCTGCAAGAAGTATTTCGATGAGCACTTGAAATGCCATTGCATACAAGGCTACGGGCCAAGTGCTGGAAAATAGGATTAGAATAGTTAGGTGCTTGATAGTCTGTGGATGCAATGGGCTGAAGAGTCCCCTTTCTTGCTGTAAAAGTCTATGAATATCTTTGGACTGTGGGATGAAACCAGAGCACTGGAGGAAACTCACGCAGGCATAGTAATAATGTGCAAACTCCACAGTCACCTGGAGGTGGAATTGAACCTGGGTTCCTGGTGCTGCGAGGTAGCGGTGCTAGCCACTGTGCCACCATGCTTAAAACAAAACTGCTTGTTCTTAAAAAAAAAAAAAAAAAAAAAATTTCAACTGGTGACACTGATCTTATCTGCCTTGGGTTGATGGGTCAGTGTCATTTTTGGGGAGGAGCTGCTTGCATTGTGGACCGACTCTCATTTTAACTGAAGGGCTTCCATTTCAGTCCAATCAGTAATTTGGGAGGGGGGGGGGGGGTCAGTGCCAGTTGTTATATATTTTGTAACTAAAATATTGTGCTCAATTTTTCTTTCTGCCTTCCGTCCCTACCCTTCCTCCCCTTCCCCTGTGATGAATGTAGGAATTTCAGATATATTGTATTTAGATGTATTTGGTGCAGTTAAGTTTAAAAGCCCGGGTTAGTGTGTGTATGACTGCTGCAGTCGTGTGTTTAAAAATCCTAGTTTGCAAGATGGCTAGGTTTTTGGAGCCAGAGGTGCAGTTAAAGTATTGTAAAAGTTTGAGCTAATGGATTTTTTTTATATTTAAGAGGGTTCCCTGTGGAGTATTTCATTCGTGACGTGTTCAGTTTAGTAAGTAGTGGTTAATGGGAGAGCCAGAAATTGTATCAGTCGGATGTTAAGGTTTTTCAGTGTTAGTTTTTGGCTGGAAAGGAAGTATTCCTGAATGTTAACTATTTAAAAGTGGATTGGGATCTGAAATGGTTTTGTTGCTCGAGTGAAAATGAAGATAGCAGTTGAGGGTTACTGTGTCACTGTATTATTGATTAGTGTTGTTTAAGGGATAAAGATATTTACTTGTGTGATGTTAAAGATATTTTAATACTGTGTTAGTAACAGAAGTTGGTTTTAATATACCATCTCCCTATTTTGTGTGACATCACTCCTGGAGTGAGATATCCTTTCCTCACAGTCTTACAAAATTCAAATAAAATATTGGTGTTTCTGTCCAGTATCCTAGCCACTGTTACCATCTGCAAACATGGCCTCCAAACTAATGCGCAAAAACCTGTGCCTACAGTGTGCGGTAAATCAGTAAGCTTCAGTGTTGCATTACCCTTCCCTGCACAGCTGGTTTAGTGACCCCAGATGTTGTAAACTGCCCCAGTGCATTCCATAGTGAGGTGATCTCACTATTTCTAGAGGTCATACCGGAACAACTTGATCAAGGAAAATCTCCCCACAGGCTGAGAAATGTACATTCCCAGTTTGTTGCACAACTTCCCAGGGTTGGCTCTTGTTACATCTCTTCCCTTTAATGTAAGATTGGACTGTGTGCTGTAATAGATGAACCTTGCTATGTTGTTGTAAATTACGGCGCTGAACTGAATTGGCCAGTTTCCAGCTTCGGTTTTGTCATCATCATTGAGCTTGTTTTATTATATTGGTACCAGTACAGTGTGGAATAATTATTATACATTACTCTTAATTTGCCTCCAATTACTTTCTTCACATTACCTGTAACCATTAGCAGTTCACCCTACTGTTATACATCTTAAAATGTCCACTCCAGAGATAATTGAAGTTTGGAGGGACAGAATGAGTAATTGTATTGTGGGGTGCAGCATACAATGCAGTAAGAAAATACTCTACCATTACACTTTTAGTTAAATTCTGCTGGCAACATGGAACAGTTATTTTGCTTGTATATCAACTTAAAAAATGAACAATGAAATCTAATGAAGGGGATTTTTATTCAAAAGGTATTCATTCATGATACTTCATTTTAAGATATTTGATAGTGATGAATTTAAAGAGATGAAATTGTGCATGCTGAGCAATTTTGTCTTTATTGACTGTATCTGCTTGATATGTCTACCCCCAAAACACTTGGGGGTTGGATTGTGGGGTGGAGAAAGTGAAATCCATGCCCCCGTATAAGATGGTGGACAATTTAACAAAACTTAGTCGGCCATGTTCCTTGTTATCTTGTTGGCTGGCATTTAAAAATAATGTTCATAATCCGAGGTTGCTAGAAATGAGGAAGACCATTGAGCATGTCTTAGCTTGCCTAGCTAGAAGAAACTTGCTGCCCTGTCATTGCAACAGACAAACTGTCGAAACAGAGTGGCTAGGAACGCTTGAGGAATAGTGGAAAATGGGTATTACTTCTGATTGGCAGGATGCGGATAGAGGAAGAGATTACAATTCATAAATTGGATAAATATGTACAAGAGCAGACTGATCTAATCTATTCCTCATAATTAGAGTCATTTTGTTTTTGCAGAATTAAATTTAAAAGTGAACTGAATTTTACAACGTACCTGTGTTAGTGCTCAAGAATGTAAGAACAAATAATTTGTATTAAGCAACATGCTATTCGGAGAAGCATACTGCAAAAGAATATAGGGCAGGGATGTGGGATCAGAGCAGTGACACAGGAGAATAAATGTCCAAACAGATGCCGGCTGTGCTGAAATTTGATTAATTTTGGTGGTTTTACCTCTGGTGCCCTGCAAGGAAATCCGCTGCATTTGTTGATTAGTCTGAAGAACTTTGGGACATTAGTCATCTCTTCACCTTTTATTGGTTTGAACCTGTGCTCCCTTGTCGTCCTATCATGGTTCACTATCAAATGCATTAGATGAATTAAAGGACATGCATATTTTCCTATTTTCATTCAGTCTCCTTTAAAGAGCCGAAAGCCGGGAGGGGTTGGGTGCTGCCGAACTTGTGCAGCCAATACTGCGCAGCGAATGTGTCTATGATTCGGAAATGGGTAATGGAGGGAGAGGGGGCGGTGTGGAAACGGTTGGAAGCGGCGTCCTGTACAGATACTAGCCTGGGGGCACTGGTGATGGCACCGTTGCCGCTTCCGCCGAAATGGTATACCATGAGCCTGGTGGTGGCGGCATAGGGGGGAGGTAGGGGCCTCAGTCTGGCCGCCGATATGGAACAATCACAGTTTTGTTCCTGGTAGGATAGACGGTGGGTTCCTAAGCTGGCACAGGGCGGGAATCAAAAGGATGGGGGGACTTGTTTATCGATGGGACTTTTGCCAGTCTGAGGGCGCTGGAGGAGAAATTTGTGTTGCCCCTGGGGAACACTAGGTACATGCAGGTTCGGGCGTTTGTGAAAAAGGTGGGGGAATTCCCGCTGCTACCAGCCCGGAGCATACAGGACAGGGTGGTCTCGGGCGTGTGGGTGGGGGATGGCAAAGTATCGGACATATACCAAGAGCTGCAGGAGGCGGAGGAGGCCTCGGTGGAAGAGCTGAAGGGCAAGTGGGAGGAGGAGCTGGGTGAGGGCCTGTGGGCTGACGCCCTGGGCAGGGTCAATTCCTCCTCCTCTTGCGCCAGGCTGAGCCTGATTCAGTTTAAAGTGCTGCACTGGGCGCATATGACAGGGGCGATAATGAGTAAGTTCTTTGGGGTAGAGGACAGGTGTGTGAGATATTCAGGGTGCCCAACGAACCATGCCCATATGTTTTTGACTTGCCCGGTGCTGAAGGAATTTTGGAAAGGCTATGTCCAAGATCTTGGACATTCGGGTAAAACCGAGCTGGGGGCTAGCGATATTTGGGGTATCGGGTGATCCCGGAGTGCAGGAGTCGAAAGAGGCCGGAGTTCTAGCCTTTGCCTCCTTGGTTGCCTGGAGAAGGCTCTTGTTAATGTGGAGGGATGCGAAGCCCCCAAGCGTAGAGGCTTGGGTCAGTGATATTGCAGGGTTTTTCAGGTTGGAGAAGTTGAAGTTTGCCTTGTGAGGGTCCTTGCAGGGTTCTCCAGGCAGTGGCAACTGTTCCTTGACTTTCTCGTGGAATGTTAGATGGAGGTCAGTAGCAGCAGCAATCCAGAGCGGGTGGGTGGATTGATTTCATTTTATTTGTAAGGGGCAAATGCCCCCACCTTGTTTTGTTTGTTAAATTGTTAATTTGTTAGAGGGTTAAGTTGTTTTTGTTGGCATATTGTTTTCTCTTGGCATTATATTTTCTTTCGTAGTGGTTTGTAAAAATTATTGAAAACTTTTGAATAAAAACATTTATTTAAAAAAAAAAAGACTCAAAAGCTTAAGCTTATAAACTATCTGCTCCAACCTCAGTCCCCTGGTACCAGGGATCTTTTATTATGACTCTACTTTGAACTGTTTACAACCGACCACTGTTTGATTTTGAGTATGCTTTTGTGTGATTTGTACTCCAAGTATAATTTCATTGATCATTAAATGTTAACTCTAGTTTTCCAACTTTATTCTCATCATCATTTGCTGATTTTAAATGTCCTTTGTGTTCGACGAGATTGTTTCTATTTATGAATCCATGGCAGAGTCTGGACTGAAGCTAGGAATTGGGAAGGAAATGTGTCGTTTATACCCTGCAAGCGAGGGAAATTCTCTGCTTTGGTGCTGCTGGTGGGTCCACCTTCTGAAGAAATCCTTCTGCATGGAGAGGGAACTGAGGGGGAGACATGGCCTACATTTGGGGCAGAGAGCTCAGACACTTTTGCCGATTTCTAGGCATATATTGGGTATATGTCTTATCAGCTTCCAAAACCATTAGCAGGCCAATTCTGCATTAGACAAGTGAGTTGGCACCTACTTCTGGTGCAGCTAATGTGCTATTCATGGTTATTTTTGGATTCCAAAGTGTTCTGGTTAAGAGGCATAATTTTCAAATGGGGATGGGAGACGGAGGACCAGGTGATATTTTATCCTTGTATGAACTTGACCCGAAATAAACAAAAGGTCTGGTGGAATACAATGTTAAATGGTTGGGAGTGAGTGACTCGGCTGTATAAATTAATTGCCTTGGTTCAGATAACAATCCATCTAACCCTCGACTGAGGTTTCAATTTTCTAATTGAATAGGTACTGTGGGATTTTACAATTCACCTTGACTGTGTGTGAATGTGTTGGAGACCTCCTGTTATTTTTGGGACTTGCTGCAGCTCTCTGCAGTCACCAGAGTGGGTATTATTACTCTACAATCACATTACTGCAGCAATATTTTGATCTCTCCTGACTAGAGGGTGCTCTTCAAGTTCCCTTCCAATTTTGTCCATCTTCAAAACGCTGCAGAGTGGTTCCATGGGCACCAGCTTGATTTGTGGTCACAAGCAGCAATGTTTTTTGTGCGTGAGCTCAGATGCTGAATCTAGTGTGGAGCTCCCCAGCTGAACCTGACCCTTTCCACATGCATTTTGGAGCAAGAATCACAAGGTAGTGATCAGAAGCTGATACCCAAATTGAGCTTTTTCTTCCATTATTTCTGCATCTCATTTTCTTTTTTGTTCTCTGTTGCGTTCTGACTCTCTTGCTTTTCTCTCGCCTCGTTTACACAGGCTGAGGCCAATTATGGAACAATTATGACCTTGATAATCGGTAACTCTTGCTCAGTTAATGAGTTTTGAGTTTGTTTACTTGGTTATTTATGTTAGTCAAAATAGTTCTGAACGTGAACTAAATTTAAGACCTTCCTGCCCTGTATCACTCCGTTTGATAACATTTGGTGCACTCATGTCAACATTCCTTACTGAAGTTCATTTCAAAGCAGTGCTGTGTTTTTTAGGAGCCAAGTTCTCTGGGATTATTTTTCTGCTTCACCATTATTCTTTAAGAAGACTGCATATTTGGGTGGAATCTGATTCTGTGGTCCTGCGTCATTGGTTTTGGCGTGAATGCCAGCATATATTGAGATGCCAAATGGATAAGGTTATAAGAAGCAGTTTTGCAAACAACCTTGATTACTCATTAAACCAAAGGCATTAGGTGATGTTTTTTCACATAGAGAACTGCTTTATGGCTTTGTGTTTTAAAAGTGCTGCCCACTCTCTTATGATGCCCAGCTAAGTTTTAATTCTGGAATGGCTTTTCTCTGCCCTTGGACTAAATTTTAAAAACAAAACCTTATGGGTCACATTTCCCTGATGGCCCAAGTATGTATCTGAGTGGCAGAAAGCAAGAAGGTCCCAAGATTTGCTGGCTGGCTGAATTAGCTGATTTTAATTAGTGCAAAAGTATGCACCTGACAGTTGATCTTGCAGGGTGGGGGAGACATGAGATATGGTTGCTGCTCCTAATTGTCATCCAGCCAGCAGGTGGATGTGGATATTGGGCAAAGATAGGATCAATCTTAGTTTACACGGTGCCCTGTAATTTGATATTTCAATAACTGCCTGGGTGGCTTTCATTCATGTGCAAGATACCAGAAACTACAGGGCACCCGGTAAGGCGATCAAAGGTGGGAAAATTACCTAATAATGCAACTCTTATCCCAAGAATCTGCAAATCAAATTAAATGCTTTGAACCCTCCAGGATAAATGCTTTTGAGGTGGGGGAGAACAGTCAATTTCACCTCTGTTGTTGAGTATTCCCGGGAAAGTGATTGATATAAAAACAAAATGCTGGAAAAGCTCAGCAAGTCTGGCAGCATCTGTGGCGAGAGAGGGGTTTTGAGTCCAGTGTCACTGTTTTTGGAAACTTTTGAAAGTGATGAGAAACAATTTGATTTTCATATAATATAATTTCAGGAATTAGACCATAGACTTTGATAACCATTCCATCAGTGGAACTAGATTGGAGGATATTCCTGAGCCTGACAGTGCATCGATTGAAACTGGACTTGGTAAATTCCAGCAGTGCTGACTAATTTTAACTTGATATTACAGCTGTTTTGTACCTGATGTTTCACCAATCGAACTAAAGAAAATTTGACTTTAAAGCAGCATTGCAACATTTATTTGGAGTAAAAGGCTATTGCAGCCTTAAGGATAAGAATTCATAGTTTTGATGGGAACAAAAGTTGGGTCTCAGGTCTGTGCTTTAGCCACTGTAAATATTGCAGTGGACAAATTAAGTGGCACTGTCTTGTGTTAGTTGGTGGAGTACACTATATCCCACTACTGCAGCAAAAGCAAATCGAGCATTATGAACAGAAGCCTCCGGACTGTTCCTTTTCTGTCCCTGTCATTGCTGCAGTACTTTGAGGAAATTTGCCCACATGGTGATCGGGTTTGATGTGTAAATTTGAAACCAATGCCAATGTTCAATGGTTGGAGCACATAATTAGTTCATTATTTAGTCTGTGTGCCATCCTCTAAGGAACACGGTACAGATGAAAAGTGCAGTATGGTTGGGGAAGTCTAAATGCTTATTTCACAATGCAGTATTGGAGAGTTGAGAATTTGCACCCGAAATTACATATTCACGATATTTGGAACATGGCCAGACTATCTGATAAATGCAAAGGAGCATCTTGCTGGAACTGCTAACTTATATGACTTAATGAAGAATTTTTAACTTTGTTTAAGTGGTTTTGTTTTAAGACCGTGTATACTTGGTTATGCTAATTACCATCTACCCTGAGTGACGAGCACTAAGTGAATATAGAATCCTAGAAAGGTTACAGCACAGGAGGAGGCCATTCAGCCCATCTTGTCCATGCCAGCCGAGGACACCCAGTTGCCCTTTCAAATACCTGATGGTTTTGTAAATGGCTGATGATAATCTGCTATTTGAAAGGGTAGCCTGGTGTTGAAAAAAGCAAAACAATTGATGAATGTTTTCTGTTCCTCGGAGAGTGAAGTTGAGGGAAAACATCAGCCATGATCTTACTGAATGACTTAAGTAGGCTTGAGGAACTGCATTGCCCACTGCTCATTTTCTGAAATTAATTGTCCATTAACTGAGAGACTTTCTAAATTTTGTATTTATCTCTAGTATCTTTAGAGGCTCGGTGTATTGATAACTTGCAGAGAACATGATACCAGGTTACCATTTTCAACACAAGCTTACATAAAAAGGAAATGGTTGTGCTGTTTAGGTAGGATAACTATACCAGTGACCAAACCTTTGCTCACTATGTTGAGAATAAGCATACGGGATTTTTAAAAGCAAAGCTCACAAAGGACATGGGTAGAAAAAAGTGTATGCCCCAGTTGGGATGCGACCATAGGACACATGTTTATAATACACGTCTGTAATAAAACAAGTGCCTGCATTTCTAGTTGGGTCTGCACTTCTTTCAACAATGACCTTCAAAAGCTTTACGAGTCCATGCCTAACCAACGATGCCCAGAACAACTTCATGAAATGCATGTTGCTTAGATGGCAAGATTCTTCATTTTCAAAGAGTAGCTGGTAACAGTTATGGTAGGCTGGGTATTTTTAAGAAGAGATTGGTAAAAAGCTGCTGAAATCTTCAAAGAAAGTTGGGCACCCATGCAATGATGGTGGCTGCTATGTAAACAAGTGTTTCTTAAGATGCCCTTTTACTCACCTAACAGGCTACAACCACCAAATTCAACTGCTTTGGTCTTGAATATAGCCCGGTGTTCTCAAACATTATAGCCCAGAATACACCTTCACTTTCATACTGTGTCTACGTCCAAAGATGCCTGCTGAGAATTCTTGAAACAGTGATTTGCTGAATATTTCCCCTCATTTGAGACTGACTATGGTCTACAAGTAGGAGTATATGATTGCATTCCATGAAACAGTCCATTCAAGGATGCTGCTGCAATCTCCAGTGGTTAAAATGTTGCATGGTATCCACTCCTGAGTAATCTGGCTGGTGAAGAGAGATGTGGTTTTATATTTGATGGCAACACAGATTGCAAAGTCATTTCATGAGCTCTAACTAGGAGAAGTACGAGATGCAAATTTTAACTTTGTGGATTGCAGTTTTCAGTCAACAGACAATTTATGCACAGTGGCTGAGATTATTCGAAGGTATTTTATTTGGTGCAATGCATTGGAGATCCTGAACACTCTAAAGCACTCACATCAGTGGGGATCCAGTAATGGTAAATGTATCAAATTCTAACTAATTATTGGGAAGACAGAAGATATTGGATTCAATTTTCCCATCTTGGATTTTTTTCTGGATGGTGGGACTGTTTTCTGGTCGTGAACCCAATTGCTGTAACAGCTGAACTGGTGGTAGAATCTTCTGGCAGGTGTCTGATTAAGACCCTCTGCATTTCTTAGGTAGTTTTCAACATGGACTACTGAACTATGGGAGGGTGATTGCTGATGTTCAACAGGAGATTCTTTGCCCACGTTTGAGTTGATGCCACAAGACTTCATTGGAGCCCTGCGTCAATGGTGAGGACTTCCAGGGCCACTCCCTCCCAATACTGCTGCCAACTAGTCTAGAACATTGGCTGTGACGATGTCAGGCTATTGCCTGTCTAGTTTGAGGGGCACCTCTCTCAATTTTGGTAACTAGTCCCCAAGTTGACTGAGCAGGATGTGCTTTGTTCTGTCCAGTGTCTTTGTTGATTTTGGGCTGTCTCTCCAGTTTAATTTATACCTAGTTTAACTTGAGCTGTTGCAACAAAATATCATTTGGAATAGAACTAATTCATTCTCTGCTTTGAAGAAGCTGTACTGATAGTACTCAAGATTCTCAGTATTTTGCAGTATTCAGGCTAGACAGTATGCTGCTCAGAACCCAGTGCAGTGTATTGCATTTCTAATTCATACTTAATCAAAACTAGTTAATTCAGTTAAAGTCCTGCAGCGAGTTCTTTGAAATTCTGTGTGTTTTGTTTCTGTTGTTTTCCTTGACACTTTTCTCATGCAGAATTGAAAGCAAACATGAAGTAACCATACTGGGTGGGTTGAACGAATTTGTAGTCAAGTTTTATGGACCACAAGGAAGTAAGTTGACCAACGTCTCCCATTTGCTCATTGCTGCTATCTATGTTTTGCTGTCTACAGTTTGTTTTCAAAAACAAACTTCAAATATGATGTTTTCAGAAGTCAATGTCTTGCAATTATTGGGTGATAACTTTCTAATTTGAGTGATTTAATAGCATTGTGCAATTCCATGGAGAGTTCACTTATTTTCACCACATGTGTTTTCAGACATTAAATGAAGTCGTAACTAAAAAGTTATGTCCTTAGCACCGTGAAGGCCTCTGGCTGGAGTGTAATGTTACTAACATCAGGCACTCTCCAGTCCCTTGCCTAAGTAACCGTTCTTCATATATGAACCTAGGCCTGTTCAGGTGGGTGTTATGATCAGGACGGATTCTTGTCAAATGAAAATCCATCCCTGCACTGTCCAGTCATGTGTACTGGATATTAATCAGAACTGAAAATCGTGACAATATCATATTTCCTCCTTCAAACAAGGAGCATTAAGATCAATTGTACTGTCCCCATTGATATTTGGTTGAGGCCAGCTAACTTAAGACAAGCAGGGGTTTGAACCATTGACTTGCCCTGTCCTTGGTATTCTATGATTATTAAGCATCTTGGGTCTGAGGGAGGGCTTTTTAATGTCCGTTTTGAAACTGATATATTTGCTTGATTTGTTGTGTCAGAGAAACTTTAACCTTCAATGGTGAAAGATTTATTTACCTAGCATAGTTCCTAATCTTGTTATTGATGTAACTATAAATTCTCATCATAGGACAAGTCTTTGGCTTGATAAATATTGGTGGATAAATATTAACGCATGGTGAGTTGATCGACCAGACAGACCTAGAAAGTCCCAGGTTTGACCTTGGTCTCTACTGAGTTAATAAGTATCAGTCAAGGCAAAGTGAGGGAGTTGTACTAGACCTTGAGGCCACTGAATTGTAGGGAGGGAGGCAGAATCTGCCAATGTTCCTATTCCTGATTTCTAAACCTGTGACAGTGATGGATATGCACATGTGCTAGGTGAGAGATGGGATGGGGCTCAGCTGAGTGCCGATCAGCAATAGTGAATTCTTATTTGAGTGAAATATCAAGGGACTGCCAGTGAATGTAATGCAATGCGGATGGAGTTGCTGCGGTAGGATGAGGGGGAATCGGATGAAGAAGGGAGTAGTTGGCAGTACACCATGGGGAATGCACAGTGTTTTCCATGCCACCTGTATAAAACCAACAGCAAGACCGCTTTCTGATCTTGCAATTAACAGCCAACCTCTTGTCTGAAAATGAACCTATGCTGCTAATGATTTTATTTTGCACATCACCAGGAACCTGGCACACGTGCACCAGAAAGGGAAAACAACAATTTTTGTCAACTACAAATATCAGGGTAATATTGAACCTACAGCTGTGCCTTGGTGATTTAGTTCTTGTGCAAGGCACCTTTCCTTTGGTTCTGGGGGTTAATTTCTTTAGCTTATTTTGCTGGCCATTTATGATTTTGTGACTCCTGGAAAATGAACAGTAAATTGACTTAGTTGCAAAACGGTTTCCTAACTTTCTTAGGCGATGTAGATCACAAAGGACTGAGGCTGCCCTTCTCTATTCTATGTTCTGTGACCTCGCTGGGGGAAGAAATTGTTCAAATTTTCCACTGCTGTCTTCTTAAGTCACTGTATAACATGCATGTCAAGAAATTAGGTAGAGGGATCCTGAATTCAGGAACAGAGGAGCCGCCGCTCCTGACCTTGTCCAACAGGATGAGGTACTTGGTCCCTCTGTCGATGAGGAAAAGGGCGGGAGGGAGGATGAACTAGCCGACCACTGCGCCATGGTACAGGAGGCCATTCAAACGGCGGGAGAAGTGGTAGGGGATTCTATAATTAGGGGGATAGATAGCATCCTTTGTAACTATGATCGAAAGTCCCGCATGGTACGCTGCCTGCCCGGTGCCAGGGTGAGGGACATCTCTGACCGGCTTGAAAGGATATTGGAGCGGGAGGTGGAGGATCCAGTTGTTGTGGTCCACGTTGGGACAAATACGCAAGACTAGGAAAGAAGACTTGTTGGGGGATTATCAGGCACTAGGAACTAAATTAAGAAACGGGTCCTCCAGAGTCGTAATCTCTGGATTACTACGTGCAAAGTGGCATAGGGATGGGAGAATTAGGGAAATAAACACTTGGCTAAAGGAGTGGTGCGGAGAGAAGGGGTTTCATTTCATGGGCATCAATATTGGAACAGGAGGGATCTGTACCATTGGGATGGTCTCCATCTGAACCGATCTGGGACCAGTGTTCTAGCAAAGGATAAATCTGGTCCTGTATAATGAGACAGGAATAATTAATGATCTCATAGTTAGGGATCCTCTCGGAAGGAGCAATCACAGTATGGTTGTATTGAAAATACAGATGGAGTGTGAGACAGCAAAATCCAATATTGGTGCCTTGTGGTTTACCCAGGAAACTGCAATGCGATGAAGGGGGAGTTGGCTATGGTAGATTGGGAGCAAAGACTTTGGTGGGACAATTGAGGAACAGTGGAAGACTTTGAAAGAGATTTTTCAGTGTTCAGAAAAAGTATATACCAGTGAAAAGGAAGGACTAGGATAAAGGATAATTGCCCACGGATATCTAAGGAAATAAAGGAGGGTATCAAATTGAAGGAAAAGGCGTACAAAATGGCAAAGATTAGTGGGAAACTAGAGGTTTGGGAAATCTTTAAAGGTCAACAAAGCACAAAAAAGTTATAAAGAAGAGTAAGATAGATTGAGAATAAACTTGATGAGAATATAAAATCAGATAGCAAAAGTTTCTACAAATATATAAAATGAAAAAGAGTAGCTAAGGTAAATATTGGTCCTTTAGAGGATAAGGAGGGACATTTAATAATGGGAAAATAGGAAATGGCCGAGGCATTGAACGGGTATTTTGTGTCGACCTTCACAATGGAAGAAAAATAAAATGCCAATAATTGATAGCAAGAAGGCTATGGCAGGTGAGGACCTAGAAACAATTATTATCACTGGAAGTAGTGTTGGGCAAGCTAATGGGGCTCGGTAGACATGTCTCCTGGCCCTGATGGAATGCATCCCAGGGTACTAAGAAGTGTTGGGGGAAATGGCAGGTGCGTTCGTGGTAAGTTCCCAAAATTCACTGGACTCTGGGGCCGTTCCGGCAGATTGGAAAGCAGCAAATGTGGCGCCACTGTTTTAAAAAGGAGGTAGACAAAAGGCGGGTAACTATAGGCCAGTTAGCTTAACTTCTGTAGTGGGGAAAATGCTTGAATCTATCTATCATTAAGGAAGAAATAGCGATACATTTGCATTGAACTTGTCCCATTGGGCAGACGCTGCATGGGTTTATGAAAGGCTCATGTTTGACTAATATGGTGGAATTCTTTGAGGACATTACGAGTGCGGTGAACAATGGGGACCCGGTTGGGATGTGGTGTATTTGGATTTCCACATGGCATTCGTCAAGGTGTCGCACAAAAGGCTGCTACTTAAGATAAAGGCGTAATGTATTAGCATGGATAGAGTATTGGCTAACTGACAAAGCAAAGAGTGGAGATAAATGGGTGTTTTTCTGATTGGTGATCAGTGGCTAGTGGTGTGTCTCAGGGGATCAGTGTTGGGTCCTCAATTGTTTACAATTTACATGGATGATTTGGAGCTGGGGGCCAAGTTAATGTGTGCAAGTTTGCTGATGCCACTAAGATGAGTTGTAGAGCCAAGTCTGCAGAGGGATATAGATTGTTTAAGTGAGTGGGCAAGAGTCTGGTAGATGGAGTTCAATGTTGATAAATGTGAGGTCATCCATTTTGGTAGGAATAAGAGCAAAATGGACTATTATTTAAATGGCAAAAAATTGCAGCATGCTGCTGTGCAGAGGGACCTGGGTATCCTTGTGCAAATTTGATTTGCAGGTGCAGCAAGTAATTAAGGCAAACAGAATTTTGTCCTTCATTTCTTTTTTTAAAGCTTATTTTATTACAAGCATGTATCAAATCAGATTACAGCAAATAGACAGCCTGGGAAACGTACTTCCCAACAATCAACTATACAGTCTCTACAGATTTTCCCCCTTTTTCACCCCCACCCCCCTGTGACAAACAGCTCCTCATACACGGTCACAAACATCTCGCACCTTTTCCCAAATCCCCCTGCTGAGCCCCTTAACTCATACTTTATCTTCTCTAACCGCAGGTAGTCGTACAGGTCACCCAACCAAGCCGCTACCCCCGGTGGCGATACTGACCGCCACTTCAGAAAAAATTGCCGTCGTGCAATCTGAGGCGAAGGCCACAACATCGGCTTTCCTCCTCTCCATGACCTCCAGCTTCTCTGAAACCCCAATTATTGCCACCAAAGGGTCCGGGTCCACCTTCTCCACTACCCTGGCTAAGACCGCAAACACTCCCGCCCAGAATCTTCCCAATTTTTCACAACCCCAAAACATGTGCGCGTGATTTGCTGGTCCCCGCCCACACCTCTGACACTCATCTCCTACCCGCTGAAAGAACCCACTCATGCTCGCCCGAGTCATATGCACCCTGTGCACCACCTTGAACTGTATCAGGCTCATCCTTGCACAAGAGGAGTTGTCCTTCATTGCTAGAGTGGTGAAGTTTAAAAACAGGGAGGTTATGTTGCAGCTCTATAGGGTGCAGGTGAGGCCACACCTGGAGTACTGTGTATAATTTTGGTCACCTTACTTGAGAAAGGATTTACTGACACTGGAGGGGGTGCAGAGGAGATTACTAGGTTGATTCCGGAGTTGAGGGGATTAACTTTTTTTTAAAAAATATATATTTATTGAAGTTTTTTAACAATTTTTCACCCTTACAAACAAAAACCCCACCCCCCCTCGTAACAAAATAGAAAGATAACGCACATAGCAAGATATAAACATGGTAAAACGATATGTTACAGAGCTTTATACACTGCATTCCTCCCGTCCATGCCGGTTTTCCAGATCTTTCATGTGTTCTCTTGCTCAAATACCCCCCAGGCAGTCGCGCCCCCCCCCCCCCCCCCCCCCCCCCCCCCCCCCCCGGTTGCTGCTGCTGCTGACCGACCTTCATCTAACGCTCCGCGAGATAGTCTAGGAACGGTTGCCACCGCCTGTAGAACCCCTGCGCAGACCCTCTCAAGGCAAACTTTATCCTCTCCAGCTTGATGAACCCAGCCATGTCATTTATCCAGGCCTCCACGCTGGGGGGGCTTCGCCTCCTTCCACATTAGCAAGATCCTTTGCCGGGCTACTAGGGATGCAAAGGCCAGAATGCCGGCCTCTTTCGCCTCCTGCACTCCCGGCTCGTCCACTGCTCCAAATATTGCTAGCCCACAGCTTGGCTTGACCCGGGCTTTCACCACCTTAGATATTGTTCCCGCCACTCCCCTCCAGAACCCTTCCAGTGCCGGGCATGACCAAAACATATGGACATGGTTCGCCGGACTTCCTGAGCACCTCCCACATCTGTCCTCCACCCCAAAGAACCTACTCAGCCTCGCCCCTGTCATATGCGCTCTGTGAACCACCTTAAATTGTATCAGGCTAAGCCTGGCACACGAGGAAGAATTAACCCTCCCTAGGGCATCAGCCCATAGCCCCTCCTCAATCTCCTCCCCCAGCTCCTCCCATTTACCCTTCAGCTCCTCTACCAACGCCTCCCCCTCTTCTTTCATCTCCTGGTATATTGCCGACACCTTGCCGTCTCCCACCCATGCGCCCGAGATCACCCTGTCTTGAATTTCCTGTGCCGGGAGCAACGGGAATTCCCTCACCTGCCGCCTCACAAACGCCCTCACCTGCATGTATCTGAAAGCATTTCCCGGGGGTATCCCAAACTTCTCTAGTGCCCCTAGGCTCGCAAACGTCCCGTCAATGAACAGGTCCCCCATTCTTCTAATCCCCGCCCGATGCCAGCTCTGAAACCCCCCCGTCCAGCCTCCCCCGGTGGTTACCCCTGATCGGGGACCACACTGAGGCTCACATTGCACCCCTGTGCTGTCTCCACTGGCCCCAGATCTTTAGCGTTGCCGCTACCACCGGACTCGTGGTGTACCTGGACGGCGAGAGCGGCAGCTGTGCCGTCACCAGCGCCCCCAGACTCGTTCCTTTGCAGGACGCCATCTCCATCCTCTTCCATGCCGCCCCCTCGCCCTCCATAACCCACTTGCGGATCATCACCACATTTGCTGCCCAGTAGTAGCTCCCCAAATTCGGTAGCGCCAACCCTCCTCGGTCCCTACTGTGCTCCAAAAACCCCCTCCTTACCCTCGGGGTCTTATTCGCCCACACAAACCCTATAATGCTCCTGCCTGCCCTCTTAAAAAAGGCCTTGGTGATCACGATGGGAAGGCACTGAAACACAAAGAGAAACCTTGGAAGGACCACCATTTTGACCGACTGCACTCTACCCGCTAGCGAGAGCGGTAACATGTCCCATCTTTTGAAGTCCTCCTCCATCTACTCCACCAGTCTCATCAGATTCAGTTTATGTAGGGCCCCCCAACTCCTGGCTATCTGGATCCCCAGGTACCGAAAACTCCCCTCCGCCCTCCTCAGCGGTAGATCGCCTATCCCCCTTTCTTGGTCCCCTGCCTGTACTACAAAAAGCTCACTCTTCCCTACATTAAGCTTATAGCCCGAAAAATCCCCAAACTCCCTTAGAGTCTGCATGACCTCCACCATCCCCTCCACTGGATCCGCCACATACAGCAACAGGTCATCTGCATAAAGCGACACTCGATGCTCCTCTCCCCTTTGGACCACCCCCCTCCATTTCCTAGACTCCCTTAATGATATGGCCAAGGGTTCAATTGCTAATGCAAACAACAGGGGGGACAGGGGGCACCCCTGTCTCGTCCCACGGTACAGACGAAAATACTCCGAGCTCCGCCGATTCGTAACCACACTCCACTGGGGCTCTGTAAAGGAGCTTAACCCAGCTAATAAACCCTCCTCCGAACCCAAACCTACGCAGTACTTCCCAGAGGTGCTCCCACTCTACTCGGTCAAAGGCCTTCTCCGCGTCTATAGCTGCCACTATCTCCGCCTCTCCCTCCACTGATGGCATTATTATCACGTTTAAGAGCCGTCGCACATTGGTGTTTAGTTGCCTGCCCTTTACAAATCCCGTCTGGTCCTCGTGAATCACCCCCGGGACACAGTCCTCGATCCTCGTAGCCAGCACTTTTGCCAGCAACTTAGCATCCACGTTGAGGAGCGAGATCGGCCTGTACGATCCACATTGCAATGGGTCCTTGTCCCGCTTGAGAATCAAAGAAATCGTCGCCTCCGACATTGTCGGGGGCAGGGTCCCTCCCTCCCTAAAGGTCCTCACTTGCAGCGGGGCCAACAGGTCTATGTACTTCCTGTAGAACTCCACCGAGAACCCGTCCGGTCCCGGGGCCTTCCCTGCCTGCATATTCCCCAAACCTTTGCTCAGCTCCTCCAACCCAATTGGTGCCCCCAAACCAGCCACCTCTTGCTGCTCCACCCTCGGGAATCTCAGTTGGCCTAGGAATCGCCTCATCCCCTCTTCCCCCGCTGGGGGCTGGGATCTGTACAGCTCCTCCTAGAAGGCCTTGAATGCCTCATTTATTTTCGTCGCACTCCGCACCATAGCTCCCCTTCCATCCTTAACTCCACCTATTTCCCTTGCTGCCATCCTCTTACGGAGCTGGTGTGCCAGCATCCGACTCCCCTTCTCCCCATACTTGTAGGTCGCCCCCTGGTCTTTCCTCCACTGAGCCTCTGCCTTCCCTGTGGTCAACAGGTCAAACTCCGTCTGGAGACGTTGCCTTCCCCTAAGTAATCCATCCTCAGGGCCTCTGCATATCTCCTGTCCACTCTTAAAATCTCCCCCACTAGCCTCTCCCTTTCCATGCCCTCTATCTTCTCCCTATGAGCCCTGATGGAGATTAGCTCTCCCCTGATCACCGCCTTCAGCGCCTCCCATGCCACCCCCACCCGCACCTCCCCGTTGTCGTTGACCTCCAAGTGAGAGGATAAACTTGTGAGGAGACTGGGACTACTCACTGGAATTTAGAAGAATGAAGGAGGATCTTGCAGAAATATATAAAATTATGAAGGGAATAGATAGGATGGAAGCAGGGAGGTTGTCTCCACTGGCAAGTGAAACTAGAAATAGGGGGCATTGCCTCAAAATAAGGGGGAGCAGATTTAAGATTGAGTTGAGGAGGAACTGGACTTAGGAAAGCTAGAAGGAGGCATGAAAAAGCCCTCGCAGGAAGGATTAGGGAAAACCCCAAGGCGTTCTACACTTGCGTGAGAAATAAGAGGATGATCAGAGTGCGAGTAGGGCCGATCAGGGATAGTGGAGGGAACTTGTGCCTAGAGTCTGAGGAAGTAGGGGAGCCCCTAAATGAATATTTTGCTTCAGTATTCACTAGAGAGAGGGACCTTGTTGCTCATGGAAACAGCGTGAACCAGGTTTATAGACTCAAACAGCTTGATATTAAGGAGGAGGATGTGCTGGAAATTTTGAAAACATCAGGATAGATAAATTCCCTGGGCCTGACAGGATATACCCAAGGTTACTACGGGAAGCGAGGGAGGAGATTGCTGCGCCATTGGTGATGATCTTTATGTCCTCACTCTCCACTGGAGTAGTACCGAATGATTGGAGGGAGGCGAATGTTGTTCCCCTGTTCAAGAAAGGGAATAGGGAAATCCCTGGCAGTTACAGACCCAATCAGTCTTGATGTCTGTGGTGAGCAAAATATTGGAAAGGGTTCTGAGAGATAGGATTTATGATTATTTAGAGAAACATAGTTTGATTAAAGATTGTCAGCATGGCTTTGTGAGGGGCAGGCCATGCCTCACGAGCCTCATTGAATTCTTTAAGGATGTGACGAGTCACATTGATGAAGGTCGGGCATTGGATGTGGTGTATATGGATTTCAGTAAGGCATTTGATAAGGTTCCCCATGGTAGGCTCATTCAAAGTCGGGTGGCATAGGATACAGGAAACTTTGGCTGTCTGGATACCGAATTGGCTGGCCAAAAGAAGACAGCGAGTGGTAGTGGATGGAAAGTATTCTGCCTGGAGGTCGGTGACCAGTGGTGTCCCGCAGGGATCTGTTCTGGGACCTCTGCTCTTTGTGGTTTTTATATATTACTTGGATGAGGAAATGGAAAGGTGGGTTAGTAAGTTTGCCGATGACCCGAAGGTTGGTGGAGTCGTAGCTTGTGTTGAGGGCTGTTGAAGGTTTCAATAGGACATTGACAGGATGCAGGGCTGGGCTGAGAAGTGGCAGATGGAATTCAACCTAGATAAATGTGAAGTGATTCATTTTGGAAGGTTGAATTTGAATGCTGAATACAGGGTTAAAGGCAGGATTCTTGGAAGTGTGGAGGGACAGAGGGATCTTGGGGTCCACGTACATAGATCCCTCAAAGTTGCCACCCAGGTTGATAGGGTTGTTAAGAAGGCGTATGGCGTGTTGGCTTTCATTTACAGGGGGATTGAGTTTAAGAGCCACGAGGTTTTGCTGCAGCTTTATAAAACACTGGTTCGACCACACTTGGAATATTGTGTCCTGTTCAGGTCGCCTCATTATAGGAAGGATGTGGATGCTTTGGAGAGGGTACAGAGGAGATTTACCAGGATGCTGCCTGGACTGGAGGGCATGCCTTATGAAGAAAGGTTGAGAGAGCTAGGGCTTTTCTCACTGGAGCGAAGAAGGAAGAGAGGTGACTTGATAGAGGTGTACAAGGTGATGAGAGGCATGGATAGAGTGGATACCCAATGACTTTTCCCCAGAAATATCTGTCACGAGGGGTCATAGTTGGAGGAAGGTATAGGGGAGATGTCAGAGGTAGGTTCTTTATACAGAGAGTGGTGGGTGTGTGGAATGCACTGCCAGCGGAGGTGGTGGAGTCAGAGTCATTAGTGGCATTTAAGCGACCCTTGGACAGGCACATGGACAGCAGCAAATTGAAGGGGTGCAGGTTAGGTTGATCGTAGATTAGGATAAATGGTCGGCACAACATCGTGGGCCGAAGGGCCTGTACTGTTCTATGAACTTGTTCACCCAAAGGGTTGTGAATCTGGAATTTCCCTGCCCAGTGAAGCAGTTGAGGCTACCTCATTAAATGTTTTCAAGGCACACGTAGATAAATTTTTGAACAGTAAAGGAATAAAAAGTTACAGTGAGCGGGTGGATAAGTGGAGCTGACTCCACAAAAAGATCAGCTATGATATTGAATGGTGGAGCAGGATTGAGGGGCCAGATGACTTCCTCCTAGTTCTTATGTTCTTCGATCATGGCTAGTATGTTCCTTGTTCCTCATCCCCATCCCCATTTGTCTGCTGTCGTGCCATACCCCTGATCCCCATATTAATCCAGAAATCCCTTATTAATCAAGAACACCAAATTTGTGCATGTGCTGTTATCACAGGGCTACAGACCAACACCTGAAAGGTGGAACTAGACAGAATAGTTCTTTATTAGAACATAAGAATGTTATGGGTCTGGATTTACAGAACCCCAAAGTGTTTCATGGAGTTCAACCCACAACTTTTAATAGATTGTGGTGTGGGAAGCACACGGCGCACTCTCCAGGTGTGATACAGCAGAAATGGACAAGTGGTTTTTAAAACAAAACAATGTTTATTCTATGAACTCCAGTTAACCTTTTATAAACGCATTGAATATCTTAACACCCATTACTTCAAAGATAACCCCAAAAGACTACAACACTAAATGATCCTTCAAACTGTTCCTTTAAACATCTAAAAGACTTCAAACCTTCAAAAATAGGAGCACATTAGGTTACATTCAATATATTTATAGTCTTTGGATTGCAGAAATCAACAGACCAGCTGTTTCTTCCTGCAGCTCACAGCAAAACACACACACTCCCAGCTGCATTCTCAAACTGAAACTCAAAAAGCAGAAGTGAGCTCAGCTCCCCCCACCCTCTGACATCACTTCAGTAGTATGATCAGCTCCATTTCTTTTATAAAAAATAAAAACAATTTTTATTAAGGTTTTCACAGAATATCAATAACAAAATGAAAAACGAACCCAACAGGGTTAAATACAAAACAGTCAAAAAATAACCCTCCATACCCCCCTCCCCCCTGCTCAAAAATAATAAATTAACACCCCAACTTAACACAAAGCCAGCATAGCAAATATATACATCCCCTCAGATCCCCCAGTGTAAATAAACATAAATAAAGTAACCCCCCACCCGAGTTGCTGCTGCCATTGACCAATGTCGACCGTTCTGCCAGGAACTCTTAAGAACGGTTGCCACCGCCTGAAGAGCCCTTGTACCGACCCCCTCAAGGCAAATTTCACCCTCTCCAACTTAATAAACCCCGCCATATCGTTGATCCAGGATTCCACGCTTGGGGGGCCTCGCGTCCTTCCACTGAAGAATCCTCCACTGGGCTACCAGGGACGCAAAGGCCAGAATACCGGCCTCTTCGCCTCCTGCACTCCCGGCTCCTCTGCCACCCCAAATATTGTGAGCCCCCAGCCCGGTTTGACCCTGGATCCTACCACCCTCGACACCGTCCTCGCTACACCCGTCCCAAATTCCTCCAGCGCTGGGCATGCCCAGAACATATGGGTGTGGTTTGCTGGGCACCCTGAGCACCTAACGCACCTGTCCTCGCCCCCAAAAAACCGGCTCATCCTTGTCCCGGTCATGTGTGCCCTGTGCAGCACCTTAAACTATATGAGGCTGAGCCTCGTGCACAGAATTGAAGAGTTCACCCTCCCTAGGGCATCTGCCCACGTCCCTTCCTCGGTCTCCTCTCCCAACTCCTCCTCCCACTTACCTTTCACCTCCACCACCGAGGCCTCCTCTTCCTCCTGCATCACCTGGTAAGTTTCTGAGATCTTCCCCACTCCCGCCCACCCCCTCGAGAGCACTCTGTCCTGGACTGTGCGTGGCAGCAGCCGTGGGAATTCCACCACCTGCCGCCTGGCAAATGCCCTTACCTGTAAGTACCTGAAGGTGTTCCCCGGGGGGAGCCCATACTTCTCCAACTCACCCAAGCTCGCAAACTTTCCGTCCACAAACAGGTCTCCCAACCTTCGTATCCCTGCCCTGTGCCACCCCAAAAACCCTCCATCTGTCCTCCCTGGGACAAACCGGTGGTTTCCCAGTATTGGGGTCCACACCGAGGCCCCAATTCCCCCCCCCCCCCCCCGTGCCGCCTCCACTGCCCCCAGATTTTGAGGGCAGCTGCCACTACCGGGCTCGTGGTATACCGCCTTGGAGGGAGCGGCAGCGGCGCCGTTGCCAGTGCCCCCAGACTCGCACCCACACAGGACGCCGTCTCCAGCCTCTTCTATGCAGCCCCCTCCCCCTCCATCACCCACTTGCGCACCATCGTCGCATTGGCGGCCCAGTACCCACAGAGGTTGGGCAGCGCCAACCCCCCATCTCTACCCCGCTCCAGGAACACACTTCTCACCCTTGGAGTCCCTCGCGCCCACACAAACCCCATTATGCTCCTGTTGACCGCGCCTAAAAAAGGCCTTCGGGATAAACACTGAGGCACTGGAACAGGAACAAAAACCTTGGGAGCACCGTCATTTTGACTGACTGCACCCTACCCGCAAAGGACAGCGGCAACGCGTCCCACCTCTTGAACTTCTCCTCCATTTCCTCCACCAGCCATGTGAAATTAAGCCGATGCAGGGCCCCCCAGCTCCTGGCCACCTGGACCCCCAAATACCTGAAGCTCCTCTCCGCCCTTTTTAGTGGGAGCTCGCCAATCCCCCTCTCCTGGTTCCCTGGGTGAACCACGAACAGCTCGCTCTTCCCCCATGTTGAGCTTATACCCCGAGAAATCCCCGAATTCCCTGAGGATCCTCATTACCTCCGGCATTCCCCCCACCTGGTCCGCCACATATAACAGAAAGTCGTCCGCATAGAGCGACACCCTATGCTCCTCCCCACCCCGCACCAACCCCCTCCAGTTCCTCGACTCCCTCGGTGCCATAGCCAGGGGTTCAATAGCCAGTGCGAAGAGCAGGGGACACCCCTGCCTCGCCCCTCGGTTCAACCAAAAGTACTCCGACCTCCTCCTGTTCGTGGCCACACTTGCCATCGGGACCTCATACAACAGCCTGACAAACCCATCCCCAAATCCAAACCTCTTCACCTCCCACAGGTACCCCCACTCTACCCTATCGAAGGCTTTCTCAGCGTCCATCGCCACCACTATCTCCTCCTCCCCCTCCCTCGCCGGCATCATGATAACGTTCAGAAGCCTCCGCACATTCGCGTTCAACTGCCTCCCCTTCACGAACCCCGTCTGGCCTTTGTGGATGACCTGCGGCACACAATCCTCAATCCTCGTGGCTAAGACCTTCGCCAGCACCTTGGCATCTACGTTTGGCAACGAAATCGGCCTGTAAGACCCACACTTGTCCCGCTCCAGGATCAAGGAGATCAGTGCTTGGGACATCGTCGGGGGCAAAGCCCCCCCCCCCCTCTTCCTTGCCTCATTGAAGGTCCTAACTAACAACGGGCCCAATAGGTCCATATATGTTTTACAGAATTCGACCGGGAAACCGTCTGGCCCCGGTGCCTTCCCCGCCTGCATGCTCCCTATCCCTTTGGTCAGCTCATCCAGCCCAATTGGGGCCCCCAATCCCGCCACCAGTCCCTCCTCCACCTTCGGAAACCTCAATTGGTCCAGAAAGCGGCCCATCCCTCCCTCCTCTGAGTGCATCTGAGTTTAGGTGAGTGACTGAGTTCGGGTGAGTGGCGAGAGAGGGCTGTGTTTTTGTTGGTGTTCGGGTTTATCCTTGAGGTTCTATTTAAAAAATAAAAAATAAAAAATAAAATTATTTAAATTAATTAACTAGTTGAATATGGCTGGACAGGTGACGTGCTGTTGCTGTATGATGATGGAACTGGTGAATCCCATTGTAAACGTCAGTGACCACATCTGCAGCAAGTGTTGGCTGCTCGAGGAACTTCGGCTCAGAATTGATGAGCTGGAGACCGAGCTGCACACACTACGGTACATCAGGGAGGGGGAACATTACCTGGATGCTTTGTTTCAGGAGGCAGTCACACCCGGAAGAATAAGTTCTGTTAATTTGGACAGTGGCCAGGGACAGAGTGGTGTGACTGCAAGGGAGGCAGGTAGGGGGATCCTGAGTTTAGGAGTTGAGGAGCCTCAGCCCTTGACCTTGTCCAACAGGTATGAGGTACTTGCTCCCTGTGTGGATGAGGAAGAGGGCTGTAGGGAGGATGCGTTGACTGACCACTGCACCGTGGTACAGGAAGCCATTCACGAGGGGGAAGCAAAAAGACAAGTGGTAGTTGTAGGGGATTCTATAATTAGGGGGATTGATGGCATCCTTTGTAAGCCAGATCGAGAGTCCCGCATGGTATGTTGCCTGCCCGGTGCCAGGGTGAGGGACATCTCTGATCGGCTTGAAAGGATTTTGGAGAGGAAGGGGGAGTATCCAGTTGTTGTGGTCCACGTTGGGACTAACAACATAGGTAAGACTAGGAAAGAGGACCTGTCTGGGGATTATCAAACACTAGGGACTAAATTAAAGAGCAGGTCCTCCAGGGTTATAATCTCTGGATTACTACCCGAGCCACGTGCCAATTGGCATAGGGTTGAGAAAATTAGAGAAGTTAACACGTGGCTAAAGGAGTGGTGCGGGAAAGAGGGATTCCATTTCATGGGGCATTGGCATCAGTACTGGGGCAGGAGGGACCTGTACCGTTGGGATGGTCTTCACCTGAACCATTCTGGGACCAGTGTTCTAGCGAATAGGATAAATAGGTTGGTCACAAGGACTTTAAACTAGCAAGTTGGGGGGAAGGGAAGTGTAAAGCTATGGACAGTATAATGATTAATGGAGATCAAGGCAGCAGGTTACGTGACAGGTTATTATGTAGAGATATGGGTTCAAAGACGAGGAAAATTAGGAGAAAGGGTAAGAGGAAAAATAAATTGTGAAAAGTTACTGATCAAGGTGTTAGGATTCATAACAAAGACATAAAAAACAGCATAAGTGTACTTTACCTGAATGCTCGTAGTATACGAAATAAGATAAATGAGTTGATGGCGCAAATCATCGTGAATGACTATGATTTAGTGGCCATTACTGAAACATGGTTAAAAGATGGTCACGACTGGGAGTTATATATCCAAGGGTATCAGACTATACGAAAGGATAGAATGGACGGTAAGGGTGGTGGTGTAGCTTTGTTGTTTAAGGATGGCATCCGGGCAATAGTAAGGGATGATATTGGTGCTATGGAGGACAAGGTTGAATCAATTTGGGTGGAAATCAGGAATAGTAAGGTGAAAAGGTCACTGATGGGAGTAGTCGATAGGCCACCAAATAGTAACAGGGTGGTAGGGCAGGCAATAAGCAAAGAAATAACGGATGCATGTAGAAATGGTACAGCGGTTATCATGGGAGATTTTAATCTGCATATCGATTGGTTTAACCAGGTTGGTAAAGGCAGCCTTGAGGAGGAGTTTATAGAATGTGCCCGGGATAATTTTCTGGAACAGTATGTAATGGAACCTACAAGGGAACAAGCGGTCCTAGATCTGGTCCTGTGTAATGAGGCAGGATTGATTAATGATCTCATAGTTCGGGATCCTTTTGGAAGGAGCAACCACAATATGGTGGAATTTAAAATACAGTTGGAGGATGACAAGGTAAAATCAAGTGTTTTGTGCTTAAACAAAGGCGATTACAATGGGATGAGAGAAGAACTAACTAAGGTAGACTGGGAGCAAAGACTTCATGGTGAAGCAGTTGAGGAACAGTGGAGAACCTTCCGAGTGATCTTTCACAGTGTTCAGAAAAGGTTCATACCGACAAAAAAGAAAGACGGTAGAAAGGGGAAAAATCGACCGTGGATATCTAAGGAGGTGCGGGAGAGTATCAAATTGAAGGAAAAAACATACAAAGTGGCAAAAATTAGTGGGAGACTAGAGGACTGGGAAGTCTTTAGGGGACAACAGAAAGCTACTAAAAAAGCTATAAAGAAGAGTAAGGTAGACTATGAAAGTAAACTGGCTCAGAACATAAAAGCAGATAGTAAAAGCTTCTACAAATATATAAGACAAAAAAGAGTGGCTAAGGTAAATATTGGTCCTTTGGAAGATGAGAAGGGAGATTTAATAATAGGAGACGGGGAAATGGCTGAGGAGCTGAACCGGTTTTTGGGGTCAGTCTTCACAGTGGAGGACACAAATAACATGCCAGTGACTGATGGAAATAAGGATATGATAGGTGAGGACCTTGAGATGATTGTAATCACCTAAGGAGGCAGTATTGGGCAAGCTAATGGAGCTAAAGGTAGACTAGTCTCCTGGCCCTGATGGGATGCATCCCAGAGTGTTAAAAGAGATGGCTAGGGAAATTGTAAATGCACGAGTGATAATTTATCAAAATTCACTAGACTCTGGGGTGGTCCCAAAGGATTGGAAAGTAGCAAACGTGACACCACTGTTTAAAAAAGTTCGGCAGAAAGCGGGTAATTATAGGCCGGTAAGCTTAACTTCGGTTGTAGGGAAAATGCTGGAATCTATCATTAAGGAGGAAATAGCGGGGCACCTGGAGGGAAATTGTCCCATTGGGCAGACGCAGCATGGGTTCACAAAGGGTAGGTCGTGTCTGACTAATTTGGTAGAATTTTGAGGCCGTTACCAGTGCAGTAGATAACGGGGAGCCAATGGATGTGGTATATCTGGATTTCCAGAAAGCTTTTGACAAGGTGCCACACAAAAGGTTGCTGCATAAACTAAAGATGCATGGTATTGAGGGTAAAGTGGTAGCATGGGTAGAGGATTGGTTAACTAACAAAGCAGAGAGTGGGGATAAATGGGTGTTTCACTGGTTGGCAACCTGTAACTAGTGGGGTCCCTCGAGGATCAGTGTTGGGCCCGCAGTTGTTCACAATTTACATCGATGATTTGGAGTTGGGAACCAAGTGCAATGTGGCAAAGTTTGCAGACGACACTAAGATGAGTGGTAAAGCAAAAAGTGCAGAGGATACCGGAAGTCTGCAGAAGGATTTGGATAGGTTAGGTGAATGGGCTAGGGTCTGGCAGATGGAATTCAATGTTGCCAAGTGTGAGGCTATCCATTTTGGGAGGAATAACAGCAGAATGGATTATTATTTTAACGGTAAGATGTTAAAACATGCTGCTGTGCAGACGGACCTGGGTGTGCTGGTGCACGAGTCGCAAAAAGTTGGTGTGCAGGTGCAGCAGGTGATTAAGAAGGCTAATCGATTCCGGGTGCGGCAATGACCAGCTGAGTCGCACGTTTCGGCACCTCCCGTTGGAACAGACTTTTGGGCTCTAGATAGGAGCCCCAACGGCAATTTAAACGGCCAAAATCACTGTGCGGTAAACTAGAAGGGAATTCCCCCCGGACACACATGGAAAAAGGAGAGGATAGCGGCCGGATTGCAGAAGATCCTCTGGATCAGCGGCAAGGAAGGGAAGCTCGAAGCAAGATGGCGTCGGAAGGTGGCCGTTTGTTATGGGGCCCGGAGCAACAAGAGTTCCTGCGGCGCTGTGTGGAAGAGCTGAAGAAGGAGTTGAAGAAGGAGGTGTTGGCCCCGATATTACAGGCGGTTGAAGGGCTAAAGATGGAGCAGAGGACCCAGGAGCTGGAGCTTCGGGTCGTGAAGGCAAAGACTGCTGAAAACGAAGATGAGATACAGGGCCTGGTGGTGAAGACAGACGCACTAGGCACAGCACAAAAGGTGTGTGGAGAGGTTGGAAGCACTGGAGAATAATTCGAGGAGGAAGAATTTAAGCGTCCTGGGTGTTCCCGAAGGCGCAGAGGGGGCGGACGTCGGGGATATGTAAGCACGATGCTTCACTCGCTAATGGGATCGGAGGCCCCGACGGGCCCTTTGGAGGTGGAGGGAGCCATCGACGCAAAGACCAAAGGCTGGAGAAATATCTCGAGCTATAGTGGTGAGGTTTCTCCGCTACAACGACAGAGAGACGGTCCTCAGATGGGCGAAGAAAACTCGGAGCTGTAGGTGGGAGAATGCGGTGATCCGCGTATACCAGGATTGGAGTGCGGAGTTGGCGAGAAGGAGGGCAAGTTTCAATCGGACTAAGGCGGTGCTTCACAAAAAGAAGGTTCAATTTGGAATGTTGCAACCGGCGAGACTGTGGGTCACACACCAAGGGAAGCACCACTACTTTGAGACGGCAGAAGAGGCGTGGACATTCATTGTGGACGAGAAGCTGGAATAGTCTGGCGAGAGAAAGAGCTTCTGGGATAAAGTGGTGGGGTGATTATGTGGGAAGGGGAAGGGAAGGGGGGGGTATGATTTTTCAATTTGTTAATTTTTCAATCCTGTAACTTTTCTCTCTTCCCCTCGTTGGCGGGGGGAGGAGTGAGTATGAGGAACTGTGGGCGCCGGTGGGAAGGAAAGGGGAAGGAGAAGGGAAATGCGCCATTAGGGGCGGGGCTGAGTGGGAAACGCGGGCTTTGCTCCCGCGCTATGGTAATTGTGGCGGGAACAGGGACGCAGGAAGGAGGGGGCCTCGCACAGTGAGGGGCCGAGGGCAAAGGGGGAAGCCGAGGTCAGCCAGAGTTCGCTGACTTCTGGGAGCAACATGGGGGGTGCAACTACGCTAGAGGGGGATCTAGCGGAGGGAGGGGGGGGGGGGGAGTTAACTGGGTTGCTGCTGCTAAGGAGAAGCGGGAGCTGTTGTGGGATGGGGTGGTCGAGACGGGGGGGGGGGGGGGGTAATCATTGTCGGTGGGATATACAGGTACGTGGGAACCGGGTGAGGAGCTGGGTTAAAAAAGGGGATGGCTAGTCAGCAAGGGGGGGTGGTAAAGAGCCCCCCAACCCGGCTGATCACGTGGAACGTGAGAGGGCTGAACGGGCTGATTAAAAGGGCACGGGTACTCGCACACCTAGAGAAATTAAAGGCAGATGTGGTTATGTTGCAGGAGACTCACCTGAAACTGATCGACCAGGTCAGACTACGTAGAGGATGGGTGGGGCAGGTGTTTCATTCGGGTTTGGATGCGAAGAATAGGGGGGTGGCTATCTTAATGGGGAAACGGGTACTGTTTGAGGCAAAGACCATAGTGGCGGATAGTGGGGGTAGATATGTGATGGTGAGTGGCAGATTGCAAGGGGAGGCGGTGGTTCTGGTGAACGTATACGCCCCGAACTGGGATGATGCAAACTTTATGAGGCGTATGTTGGGGCGTATCCCGGACCTGGAGGCGGGAAGGTTGGTAATGGGGGGAGACTTCAATATGGTGCTTGATCCAGGGCTGGACCGGTCGAGGTCCAGGACCGGGAGGAGGCCGGCAGCGGCCAGGGTGCTCAAGGACTTCATGGAGCAGATGGGAGGAGTAGACCCCTGGAGATTTATTAGGCCTAGGAGTAAGGCGTTCTCATTTTTCTCCCATGTTCACAAGGTATATTCACGGATAGACTTTTTTGTTTTGGGAAGGGCACTGATTCCAAACGTGACAGGGACGGAGTATACAGTCATAGCCATTTCGGACCACGCTTCACATTGGGTAGACCTGGAGGTAGGAGAGGAAAAAGAACAGCACCCACTCTGGAGAATGGATATGGGCTTATTGGCGGATGAGGGGGTATGTCTAAGGGTGAGGGGGTGTATCGAAAGGTACTTGGAGCTTAATGACAACGGAGAGGTTCAGGTGGGAGTGGTCTGGGAGGCGTTGAAGGCGGTGGTCAGAGGGGAACTGATATCCATAAGGGCACATAAAGGGAAGCAAGAGGGTAAAGAAAGGGAGCGATTGTTGAGAGAACTTCTGAGGGTGGACAGGCAATATGCAGAGGCACCGGAGGAGGGACTGTACAGGGAAAGACAAAGGTTACATGTGGCATTTGACCTGCTGACCACGGGCAAGGCAGCAGCACAGTGGAGGAGGGCACAGGGAATACAGCATGAGTATGGAGAAAAGGCGAGTCGGCTACTGGCCCACCAATTGAGGAAGAGGGGAGCGGCAAGGGAGATAGGTGGGGTGAGAGATGAGGAGGGAAAGATGGAACGGGGAGCGGAGAGAGTGAACGGGGTGTTCAAGGCATTCTATGAGAGGTTATATAAGGCTCAGCCCCCGGAAGGGAAGGAGGGAATGATGTGTTTCCTGGATCAGCTGGAATTCCCTAAGGTGGAGGAGCAGGAGAGGGCGGGACTGGGAGCACAGATTGAGATGGAGGAGGTGGTAAAGGGGATTGGGAGCATTTAGGCGGGGAAGGCCCCGGGACCGGATGGGTTCCCGGTGGAATTTTATAGGAAATATATGGACCTACTGGCCTCACTTTTGACGAGAACCTTTAATGAGGCCAGGGAAAGGGGGAAGTTGCCCCCGACTATGTCAGAGGCGACGATATCGCTACTTTTGAAGAAGGAAAAAGACCCGCTGCAGTGTGGGTCCTACAGGCCCATTTCCCTTTTGAACGTAGATGCTAAGCTCCTGGCCAAGATGATGGCGATGAGGATAGAGGATTGTGTCCCGGGGGTGGTCCACGAGGATGAAACTAGGTTCGTTAAGGGGAGACAGCTGAACACGAACATACGGAGGCTGCTAGGGGTGATGATGATGCCCCCACCAGAGGGGGAGGCGGAGATAGTGGTGGCGATGGACGCCGAGAAAGCATTCGACAGAGCGGAGTGGGACTATCTGTGGGAAGTGTTGAGGAGATTTGGTTTTGGAGAAGGGTTTATTGGATGGGTACAGCTGCTATATGGGGCCCCGGTGGCAAGTGTGATCACGAACAGGCAGAGGTCTGACTACTTCCGTCTTTATAGAGGGACGAGGCAGGGGTGCCCCCTGTCTCCGTTACTGTTTGCATTGGCAATTGAGCCGCTGGCCATAGCACTGAGGGGCTCTAGGAAGTGGAGGGGAGTACTCAGGGGAGGAGAAGAACGCCAGATAGGTCTGGGGATCCAGATAGCCAGGAACTGGGGAACCCTACATAGGCTTAATTTAACACGATTGGTGGAACAGATGGAGAAGGATTTTAAGAGATGGGACATGGTGTCCCTGTCACTGGTGGGCAGGGTGCAGGCGGTCAAAATGGTAGTCCTCCCGAGATTTCTTTTTGTGTTCCAGTGCCTCCCGGTGATGGTTACGAGAGCTTTTTTCAAAAAAATTGAGAAGAGTGTTATGAGCTTTGTGTGGGCTGGGAAGACCCCGAGAGTGAGGAGGGGGTTTTTGCAGCGTAGCAGGGATAGGGGGGGGACTGGCACTGCCGAGCTTAAGTGATTATTATTGGGCCGCCAATATCTCAATGGTGTGTAAGTGGATGAGAGAAGGGGAGTGAGCGGCGTGGAAGAGACTAGCAATGGTGTCCTGTAAAGGAACCAGCCTACAAGCGTTGGCGACGGCACCGTTGCCGTTCTCCCCGAAGAAATACACCACAAGTCCAGTGGTGGTGGCAACGCTGAAAATTTGGGGGCAGTGGAGACAGCATAGGGGAATGACGGGAGCCTCGGTGCGGTCCCCGATAAGGAATAATCACAGGTTTGTCCCGGGGAGAATAGATGGGGGATTTAGAACATGGCAGAGAGCAGGGATTGTGCAACTGAGGGATCTGTTCCTAGACGGGACGTTTGCGAGTCTGGGAGCGCTGACGGAAAAATATGGGTTGCCCCAGGGGAATGCATTTCGGTATATGCAATTGAGAGCTTTTGTGAGGCAACAGGTGAGGGAATTTCCGCAGCTCCCGACGCAGGAGATTCAGGATAGAGTGATTTCGGGGACATGGGTGGGGGAAGGTAGGGTGTCAGATATATACAGGGAAATGAGAGACGAGGGGGAGATCATGGTGGATGAGCTGAAGGGAAAATGGGAAGAAGAGCTGGGGGAAGAGATCGAAGAGGGGCTGTGGGCAGATGCCCTACGCAGGGTAAACTCTTCATCCTCGTGTGCCAGGCTTAGCCTGATACAATTCAAGGTCTTGCACAGGGCGCACATGACCGGAGCAAGGCTCAGTAAATTTTTCGGGGTAGAGGATAGGTGCGGGAGATGCGTGAGAAGCCCAGCGAACCACACCCACATGTTTTGGTCATGCTCGGCACTGCATGGGTTCTGGGTGGGGGTGGCAAATGTGCTTTCGAAGGTGGTGGGGGTCCGGATCGAGCCAAGCTGGGGGTTGGCTATATTCGGGGTTGCAGAAGAGCCGGGAGTGCAGGAGGCGAGAGAGGCTGATGTTTTGGCCTTTGCGTCCCTAGTAGCCCGGCGAAGGATATTGTTATTGTGGAAGGAAGCTAAACTGGCGTGGAGGCCTGGATAAACGACATGGCAGGGTTTATAAAACTGGAACGGATAAAGTTCGCACTAAGAGGTTCGGCTCAAGGGTTCACCAGGCGGTGGCAACCGTTCATTGACTATCTCGCAGAACGATAAAGGAACTGGGAAAGTAGCAGCAGCAACCGGGGCGGGGGGGGGGGGGGGGGCGGGGGGGGGGCTCGGGCTCGGGTGGGTCCTCAGGGGTGTTTTTGTATGGATATTTTTACTTGGATATGTATATTGGCTTGTTTGACGTTATTATTTGGGAGAGTTAATATTATGTTATTGCGGTTGCCATTTAGTTTATATATTATTTATTTATTTGTTAAAAACGGTCACTATTATTTATATTGTTTTATTGTTGTAAAAGGGAAACATTTTTGTACTGTTTTGTTTGGCCGAAAAAATTTGAATAAAATATTTTTTTTTATAAAGAAGGCTAATCGAATTTTGTCTTTCATTGCTAGAGGGATGGAGTTCAAGACTAGTGAGGTTATGCTGCAATTGTATAGGGTGTTGGTGAGGCCGCATCTGGAGTATTGTGTTCAGTTTTGGTCTCCTTACCTGAGAAAGGACATATTGGCACTGGAGGGAGTGCAGAGGAGATTCATTAGGTTGATCCCAGAGTTGAGGGGATTAGATTATGACGAGAGGTTGAGTAGACTGGGACTGTACTCATTGGAATTTAGAAGGATGCGGGGGGATCTTATTGAGACATATAAAATTATGAAGGGAAGATAGGATAGATGCGTGCAGGTTGTTTCCACTGGTCGGGGAAAGCAGAACTAGGGGGCATAGCCTCAAAATAAGGGGAGGTAGATTTAGGACGGAGTGTAGGGGGAACCTCTTCACCCAAAGGGTTGTGAATCTCTGGAATTCCTTGCCCAGTGAAGCAGTTGAGGCTCCTTCTTTAAACGTTTTTAAGAAAAAGATAGATGCCTTTCTAAAGAATAAAGGGATTCGGGGATATGGTGTACGGGCCGGAGAGTGGAGCTGAGTCCACAAAGATCAGCCATGATCTCATTAAATGGCAGAGCAGGCTCGAGGGGCCAGATGGCCTACTCCTGTTCCTAGTTCTTATGTTCTTATGTTCCTCCAGTGGGGGCTCGGACCGATACAATTCCTCATCAGCTACATTTCTTTAAGGTACATTGCTTAAACACCCATTTCTTAAAGGTACTCTCGTGACGCGAACTAGAAGCAGGCATTGGCAAATAAGCTTCTCGAGCCTGCTCCACCCATTCAATGCGATCATGGCTGATCTCATCATGGCCTCATTTCCACTGTCCTGCCTATTCTCCGTAACTCTTCAACCCCTTTATTAATTAAAAATGTGCAACTCCTCAAATTTACTCACTCCCAGCATCCACTGCACTCCGGGGTAATGAATTCCACAGATTCACGTTCCTTTGGGAGAAGTTGCTTCTCTCGGGTTTTATATTTGCTGCCCCTTTATCCTGAGACTGACCTCTCGTTTTAAAATGCCCCACCAGAGGAAGCATCTGCTCCATGTCTACTTTATCCATACCGTTTGTCATCTTACACCTCAATTTGATCTCCCCATATTTTTCTAAACTGTATAGGCCTAAACTGCTTAGTCTCGCTTCATAAAACAAACTCCTCATTTCTGGAATCAATCTAGTGAACCTCCAATGCCACTACATCTTTCCTTAAAAAGGGGACCAAAACTGAGCACAATACTGCAGGTGTGGTCTCACTAATGCCATGTACAGATGGAACAACAAATGGATGACCTCACACTTGTGCACGTTAAACTCCCAAGTTGTGGCCTAACAAATGGAAACATAAAGACATAGAAAATAGGAGCAGAAGTAGGCCATTCGGTCCTTTGAGCCTTTTATCCATTCATTATGCAAATGGCTGATCATCCAGCTCAGTAACCTTTGATTCTGCCAGAACTATCTAACTCGTTGAAAACATTCAATGTTGTGGCTTCGACTGCTTTCTGTGGTAGTGAATTCCACAGGCTCACCACTCTCTGGGTGAAGAAATTTCTTCTCATCTCAGTTCTAAATGGTTTACTCCAAATCCTTAGACTGTGACCCCTGGTTCTGGACACCCTGCCATCGGGAACCTTCTTCCTGCATTTACCCTGTCTCATCCTCCCCCGGCTCATTCTTCTGAACTCGAACGAATATATTTCTAACTGGCCCAGTGTCTCGTGTGACAGTCTGGTCAACCTTTGCTGCACCTCCTCTATAGTACGAACATCCTTCCTCCTCCTCTCTCTCCCCCCCCCCCCCCCCCCCCCCCCCCCAACGAAAAAGAGAAATATCGGCGGCGGCGGTCAGATCGTGAAGAATCCTCGAGGACAGGGGCAGAAGGAAAAAGGAGCAAGATGGCGGCGGAGGGATCCCAGGCGACATGGGGGTCGGACCAAGACGAATTTTTGAGACTGTGTGTGGAGCTGCTTAAGAAGGAGGTACTGGCCCCGATGCTACAAGCAATTGAGGGGCTTAAAGAGACCCAAAAGACCCAGGAAATGGAGCTCCGCATGGTGGAGCAGAAGGTGACGGATAACGAGGACAAGATCCTGGGCCTGGCGGTCAAAACGCAGACGCACGAGGCGCTCCACAAAAAGTGCATTGAAAGGATTGAAGTCCTAGAAAACAGATCACTGAGAAAGAACCTTCGGATCCTGGGTCTCCCCGAGGGAGTGGAAGGAGCAGACGGCGGGGCTTGCGTGAGCACGATGCTACGCTCGCTAATGGGAGCTGAGGCCCCCTCGGGCCCCTTGGAAGTGGGAAGGGGCCCATCGGGTCCCTGCGAGGAGACCAAAGGCTGGAGAACCACCTAGGGCGACGATCGTGCGATTTCATCGCTTCAATGACAGAGGTGGTTCTGAGATGGGCCAAAAAGGTACGAAATAGTAGATGGGAGAATGCGGTGGTACGGGTGTACCAGGATTGGAGTGCGGAGGTGGCGAGAAGGAGGGCGAGTTTTAATCGAGCCAAGGAGGTGCTACACAAGAAGGTGAAGTTCGGGATGTTGCAGCCGGCGCGACTGTGGGTCACGCACCAGGAGAGGCATCACTACTTCGAAACGGCGGAAGAAGCATGGACCTTCATTAAAAACGAGAAACTGGATCAGAACTGAGGGACTGATGTTGGAGGGGAAACGACAATGCTGATGTATATAGAGATGTAAATTGGGGAGGGGGGGGACACTGAGAAATGTGGGCGCCGGCGGGGGGGAAGAAGAGACATAGGCGGGGGATGGGGAATGGGAGTGGGGCGGCTGAGGGAGCTGCGCCACGAGGGGCGGGACGGCTCTAGAGAACACGGCTTATTGTTCTTGTTCCCGCGCCAGAAAGATGATGGCGGGAAGATAGGCGCAAAGTAGATGGGAGTTCCCCACACGGGGGGGGGGGGGGGGGGGGGGGGGTCAAGGAGAGAGCGGGAGAAGCCGGGGTCCGTTGAAGTCAGCTGACTTTCGGAAGCAATATGGGGGGAGTAAGCATGCTAGATGGGGATCTAGCAGGGGGGGGTAACTGGGTTGCTGCTGCAGAGATCGAAGAGGAACTGGTAAAAGAAAAGGTGGTCGGGACGGGAATGCGCCGCCTGGGGAACGGGTGGGTTCGCGGAACCGGGACGTGGGACTGGCCCAGAGAGGGTGATGGCTAGTCAACAGGGGAGGGGGGCAGGCAGCTCCCCAGTTCGGCTGATCACGTGGAACGTGAGAAGCCTAAATGGGCCGATTAAAAGGGCCCGAGTGTTCGCGCACTTGAAAGGACTGAGGGCAGACATGGCCATGCTTCAGGCGACGCACCTGAAGGTGGTGGACCAAGTTAGGTTAAGGAAAGGATGGGTGGGACAGGTGTTCCACTCAGGGCTGGATGCAAAGAACAGAGGGGTGGCCATACTGGTGGGGAAACGGATGACATTCGAGGCTAGGAACATTGTAGCAGACAGCGGAGGCAGATATGTGATGGTGAGTGGCAGACTGCAGGGAATGGAGGTCGTGTTGGTTAACGTATATGCCCCGAATTGGGATGATGCGGGATTTATGAAGCGGATGCTGGGAAGCATCCCGGACCTGGAGGTAGGAAACCTGATAATGGGGGGTGGGGGGGGGGGTTTATGGACCAAATGGGGGGAGTGGATCCGTGGCGATTTGTTAGGCCGGTGGCCAAGGAGTTCTCCTTCTTCTCCCATGTTCACAAGGTGTACTCCCGGATAGATTTCTTTGTTTTGGGAAGGTCACTGATCTCGAGGGTGGAAGGAACGGAGTATTCAGCTATAGCTGTTTCAGATCATGCCTCACAATGGGTGGACCTGGAATTAGGAGAGGAGAGGGAGCAGCATTCACTCTGGCGACTGGATGTGGGATTACTGGCGGATGAGGGAGTCTGCGGAAGGGTGCGGGGATGTATCGAGAGGTACCTGGAGGCCAATGACGACGGGGAGGTCCGAGTGGGAGTAGTATGAGAAGCACTGAAGGCGGTGGTCAGGGGAGAGTTGATCTCCATCAGGGCTCACAAGGGGAAAACAGGCCAAGGAAAGGGAAAGACTACTGGGGGAGATTTTGAGGGTAGATAAAAAATATGCGGAGGCCCCGGATGAAGGATTGTACAGGGAGAGGCGACGACTCCAGACGGAGTTCGACCTGTTGACCACAAGGAGGGCGGAGGCACAGTGGAGGAAGGCACAGGGGATGAGATATGAATATGGGGAAAAGGCGAGTCACCTGTTGGCCCATCAGCTGCGAAAGAGGACAGCGGCGAGGGAGATAGGGGGAATTAGGGATGAAATGGGAGCCACGGTGCGGAGAGCAGGGAAGATAAACGAGGTGTTTAAGACCTTTTACGAGAGACTATATAGGTCCCAACCCCCGGAGGGAAAAGAGGGGATGCGGCAGTTTTTGGACCAATTGAGGTTCCCGAGGGTGGAGGAGCAGGAAGTGGAAGGCCTGGGGGCGCCGATTGGGGTGGACGAGGTTACCAAGGGGCTGGGGAACATGCAGACAGGGAAGGCCCCGGGACCAGATGGGTTCCCGGTAGAATTTTATAGAAAATATGTGGACCTGTTGGCCCCGCTGCTGGTAAGGACCTTTAACGAGGCCAGAGAAGGGGGGACCCTACCCCCGACAATGTCGGAGGCGACGATATCGCTAATCTTGAAGCGAGATAAAGATCCGCTGCAATGCGGGTCCTATAGGCCTATCTCACTGCTAAATGTGGACGCCAAGTTGCTAGCAAAGGTGCTGGCAACGAGGATAGAGGATTGTGTCCCGGGGGTGGTGCACGAAGACCAGACGGCGTTCGTAAAGGGGAGACAACTAAATGTCAACATGCGACGGCTATTAGGGGTGATAATGATGCCCCCAGCGGAGGGGGAGGCAGAGATAGTGGCGGCAATGGATGCAGAGAAGGCATTTGATAGGGTGGAGTGGGAGTATCTATGGGAGGTGCTGAGGAGGTTCGGGTTCGGGGACGGGTTTGTCAGATGGGTTAAACTCCTCTATGGGGCCCCAACGGCAAGTGTGGTCACAGGTCGGCAAAGGTTGGAGTATTTTCGACTACACGGGAAAAAGACAGGGATGCCCGTTGTCCCCATTACCGTTCGCGCTGGCAATTGAACCACTGGCCATAGCGCTGAGAGACTCCAGAAAATGGAGAGGGGTGATTAGAGGGGGAGAGGAACACCGAGTGTCACTCTACGCGGATGACCTACTGCTGTATGTGACGGACCCAGTGGGGGGGATGACAGAGGTCATGCAGATATTGAGGGAGTTTGGAGATTTCTCGGGATATAGGCTTAACATGGGAAAGAGTGAGCTTTTTGTGATACACCCTGGGGACCAGAGTAGAGGGATAGATGGCCTACCGCTAAGGAGAGTGGAAAGAAACTTCCGATACCTGGGGATCCAGATAGCCAGGAGTTGGGGAACCTTACACAGACTCAATCTGACTCGACTGGTGGAACAAATGGAAGAGGATTTCAAAAGGTGGGACATGCAGCCGCTGTCACTGGCGGGCAGAGTGCAGGCAATTAAGATGATGGTCCTCCGGAGGTTCCTATTTGTGTTCCAATGTCTCCCTATACTGATCACTAAGGCCTTCTTTAAAAAAATAGATGGGAGCATCACGAGCTTCGTGTGGGCAGGGAAGGCCCCGAGGGTAAGGAGGGGGTTTCTACAACGTAGCAGAGACAGAGGGGGACTGGCGTTGCCGAATTTGGGCGACTACTACTGGGCTGCCAACGTGGCGATGATTCGTAAATGGATGATCGAGGGAGAGGGAGCGGCGTGTAAAAGGTTGAAGATGAAGTTCTGCAAAGGGACGAGTTTAAAAGCGCTGGTGACGGTGCCACAACCACTCTCCCCCAAAAAATTTACCACAAACCCAGTGGTGGCGGCAACATGAAGTATCTGGGGGCAATGGAGGCGACAGAGGGGTGTGCTGGGAGCCTCGGTGTGGTCCCCGATCAGGAACAACCATAGGTTTGCCCCAGGGAGGCTGGACGGAGGATTCCAGAGCTGGCACCGGGTAGGAATCAGAAGAGTGGGAGATTTATTTATAGACTGGACGTTTGCGAGCTTGGGAGCGCTGGAGGAAAAGTATGAGCTGCCCCGGGGAAATTTCTTTAGATATATGCAGGTGAGAGCGTTCACGAAACAACTGGTGAGGGAATTTCCGCTGCTCCCGACACGAGGGATCCAGGACAGGGTGCTTTCGGGGGTGTGGGTCGGGGAGGGCAAAGTGTCAGAGATATACCGGGAGATGAGAGAAGAGGGGGAGGAGCTGGTGGGCGAACTGAAGGGAAAATGGGAAGAGGAGCTCGGGGAGGAGATTGAGGCGTGTTTGTGGGCTGATGCCCTAAGCAGGGTAAATTCCTCTTCCTCGTGTGCCAGGCTTAGCCTGATCCAATTTAAGGTGCTGCATAGAGCACACGTAACGGGAGCAAGGTTGAGCAGGTTCTTCGGAGTAGAGGACAAGTGTGGGAGGTGCGGGGGAAGCCCGGCGAACCACATGCACATGTTTTGGTTGTGTCCGGCACTGGAGGGGTATTGGAGGGGAGTGACGGGAGTGATCTCGAAGGTGGTGAAGGTCCGGGTCAAGCCAGGCTGGGGGTTAGCTATATTTGGAGTAGCGGATGAGCCGGGAGTGCAGGAGGCGAAAGAGGCCGATGTCGTGGCCTTTGCGTCCCTAGTAGCCCGGCGTAGGATTTTACTCATGTGGAAGGAAGCGAAACCCCCGGACTGGAGGCCTGGATAAACGATATGGCGGAGTTCATAAAACTAGAGCAGATGAAGTTTGTGCTGAGAGGATCGGCTCAAGGGTTCACCAGACCGTGGCAACCGTTCCTCGACTACCTAGCGGAACGCTAGGGGGATGATAGATGGCCAGCAGAAGCAACCCGGGGGGGGGCAAATTGTTTGGGTTTTTGGAGGGGGAGAGGGGGTGGGGGGGGGGGGGGAGTATTACTTCGTGTTATTTGGTTAGTCTAACATGTTAGTTAAACAATGTTATTTTGCAGTTATCATGTTATCTTTTTTTTTCTTTGATTTGTAAGGGAAAAAATTGTGTTTGAAAACTTTAATAAAATATATTTTTTTTAAAAAGAAAATACGCTGGGATAAATTAAATCCACTATTGCAGAATTGCACATTTTTAATTGTATGCATCTGTGTATATAACACTGTCTTCCCTTCAATTATCCTCCAAATGAATAAAGTTAACCAAATACTTGTATTCTGAGTATAATGTTACACATCAAATGTGGCTAATTGCACGGAGGAACTGAGGGGCATCTGATAGCTTGGATATCGTTCAAACAAAGAATCAGTGTTGTTGTGGACTTTGGAACAATCTGTTCTCTCGATTTGCCTCTGATAATTTTACTTTACAATAAGGTTCTTGTCAGTAGTTAACACTTTGAATGCTTGGAATTGGCTTTGGTGCATAGAGCTGTTGTTGTACTTTCATCTCCTGGTGTCTGTTTATTGGTGTCTTTCTCTGCCTGTTGCTTAATTTACTAAAATTGTGTTAAAGATTCAACATGTGCACGTGACATTAACAGTGGGAATCACGAGCAAATGCAATGCAGCTACTGAGGAGCTATACACTATTTTGTAGGCTAAGTTTTGCACTGCATTTTTTTAATTTGGCATTTTATTTGATTTGAGGAAGGAGTAAGTTTTTTTTAAAAAAGCCATCAACCATTCTTTCCTGACTTCGTTGATGACCTGATCTGGGCAGTTATTTTGATCCATAGTGGCTCCAGGATTGTCTCTTTTCTAATCGTTTCTCCCCTCCAGGTTTTGGTCAGATTTTGGGATGTTGGTTTCCATGATCCAGCTCCTGAATTTGCACCAGATTGTTTATCTAGAATAGAATTGTGGAGACTTTTCCAAGGATTTGCATTAATGGAACAGCATTTAGTAGTGCAAATGCCTAGAGCCAGCTCATTGATACCAGTCTCCTGGAATCTAATCTAATCTAATTGCTTGTCACTACAACATAGGGAAAACAGTACATGCATAGGTTGCTAGAATTGACCTAGAATTGCTAGAATATCTAGTAGCTAGACAGGGATAGAAAAAGATTGTTTACAGCTTTGTATTGCATTTGGTAATAATAGGAGGTTGCATTTAAACCATGGAAACTAATTTGAAAAATATTAATCCATAAATTTAGTGACGTTAAATAGGGTGCTTATATGCAGTAAACATTGAATTCTCACTAAATGCAATAGTGAATGTCCATATTGGTATTTCCCATTGAGCTGGAAAATTCCTGACTCCATGGGTTTACCAGAATGTAGCTGAATCATGGGGACCAGAAAGGTACCGATTGGTGGAGTTGGTCCCAGAACAGTGCTCAAAGCGCAATTGTGTTCTGTGCCCTGGGTTATGAAGGAAACACCTACCAAGTTCCTACTCTGGGCTTCAGTGACCCATGCTGGAAATGAGTGAGGACAACATCTGATTGGCTGCAGTTGTTTCCCCTCCTCCAACTCCCCCCTCTTCTCCCACCCCCCCCCCCTCTCAAAATGCACTTTATGCTTAAAGCGTGGTCACTACTGTATCCATTTATTTTTTGATTATAAATTTTCCAAATCATGTGGGGTCAGAGTAAATCGGGAGGAACTTTTATAATTGGCTGAAGGATCGAAAACCAGAGAGATGCTGAATTCAGGTATTTGGCAAAAGAAGCAATGACGTTGTGAAAAATATATATTTTTTACACAGCTCGTGGTTAGGACCTAAAATGCACTGGCTGAGTGTGTGATCGAGGTAGATTCAACTGAGACCTTCAAAAGAGAATTGGATAATTAGAGCAAAAACTTGCAGGGCAAAATGTGGGGGTGTTGGACTTGGAGCTGCTCTTAGCATGAACAGACTAGTCTCCTTTTGTGCCATAATTAAATATTATTCTATGCGCCTGTGAGGAGCAAGCACCATCTAAAAGGGGGCACGAGCGATGAGAATTGAAAACAAATGGGTTGATTCTAATTGGCCCCATGGATTCAAATAAGATTTTGGTACAGGTTTTATTTTACTTTTCTACATTCTCTTTTCCCTACATAGATCTGTGCTAATTTAAGATCTGCACAGTATCTGACCATTGTAATCTTTCCTTGCATTGTGTATATGGTAGCAATTGGAAAAAGTACTTTGAATGTGATAATATTGCTTGCATATGTTTTGTTCAACTTGTTCAATACTATGGACCACTAAAAATAAAACTGGAGTCTGTTGTCCAGCTGCTTAGAGTTGGTTTTAACCTCTTTCTAAATTTCACGCTTGGATTGTGGAGGTGGATTTGGGGAGTGGGGTCTGGTTAACACGTCCAGATGTGTCTAGGATTGTGCTTTCAGAAGTGGTTCTTCAGTTTTCAATAGTTTCCTGTAGTTTGGTTTTAATTTGGAGAATGAAATGAAATAAATCGCTTATTGTCACAAGTAGGCTTCAATGAAGTTACTGTGAAAAGCCCTTAGTCGCCACATTCTGGCGCCTGTTCGGGCCTTGATGGTGGGAATTTGATTAGGAAAGCCAAGCATTATTTCCACTGATTAGAACAAGTTTCTACTTTTAGAACTGAATGAGCTCTTGGTGAGCATCACCTTCAGAAGGTCAAAAAGGGCCTTGCCCAAGGCACTGTAAATTGTTGTTTAAATCGATCTTTAATGGGTCTGTTATAAATCCCATTCATCCTCTGCACACAAATGGAAGAAGCAGCCATTTAACTGGGGGCTCTGTTTCATTTCCTAAAGATTTATTTTTGCAATAATGCTGTCATAACCTCATGGCTCTGCTAACATTGTCTTCCTAGATAATACCACTGTTCATTGGGGAGTTAGATGAGTTACTTGCTACAGAATTCCAAGCCTTTGACTTGCTTTTGTAACCACAATATTTTTATGCCTGATCCAGCTCACTTTCTGGTCAATCATAGTACCACAAGATGATGATGGTGTGGGCTTCAGCAATGGTAATGCCATTGATTGCCAAGGGGAAGATTGTTAGATTTTCTCTTGGTGGTGATGGTCATTGCCTGGCAACTCTGTGATACAAATGTTACTCGTCAACTCAAGCCTGGATATTGTCCAGGTCTTTGTGTTTGGAAATAGACTGCTTCAGGATCTGAGCACACTGCAATCGTTAGAAAAGGTTTCCCACTTACCTTGTGACAGAAGGAAGGTGTTTGATAACACAGCTGAAGATGGTTGGACCCAGAACACTACCCCAAGGAACTGAGTGCAGAGATAGCTTGAGGCTGGGGTGACTGCGCCTCCAACAGCTGCAACGTAATTTTGTACTCGGTATGACTCCAACCAATTAAAGATTTCCCCTAATTCTTATTGACTTTAATTTTACTAGGGTTCCGTGATGCCACACCCTGTCAAAAGCTACCTTGATGTTAAGAGCAGTCGTGCTCACTTTGCCTCTGGAGTCCTGCTCTCTTGTCTATATTTGAATCAAGGGCACAATGAAGTCAGGAGCCAAGTAGCACTTGTGGAACCCAAACTGAACATGTGAGCAGGTGGTTGGTTGTGCAAGTGTCACCTGATACCACTGCTAATGGCACCTTCCATCACTTTGTTGATGATCAAGCTTAGACTGATGGGTGAAAATTGGCTGGGATTTGATTTATCATCCTTTTTGTGGACACAGCTGCCCAATTTTCCATATTGGGTAGATGCTAGTTTAGGAACAGTCTGGCTAGAGCCTCAGCTGATTTTAGAGCACAAGCCTGAAGTACTGCTGCCTGGATGTTATCAGGGTGTCTACAGCAATTTCCATTTCTTGATATCACGTGGAGTGAAGTGAGTTGACTCAAGAATGCCATCTGTGATGCTAGGCACCTCTGGAGGAGGCTCAAGTGGATCATCCACTTGGCACTTCTGGTTGTAACTGCTGCAGCATTGCCTTTTGAGCTGACAGAGTGGAGGATCCCTCATTGATGTTGGGGATATTTGTGGAGCCTTCTGATCAGTTGCTTAATTTTCCACCATCCATGACTGGATGTGGCAGGACTGCAGATTGTTGACTGTCAGCTGCTTATTAGCTCTGTCTATTGCACATGCCTTCTGTTTAGCATGCACGTGTTGTAGCACCAACGGGATGGTACTTCATTTTTATGTATACCAGGTGCTACTCTCCTCAACTCATTGAAGTGGTGTTGGTCCCCTGGCTTGATTGCAGTGCTGGCATGAGGGATATGCTAGACCATGAAGTACAGATTGTGGCTGAATGCTATTTTGCTGCAGTTGATGGCCCAGAATGCATAATGGATGATCAGTTGTGAGTTTGGATGCATTCTCAACCTAACCCATTGAGTACAATGGTAGTGCCACACATGGATGGTAGCCTCAGTGTGAAATTGGGATTTGGTCTCCACACTGACTGTGTGATGGTTGCTTCTAGTGTCATCGACAGATGCATCTGTGAACGGTAGATTGATGTGGGTGAAGTCAAGTAGTTTATTTCTCTAGTTGGTTCCCTCACCCCTCACTACCTGTTGCAGGCCTTTGGAATTTGGTCAGCCGCGATACCACTGAGTATTGATGTTTCCCCCCCCCCCCCCCCCCCAGATTGCATTCCGTGCCATTGCTAGCCTCAGTATTTCTTCGGAGTTGTGTGTTCAACATGGACTACTGATTCATCGGTTGAGGGAGGCAGCAGGCTTCCTTGCCCATGTTCCACCTGATTCCATGAGACTTCATGAAGCTTGGAATCTCTGGTGAGGATTCCCAACTGTATAGCACCATGCTGCCATCTCTGGTGCGGTAATGAGGAGTCTGGGACATTGGCTACAAGGTGATGATTTGGTGAGTTGACTCATCTGTGGTACAGCTCTCCCAATTTTTGCACCAGCTCTTAGATATTAGCCGGAGGGCTTTGCAGGGTCCAGTGGGCAGGATGTGCCATTGTCTTTGCTGGTGCTGGGCCAATGCCAGGTGGTCCAGCCAATTTTATTCCTATTCTGTAGTTGTTTTGTAGGACGGAGGTTTGCTAGGCCATGTGTCAACCACATTTGGTTGTCTTTGATCCATGTAAGTCAGATAAGGATGGTAGATCCAGGAAGGATGGTAGGTTTTCTTCCCTGAAGGACCGGAGTGAACCAGATGTGTCTTTGCAACACTCCAGTTGTTTCATTACTGAAATTCCAGATTTATTGAAATTAAATTCCAGCTGCTGTGATGAGTTTTGAACTTGGCCAGAGCTGGAGTACCAGACATTACTATAATGCCACCAGCCTCTGGATATATTATTGTACGATAATCAATGTTGATCATTCTGTATTTTTGAGGAATTATTTTTAGAGTCCTTTGATTATCCACCTTCAATTGTTTATTTTTGTTTATTTAGCTCCCTATGAAGGTGGCGTATGGAAAGTTAGAGTGGACCTACCAGACAAATACCCATTCAAATCTCCTTCTATAGGTAAGTACTTGCATAACAACGTGCTTTGTGTTTGTGTTGAGATGGCTGGTTGTCTTCACTCGTGGAACAATAGTATAAGAGGAATATGATGGCTTAATTTTTATCGAGCAATTGGGTAAAGCATGCAAACTAGGAAGGAGCATTGCTGCCAGGTGGCAGTAGAGTGCTCTATTTGGTCATGGTGCAAGACTGAAGAAAGGATTTACTTGCCACTCTCACTGCCTCATTCCAGATGAAGTCATGTGAAAATTTAGTGCCCATAAATTCTCGTACCGTTGGGGTCTTTTAAATTATAGCATTGCAGGCAACCAGGGGCAGCACAGTGGCGCAGTGGTTAGTACTGCTGCCTCACGGCGCGAGGTCCCAGGTTCGATCCCGGCTCTGGGTCACTATCCGTGTGCGGTTTGCACATTCTCCCCATGTTTGCGTGGGTTTCGCCCCCACAACCCAAAGATGTGCAGGATAGGCTAAATTGCCCTTAATTGGAAAAAATGAATTGTGTACTCTAAATTGATTTAAAAAAAATTTTTTTTAAAGCATTGCAAGCAACCCAGGTTTGAACTCTTGAAACATGGGAGTGTTTGAAGTAAATAGTACAGATGCATTTACGGCAAAGCTTTACGAGTGCTTGACAGAGAATGGAATATGTGGTTACAATGGGAAATTTAGATGAAAAAAGATGGAAGAAGCTTGAATGGCGCATGAAACGCTGACATGAACAATTAGCTTAATTGTGCTAAATATACAAGCGTCTAGCCCACGGAATCTCTTTATGCCATGGATCTTTGTCTCTGGGAGTGCCTGCACCTCCTGTTGGTAACAAGACTTGCATAGATTTAAGATAATTAGCGAAGAACCAGAGGATGGCAAGAATTTGTTTTACACAGCAAGTTGTGATCTGGAATACACTGTACGAAAGGTTCATTGAAGTAGAAACTTTCAAAAGGGATTTGCATATAAACTTAAAAGGAACACTGTACAGGACTCTAGGAAAAGAGAAGGGGAGGTAGACTAATTGAATAGGTCTTTGAAAAGAGTAGGCACATGGCACACATACTGCTGTTCCTTTGTCACTGGGTCAAAATCCAGGAATTCTCTACCTAATAGCTCTGTGGGAGGCCCTTCACTACACAGACTGCAGGCCCACCACCTGCTGGAGGCCAACAAACAAATGGGCAATAAAATGCTGGCCTGCTAACTGTGCACATACTGACGATCACTACTTTGTCTTTTAAATTACATGTGCTTTTTGCTGACTCTGATTATGTTTATTAATGTTTTTAAATTAGAATGCAGGAGGAGGGGACAGAATGCCCTGATCCTTGCTTGTTTGAACTAAAGAACATTGACAGAATCATAGAATTTACAGTGCAGAAGGAGGCCATTCGGCCCATCGAGTCTGCGCAGCTCTTGGAAAGAGCACCCCACCCAAGCCCACACCTCCGCCCAATCTCCACACCTCCACCCTAGCCCCATAACCCCACCAAACCATTTTTGGACACTTAAGGGCAATCTAGCATAGCAAATCCACCTAACCTGCACATCTTTGGACTGTGGGAGGAAACCGGAGCACCCGGAGGAAACCCACGCAAACACTGGAAGAACGTGCAGACTCCACACAGACGGTGACCCAAGCTGGGAATCGAACCTGGGACCCTGGAGCTGTGAAGCAACAATGCTACCCACTGTGCTACCGTGCTACCCACATGATGGCATCGAAAGAATGGTGCAAATGCAGTTTGTGGCAATAGTGAAAGGCAGTGATTTCAATTTACTTAACTGGAGGAAATTACAGTTGGTCCAACTGCATGATGGAGAAAAGGGGTCTTGACGGTGGAGGTTGGGAGATGTGGTGAGGAGGATTATTGACGTTCTCACATCAGTGTACATGGGGAAGTTGACAACATATCTAAACAATGTTGTCAAATGACAGTCGGATTCTGGAATGTCGGTGTTACATGAGGTCATTTGGCCTGTTGAGTGCATGCGGCGTTCTGCGAGAGCAATTTAGTTAGACCCATTCTGCTACTCTTTCCCCTTAGCCCTGTATTTTCTTTTCCCTTCCTGTGATTATCTCACTCCCTTTTGAAAATCATGATTGAATCTGGCTCCAACACCCTCTTGGGTAATGCATCTCAGATCCTCAAGCAAATGCTTTTCTTCATGTTGCTTTTGGCTCTTCTGTCAACCACCGTAAATCTGTATCCCCTTGTGCTTGACCCGTCTGCTACTGGGAGCATGTTTATCTGCTGTCTAAACCCCTAATGCTTATTATGAATACATCTGTCAAATCTTCTGTCTACTTTCTCTTGTCCAGCGTGAACAACCACAGCTACTTCAACTTTATGCTCAGATCTGAAGCCTTCCGAACCTCCTCCGAACCTTTCTCAGAAATATTTTACCATAGGATCCCTACAGCACAGAAGGAGGCAATTTGGTCCATCGAGTCTGCACAGACAACCTGAAAGAGCACTCCACCTAGGCCCCCACCCCATCCCTGCAATCCCATAATAATCACATTCACACTGCCATGAAGTTACTGTGAAAAATCCCCTAGTCGCCACATTCCGGAGCCTGTTCGGGTACATTGAGAATTCCGAATGTCCAATTCACCTAACTAGCATGTCTTTCGGGACCTGTGGGAGGAAATCCGAGCACCCGGAGGAAACTCGTGTAGACACGTGAAGAACGTGCAGACTCTGCACAGACAGTGACCCAAGCGGGAATCAAACCTTGGACTCTGGCGTTGTAAAGCAGTGCTAACCACTGTGCTACCGTGCCGCTCAACCTAACCTACATGTCTTTGGACACTAATAGGCAATTATGACCAATCCACCTAACCTGCACAATCTTTGGACTGTGGGAGGAAACCTGAGCACCCGGAGGAAACCCACACAGACACCAGGAGAACGTGCAAACTCCACACACACACACACACACACACACACACACACACTCACCCAAGGTCAGAATTGAACCCGGGTCCCTGGAACTGTGTGGCAGCAGTGGTAAGCACTATACCACCTTGCAACCCCGGTACCTACTAAAGCCTTTGCATCCTTCCGTCCTAAAGTGCAGTGACCAGAATTGGAATGGTCCATCAGTTGAGGCCGAACCAATGTTTTATAAAAGTTGATTCTTTAACCACAATTGAGTAGATAGGAAAGAAAGTAATTGATATTAATCTCATGACATAGAGTAGACCATTAGAGCGACTTAATGTGATTAATTCTGTTAAGGTATAATGCGGCATAGAGAATTAAATGAGTAAATAATTGGCACAAATAACTTTTGTCATATTTGCATTTCGTGTTGCAATCGAAGCTAAACTGCTTCAAATGTGCAACTTTATCACTGTTATGACATCTGCTGTTGAGTCAGTTACTGAGACCAGTGCTGCAAGAAGTGCTAACTCCCTTATTGTAGTATTCTGATATTACAAGAATGGTATTTGCAGAGCCTTTCCGGAAGTTGTTAAATTAGCCAGTTAGCATTGAGGAATAGCAAAATTGATCTTTGTAGGGGCTGCATATGTATTTGGCAATCGCCTCTGTGTCCTTTTGATATTTGTCAGTTTAAAAAAAAAACTTGCTCTGAATTAATCTTATGACGATCATCTGTTGGAAAGTACAAGCTCAGATTGACGCACATCTAGGAAAAAAAGAGGGCTAATATATTTTATGACATGAACAGAAGGAGGTTACTGCAACTACTTTTCAGTTATTGGACCTGTATATATGATAGTGAAATGAAACAAAGTAGGGCGAGGATAATACTGGCATAGACTTGTTAGGTCGAATGGCCTGTTTGTGGTGTGGGTTGTGTAATGTAATGTAGACTGCAGTTATTGTTGCTTTCTGCTAGATTTCTTCTCTTTGGTTTTCTTTAGATTAGATTGCTCCATATGGCAATTTCATTTTCAGTAATTCTTTGACGTGTGACTGCATCCGTACCATTCAGGTCACTTTGCCATTGAAATTCACTTGCTTTTGAAAAATGGCTGTAACTAGTAGCAAGAAGAGTACAAGCAGGCAATGCTGTCTGCCAACGTGTATATTCTGGATGCACCCCTGGCCTCTGTCAAGTTTTTGTTTTAAGCTTTGTATTAACATTTAGTCATTTTGATGTATCCTGATCTGCCTCTAGTAGGGTCAAGTACCATTCCTCAATGCAAAAATCCCATCCAAAAATAAATACTCAGTGTAATTTTAACCCCAAATTGTTCAGAATCAATTACCCCTGCAATGATGGAAGGTTGCTACCCTCTGGCATGTTTAACAGAATGTTAAGAGAACCACTAACCTGTTCAAATCGAGTATTTGACAATTATGAAACAATTTTTCAAATTGGCAGTCTTAATGCTGCAGAAACTTTCACACATGTGCATGTACAGTCCCTGAGGTAATTTATTGCAGCTCTTTTATGCTTTCAAAAATTGGAATATAGGACGTAGGAACTGGATTGGGCCATTTGGCCTTTCGAGCTTGCTCAACCATTCGATCTGATCATGGCCAATTTGATTGTGGTCGCAGCTGCACTTTCCTGTTCTGCATCCCATAACACTTAACTCCCTTGTGTAGCAATCTATCTAACTCAGCATTGAATAAAATTTAAAGACACAGCCTCTATCTCCTTTTTAGGGAAGAGAATTCCATACTATATTGACACAAAACTTCTCCTCATCTCTGTTGTAAAAGGGAGAGACTCCAAACTATATGCTTAAGTCCTCGTTTCCTCCACAAGAGGAAACTTTCTCCTGGTATCCACCCTATTCCGTCCCCTCAGGGTATTGTACGTTTCAATGCAAAATTCTCTCATTCTTCCAAAACCCCAATAGGTATAGACCTAAGCTATTCAACCTTTCTTCATAAGAAAACCCCTTCATCACAGGGATGAGTCGAGTGAACCTTTTCTGAATTAAAGCAATATTTTTTCATATAGCGATCAAAGCTGTACACAGTAGTCCTGATGTGGTCTCACCAAGGACCTGTACTGCTTCAGTAAAACTTCCCACTTTTATATGCCATTCCTCTTGCAATAAATGCCAACATTCCAGTTGCTTTCCTAATCACTTGCTGTGCCTGCAAACTAACTTTGCGATTCATGTAATAATCTTTATTGTCACAAGTAGTCTTACATTAACACTACAATTAAGTTACTGTGAAAAGCCCCTAGTCGCCACATTCTGGCGCCTGTTCGGGTACACCGAGGGAGAATTTGGAATGTCCAAATTACCTAACAGCACGTCTTTGGCTCTGTGCCTGATCCCTCTGTACCACCAAGTTCTGTAAGCTCTCTCCATTTAAATAGTATATCATTTTTCTATTCCTGTAGTAGACAAGATTACATTTACTCATTTTATACTCCACCTGCTAAATATTTGCTCACTAGGCTTGGAGGGCGGAAGGGTCTGTTCCTGTGCTGTACTTTTCTTTGTCCTTTAACCTGCCTATAACCCTTTGTAGGTTCTACCTCCACTTGACAGCTTAGTTTCCTACCTATTTTGGTGTCGTTGGAAAATTTAGATACCATACATCTGGCCCTTTGATCTAGGTCATTGATACAGATTGTAAATAGTGAGGGCCAAGCACTGATTACTGTGGCACTCCACGAGTTGTAATTTGCTAATCAAAAACGCCCATTTATCCCAACTCTCTGCTTCCAGATAGCTAACCAATCCTTTGTGGTGGATGTAAGAAATTGTTAAATATTTTGCCAACTAAATATATTATATTTTGTTGTAGTAATGTTATTAAAAACCCTGGGTTCAAATACATGCAGTATGTCTGCTAAAGCTGTGAAGTCATAATGGTGAGGTAGTTATTGATTTTAACCAATTACTTGTTTACTGAGAGATGGCTAATGGAATATTGTTGGTTTGTTTTTGAAGATTCCCTGGAGTGTAGATAATTAATGAGGGATGGCATTTAGTCCTAGATAAGCCGTCCACAGGACATCTTAGTGGGATACTTATGATGTAATTAATGGGAGGAGCCAGGTCTTTCTGTGGTTTTGGCAGTTTTGCCGTAGGATTTGAGTCTGACGCGACAGAAGGATTTCAGGTTGTTCCTGGAAGGGCTTCTCTCAAGTTCTGCACAGAACAGCAAGTAACCCTGAATGCTAACTTTATTTATGAGTGAATTTTGAACTGTATTGGGTTGCTTTGTTGGAATATATATAGTGACAGGTATAGATAGTAAATTCAAATCATTCCTTTTATTTCAGAAGCGTTTAACTGTTAATTGTAAAACTATTTATTTGATGTAATTAATTGTGTGTTTAAATTGAAGTTTGTTTCAATATAAAAGATCAGAGTAATCACTTCTGGGCAGTTTTACAAATTGCAAATTGGGGTTTCTGATCTGGTATCCTAACAAATTGTGGTCTGGTCTTGTATCCTAACACCTTTATCTATGTTGATATGTTACCCCCTCCACCTACATTATATGCTTTTCTCTTGTGTCCTATCCTCTGGTGCAGCACCTTATCAAATGCCTTTTGGACATCCAAGTACACCATCCCTACCGGTTGCCCAACGTTTAATATTACTTAAGCACTTCCCTTCCACAAAGCTATGTTGGGACTCCCCGATCATGTCATGATTTCTTGGTTGTTGCTTAAACCTCCTTCATATTGGATTCTAGCACATTCCATATGGCTAATGTTATGCTAACTGGCCTAGAGAGCCCTATTTGCTGCCTCCCTCCTTTTCTTGAATAAAGGTGTTACAGTTGTTATTTTCCAATCCCTGGGACCAGAATCTAAGCAACTTTGGAAGATTACAACCAATACATCTACTGTCTACGCTTATTTCAAAACCCTAGGATGCAGGCCATCTGCTCCTTGGGACTGGTCAGCCGTCAAGCCTTCATAGTTTTCCTAGCACTTCTTCCCTGGTGATGGTGATTGTTAAGTTAATTGCTCCCTTTAACCTTTTGACTTTCAATTATTTTTAGGAAGTCTTCGACCTTGAAGGCAGACACACAATACCTGTACAACAGCTTTGCAATTTTTTTGTTTTTCATTATCTGTTCCCCAGACACACTGCAGAGGTCCAACACTAGCTTTGGTGAACTCTTTTCCAATTCAAATGTTTGTAGAAGCTCTTGGTATCTGTTTTATATTATTATCTAGCTTTCTCGCATACTGTTTACTGCCTCTTTTTGCTATCGTTTTAGTTCTTTGGTTCTTAAAGTCTGTCCAATCTTCTGACCAACTACTCTTTGTAGATCTGTACAGTGTTTCTTTCAATGTGATACTATCCTTGATTTCTTTCTTTAGCCATGGATAATGCATCCTTCTCCAAGAGCCTTTCTTTCTCTGGGATAAATCTTTGCTAAGACTTATTAAGTATCTCCTTAAAAGTCTATCATTACAACTCTACTGTCCCTCCTTTAACTTAGCTTCCCAATTCACCGTAGCCAGCTCTGACTTCATACCTTCATAATTAATTATCTTTGCTTAGGTTTTAAACACTAGTTATGGACCCACACTACTTGCTTTCAAACTGAACATTTAAATTCTGCCATGCTGTGGTTGCTGTCACTTAGAGGCTCCTTTACCATGAGATTATTGAGTAATCCTGTCTCATCGCACATTACCAGATCTAGGATAGCCTACTCTCTGGTTTGCTGTTGAATGTAGTGCTCTTAAGAAATGATCTCGCAAACACTCTGAATTCATTTTCCAAGCTACCAATCCTATTTTAATCCAAATGTACATGTGGATTAAAATGACCCAGAATTATTTCAATACCTTTCTTTCTTGCCTCATTTATTACCTTATGCTCTGTCCTACAGTGTAATGTAGGGGACCTATTAAGTACTCTCTCAAAAGTGACCTCTTGCCTTTCAGCATCCTGATATTTCAAGCTAAGATCGTCCCCGTGCTGAACTAATGCCACCCTTAATTAACAGAGCTGTCCTGTCAGCTTTTCCTTGCTTTGACCCATTCCAATGCGCCAAATACCCGTCACCATTTAGGTCCCAGCCGTGGCCGCCTTTCAACTATGTCTCTGGAATGGCAATCGGGTCATACATATTTATCTCTGTGCTAACAATTCCACCCTTTTGTTACAAATCCGTACATTTAGATATTGGGTCTCTTGTTTAAACATTTTTGCAATTTCTAGCCTCCTGCTGGCATATGCTTAGACACCATGTTCCGTCCCTTCCTGTCACACTCTGGCAATAATTACCTAAATGGTTGCCCTGCTCCCATTACTTTGGTTCCTTTTACTATATTTCTGTCAGTGGTCCCTTCACTCCACTATTTGGTTTAAAGCCCTCTCCACCACCTCAGTTGTATGATTTGTCAGAAGACTGGCATTAGCATGGTCCCAAAGGTACAGATCCCACTTTCCCCAGTACTGGTGCCAGTGCTGCATGAATTTAAGCGCACTTCTCCCACACATCTTTGAGCCATGCATTAATCTCTCTGGATTTTTACCTGAGCCATAATTGGCATAGGACAAATGGATTGGAGATTATTACCCATGAGGTTCTGCTTTTTGATTTAGCCACTAGTTGCACTGAAGAACCTCTTTCGTAGTTCTGTCATTGGTACCCACGTGAACCATATGGCAACTGGGTCCCCCCCCCCCCCCGCCACTAAGTTTATTTCTAGCTCAGAGGAGATGTCCTGAACCCTGGCACTGGGTGGGCAACAAAGTCGCAGTTCCTGCCTTCTGGGTCCCCTTAGCTGCCTCTGTTGCAGTGTCCTGTCCCTGACCAAATCAGATCCTCTCTGAAGGTGTGTGACCACCTCCTGGTAGAAGGTTTCCAGGTAACTTTACCAATATCATTGTCTGTAGCTCAGCGTCCAGTCCAATGACTGACTAGAAAGTCTTAAGTCACAGACACTTACAGTAGACATGTTTGTCCTGAAACACACTGGCACCCAAGAACTCCCACATTCTGTGGTCACAACACACAAACCTGCCCTGCCATCGTTAATACATTTTAATTAATGGATTATTTTATTTAGTGCCATTGCTTACCACCACTTACTGTACTGATTTAAATTTTAGTTGAAGAAGTGTCGCGGCATACACCCTGTCCCAAAGTCTCGACGCTTCCTTCAAATCCACTCCTCGATCGCATGTTGCCATGCAGAAGAGGGCAAATTGTGAATGTCCAGAGTCAACCCACTGAATGAAATCATGTTACAATTAATTCTCACCAATTAAACTTGGCAAAAACTTTTGCAGTCTTGCCTGTGTAGTATTCAGCGTAATCATGAAATGGTTTTGTTGTACTTTTAATTTTCTTGAATTGGTCTCACAGTCTACTATATTTAATGTGGATTGAAAACCGCTTTGGACTTCCACATTCTCCCCGTGTCTGCGTGGGGCTCACACCCACAACCCTAAAAGATGTGCAGGGTAGATAGATTGGCCATGCTAATTGTCCCTTAATTGGAAAAAAAATATGAATTTGGTACTTTAAATTTAAAAAAAGAAAACCGCTTTGTGGACCTCAAGAAGGATGATGCTCAGATGTCCCTGAATGATCCTTGCAGCAGGCAGGAGTGACGTGTTACTGCATTATCTGCAATTGGGGCTTGTCTTTATGTGATGCATTATCCACAATTGGGGCTTGTATTTATGTGACAGACTCATTCTTGAACTGGATGGAACTCTAGGATCAATCCATCCTAGAGCTGTTAGATTCTGAAGTGCTGTCTAATTGTCGGGCTGCTCGTTTGATTATTTCAGCCGGAATGCTACCTGAACCTGGTGACTTACCATTGTTAGCTTGATGGATGGTACTGTGCATTACGTAGAGAGTGATGGATTTAAAGAACAGCTGATTTGTAATTTGTTATGAGTTTGTGCATTGCGAAGTGGGCTTGATACTATGTCTTTGAATATCCTTTGCATTGTTGACAGCCATCACCAAGCCCTGAGAAACTTCTAGAGCCTTCTTGAAAGTTAGTGTGACCTCACCCAACAAACTACACTGTATGCTGTCTTCATTAATACCACAGACCAATCTGTCCTGGAGCATATCCTATTAACACTGTCCAAACTCTGTGCTCAAGAGGGTTGACACAGTTTAGTAACAAAAGCTGCTACAGATTGTTCTACAGATTATTCTGTCTTTCGAAAATTACTATGGAATGTAAAACGTTGGACAATTACTGAGGACTTTGGATGGTAATGATTCTGAACGAGTGCAACTAACTCCACAAATGTCCCTTAGTTTCTGTGATGTTTGCTAAATTCCTCATTAGCTTGCAAGTCTTAGCCTTACACAAGCTGGAGAGAATTGAGCACTTTTTAGCGGTGTTTGCAATTTCATTTTCCAGAAGAGGTGTCCCAACCTTTCCACATAACTCAGTCCAGTCCTCGTGCCCCTCCAGAAAGTCACTGATTGTCCCAAACATAGCCATTGCCATTGACCACGTTGCAAACTAGCTACTCATTGTACAAAACTGTGTTGTCACGCGGCACCTCGGTCTTGTCCCGTCACCAAAATGGTGTGGCAACTTGACCACAAGAAATGTAGTCTAACGTGTTGCAAAAGTTAAATCATCTTTACTTCGTAAAACATTGAGGTGATAATACAGTTTGGCTTCAAACGCCAGCAGCTAAACACAGCAATACACAAGCTCCATGTGACTAAACTGAAAACCGGCCCAAGCCTGCGCTCCCGATAACGTCACATGCATGCTCACATTTGTTAAAGACATAGAAAGATTATTAAGACACTCAATAATAGTTTCATGGTATCTGAATTTTGTGCCCCTTACTTATTCCAGAGTTTGAGGCTCTTAATTCTGGGTTGTTGCTAACTTTGCCTTAGTTTAATTGCTCTGTTTTATCACCTTTGCTCTTGAGTCGCCAGGTATCTTTATGATACCGCCACGTGGTTCAAGTCCGAGTAATGATCAGTAATCCAATACATCGATTAGTAAGATTTAAATCAAAGCACATTTATTATACACAGTAATCACTACTCATGCATAAATTCTACGTCTAAGCTACTTCTACAACTAACAGGCCTATACTTAACTTGGAACTGGCCCCAGGTCAGGGAAACAAATGGCCTTTTGGCCTAGGAGCGCCTATCTCGTAGCGAGCGTTGAAGTAAGACTTACAGGTTCGATCGGCTGCTGAAGAGTGACAAGAGCTGGAAGCGAGCCGAAGAAGAAGAGCTGCAAGCGGTGGAAGAGAGAGCGCCTTGAACTTGGGGCTCAATTCTTATAGTCCCCAGGGGCTTCCCGCCTTTCGGGGCGGACCCTGTACCTGGTCCCAAGTGATTGGACTTTGTCCCAATCACTTGGTTCGATTTTCTCCAATGCTGGAGCGGTTCCCTGATCGATGGGCGGTCTTGAGGTGGTCGTTCACCTCCTTTTGTGTAGGCTTCTGCTGGCGCCGAAGGGTCTGGTTTCGCTTTGTCTAAATGTTGCTTATTGTTCCAGGGGATTGCTCATTATTATGCAGATGGCTGGTGTTTTGTTATGCTGATGGTTGCTGGTATCGATATTGTATGGCCTTTCCAGAGGTAAATACACAGCCAACCTGCAGCTGCTCGTTTTTGTCCTGTTGGCTGACTTTCCCATCAGCCTTTGCAGTTCGCCATTTTGAATCGGGAGTTGGCCATTTTAAGTGGCTACAGGGTCTGTAAGCAGGTTCACTTTTTATATGTTTTGAGGTAGCAATATTCGAAGCAGAATTTTAAAGCGCAACATTGGATAAACTGAGCAAATCTATTCGATGCAGTTCATTCCATTATAGTAGAACGTTAACTAATTTGCTCTTTGTAACTACAGTATTGGTAGCAGCAATTGGGGTAAAGATTAAGCTGCGCTGTGACTAGGATTTTGTGAGCGATGGATGAGCCTTACAAGGTGCAGCTGGCCCTATGTTAGCAATTTCCTCCTTATCCTTTAAACCGATTCAAATATCTAGAGATGATACAATAATATGTATGATAATTAGCTTTAATTTGTCTTGAAACTTCATTCAGAGCAATACATGTTTATCTCCGCTCTTATTCATTCATTCTCACCTGTCTCCTTCTGAGCTTGCTGCACTCCCCTCTCTCCGGTCCAACCCTGACTTTGTCATTAAACCCATCGACAAGGGTGAGGCTGCTGTTGTCTGGCATACTGAAGTCTCCCTTGCAGAGGCTGAGTGCGAACTTGACACTTTCTCCTATCTCCTTCTGGACCATGACCCCATCAGTGAGTATCACGCCATTGTTTCCAGGGCTGTCACTGACCGCTTCTCCTCTGGATATCTTCCGTCCACAGCTTCCAACCTCTATCTCCCAACCCGGACAACCCGCTTCTATCTCCTCCCCAATATCCACATGCAGCACTGTTCCGGTAGGTCGTTCATATCAGCCTGTCTCTGTCCCACTGAACTCATTTCTTCCTATCTTGACTCAACACGCTCCTCTTATCCAGTCCCTTCCCACCTACATCTATGATTCCTATGCCCTACATCATAACTTCCAGTTCCCTGTCCTTAACTGCTGCCTCTTTACCATGGATGCCCAATCCCTCGAGAGCTCCATTCCCCACCAGGAGAGTGAGGACTCTCCACTTATTCCTTGAACAGAGGCTTAAACAATTTGCATCCACCACCACTCCTCCATCTGGCTGAACCTTTCCTCACTGAACAATTTCTCCTTTAACTTGTCTCACTTCCTCTAAACCGAAGGTGTGGCTATGGGTACCCTTATGGGTTCCAGTTTTGCCTGTCTCTTTATGGAGTATGTGGAACATTCCCTAAAATGGCCTCATCCCACAACTCTTTATCGGTGCATCAGCGACTGTTTCGGTGCCTCTTCATGTTCTCGTCTGGGCCTGGAAAAATTTAAAACTTCACTTCTTCCAATTTCCACCCGTCCATCACCTTCACAGGGTCCATCTCCAACACATCCCTCCTTTAACCTCTCTAACTCCATTTCTGGGGATGGACTGTCCACTAGTATCAATTACAAGCCCACTGACTCCCACAGCTACCGCCTCTACTGCTCTTCCCATCCCTCCCATCGCGTTCTCACAGTTCCTTGGCCTCTGTCGCACCTATTCCGGTGATGCCACTTTTCCAAAACGGTTCTTCCCTAATAGTGGTTGACTGGGCTCTCAACCAATTCTGACCCACCTGAGAGCAGCTCTGCTCTCACCCTTTCCCCTCCCTCCCAGAACCAGGATAGAGTCCCCTTGTCCTCATTTTTCACTCTACCAGCCTCCACATTCAATGGATCATCTTCTGCCAATTCCAGTATAATGCCACCACCAAATACATTTTCCCCTCACTCCCCCTGTCAGCATTCCACAGGGACTATTCCCTCTAGGATACCTTTGTCCACTCTTCCCATCACCCCCAATACCTCACCCTCTTCCTATGACACCTTCTGCAAGATGCAACACCTGACCCGCTCACCATCCAAGGGTCACCTTTCAGGTGAGGTGGTGCTTCACGTGCACCTCCTTCCATCTGGTCTATTGAATTTGCTGCTCCCCATGAGGTCTACACTACAATGGAGAGACCAAACGCAGACTGGGTGACAGCTTTTTTTAATATTAAGGGGCAATTTAGCGTGGCCAATCCACCTAACCTGCACATCTTTGGGTTGTTGAGGGTGAAACCCACATGACACGGGGAGAATGTGCAAACTCCACACAGTGACCCGGGGCTGGGATCGAACCCAGGCCCTCGGCGCCACAGGCAGCAGTGCTACCACTGTGCCACCGTGCTGCCTGACTGGGTGATAGCTTTGCACAACACGTTGGTTGATCTGCATGCAAGACCCAGACCGTCCTTTCGCTTGCCATCGTCCTGCTCTGACATCCACATGTCTGTCCTTGACCTGCAGCAATTTTCCAGTGTAGCACCTCATCTTCCCATTGTAGCCTTTCTGATTTGACATTGTGTTTAACAACTTCTGACAGTGAACTCTCTCCTCCACCTTCACCCCATTTTTATTTCCATCAATTCTTTTTAATTCCTCCCATCGATCTGTTTTTTCATCAGCATTGTCTCAATGGTCTACATTCTAAACCCTGTCCATTCATAGGACAGGCTGATCGCCAAATGACTTCTCCTATTTTGAAAGGTGGTGCAGCACGCTTCTTATGGAGTCTTGATTCCTCACCTGGAAAGATCTTTCTTTAACAGGCCTGTTGGGGTAAGGCAACAACTGGAGATGGTGCATTTTTCCCAAATGGGAAGTAACCACAGGTTTTCATGTCCCCATAAGTATCCGCTGTATGTTTGGCAATAGGGTGTTTTGAGAATGGGGGTGTGTGGGGTTAGCTAATTCTGGAAAAGAAAATTGCAAATACAAATTGATTATTTAAAAGCACTATTTCAGTCTCTTGTTTAGTATGGTATGAACAGACTAGCTTGTTTCTCAGAAACTGGCAGTAAAAATAGTTTCTGATTTCTGTTGATAGCTGGTGGCTGGTATGACACAACTAGACTCGGGTGGAGAAAAATAGTCTAATTTTTCGCTAGTCAGATACCTTTCTGTCCTATGGACTGTGTATTTTATGGCTGTGAGCCTGTTCAATGGGTTCACTTTGAAAGATTTTCCCATTGACTTTAAACAAAGTCAAAATGAATACCTTGTATTTATATAGTGCCTTTTGATATGAGCTATGCAATGGTATCTGCGAGGGTATCTTAACTCAGAACACTGGTTCGTGGGGATTTATAGCTTTGTTTTGGGAAGGGTGTGAGGAGTCAAGTAAAACCCAGTGAGAATAATCAACTGAGTTGTTGTGAAACAATTATTAAATACCTTATTAAATTAAAGACAAATACACACGAACAAGACCATTAAGTATATGAATCACTAAACACAGTTTATGTAGAACATACTCTGGTTCCAAACTATATCTATGATGCCTGAACTCTTTAAGACATCTCCTTTCTCCAAACAATAGCCATTGGGTAAATTTAGAAGTCAAATCCAGCTTCTACTTGCCACACAATACAGGGCTGATAGTCAAGTCTGGGAAACTTCTTTTCCTGCTCCAGGGAAGATATTTAAACTGCTTTTGCGAAGATTTCTGCACAGCCGTGGCTTCTTAGGACTTTGATGCTATCCTGGACTCCTGGCTGTTAGATTGGGGATTGGCCTCACAGGTTGTTAGTTGTCAACTGCCACTCCCTGGCCGTTAGATGTCAACTGCCCCTCTGCTTCTGAGGGTCCTGGCAACTGCATATCATTTGTCTAGACACCTGCATTACATTACTTTTAAAATCACACCTCATTATGCCTTTTTAAAAAAAAATTTAAATGACTTTTTCTGAGGTACAAAGCCAGGGCTCAGTGTGGGTCAGGGGCAAATCCCTAATCCAGCTCCTCGCCTGCTCCAAAAACCAATTCAAATTGAATCCAATTCATGGTCCCCACAAGAGAGACATACCAGATCTGAGCCAAAAGGCTCAATCGACACTACCCTTGATCTTAGCCAAAAGGCCGAGAAGCGATCTCATTATGCCTTTTGAATGCTGGCTACTGCTGTCGCCAGACAAATTTTTAACTTTGCTGGGCAGATTGCATCCCATCATGCCTCGTTAAATTTGTGTTCTGAAGTACATTTCAACCTGTTGCTGAACGGACCCATGACATTTTAACAGAGTAAAATGTTCTAAGGTGTTTCATGAAAATATTATTGACTATTGGCTAACTGCTGATGGATGCAGAGTGCAATGATGTTCAAAGGACTAATCTGCGGTGTTGTCCACCGGTTTCTAATGAACTACAGTGTTCAATCTCAGTAAAATATCTACTTTGAAAAACATCCAGTGGTACGTCCAATTAGATTTTCTGTTTCCAATATTGATTTTGTGTCTGGAGAATACGCTGAACAATAAAGGTGAAGTAGCATTAACAGCAACTCCATCATTTCACAAACATGTAGCACACTGAAGTGTATTTCTAATAATTATACAGAATGTCTAATGACTGGAGAATTCTGTATATTTTTTAAACCATTTCACCCAATGTCTTGGCCTATAATCCGCTTACTTTGACAAATCTGTTCAATGCAATATACAAGATTGGATTGGATTTGTTTATTGTCACGTGTACCGAGGTACAGTGAAAAGTGTTTTTCTGCGAGCAGCTCAACAGATCATTAAGTACATGAGAATAAAAGGGAATAAAAGAAAATACATAATAGGGCAACATGAGAATGGAGGCAGTTAGTCATCCAGTTTTTGAAATGTGTCCTGAATGGGATGCTGTAGTTAGCATTGGAAAAGATCAGCTGTTATTTCCACTCCTGCTTAATCCCGGATCCCTCCTTTAAAGTGTCCCTATGTGGATGATGACTGAAAAGCAGACTGCTCTGCAGTGTGCTCCATCCTTGAACACTCACTCTCTTAACATTGCTATCCCCCTGCATGTTTTGGCTGAGATAACTAATCTCTGCAGACCAGGGATCAAAGGGCCTTTTCTGTTATCTTTGGTTCCACCTAAATATGCACTTGTGAACCAGTCTTTTGCCACAGCTGTCATTAGATACTCTGTACCCTTTGGATGAATGTAGAGAAATCGAGAGATGGCAAATATCAAAGCACATGGTATGGAGATTGCAAATGCATGATTCATATATCACCATTAGTCCTGACCAGAATGATCAAGGAGAGAGGAAGGTTTTAATATACTATTCAACACACGGTAACCTGCCAGGGAAGCTGGCTCGGATGGTAGCTGGTGTTGTCATAGACTGTATTTTCGTCATCATTCTCCGCTTCAGTACCTTCACGTTGGTACAGCAGGCTCACCTACCTAATTGTAAACTTTTCAATGTGCATTTTACAGAATAGGGAGCAATTGGCAGTGAGTTCATGGCTGTAATTTAGGTTCTGCTAATGCTGGCATACTGTTTAAGTCTTCAAGTTCGTGATTTAGCATGTGAGCCGCTTAATTTGAGTCGAAGGCTTGTATCTCCCAACCTTGTATTATCCAGTATGTAATAGTTTCTAACAGCATGTGCACAAGATAGAACATGTTAATTGTGTTGTAAAGGTTTGCTGCTAATGATATTTGCTTAGTGTGTTTATAAGAGTTAATTTTGGCCTTAATTAACTGTCGATCACGTCACCAGGATTATTTAGGGTTGGTTACCAATTTTCTATAACAAGAATATGCTTCAGTGTTGTGCGATATGCTGCAAGTTTGATGTTCTTAATCACCTTATCAGTGACAGACCTGTAATCACCCATACTGCTATTAAAACCTATGTTTATAGGGGCATATTCTATAGTTTCACTGGGCATTAAGCTAAACCTTTCATAAATTAACTTGGACCTGCAATTGTGTATAATCGTCATTTTGGTGATAATAGTGTTTGGGTTTCTGGAGTGAAGTTAAAAGTATCCTGAATCAGTAGAAACTATGCATCCTGGTCAGACTAGAAAAACACTATTCGAGACTAACCAGAGTCAGTATTCGGAGGGATTATTGTGTCTGTACACAAACACGCAAGATCAACATGCAGTTACAGTAAGCAATTTGGAAGGCAATTACTTTATTAAAAAGGGATTGGACTGATAGGAGTGAAGAAGTCTTGTTGGGATTTCTCAGGGCTTTCATGAGACCACACTGTATTTTGTTCAGTTTTGGTGGTCTTGCCCAAGGAATAATTATTTTGCCGTTCAAATTCTTTTGAGTTCAAAATGAGAGCTGATCTCATGAAATGTATAAAATTCCTGGAGAATTTGGAGGGGTATATGCTGAAAGGCTGTTTCCCCAACAGTGGAGTTTAGAACTAGGAGTATAGTCTCAGGATAAACTGTTTAGAACTGAAATGAGAATAAATTTCTTCACACAGGATTATGAATCTTTAAAATTGCTTACCCCAGAGGTCTGTGGAAACAAAGTTATTGAATATATTCAAGACTGAGATTGATATATTTTGGGGCATGAGGAGAATCTGGGATTATTGGTGTAGGTGGAAAAGAGTTGAGGTGGATGGATCATCCATGATCTTATTGAATAACAGAGTAGACTCAAAGGACCAAATGGTCAATTCGTGCTTTTTCAATATTCTTGGAGCTACCAGGGGTTGTAATTGATGAATGGAACACATACTCATTAATTTCTTTTGGATAGTTTGTCCAGAGAAGTAGTGGAGAACTGTCAGACCTGCATTTGGGAAAAGGGATGTAATAATTGTCTCTCCATGCAGTAATTATGAAGATGAACAGATTGGGACCATTTCAGAGCTTTAACTCCTTCACAAACCGTCTGCCATAGGGTATATAGCTTTTCTTTCAAAATTTGCTTTGCATCAGTCTGTGGTAGCAGGCACTGCCTGGTGTTCATTGATACCAACTCTGTTATAGTTTAAGTTTGCCTCTGTTGATGGCACTCTTGCCTCAGTTGGAAGTTGTGGCCTCCAGCACTGTTTCAATGAGTGCTACCCTTTGGACAGAAAGTATAAATGGGTTCCTGTGTGCTTGTTCAGATGTATGTTAATAATCCCAATACCACATATGAATGAGCGCAATAGATATCCATCGCAGTGTCCTGGCTAAGCGAGCAGCATAATCAAAGACCTCTCCCACCCGGCTATTCTCTTTTCCAACCTCTTCCATCGGGCAGAAGATAGAAAACTTTGATAACACGCAACAATAGAATCAAAAACTGCTTCTTCCCCGCTGTTATCAAATTCCTGAGTGACTCTCTTATGGACTGAACTGATCTTTCTACACATCTTCTCTACAGTTGTAGCACTACATGCCCTATATTTCATCCAATGTCTAAGTTTGTGTATTTTCATTATGTATCCTCAAGTATTTATCGTATGTTCTATGTTTTCATGTATGGAGCGATCTGCCTGGACTGTGCGCAGAACAATACTATTCACTGTACCTCGGTACATGTGACAAATCTAGCATTTCCTCAACCAACACCGTCACTGAAAACTGACAATTCATCTTGTTGCTATTTGTGGGATCTTACTGTGTTGGCAATGGCTCTCAAACTTGCCTACCTAAAATGTAAGGAATTTGGAATGTTCCGGTCATGTGATGAGGCAAGTTATACGCATCTGATTGTAGAAATGAGCCATGTCATTTGAAAGATTTTTAGTTTGTTCTCCAATTGTGTTGTGAGAGTTGATCTCGGCCTGGGCATCAGTTGGTTTGTTCCAGTTGCTCTGGCTTGGGTTTCCTGTCTGCTGGAAAAGGAGCGTCTCGTAGTGCCAGTTAAGGATGTGATCAGGCTCGCACTGTCCAGCAACAGGTCGAAATCTACCTCCGAGCACTTCCCTTAGAGCAAATAATTTGCTGGCACTTGTGTTGTGATATGATTCCTTACCTCTTTGTCGGATAGTGCTCATTCGCATACTAGTGTGATCCAGTCCCTTCAGGGCAGAAGGGAACAAGAAATGGTGATGCTGTTGAAAGTTGCATTCATTTTGGTGATCGGGTTGTTCTTGCCCTTCAGCTTGGAGAATATAGTTGGAGGCAGAATAAGGTCTTCCCTGGTGACACAACAACCACCATTTAGTACCACAGTCTGATATTTGTAGTGTTGATGCCTTTGTCTTTTCCTCAAATGTGACGAGGAATCCTGATTGAAAGGTTGTGAAACCACTGCAGTTCTGTTTGAATGGTGCTGCTGGGTTGGTGAAATAAGTATTTCATTCTTCTTAAAGCACCCTCTGATTTCCAGTTTAAACATTTAACTGAGTTCCAAGTATGCTCCAGCATAAAATAAGTCCATCACCGTGCTGGGTTTAATATTGAAGCATGTTGAAAGCAATGGGATGAATCAACACAAGGTTCCTGGCTTCATCTGTTCGGTTTACACAATGCAGTTTACCACCCTCCGATTTTCGAGACAAATGATCTTTGCATAAGCAACGAAGAAGTATGACCTCTGATTGTCTTTCAGTAGGTAAACCTTAAATGGTGAAATTCGGTTGGGGAAGCAATATTGCAAAAATGATGAACAGAATTAATCATGGTAACTGCACAAAACGCACACTATAATAATGACTTGAGGCTAGTCTAAGTCAAACTAGCACGACAGCTACAACAGAAACCCAAAGCCCCATACAGTCCGTCATGTAAAATGTTTTCTCGTTTCTTGGCAACTATGCCATTTTTTTAATCTTGTAAAATGCTTGGATTCTCTCACCATCTGTCCCAAAAAGGAGCAGAAATTGTTCTCACATATTCCAAATGTTACTGTTTTTCCATTTTGGTAAAAGTGACTTTTTTTTCTTCTTCATTTATTTACAGGATTCATGAATAAAATCTTCCATCCGAACATTGATGAAGCGTAAGTAACTTTTTTTTTTTCCCCTGCAGCACCTTATGGGAATGTTTTGGGATGAGGAAGTAGGGAATGGAGTGGATGGGTCGACTCACCTGACCGTGACTATTAGCTTCAAGAAATTACATTGTTATGGGTTGGGTTGGAGGGGATGTTGCATTATCATGGTCTACTTATCTTTATCTAAGCGCATCAAATTACCACCTCTTTGTCCCTTTCAGCAAAATTTATTTTATTGTACACTTAGAATAAATTGTCACGTGAGTGATTAGGCACCCACATGAAATTACAAGAAGGTGGCGGCTCTGGGATTACACATCTGCATGGCGCTGCTGCCTTTGGAAGAGGCACGGTTGGGGACAGACACGAAAGTATTTTGGCATCAATTTATGGCAAGAAAGAATAGAGATTTGATTTCTTCCATTTGGATAATTAAACAAAATGGTGGGTTATTAGTTGGTGTATTCAAATATAACCAGAATTTCCATTTGGTGAAATGGAGATTGTATGGGTGGGGGGGGGGGGGGGGGGGATTTTGTTTTGTTTTTCCAATACAAGTGTAGGATCTTATCCTAAGATGTTATGTCCAGCTCAGTGGCATGAATTACTCCTATAAGCAGTCTGAGCATCTTGCTTTTATGGGATTAGACTTGCACTACCTTACTTCTATTTGTAGAAAACATAACCCAGAAATGTATCTCCCTTTCTTATGACCTAATTTGGAGATTCACTTCTTTCTTGTGTTCTCTGGTGGCTCAATTGCAGACTGTAAAAACTCTTGATTAAAATGAGGATGAGCTATCTGTTGAACATACAGATGAACAGTCATGATTGAACTCACTCCGCTTAGACAGTGCAGTTTATTGTCATGTACCGTAAAATAATGTGCGTTGCTTCCCCATGTCAATGAATTATCCAACTTAACAAACAAGATGACTTCTGATTGTTTGGTAGTACAGAATTTAGTATTGCTGAAAAAAAAGTCATGCTATTGAAACTTTGCACCCTCCACTCATCAGGACAGAATTCGTAACAATACCAATTGCAAAGGGAACAACAACTTGTATTATAGAAAGGAATGCTGATCAGTTGGCAAGTGCACTCTGGTAGAAGAATTGCCATGGAAACTATCAACAAAATGCACCCCATTCTAAATTAGATCAAATTCTTATCTATTAGACCTGCCACTAAGCATGAATGGACAGCCCTGCTCGAGAAGTTGCCAAAACAAGGCGGGTGCAAAAGTAACAAGTTGCTAGATAGTTTATGTGATGGTATTCATTTTCAGGGCTGATTGCGTCTGTGTATCTATGGGCTCCCCAAGGCACATGAAAAAGATGTCCTTTTACACCCTATCTTGTCTGACTGGTTTTGCACAAGGTAAATTGGCAGAATGGTTGGGAAAGTTGCAACAACTAGTTCTAATCCGGTTTCCACATAACAGTCATTTTCTTTGCGAAGACCATATGGCTAGATGACTTTCGTATTGACAGCAATGCTGTATTTTTATTTATTTAATTTAGAGTACCCAAATATTTTTTCCAAAATACGGGCAGTTTAGCATGGCCTACCCTGCACATCTTTTTGGATTGCGGGGGTGAGACCCATGCAGACACGGGGAGGACTGTGCAAACTCCACAGACAGTGGCCCGGGATCAATCCTGGGTCCTTGGCGCTGTGAGGTAGCAGTGGTAACCACTATGCCACCGTGCTGCCCCAGCAATGCTGTGTTAAAAGCGCTCTTTTGACCTTGCTAGCCTATTCATCAAAATACTTTTTAAGGAATCCATAGATGTTTTCACTATCATTATACCATGGTGATCTAAACACACTGTCATTGTATGACTCTGTATACATTAAACTTAACTGGATGAATTGCTGGGCTCATGAGTTCAGTTTTAATAATACACCTGTAGGCGTAGCTCCCTCAAATATCTTCAGCAGTTTCCATGAAAAACACGTCTTTGATGGAATGAAACCTAACCTTCTACCTCTTGCATATTTCTGCGATGTAATTGATATGTTTGCTATATGCGAATCTTCTGCTTCAATTAAGAATTTCCTTACACACCAATTCACTGTTGAAATGGAGCTGTCCGTGCTTTCAGTGGCGGCCATGAGCTGAGCAGTCACAAAAGATGGCTCTTGTCTGAGAATTTTGATTGAGGCCCGTTAACCCCAAGAAACGTGCACCAAATGTACATGGAACCAGCGAAGGCCAACCCCACAATTTCCAGTGGGGACCCAGGTACTGATAGAAAAAATGATGTGTTTCATCATCCCAGAGTTCCAGAAACACGGAGGTAATGAAGGAGGACCTATGGCAGCCGTAGGGGTGGCATTGGAGGCCGTGACAGCCCTTTTGAAGGAGGCTATGGACAAAATGGAGCAGAGGCTTGAGGCCCAAGAGACAGCATCACAAGACCTCGAGAAAGCCGCCACGGATCAGGGTGATCGGATTGCGGCACTCAAAGCTGAGGCGGCAAGGCTGGTCAGGACTCAGTGTGGCGGGAAAAAGTCAACCGCCAGGAAACGAGATCACGTTGGCAAAACTTGTGGATCCTTCGGCTACTGGAGGGCATGGAGGGGAGGAACCCCACGAGTATGTTGCAGCGATGCTCAAGAAGCTGGTTGGCGAGGAGGGCTTTGCCAAGCTCCCAGGGGGGTAGACCAGGCCCACAGGTCGCTTTAACAACAACCCAAGACTGGGGAACCACTGCGGGCGATGATTGTGAGGCTCCACAAATACTCGGTTAAGGAGTGGATCCTGAGGTGAGTGAAAAGTGCAAGTGGGAAGAACAGTCCATCAGCTTCTACCGGCATTTGGAGAGGGGGCCAGGAGCACAGAGTTTCACTCTATACAGATGACCTCCTCTACATGTAGAAGCCTGTGGCCAGCATGGGAAAGATAGTGGAACTCCTTGAAGAGTTTGGCGCCTTCTCGGGTTACAAACTCATGTACCTGAAGGCATTTCCGGGGGGAAGCCCAAATTTTTCCTCCAGCGCCCCAAGGCTCACAAACATCCCATCTAAAAACAGGTCCCCCATCCTTCTAATTCCTGCCCTGTGTCAGCTCAGGAACCCTCCATCCATTCTCCCCGGGACGAACCGATGGTTCTCCTGGATTGGGGACCAAACCGAAGCCTCTACCTCACCCCTGTAGCACCTCCACTGCCCCCAAATTTTCAAAGTCGCCACCACCACCGGACTCGTGGTGTACCTAGTCAGCGGGAGCGGCAGCGGTGCTGTCACCAGCACTCCCAGACTCGTGCCTACACAGGACGCCATCTCCAGCCTCTTCCACGCTGCCCCATCCCCCTCCATTACCCACTTGTGTATCATCGCCACATTGGCAGCCCAGTAATACCCACACAGATTACAGTAAGAAGTCTTCCAACACCAGGTTAAAGTCCAACAGGTTTGTTTCGATATCACTAGCTTTTGGAGCACTGCTCCTTCCTCAGGTGAATGAAGAGGTAGATTCCAGAAACATATATATATATATAGACAAATTCAAAGATGCAAGACAATGCTTAGAATGCGAGCATTTGCAGTTAATTAAGTGTTTACAGCACACTAGTGCGGCCTCAACTGGGACCTGGGATTCATGTCGCATTACATTCATCCCCCACCATCTGCTCTGGGCTTGCGAAATCCTACCAACTGTCCTGGCTTGAAACAATTCACACCTCTTTAACCTGGGGTTACCCCTATCTCTGGATCTGTAAAGACTTAATTAACTGCAAATGCTCGCATTCTAAGAATTGTCTTGCATCTTTGAATTTGTCGATATATGTTTCTGGAATCTACCTCTTCATTCACCTGAGGAAGGAGCAGTGCTCCGAAAGCTAGTGATATCGAAACAAACCTGTTGGACTTTAACCTGGTGTTGTAAGACTTCTTACCGTGCTCACCCCAGTCCAATGCCGGCATCTCCTCACAGATTAGGTAACGCTAACCCTCCTCTGTCCCTACTCCGCTCCAGAAACATCCTTCTCACCCTCGGGGTCTTTTTCGCCCACACGAATCCCATGATACTCCTACTGACCCGCTTAAAAAAGGCCTTGGGGATCAGGATGGGGAGGAACTGGAATATAAAAAGGAACCTTGGGAGCACCGTCATCTTCATCGACTGTAACCTACCCGCCAAGGAGAGTGGCAGCATATCCCACCTTTTAAACTCCTCCTCCATCTGCTCCACCAGCCTCGTCAAGTTGAGCTTATGTCGGGGCCCCCAGCTCCTGGCCACCTGGATCCCCAGATACCGAAAACTCCTTTCCGCCCTCTTCAGTGGAAGCTCGTCTATCCCCCTTCCCTGGTTCCCTGGGTGTACCACGAAGAGCTCGCTCTTCCCCACGTTGAGCTTGTACTCGGAAAAGTCCCCAAACTTCCTGAGGATCTGCATCACCTCGGGCATCCCCCCCACTGGGTCCGCCACATACAGTAACAGGTCATCGGCATGCAACGAAACCCGGTGTGTGTCCCCGGACCAGCCCCCTCCAGTTCCTGGACTCCCTTAGAGCCGTAGCCAAAGGCTCAATTGCCAATGCAAATAGCAAGGGGGATCGGGGGCACCCCTGCCTCGTCCCCCGGTACAGCCGAAAGTATTCCGACCTCCTCCGATTCGTGGCCACATTCGCCACCGGGGCTTTGTAAAGTACCCTAACCCAACTAATGAACCCCTCCCTGAACCCAAACTTCTTCAACACTTCGCAGAGATACCCCCACTCCACCCTATCGAAGGCCTTCTCCGTGTCCATCACCGCCACTATCTCCGCCGCCTCCTCCACTGTAGGCATCATGATTACGTTTAGGAGCCTCCGCACATTGGTATTCAACTGCCTTCCCTTAACAAAACCCGTCTGGTCCTCGTGAATCACCCCCGGGACACAGTCCTCAATTCTGGTAGCCAACACCTTCGCTAACAACTTTGCATCCACGTTGAGGAGAGAGATTGGCCAATACGACCCACACTGTAATGGGTCCTTGTCCCGCTTCAAAATCAGCGCCCTGGACATCGTCGGGGCTAGGGGCCCCCCCTCCCTCGCCTCATTGAAAGTCCTCACTAATATAGGGCCCAGCAGATCCATGTACTTCCGGTAAAACTCCACCGGGAACCCATCTGGCCCGGTGCCTTCCCCGCCTGCATACTCCCCAACCCCTTAGTCAGCTCCTCCAGCCCTACCGGTGCCCCAAGCCCAGCCTCCTGCTCCATCTCCACCCTCGGGAGCCTGAGTCGATCCAAAAATCGCCCCCCCCCCCCCCCCTCTCCTCCATCGGGGGCTCAGACCTATACAGCCCCTCATAAAAGTCTCTAAATACCCCATTTATTCCCACCGCACTCCGCACCGTGTTCCCCCCCTTTATCCCTAACTCCCCCAATCTCCCTCTCTGCCTCCCGCTTCCGAAGCTGGTGTGCCAACATCCGGCTGGCCTTCTCCCCGAACTCGTACACCGCCCCTTGCGCTTTCCTCCACTGCACCTCTGCCTTCTTGGTGGTCAACCGGTCGAACTCGGCCTGGAGGATTCGTCGCTCCTTGAGTAGTCCCTCCTTGGGGACCTCTGCATACCTCCTATCCACCCTTAACATCTCCCCCACCGATCCCTCCCTCTCTCTCCTCTCCTCCTTCTCCTTGTGGACCCTAGTGGAGATTAGCTCTCCCCTAATCACTGCCTTCAGCGCCTCCCAGACCACCCCCACCTGCACCTCCCCATTATCGTTAGCCTCTAGATAGCTTTCAATGCACCCCCGGATCCGCCCGCTCACCACCTCATCTGCCAGCAAGCCCACATCCAGGCGCCACAGCGGGGGCTGGTCCCTCTCCTCCCCTAGCTCCAGCTCCACCCAATGCGGGGCATGGTCTGAGATGGCTATGGCTGAATGCTCCGTGCCTCCACCCTCGGAATTAGCGCCCTGCTCATAACGAAGAGGTCTAATGCGCCGGGTTTTGAGGGTTATGCCTTGTGCAGCTCAGTGTGTCCCTAACCAAGAAAAGGATGCACAGATTCTTCCTGGAGGTGGAGGACAGGTGTGAGCGGGGTTAGGGGGGCCTGGCCAACCAAACCCACATGTTCTGGTCCTGCCCCAGACTCGATGGATTCTGGACAGCCTTCTTTGAGGCCATGTCCAGAGTTGTGGGGTTTAGATGGAGCCATGTCCGCTTGTGGCAGTCTTTGGGGTGTCAGAGTTTCCAGAGTCCTTCACGGGCAAAGGGGCAGATGCCTGGCCTTCATCTCGCTGATCTCTGAGGTGTGATTCCACAACACGTGGAGAAGCTTTACCAACCTTTTTGAGGACCTGTTTGTAACCAGTAACTGGGGAGGAGCATGACTCTTCCCATCACGATAAATATAAATAAAATGTTTTCTGTGTAACTATGTATACCACTAAGTAAGACGATCACGAAGACGACCTGATATATATGCTGTTGATGTGATTGCTGTTCAAGTTCTGTTGCTTTTTTTTCTTTTTGTGTTGTGTAAATCTTGATATTGTGGGATTTTTAATACTTTTTTAAAAAAGAAAAGAAATGGAACAGCCTTCAGCATGCTGATTGAGAAATCTGCCAATGGGTTCTCTATCGCTGCCTGACACAAACCTGACTTCACTAGGCAATAAACGCATTGGATTCCTACAATTCCACGTGCTATAATAATGGCTTATGGGACCAGAGCCATTTGCTAACCATGCAAGCTTGATGCTGAAATAGGGCACATCAAAGGCATCCTGTGGGATAATGGCTACCCCAATCCGACCATTGCTCGCTGTATTTCGAGCAAAATCATGAATGGGCCGAAGGCTGCCACTTCGGTTCTGAAACGTCTCTGCCTACCTCAGATTACCCTGGAAGGGTGAGGTGTCTCAAAGATTTGAGCAATAGGTAAAGCTAGCAGTTTCTTTTTCAAAAAAATATATATTTATTAAAGTTTTTTAACACAATTTTTCACCCTTACAAACAATACCCCCCCCCACCCTTGTAACAAAATAGCAAGAAATCGCACATAGCAAGATATATACATGGTAAAACGATATGTTACATAGCTTTGTACACTGGCTCTCTCCCGCACGTGCCAGTTTCCCAAATCCTTCATGTTTTCTCTTGCTCATCCACCTGCCCCCCCCCCCCCCCCCCCCCCCCCCCCCCCCCCTGGGTTGCTGCTGCTGCTGACCGACCTTCCTCTAACGCTCCGCGAGATAGTCTAGGAACGGTTGCCACCGCCTGTAGAACCCCTGCACAGACCCTCTCAAGGCAAACTTTATCCTCTCCAGCTTAATGAACCCAGCCATGTCGTTTATCCAGGCCTCCACGCTGGGGGGCTTCGCTTCCTTCCACATTAGCAAGATCCTTCGCCGGGCTACTAGGGACGCAAAGGCCAGAATGCCGGCCTCTTTCTCCTCCTGCACTCCGGCTCGTCCACTACTCCAAATATTGCTGGCCCCCAGCTTGGCTTGACCCGGACTTTCACCACCTGAGATATTGCTCCCGCCACTCCTCTCCAGAACCCCTCCAGTGCCGGGCATGACCAAAACATATGGACATGGTTCGCCGGACTCCCTGAGCACCTTCCACATCTGTCCTCTACCCCAAAGAACCGACTCGACCTCGCCCCCCTCAAGTGCGCTCTATGAACCACCTTAAATTGTATCAGGCTGAGCCTGGCACACGAGGAGGAGGAATTAACCCTACCTAGGCATCAGCCCATAACCCCTCCTCAATCTCCTCCCCCAGCTCCTCCTCCCATTTACCCTTCAGCTCCTCTACCAGCGCTTTCCACTCTTCTTTCATCTCCTGGTATATTGCCGACACCTTGCCTCCCCGGCCCATACACCCGAGATCACCCTGTCTTGAATTTCTTGTGCCGGGAGCAACGGGAATTCCCTCACCTGTCGCCTCACAAACTCCCTCACCTGCATGTATCTAAAAGCATTTCCCGGGGGTATCTCAAACCTCTCCTCCAGTGCCCCTAGGCTCGCAAACGTCCCATTAATGAACAGGTCCCCCATTCTTCTAATCCCCGCCCGATGCCAGCTCTGAAACCCCCCGTCCATCCTCCCCGGGACAAACCGGTGGTTACCCCTGATCGGGGACCACACCGAGGCTCCCATTGCACCCCTGTGCCGTCTTCACTGGCCCCAGATCCTTAGCGTTGTCGCCACCACCGGGCTCGTGGTACACTTTGACGGCGGGAGCGGCAGCGGTGCCGTCACCAACGCCCCCAGTCTTGTTCCTTTACAGGACGCCATCTCCACCCTCTTCCATGCCACCCCCTCTCCCTCCATCACCCATTTGCGGATCATCGCCACATTTGCTGCCCAGTAGTAGCACCCTAGGTTTGGCAGCGCCAACCCTCCTCGGTCCCTACTGCGTTCCAGGAACCCTCTCCTTACCCTCGGGGTCCTATTCGCCCACACAAACCCCATAATACTCCTACCTACTCTCTTAAAAAAGGCTTTGGTGATCACGATGGGAAGGCACTGAAACACAAAAAGAAACCTCGGAAGGACCACCATTTTGACCGACTGCCCTCTACCCGCTAGCGAGAGCGGTAACATGTCCCATCTTTTGAAGTCCTCCTCCATCTGCTCCACCAACCTCGTCAGATTCAGTTTATGTAGGGCCCTCAACTCCTGGCTATCTGGATCCCCAGGTACCGAAAGCTCCCCTCCGCCTTCCTCAGCGGTAGATCCCCTATCCCCCTTTCTTGGTCCCCTGCCTGTACTACAAAAAGCTCACCCTTCCCTACATTGAGCTTATAGCCTGAAAAATCCCCAAACTCCCTTAGAGTCTGCATGACCTCCACCATCCCCTCCACTGGATCCGCCACATACAGCAACAGGTCATCCGCATAAAGCGACACCCGATGCTCTTGTCCCCCTCGGACCACCCCCCTCCATTTCCTAGACTCCCTCAATGACATGGCCAAGGGTTCGATCGCCAATGCAAACAACGGGGGACAGGGGGCACCCCTGCCTCGTCCCTCGGTACAGCTGAAAGTACTCCGACCTCCGCCGGTCCGTCACTACACTCTCCACCGGGGCTCTGTAAAGGAGCTTAACCCAACTGATAAACCCTCCCCCGAACCCAAACCTACGCAGCACTTCCCAGAGGTACTCCCACTCTACTTGGTCAAAGGCCTTCTCCGCGTCCATAGCTGCCACTATCTCCGCCTCTCCCTCCTCCGATGGCATCATTATCACATTTAAGAGCCGCCGCACATTGGTGTTTAGTTGCCTGCCCTTTACAAATCCCGTCTGGTCCTCGTGGATCACCCCGGGACACAGTCCTCTATCCTCGTAGCCAGCACTTTTGCCAGCAACTTAGCATCCACGTTGAGGAGCGAGATCGGCCTGTACGATCCACATTGCAGTGGGTCCTTGACCCGCTTTAGGATCAAAGAAATCATCGCCTCCGACATTGTCGGGGGTAGGGTCCCTTCCTCTCTTGCCTCATCAAAGGTCCTCACTAGTAGCGGGGCCAACAGGTCTACGTACCTCCTGTAGAACTCCACTGGGAACCCGTCCGGTCCCGGGGCCTTCCCCGCCTGCATGCTTCCCAAACCCTTGCTCAGCTCGTCCAACCCAATTGGTGCCCCAAAACCAGCCACCTCTTGCTCCTCCACCCTCGGGAATCTCAGTTGGTCTAGGAATCGTCTCATCCCCTCTTTCCCCCGCTGGGGGCTGGGATCTGTACAGCTCCTCATAGAAGGCCTTGAATACCTCATTTATTTTTGTCGCACTCCGCACCGTGGCTCCCCTTCCATCCTTGACTCCCCCTATTTCCCTCGCTGCCATCCTCTTACAGAGCTGGTGTGCCAGCATCCGGCTCGCCTTTTCCCCATACTCATAGGTCGCCCCCTGCGCCTTCCTCCACTGTGCCTCTGCCTTCCCTGTGGTCAACAGATCAAACTCCGCCTGGAGACGTTGTCTTTCCCCAAGTAATCCCTCCTCGGGGGCCTCTGCGTATCTCCTGTCCACTCTTAAAATCTCCCCCACTAGCCTCTCCCTTTCCATGCCCTCTGTCTTCTCCCTATGAGCCCTGATGGAGATTAGCTCTCCCCTGATCACCGCCTTCAACGCCTCCCATACCAGCCCCATCCGCACCTCCCCATTGTCGTTGGCCTCCAAGTACCTTTCGATGCACCCCCTCACCTTCCCGCACACCACCTCATCTGCCAGCAGTCCCACATCCAGCCGCCACAACGGGCGTTTGTCCCTCTCCTCTCCCAGCTCCAGTTCCACCCAGTGCGGGGCGTGGTCCGAAACGGCTATGGCCGAATACTAAGTTCCCTCCACTTTCGGGATGAGCGCCCTGCCCAGGACAAAAAAATCTATTCGGGAGTAGGCTTTGTGCAGGTGGGAGAGAAAAGAAAATTCCCTGGCCTGCGGCCTGGCAAACCTCCACTGGTCCACTCTCCCCATCTGATCCATAAACCCCCTAAGCATCTGGCCGTCGCCGGCCTCTTTCCAGTCCTCGATCTGGAACGGTCCAGTGCTGGGTCCAACACCGTATTGAAGTCCCCACCCATTATCAGGCCTCCTACCTCCAGGTCCGGAATGCGCCCCAACATGCGCTTCATGAATCCAGCATCATCCCAGTTTGGGGCGTATACATTTACCAACACCACCCACGTCCCCTGCAACTTACCGCTCACCATCCCATATCGCCCTCCGTTATCCACTACGATATTCTTGGCCTCAAATGACACCCGCTTCCCCACCAATATTGCCACCCCTCTATTCTTCGCGTCCAGCCCCGAATGGAATACCTGTCCTACCCATCCCTTTCTTAACCTGACCTGGTCCGCCACCTTCAGATGTGTCTCTTGGAGCATGACCACGTCTGCCTTCAGTCCCTTTAAGTGCGCGAACACTTGGGCCCTCTTCACCGGCCCGTTCAGGCCCCTCATGCTCCACGTTATCAGCCGGATTGGAGGGGCTCTCAGCCCCCCCCCCAGCTGACTAGCCATCTCCTTTTCTAGGCCAGTCCCGTGTCCGCGCCGCCCTCACCCTCCAGTCCCCCAGCCGGGAGACCCCCGCCCCGACCACCTCTTCTGTGTCCCATTCCCTTTCGGCCAGTGCAGCAGCAACCCTTTTCCCCCCCCCCCCCCATATCACTCCCGTAAGTCTGCTGACCCCGGCTTCCCCCGCCGTCCCATTGACCTCCCCGTGTGGGAGTCTCCCAATCCGTGTGCGTTCCTCCATCCCCCTTCCCGCCTTTCTTCCCTAGCCCAGGAAAAACCCCCGCGCTTTCCTAAGCCTACCCCGCCCCCTCTGGCGCAGCTCCTGTCTCTCTTGTCTCTCTCCCCCAGCCCATGTAACATTTCCTGCGCGTGATTGACCCCCTATATACAACAACCATCAAACATCTCCCCCCCCCCCCCCCCCCCCCCCAACCCTCTCAAACCCTCAGTTTGAGTCCAACTTTTCGGTTTGAATGAAGGTCCACGCCTCTACAGGCGTTTCGAAATAATGGTGTTGACCCTTGTGCGTGACCCACAGTCGCTCTGGCTGCAGCATTCCAAATCTCACTCCTTTCCGGTGCAACACCGCCTTGGCCCGGTTGAAACCCGCTCTCCTCTTTGCAACCTCTGTGCTCCAATCCGGGTATATTCGGATCTCTGCATTGTCCCACTTGCTGCTCCGCTCCTTGTTGGCCCATTTCAGGACCCTCTCTCTGTCCGTGAAACGGTGAAATCTCACCACCATCGCCCTTGGCGGCTCATTTGCCTTGGGCCTCCTCGCCAGCACCCGATGTGCCCCATTCAGCTCCAGCGGCCTCGAAGGGGCCTCCGCGCCCATCATCGCCTCGAGCATCGTGCTCGCGTATGCCCCGGCATCGGGCCCCTCCACTCCTTCAGAGAGACCCAGGATCCGCAGGTTCTTTCTCCTCGACCTGTTCTCCAGGTCTTCGAGTCTTCCCGCCCACCTCTTGTGCAGCGCCTCGTGCTCCTCCACTCTCACCGCCAGGCCCAAGATCTCGTCCTCATTCTCACTGACTCTTTTCTGCACCTCCTGGATCTTTACCTCGTGGGCCTTCTGGGTCATCCCTAGTCCTTCAATTGCCGACAACATAGGCGCCAGCATCTCCTTCCGCAGCTCCTCGAAGCAGCGCTTGATGAACTCCTGCAGCTCCGGCCCACACTCCGCTTTGTCCCCGGCCGCCGCCATTTTGCTTTTTTTCCCTCGCTTCTCCCACTGCTCCAATGCTGCTTTTTTGGCCGTTTCACTTCTGGTCTGGTCCATAAAAGTTGAAGGGGGACCTCTCTCTTCTCTTCGCCACGGGTTGTCTTCAAAAAAATTTCCGTTGGGATGCTCTAAAGAGCCCGAAAGTCCTTGCTAGCGGGAGCTGCCGAATCGTGCGGCTTAGCTCCGCATAGCCGCAACCGGAAGTCAAACTAGCAGTTTCACACAGCTTGAGTGGGGTGCTCTTTCCAAGGGCCGGTGCAGTCTTAAGGGGCCGAATGGCCTCCTGCAATGTAAATTCTATGATTCCTTGATACATATATTCACACACAGGACCCTGTCCTTTGCAGACAGTCATTGCATTTTTTCAACTAAACGAAAGCTTCAGGAACAGCCATTTCCTGAATCATTCCTCATAGTGATGCCTTGACCAACCAGAGTTGAACTGTCATTTCCCTCTATGTGGCTGCAAATAAATGCCTGAACCTTTTCTAAATGCCTGGGACCAAAGACTTCCCAATACAGGCAGTGTGAGGTGTTTATTGATTTATCAAGAGAGCCTAATAATTGCTCATTGTTAACAATCTTAAGGGAAAATGTCTTCATTAACATATGAACCATTTTTCATCCGTGTTTTTTTTCTGGACTTGTGTGGATGCACTTTGCTTAAAACTAATTTTTGAGGACAGCCTTTTCCAAATTATTTAAGTGGTCAAAATCAATCCAGAAAAGTGAGAAGTGCCTTAATTATCCTCCTGAAAACCATGCTCCTTTACCATCACTGTCACTCTTCCCTTTCTTGTCATGGGCCGTTTACCTAAATCCTCTGCATAACAGGTCATTAAATGAATTGGCTGTTCCACTCTGGTTCCTTGAAGACTAGGATTTTCAGTACTGTGTGCTTGCACAGAGCTCTGGCCATTCCAGTTACCACTGGGCTTGGTTTTGATATGGTCTTTAAATAAGGTTGTGGGTTATAAAAAATTGATTAGCATCTCACCTGTTTCAGGCATCCCTCTTTTTTGCTTCTATTTCTAGATCAGGAACTGTATGTCTAGATGTAATTAACCAAACGTGGACAGCTCTTTATGGTGAGTAGCCTTTTTTAAAAAGGGAATTCTAAATCCATCCTTCCTTTTTACTGGTTGTGAGCTGTAATCCTGCATTAAGTGGAGCTAGGTTTGACTGTTGAAATGGGAGCAAAGTGAATGTCAGTGTTTTTCTGCAATGTGTAGTTGATCTTGCTTGTGTTCCCAAGCTCAATGAGCCAGTCACACGCAGGATCTAAAGCTGACTCAGCAAAAGGAAAGATTGAAGCGTGACATATTACTCAGAACCCTGAGAGCCTGATTAGGGACAAAGTTGATTGAACAGAAATTTTGTGTCTTTAAGTTACTTTTTTGGCCGATAAGCAGAATATGGCCTAGACTGTTGATCACATAGTAAAAGAGCATGGACAATTGAGTGCCTTTAGTCAATCAGGAAAATGAAAGAATAATTGTTGATGCATATTATTGTGAAATGGATTGATGCAACAAGTAACCCCCACCCCAATCTGCAGCAGTAGTTTACAATGGTGGACTGCAAGTCCCCAGATTTTTCCATCTAGATTTATGAAATCCTAATAATGGTACTGGATTTAAATACAGGTGAATATGCATCATCCCTTGTACTGACAAGTTAGTAAAATGGTTGAAGAAATTAACAGCTGGATGAAGGAGAGTGAAGTTGCAAAGCAAGGTAGAAGGACGGTAGCATTGTGGATAGCACAATTGCTTCACAGCTCCAGGGTCCCAGGTTCGATTCCGGCTTGGGTCGCTGTCTGTGCGGAGTCTGCACATCCTCCCCGTGTGTGCGTGGGTTTCCTCCGGATCCTCCGGTTTCCTCCCACAGTCCAAAGATGTGCAGGTTAGGTGGATTGGCCATGATAGATTGCCCTTAGTGTCCAAAATTGCCCTTCGTGTTGGGTGGGGTTACTGGGTTATGGGGATAGGGTGGAGGTGTTGACCTTGGGTAGGGTGCTCTTTCCAAGAGCCGGCGCAGACCCGATGGGCCGAATGGCCTCCTTCTGCACTGTAAATTCTATGAAAGTGATGAATTAATCTAGCCTGTTTACTCTGAGATGGATTTGAGGAGATTTTTGATCTACTTGTATGGTGGATTCATATTCACTGTAGATGATGCTGAAGCTTTCCGTAAACTTATTTAATCATCAGACCTGCGTTCATATGAATTTCTGCATCCTGCTGATATTCCCAAGTGGCTGTTTAGATAAAAGTTAAATTGCAATGAGAAATGGCACCATTGAATGTAGATAATTGTGCAGCAATTCAGGTTGGTAAAGAAATATTAGTTAATAAGTGGGAGTTCATTACAAAAAGCACTTTTTGGATTTGATGTTTTATCTTTTCACTGAAAATATCAACCATTGTGAACCTGTTTGAAGCTGAGCTACAGGGGGATGCATTTGGTTAAGAGCGTTGTAATTTTTCTAATTAATTGAAAAGGCTATATTTTAATGTTCTGACTATGAGGGAAGATAAAGGCTTGGACATAGCTGTCAAACATTATCTTTGGAGAAGTCAACCGGGCATGATCAAGATTTGTTAAAATGCTGAGAAGAAGCGATAATATGAATATAAAGTGATCAACATAACTTGCAATCACAGCCCTGGAGCACACAGTACTAAAGTGGCAAGCAGCTTGCAAAGAAGGGATATTGAGATTCTTTAAATTGTGATAGATATTTAAAATAAACAACCATTAAAAATAGATTTTGTTTTTGAGAGAGAAATCAGTGCAGTTCCAGCACCTGGTTTTGAAAGCAGTTGAAGCTCTAGGATAATTATAGATGGAAGAAATATTCTAACAAAGGTTGATTCGGTTTTAGCATTGGGATGCCACCTGTGAATGAAACCTCTTATGGTTTTGGGGGGGGGGGGGGGACTCTTTTGTGTACCTCTTTGTGTCTTGCTAAATGGCACATACGGGCCTTGAAGAGGTTCATCAGAAGCCCAAGTAAAGGGATACTCTTGACAATCATTGTCAGTTACTAACTAGAGAAGTTCCATCATTAATCTGCATTATGTGTTAAATGTTTCTCTCTGCGCTTGCTGGATCTCAGAAACCTGAGCAACTTGCTTTCTGGGAAGACCAGAAATCATTTTCTGGATTAAATAGGCCTAAATGCATTTTAATCAAGCTTCTGCATAAAAAGCTGTTTGATTCCAAAAGAAAGGCGTCTCTGTGTGCCAAGCAGCAAATAAAAAGTGAAGTGTTAGAGTTCTGCCAGAATTGAACAGCTCATGACTGTTCGCACATTGATGTCTCTGCTATTTGCTGCATTACCAGTGTCTAATTTACATGAAGCTTTTATCATCCCTCTATGATCTTTGAATTACAAGTCAAGATAGTTAATGAACAGTGCAGCTGAGTATTTATCATACTTGGGCAAGTTTTACCAACATCTGATTTGCTTTTACCTGAACAGTAAATGTGACTTGGTTCGGATTTGCTATCTGGTTGGGTGTTGACCAGCAATGTGACTGTCCTTTAAATTGATGCGACTGGATAAATTTAAATGGGGGTAGGATACTTTCTTTCCAATGTGGTGTGTTGAAAGGAGATTTAAACACAGCCACCAGCTAGTTCCAATTCGAGCAAAAGCTATACGGCAGCCATAGTATTATCAGTTTTCTGTACTTCCAATTTCTCTGGTGTCATTGAGCAGTAATTAATGTACAGCATATGGGTCTACTCACGAGTTTTTTGAATCCGTGAAATGCCTGATTTCATCTAGTGATGAATTAATACAGTGGACACTGACCATTTGACCTATTGTGACTGTGCTAGCTCTTTGGTTGAAGTATCCAACGATGCTACTCTCCTCATTCCCCAAAGTCCTGCAAATTATTTCCTTCATAGTTCTTCAATTTGTGTTTCAATGTTATGATTGAATCTGCTTCCACCATCCTTTCCGACTGTGCATTCCAGATCATTGGTTTTGTGTTGTGTTTTACTATTCTGTTACCTTTATATTTTTCTGCCTTTACAATGAGGTATGCAAATATTTTACATTCTCAGCTATCTGTATTATAATCAATCGTTCATGTCAGTTGTTCAAATTCCTCTCCAGAGATTTGTGTGCAAAATTCAAGCTGACACTCCAATGCAGTGCTGATTTTTAACCAGGGGCCGTGTCTGCCTTCAGCTGACCGTTAAAGATGCCATGCCTTTATTTGAAGAGGAGTAGGGGAGTTGTCAATGTCCTGGCCAATATGTATTCTTCAACTAATGTCACTTAAACTGGCCAATTTGCTGTTCATGGGAATTTGCTATGTATAAATCAAGGGCAGCACGGTAGCATTGTGGATAGCACAATTGCTGCACAGCTCCAGGGTCCCAGGTTCGATTCTCAGCTTGGGTCATTGTCTGTGCGGAGTCTGCACATCCTCCCCGTGTGTGCGTGGGTTTCCTCCGGGTGCTCCGGTTTCCTCCCACAGTCCAAAGATGTGCAGGTTAGGTGGATTGGCCATTATAAATTGCCCTTAGTGTCCAAAATTGCCCTTAGTGTTGGGTGGGGTTACTGGGTCATGGGGATAGGGTGGAGGTGTTGACCTTGGGTAGGGTGCTCTTTCCAAGAGCCGGTGCAGACTCGATGGGCCGAACGGCCTCCTTCTGCACTGTAAATTCTATGTTAATAAATCAGCTGCTGCTTTTCCTACGCTTCAAAAGGGCTTTGTTAATTTATGAAAGGTGCCAAAGAATTGCAAGTCTTCTCCTTTCCCTCACTTTCTCCTGTTGGAAATTTCAAGAATCTGTTGCACTTTTTCAGATTCTGTTCTGTGATCTTCGTGCATTCCCACTACCTCCTATCCTGACTGGTCCTTCAAACCTTGTGTCAACCCTTCCACAATTATAAATAAAAGCAAGATTTCCACCTTCAAAAGAAAATCTGATGCATAATGATCAAGAGCAGATGTGAATTATGCATCACTGCGCACCTCTAACTGTCAAATTAGGAACACAAGTTAAAATAAGTTACCGTCAAGAGTACATGAATATCAAACCCAAAATTCAAATGCCACAAAAACCATAGAAAATTGTAGCTGGGATCATCTTAAATTTGTTCATCCAGAGAGATCCTAATGGCTCCCCCAGAGAGCATTCTATTGAATCTTTAATCATTCCAGGATTTTCACTGAAATATTCTTTTGGGGTATCCATTTCACATATACATCAGTCTGTAGATGAAGAATTTTAAGATAATTGTGGCCTTTACTACTTTGAACCTTTTTGTTAGTTTTGCAACTTTTGTAATATTCTAAATTTACCTTTATCGCGCACTACCCTCCACACCTCTTAAGGTTGCCTTTCTATTGTCCTCTTGGCAATGCGGCCTGTCCTCTAACTTCTGATACTAAAAATCCGTTTCATTGTTTTTTTTAATGCACTGCCTTCAATGTTTGAATATCTCCTTTGTTTCTGAGCAACCAGAGCTCAACATACTATTCAAGGTGTGGGACAGATCAAAGAACAAAGAAAGGTTCGGTAGAGGAACAGGCCCTTCGACCCTCCAGGCCTCTGCTGATCATGATGCCCTAACTTTTTTTTTTAAAAAAACTTCTGCCCTTACTCGGTCCGTATCACTCTATTTCTTCCCTATTCATGTGCCCATCCAGATGCCTCATAAATGTTGTTAATGTGCCTGTTTCCACCACATACTCTGGCAGTGCGTTCCAGGCACCCACCATTCTCTGCGTGAAAAGCGTATCCTGCACATCTCCCTTAAACTTTCCCCCTCACCTTGAACATGGGCCCCATTTTAATTGACACTTCCACCCTTGGAAAAAGCCTCTGACTATCCACCCTGTCTATGTCTGTCATAGTTTTGTAGACCTCTGTCAGGTCTCCCCTCAGCTTCCATCTTTCCAGTGAAAACAATCTAGTTTATTTAACCTCTCCTCATAGCCAACACCCTCAAGACCAGGCAACATCCTGGTGAGCCACCTTTGCAGTCTCTCCAAAGCTTTCACGTCCTTCTGATAATGTGGTGACCAGAACTGCACGCAATACTCCAAATGCGGCCTAACCAAGGTTTTATATAGTTGTAACATAGAATCATAGAATTTACAGTGTAGATGGAGGCCATACGGCCCATGCAGTCTGCACCGGCCCTTGGAAAGAGCATCCTATTTAAGCCCACACTTGCACCCTATCCCCATAACATAGTAACCCCACATAACCTTTTTGGACACTAAGGGCAATTTAGCATGGCCAATCCACCTAACCTTCACATTTGGATTGTGGGAGGAAATAGGAGCACCCAGTGGAAATCCACGCAGACATGGGGAGAATGTACAGACTCCACACAGGCAGTGACCCAAGCTGGAAATCTAACCTGTGACCCTGGAGTAGTGAAGTAACAGTGCTAACCACTGTGCTACCATACCAGCCCAAATCTCCAGATTTCTCAACTCTTGCACTTGATGCCCCGGCTGATGAATGCAAGCAATCCATATGCCACCTTAATCACTTGGTCACCTGTGTTGACACTTTTCAGGAACTGTGGACCTGCACGCCCAGATCCCTCTGTATGTTAATGTTCCTAAAGGTTCTGCCATTTACAGTGTAATTCATACCTAGATTTGGTCCTCCAAAATGCATCACCTTGCATTTGTCCGGATTAAACTCCATCTGCCATTTCATGCCCAAGTCTCCAATCTATCTGTATCCTTTTGCATTTCCTGACAATCCTCGGCACTATCACCAACTCCGTGTCATCCGTAAACTTACTAATCAGACCACCCACATCATTTATATAGACTACAACAACAGAGGGTTCAGCACTGATCCCTGCGGAACATCACTAGCTACATATCTTCATTCTGAAAAACACCCTTCCATCTCTGCTCTCCGTCTCCTATAACCAAGCCAGTTCTGTATCCATCTAGCCAGCCCACCATAAATCCCAGATGATTTTAGTTTTTATACCAGTCTGCCATGTGGAACCTTGTTGAAAGTCTTACTGAAGTCTATATAAACTACATCCACAGCTCTTCCCTCATCAATTTTCTTTGTCACCGCTTCAAAAAACTCAATCAAGTTGGTGAGACGTGACCTTCCCTGTACAAAACCATGCTGCCTGTCATTAACTAGTCCATTTTCCTCCAAATGTGCATATATCCTGTCCCTCAGCATCTTTTCCAAAAGCTTCCCCACCACTGATGTCTGACTCACTAGTCTATAATTTGTTGGATTGTCCCTGCTTCCTTTCGCAAACAAGGGGATAACATTGGCTATTCTCCAGTCTTCTGGAGCCTTGCCTGTGGTGAAAGAGGATGTGAAGATATCTGTTAAGGCCCCAGCTATTTCTCCCCGTGCCTCCTGCAACAACCTACGATTACTCAGAGTAAGGCATACTTTGATCGAGGTTTCCTCTAGCTTGTGTCACACTGCTTGATCATTTAATTCAACATTCATTGACTTTATTGATTGCTGCACTGCATTGATTGAACGTTGAACCTTGGTCTCATCCAGCTTAATTATTCGTGGGTTGCATGCTTTGCCTATTTTCCCTTTCTACATGCATTACTTTGGATTGGCATTCAATGTCATCTGCCCCAAAATTTATTTTGTCCAACTCCTTTGGTAATTTGAGTTGCTTCTGATGCCATTGGCCCTCGTGTGGTATCAGCAGATTTAAACAATTTGCTTTTGAGTTTGAGCCCAGGTCATTTAGGTTCGTGCTGAACACTGGTAATACAGCAACTTAATTCTTTCCATCTTAGTAAAGTTGTTCCAACAATGACCTCAGTTTGTTTGGAAGGTGGGAGAAAAATTCCAACTGACTTTAAGGAGCCTGATTGCATGAGAGAGCTGAGCTATCATTAATAGAGTCATTAAAACCCAGGAGTGATCAGGCATCTGTGTTAATTCAATTCCTTTACGTTGCCAGCTGGCTATCTGCAATCTGACTCAGTTCTTCCAGATGATCATCTTCAGTATCCCTCACCAAAGTCTCAAACGTTTTTCTCAGTTTGATAATTTGAGGATTTATCTCATGGAATCCATAGAGTCCCTACAGTGCAGGAGGCCATTCTGCCCATTCAGTTTATACCAACCCTCGCAAAAGGCACCCTACTTAGGCTCATTCCCCCACCCTATTCCTGTAACCCCACCTCGGGGCAATTTAGCATAGCCGACCCACCTAACCTGCACATCTTTGGACTGTGGGAGGAAACCAGAGCACCAGGAGGAAACCCACACAGACATGGTAAGAATGTGCCAACTTCACACAGTCACCCAAGGTCAGAATCGAACCTGAGTCTCTGGCGCTGTGAGGCAGCAGTGAAAGCCACTGTGCTGCCCTATCTCATGTCCAGTTTATTTTTATTGGAACATTTGCTTCATTCCAACGTCGCGCTTTCCCTGAGGTCAAATAGCCTGTCTGCGGACAGAATAATCCCTCACATAAAGAATTGCAACTAGGACATGGTTGCCATTACATGTCCTGGCATGAGCTGATGCTTTCAGGCGATGGCAATGAAGCTGAAAGGGCTTGTAACCATTAAAAAGATTGTATACTAGGGTGCATTCTAGCTTTCCAATTTGCCTGTCTTTTCTTTCATAACCTGATTGCAAAAATATTCTTAAAACTAGCAGATTAATATTTCCATAAGTGTAAGGTTTTCCCTGGCCGTGTAAACCTACAATGGAAAAGGCCAGTGAAAACGAGGAGTTTTCACTACCACCTGAAGTCTGAAGAGGGAGACAAAACTCTATAGAGTAGGAGAGAGGCACAGATGCAGTTGTAATTTATTTTATATTTGTAGCTGTGAACACATACCATGGGATATTGCTTATTATTAATGGTGCTCTCAGTACAATACTAAGTGGTCTCTATGTTTTGAGGCTTACAGGGCATTGGAAGGGTCACATCTCTAATGTTGTGTTCAGTTTGGTCTCCTTATTTAAGAAAAGAATGTAAATGTGTTGGAGGCAGTTCAGAGGAGGTTTACTGGGTGATACTTGGAATGAGCAGGTTGTCTTAGGAGGAAAGGTTAGACAGACTGGGCTTGTTTCCACTGGAGTTTGGAAGAGTGAGGGTTGACTTGATTGATGAATATATGAATGGTGTTGACGAGGTGGACGTGGAAAGGATGTTGCCTCTTGTGGATTAGTCCAGAACTAGGGAGCACTGTTTCAAAATTGAGGTTCATCCTTTTCGGACAAAGATGAGGAAAAATATTTTGAGCATCGCTTTATCTGGAGGCCAGGAAAAAGCTGTTTCCTATTGGTGAATTTAAATATTCCGAATTCTGCTTTTACCAATCCACTCCGTCTTCAATTCTTTGAGAGTTTAAATGAGCTGAGACCCGTGAAGTTTCAGAAAGGGTTGTGATGGGAGTGGTGCAGTGCATCGGGTGACATACCTTTTATTTGGGGTGGCCCATTATTGTGTGGGTCGTTGCACTTGCATAGTTGTCTGCAGTCACTGGCTTAACAACCTGTGTGCTTAAAAATTAGACACCATAGCCCTATGGATGTGATGGCCCTAGCTGTTGGAATAGTTGGGTTTTGACTAGCTAAATTCCAGGTTTGCTGGTTGTGCCCTTGATTCCTGAATCTTGGCTGTTATAACCTGTGTCAAACCTTTGTTATGATCCCAGGTGATATAAGATATGCACATGTCCAAAGATGTGCAGGTTAGGTGGACTGGCCATGGTAAATTGCCCCTCAGTGTCCAAAAGGGTAGGTTGGGTTATGGGGATAGGGTGGAGGTATAAGTAGGGTGCTCTTTCCAAGGGCTGGTGCAGATCAATGGGCCAAATTGTTGCCTCCTGCACAGAAGAGATTCTATGGTCCTAACTGGATGGGAAGGTCCCAGAATGAAATTCTGGTTCAAAAGAATGTAACGGTAGCATAACCGGGCAGCACGGTAGCATTGTGGATAGCACAATTGCTTCACAGCTCCAGGGTCCCAGGTTCGATTCCAGCTTGGGTCACTGTCTGTGCTGAGTCTGCACATCCTCCCCGTGTGTGCGTGGGTTTCCTCCGGGTGGTCCCGTTTCCTCCCACAGTCCAAAGATGTGCAGGTTCGGTGGATTGGCCATGATAAATTGCCCTTAGTGTCCAAAATTGCCCTTAGTGTTGGGTGGGGTTACTGGGTCATGGGGATAGGGTGGAGGTGTTGACCTTGGGTAGGGTGCTCTTTCCAAGAGCCGGTGCAGACTCGATGGGCCGAATGGCCTCCTTCTGCCTTGTAAATTCTATGAAATCTATTAAACTAAATGTCGAGGAACAGCGTCGTGGGACCACTAATTAATTTTTACAAGAAATAAGCATTTATTAAACATGAAAACAATTGGATTATAATACAATACTCCTTTACTCTCCCTTAGTTTAACAAATATACATCAGTTTAACGATTAACATGGATTATAAAGTACACCTTGAGCTACAATGGTCTAATTCACACAAAAAGTCCCTTTTAAGCATGCAAGATGACTGTGGTGAAATACACACTCCACTCTGAACCCAAGTTGGTATCCGTGGATTTCTCCTCCGAATCTTCCCAGATGGTCACATGAGAATTTCAAAACTCCACTCCGAAAAACACACTTTAAAATCTTCTCTCATAATAATGCCTTCCCTTAGCGGTTTGCATTCCAAAATTCAGACCAGGTTTTCCAAATACTTTTAAACAAAGCTTCCCTTCCACCTTTCATAGCGAATGCAGTCCAGGATTTTGTATCAACACAGTTAGGATTTTTTTAGTCTTGACTAACTGCTCCCAATTGCTTTAACTCTCAATTCCCAGACTAACGTTTCATCTACCTCTGAAGTTTGCTGTCCCACTTTAAATCTAGTTTCTGAAATTGTCTATAACTCAGTACACTTTTGTTTACTCTTGAATTCTTCTGAACAATACCTTGGTTTCTGTTCTCAAACATTCTCCCGATTCCCTGGCTATCTGGACTGTAACTCGGACTTTAGGAAGCCTGTCTCTTTGCAGTTCCTGTCCAGTCTTTTTCCTGGCAGAATAGAGGGCTGTTCACTCTGAGATCCTGTTTCCAACTGCAATCAAATAAGCTAAACACAAACTTAAAAGCACCTCTATCTTACAAGGCCCCAGTCGCTAAGCAACACCCACATGCTGCTCTTATTCTTCACGCTGTAGTCCTCTCTAAGCACAATGGAAACACATTGGGACTTGACCAATGCTCACACATACAAACACCTTTGTCCAGCATGAATGTAACTCTTGCAGGCACAGAAACATTACATTAAACCTCTTAAAACTGTATCTTATTTCTAATAATTACCCATGCAAATCTAATTCTCTTAAAACTACCTTTGTTTTCAAAACATGTTCCTGGATTAAGTAAATGGTGAGCATGTGTAGTCACTGCTAAGGAAATAGAGACCTCTCTGTGGATAATTCTCTGTTTGATTTCAGGGAACTTTGGCATGGTGATGTGTATATCTGTGTATCTGATACCATGCTATCAGATACACAGATATAGGCCAAATTTAAATGATTTCTGGATTCCTGATTATAAGTAAAAGAGACTTTATCTTATTAACTTCCTCCCCCACTCTGAGATTAATTGACCTATTGAAATTGTTTGTCTTGTTGAAAAAGCATACAGCACACTGTCTTTGGGATTTTTATTGAGATCGCCACAGCCTTGTTGCTGCACAAGGAAGTAATCTTTGTTATTTTCCCTATAGATCTCACCAATATATTTGAGTCGTTCCTACCCCAGCTACTGGCCTATCCAAATCCAATCGATCCTTTAAATGGTGATGCTGCAGCTATGTATCTCCATCGACCAGAAGAGTACAAACAGAAAATAAAAGGTAAGGCTTACTTTATGATTGCATTGGACGGTGTAAAAATGGTCTAAAGTTTAATTTTAAAGGTTTGTGGAGATTAGGGAATTGGTGCTTGAGACTAGAAGACTTGGAACCCAGTGTTAAGTTAGTACTCTGATCAGTAGTGGCATGGCGAGTGGCAGAGCGTAGACCAGAGAAAGAGTATGTTGCAATGGAATCATTTGTATATGCCCTTGAGAATCCACATCAAAGTGGCCCACACATTGAGTGCTTGGACCTCTGTGCTGGTTATGTTGACATTCACAGAACATCAAATTTACAGTGCAGAAGGAGGCCATTTGGCCCATCAAGTCTGCACTGACTCTTGGAAAGACAACCCCACGTAAGCCCATACTTCCACCCTATCCCCTTAACCCAGTAACCCCTCCTAACCTTTTTGGACACTTAAGGGCAATTTAGATTGGCAATCCACCTAAACTGAATGTCTTTGGACTGTGGGAAGAAACGCACACAGACACGGAGAACGTGCAGACTCCGCACAGACAGTGACCCAAGCCGGGAATCGAACCAGGGACTCTGGAGCTGTGAAGCGACAATACTAACCACTGTGCTATCGTGCCGCCCACTCAAAGGCACCACCATTACTGAATCCCCCAATTTAACTGGACAAGTCCGATAAACACTGGCTACAACAGCAGGTCAGAGGCTTGGGAATCCAGCGGAAAGTAACCACCTGACTCCTGAAAGCCTGTCCACAATTTGAGACACAAGTCAGGAGTGTGATGGAATACTCTCTTGCCTGGATGAGTGCAGCTCCAACAACACTCTAGAAACTTGACACCATCCAGGACAATGCAGCTCACTTGATTGACACTCCCTCCAACACTGTCACATAGCAGCAACAGTATGCACCATCTACAAGATGCATTACAGTTACTCACCAAGACCCTTTGGACAGTACCTTCCATCTGACCACTACCATCTAGAAGGGCAAGAACAGCAGAAGAATGGATAAATCACCACCTGGAAGATCTGCTCCAAACCTGTCGCCATCCTAACTTGGAAATATATTGCCATTCCTTCACTGTTGCTGGATCAAAATCCTGGAACTGCCTCCCGAACAGCACTGTGGGTGTGCCTACACTGCATGAACTGCAGCAGTTCAAGAAGACAGCAACGCCACCACCATCTCAAGGGCAGTTAGATAGGGATGGGCAATAAATGCTGGCCTCACTAAAGAAGCGCACGTCCCTTGAAATAATTTTTCAAAAGTGATTGTGAGGGCCAGCTGAATTTAAATAGTCAACGAGGCGTTGCTACCTGATTAGAAGCTCTAATGGCAGGTTCTACTAGAAGCTTAATTCTTTTGGTCTCTTTCAGTCCCCTCTACAGACTTAAGTAGCGGACTAATCACCTTCAACTCAGCAGATGAGGAGGCTACCGTTTGGCTTCAGGGATTTGCATTTGCTAAATAAAATCTCTTTATAAGGCTGACTGATCTATGTTCCCATGAGACTGTTTTTATTGTGTTGCTCATCTTACTGGAGTAGCACTTATGCCTCAGGCAGGGTTTGAGGATTCCTCATCTACCAGGGGGCTGAGTTTGCAGTCTGACATTCCAGCACTGAGAATTGATGTATTGTCCAGGAGAGGAGCAAGACTTGGGTCAATGACTATCAACAGATTAACTGGTCTTTCACCTAATTGTTGTTTTCTGCACACTTGTTCAGATGCATAGCATTCATAATATTGCATTTGAGTTTTCGAAGTATTTGGTATTAAATAAACGCAAGTCTTTTTTTTCCCATCCCCTTCCCCGTCTCCCTTCACAGAATACATCCAGAAGTACGCGACAGAAGAGGCGCTAAAGGAACAAGAGGAGGGTGCAGGTGAAAGTTCATCAGAGAGCTCCATGTCTGACTTCTCCGAGGATGAGGCCCAGGATATGGAATTGTAGTAGTGTCACCACCCTCTTTCAAAGAGACAGACTATATAATTTCCTAACCATTGAAAAGCAGACTATAATATTCATATTTAAAAACAAAAAAGCAAGTTTTTTTTTTTTATTACTAAAACCAGGTTTTTATGGATAGCATTGGTATATTATCACCCTAGATTTTGTTTTTTTTCTCCTTGGTCATTTCTCCAACTTGACGTGCATCTTACCGCACATTCCAGTAGCTGTGTGAGGCCCAAATGCATGCTATCTCATAACTTTGGTATACCTAACTCGTAAAATGTTTTGACCCAAAATGGAAAAGAGCAAGAAAAAGCGAGCAACGGATTGGTGCAGAGCAGGATATCAACCAAGCAAGAATGACATTTTACATTTCTTGACCAGAGAAAAACAGCGCTAGAGAGAACAGAGAAAGTTTCAGTAAAATCGAAGCACAATGGAAGGTTTATTAGGCAAAAGAAAAACTAACACATTTGCTCTGCATGTTTTTTTTGTTCCTATTTTTTTTCCTCGTGAATAAAAATGGACGTACAGATTACACATCCTTTTTTATTGTGGCATGATATGGATGAATACAACTTGTTTAGGACTTTGGTTCGTAAAGCAGATTTAATTATTAAAAAAACCTAGTGTTTGTGGCTTTAACCTGAAGGATAGTATTAAGTAATTACTAGGTAGTGGTGAACTTGATTACTCTAATTAGCACGTTGTATTATTATTGGGGAAATATTTGCCGGCACCCTATCTTGCTATATAGATTTTTTTTTTAAATGGCCTATTGCTATGTGCTGACTTATACCTGTTTGACTTATTTAGGGTTAGTTAGTATGCTCGCTGGTGATTTCAAATAAAAAATGTATATTTTCATTGTTACAATAGTTGATTTTGGCATTGATTGAAATGTTTTTTTTTCCCCCTACATGGGATTCTGTGCCAGCCATTGTAAATACAGCTGTACAACAAAGGAAAATTGAATCCTTCTCCCTTGCAGCTTGTATTGATTTTCCATCCATTCCCTCCCGTTTGTATGAGATTTGTGCTCATCAAGATGCTGGGTGGAAATCTGGGGAATGGAACAATTTACATTTTATACACCCACAGGAGGCATAAACCATATTGAGATGCAAAGCCTACTACTGTGCTCCTTTTCAACCCCCCACCTCCACCCAACCACCCCAAAAACTAGAATCTTCCAGCACAGAAGGAGGTTATTTGGGTCATCATGTCCTTTGAAAGAGAGATCCAATTCATCCCACTCTTATTCTATTTTTAATTTCTCACCCCCAGCTGCCTCCTGCCCTTTCAGTGCACCCCGACTGCTCCCAGGGTCAACTTGCAATATACCGTTTAATTTTTTTGGTGAGTTGCAGATGGATCAAATTGAGGGATCGCTGCATTTGGGGAGCTATACCACTGGAATATTTCCCAGTCCATGCTCTAGCCATCTCCTAAATGCGAGCAGGCAGCTTTGTGTACACTGGTTGAAACTCTCCCAGCTTATTTTGGCGTCAACCAGAGGACTTTTTCAACCCATCAGTCTGGCTGGATTTAAATCCAGGTGAAAGGGACTGTATTTTGCCAAGTGCAATGTCCATTTCCTCAGATTATCTGCTGGTGTATGAGACTTTAGCAAGCACGATCAGCAAGAAGCAATTTTGGTACTGGAGGCTAATTTCCAAAACAAGACTTGGCAGTTCTGAATTGCTCAAGAATCAGTGCTGTTCATCTGCGTTTCATTTGCCCATTATGTTCTATGTCATTTAGTAGTCAGCAAAAGACGATATTGAAGAGTAGGGTACTCGACATTGGCAAATGGGCATCTCCGTTGCTTATCCTATTCCATTGGTGGCAGAGAGATTTGGATAAATCACTCGAGTTGTTCATGAGAACTAACAGAAAACGAAGGAAATGCTCAAGCCAGTCAACACCTGTGGCAGAGAGAAACAGAGATAAAGTTTCATATTGATGCTATAAGCTCTGACAAAAAAAATCATTGACCTAAATGCTATGTTTCCTTCTCCTCAGTTGCTGTCTAACCTCAAGAGAATTTTCAGCATTGTACATGTCGTAGTTCACATTTCCATCATCCACAGTATTTTCCTTTTGAGCCTGGGTTGAGAGTATTAACAGACTTTTCCAATTGAGTGATCAAGGAGGAGTTTCAGTCACTGCTGCCTGATTGACAGCGCTGCCACTCCTGGACTATTTGCTTGTGTGCGCATTGAAAGATTTCTCCATCTGTAATAACTGTTTCTGCTGCAGATCGTGGAGTATGAGAGAGATGGAGGTTATGTACAATCTGTGAACGGACTTGTACGTTTCATTAATATAGGTCATGACATGGCAGCCTGGGTAAACTTGGTTTCTGCCGAAGCAAGATAACTGGGCTTCTCCCACTAACCCGTTACAGCGAATGACTGTGCAGTACAGCTCTGCTTTTTTTATTGGTGTTAAATGCATCACCCTGCTTGGTGGTAGTTTGTGGTGACCACCTTAATTCTGGAGATCAATGCAAGATGACCCATTTCTACAAAAAGGAGTATTCAATCCACACCCCACAGAAGTGTTGAGCCCTCTGGTGATTCATGAGCCCATTTAAAGATATCAAGAATACTGTACGCAGAGTTCTCCCAGTGTCCTGCCAACATTCTTCCCTCGACGAACACTGCCAAACACCAACTGGGCGGTTATCTGGTGCTTATGGGATCTTGCTATGTGAATACTGGCTGCCATGGTTTTCTAGATATCCATTAAATTTCAGAGTAATTCATTTGTATGTAAAGTGCTTTGACACATTTGTGCGATGTTATGAACATATACACATGTCTGAATGTCTTTGGTGACTGGGTGAAGGGAGTTTGGGATAATGATTGTGTGAATGGTATTGTTTTAGTGAAAGTTACTGTGTGTTGTGATCAATATGTGAAAGGAATTGTATGGAATGCATCAATTGCAGTACCTTGGTATTAAAACAGATAATGCTGGAAACAAGTGAGAGGAAGGTAGTGTTAACCTTTCAGGTTGACCTTTTCCTGGAACTGGAAGATGTTACAGAGGAATAGCTTTGAGAAGGAAAAGGGGAGAGGAAATAATCTGAAATTAGGTGAAGGAGGAGACCATTAAGTGACAAAAGTGGTGCAAGACGAGGCAAAACTGAGAAATTCAATTAGCACAAGATATATTTGCGATCCAGGGGGTGTGTGAATGGTTACAGCAGACTCAACAGGAGGAAGGAAACTTGACAAAACAGAACCGATTTCAGTTGCCCGCAAGAACAGAGGGAGGAGAAAAGGCAAATGTGTAAAAGACTGCCCTGCTGGCTGTGCATTTTGAGGGTTCCTTTCCCAAGAACATCTGGGAAAGGAAAAGGTTATGGACTTGCATTTCTTCATTTTACTGGAGGTGGGCATTGCTGCTGGGATCCAATCTATTGCCCTTGGGAAGGTGGTGGAGTCACCTTGTTAAGCAGGAGTTGGGGTGGCATGTTGGTGCAGTAGTTAGCACTGCTGCCTACGGCGCTGAGGCCTCTGGTTTGATCCCAGCCCCGGGTCACTTTCCTTGTGGACTTTGCACATTCTCCCCAACTCTGCATGGGTTTCACCCCAACAACCCAAAGATGCGCAGGTTAGGTGTATTGGTCACGCTAAATTGGGAAAAAAAATAATTGGGTACTCTAAATTTATTTATAAAAAGAAAAATGTTAGGCAAGAGTTCCAGACTTTGAAGATGAAGGAATGGTGATATTGTTCCACCTCAGGATGGTATGTAATTTGGAAGGGAATTGGGGGTGATGGTGTTTTCATGCACCAGCTGCTCTTGCCCCAGGTGGTGGAGGCTCTGGATCCGGGAGTTCTGTGAAGGAATGGGGCAGTGCACCTTGTAGATGGTACCCACTGCAGTCACACTGCACCAGTGGTGGAGGGAGTGAATGTTTAAGGTGGTGGGTGAAGTCCTGATCCATGGGTAGCTTTGTCTTAGATGGTGTTGAGCTTCTTGAATGTTTTTGGAGCTGCAGTCATCCAGTCAAGTGAAGAATATTCCATCACAGTCCCTCAGAACAACCAATTTCTGACCTGTTTTAGCCATAGTATTTAAGTGACTTGTCCAGTTCAAAATTCTAGCCATTGGTTTCCCCAAGGATTCTGATGGTGATTCGATTATAGTAATAGTGTTGAAAGTGGGTGATGGTTACACTGTCTTGTTGGAAATGGTCATTGCCTGGCACTTACTGGCATGTATGCCATTTTCCACTTGGCTCGAGCCTGAATGCTGTCCAGGTCTCGCATATGGGTTTAGACTGCTTCCTTTTCCTGCGGAATTATGTTTGGAACCGAGCACAGCAATTGGTTCCCCATTTCAGTCCTTACGATGGAGGGAAGGTCCATGGTGGACGATGAAGGGGCAGCACTGCTACCTCACAGTGCCAGGGATCCAGATTCAATTTGAGCCTTGGGTAGTTGTCTGGAGTTTGTACATTCTCCCCATGTCTGTGTGGGTTTCCTCCGGGTGCTCTGGTTTCCTCCCACAATCCAAAGATGTGCAGGTTAGGTGCATTGGCCATGATAAATTGCACCTTGGTGTCCGAAAGGTTAACTGGGGTTACGGGGATAGTTGGGGTGTTCTTTCAGAGGGTTGGTGCAGATTCAATGGGTTGAATGGCCTGCATTATAGTGATTCTATAAAAGAAATGTCATGGTAGCAGGTTAAATGGATGGGTCTAGGATACTGCCCTGAGCAGTGAGGCTGAAATGATTAGCCTCCAACAACCATAACCATCGTCCTTTATACTAGTGGAGACTCTTTATTCCTGATTCCCTTGTTTAACAATCCCATTGATGTTTGCTAGGACTCCTTGATGGCGCTCTCAAAGGCTGCCTTGATGTCAAGGGCAGTTGCACTCAACTTATTGCTGGAAATCAGCTCTCTAGTCCATGTTTGGACCAAGGCTGTAATGAGATCTGGAGCCAAGTGCTTCAGACTACAAACAGAATTGGTGAGCCACATGATACCACTGAGGTCCCTTCAATTACTTGCTGATGGAGGAGTATAAACTGATGGGACGACAATTGCTACTTCTGAAACTCAAATCTATAGTACAGCTAGGATGTAACTGGGCCCCTTAGCTTTAGCTGGTATCTAGTCCTCGCAGCTGTTTAAGACCAAGTGGATTGAATCAAATTGGCTGAAGATTGACATCTGTGCTTGTGGAGGTCTCAGGAGGAGGTGGAGTTGTACCACCCAGTTGTCATCTCTGGCTGAAGGTAGTTGCACTGCTTGAGGTAGCAGTCCCCTGTTGATAACCATTCACACCCTTTGAATACATTTCTTGTTTCTCAAATTTCTCTCATTGTCCCCTGATCTTGCATTATCACTTCTGATTTTAAATCATCTCTACCCTTCTCTAATCCCAGATGTCTTTCTCTGGTTCAGGTACTGATGAACTGCTCAACAATAAACCATCAACGTGAAACATTAACCCTTCCCTCCTCTTTCTATACATGCTGGCAGACCCGTTGAGTGTTTCCAGCATTGCTTTTAGTTCAGATGTGCAAGATCTGCAGTGTTTTGTTTTTAGGATGCCTTGATATCCTCTTGTGATAACATGGTGCCATATGGCTGTACAAGTGGCACCACATTGAAAATGATGCTAAGTATGAATGTGCTTTTAGTTCAATCAAATATAAAAATCTTGAATAAATTATTGCATAAATATAAACTTTTTCAAAATAAACATGACAGTCTTAAGGTATAAATGAAATAGAATCCTTGCTAATCCATGTATTAATGTATTTTATATTCACTATTTAGAATTATACAACACACAAGCTGGTAATTTTGTCTATCATGCCTATGTTGGCCCCTTGAGAGCCCCACTCTGCTGCCCTTTATTCCTGTAAATCTTTCCTTTTCCAAGTTTCTCCTTGCATTAGACTTGCATGGCGCTTCCAGCATATGGGCCACAACCGGACTCCGTTCAAAACTGTAGATGGCATGGAATATTCATGACCCTAAATCGCATGTATAACCTCGCATGATTAACCAATCTGGTGTAGAGATGCTGGTTATGGAATGCACCCGAGTTATTTGAACAAATATGACTTTACAGCTTGGCCCTAATTTATCTCTTTACTGTGTACTGGATCCTTTTTTCAGATATGAATACAATACACGGCAATCATTTTGTGGACAGTGCAGGGTAAACCTGCATAACCTCTGGAATTTCCTTCCTCTGCCACTGTATCTCCTTTTTAAGATGCTGCTTAAAACCTATCTTTTGACTAAATCTTTGCTCACCTGTATTAATATCCCCTTATACAGCACCTTAGTGGCAGACTCTTAATTTGTTATTTTAACATAGGCACGTCTGCAGTGCTCTTGAGCACTATTGCAGGACTAATTTGGTTTGTTAATGGGATTTGGAGGGATGGAGCTTTCACTTGAATTCTTTGCCGGCGTCTTCAAAAACCAAATCCTGCAATGTTTTGCCCAGGTGACTTTTTCTTGTGAACTGAGGGAGTGAATGTAAACAAACTATTAGCTTTGAGGGATTGGGCAGCATTTCAGCCGAGCCAGATGTCTTGCCTGCAATCTCTATGTGCAAGGGTAACAATTGGGAGTGGAAAGCCTAGTCCATTTTGCCTTCCATTTTGTAGAGACATTGCAACCCCTCTTATCTTTGGCTCCATCGATGCAATTTTGAATATGCTTGGCCAGCGTAGCATCAACTAAGAAAGGAGCCTGATCATTTCCTGATGTATGTGGCTCAGTCCCTAACTGAAAAAATACATTTGTTTTGCGTTTGGCAGTAAAAGTAATGGGCAGCCCAGTAGCACAAGTGGATAGCACTGTGGCTTCACAACGCCAGGGTCCCAGGTTCAATTTCCTGCTGGGTCACTGTCTGTGCGGCGTCTGCAGGTGCTCCCTGTGTCTGCGTGGGTTTCCGTCGGGTGCTCCGGTTTCCTCCCACAGTCCAAAGACGTGCAGGTTAGGTGGATTGGCCATGTTAAATTGCCCTTAGTGACCAAAGTGATTGGGGGGGGGGGGGGGTGGAGGGAGAGGGTGGAAGTGAGGGCTTAAGTGGGTCGGTGCGGACTAGATGGGCCAAGTGGCCTCCTGCACTGTATGTTCTATGTTAATTGCCAGCGCCATTACCCATTTTCACAAATATAATTGGAATCCCTGAAATTGAACATGGTTGAAAGCCAGCTCAGGACTCCAAGCAATACCTGAGATCACAAGGTCGGTAGGTAGATAGATAGAAGCAAGGCCATTCAGTTGATCTGGTATTCCAATGCAGTATAGAGGGGATGCTGCAGCGTCAGAAATGTCATCTCTTGGATGAGGTTCAGATGGCTACTTGTTCCAATGGACAGAAAATATCTGTTACTAATTGAAGAGCAACATGTTCTGTCTTGGCCAATATTTTGCCATAATGCTACCAAAACATAACCTATCTTCAATTTATGTTTCTTGGTTGTGAGGGCTTGCTATGCACATACTGGATACAGTTCTGAAAACTACACGGCTTGCTATCCACAAACTGGATACAGTTATGAAGATTGCACTTGAAAATATATTCATAATGAAGATTTATGGGGTTGCTTTATAAAGGCAAGTTAATTTTTTTCATCCATCCAGAGCAGACCCTTCTCATCATAACATCATTAAATAGGTTGAGTTTCTCTTAACCCAGTCCTCTCTCTGTTCACATTGTATGAAGAGGAATTTGCCAATATCTGAAATTGCCAGTGCTAGTTTATATACTGAACTTTTGCTTGTTTGTTTTGTTCAGTCATATTTGTATATACCTTTCTGTTCTGTACTGCAGTAGTTCACATTAATTGTCTCTTGTCCTGAATCAACTCATCTAAAACTAGCATTAACTGACAGTTTCTTAAATGTGAATCACCTACTTTAGAAGTTGATCAGGTGATGCAGAATTCTCAATTGGGAGCGCTTTGTTCTTGAGGATTAATTCATTGGTTAGTTCCACCCTCTTGCCCTTTTACCGTAGCTCTACAAATATGCATCCGATTATTTATTTTTTTTGAAAATTGCTGTTGAATCAGCTTCCACCATCCTTTTCAGTCCGTGTATTCGAAATCAAGAACAGCATTTTAAAAATAAATAAATAAATTCTCTCCCCTTCACGCTTTTGTTAATTTCCTAAAATGTGTTGAATGGTTACTGACCCACTTGCCAGTGGCAACAGTTTCCACTGCAGACTGGTGAAACTAGGTCCGAATGGGTTGTTGTCAATGGATCAAATTTTGTGTTTAAAAGATGAAATGCAGATGAGGTTTTTCACAAGGTTATTTTCATGAATTTGGTTTTCAGTCTACAAATTAGTCTTGGCTTTTAACGATGGTGTGAGAAGATCAAGTTTCACTCCTGGAATAATTGATATTTTGGGGTTTGGGGAGGAGGGGAAAAACAATTATTCTGCAGTTAGTCTTTGAGTTTGTGAAGTGGAATGGAGTGATGCCAATGATTTCTGCCCCTGAAAATAAAACATGATTTTAATGGGAGTGATGCCCCTGCTGTTATAAAGCTTGCTGATGTAATTTCAGCTTTTAAATTAGGAAATGCCACCTGTTTGAGATATAGGTGGCATGTTGAGGAATTATTTTTTAATTTGGTTGCTGCATGGTGTATGCAAACAGGTTACAAGTTGTCCCCTCCTATCCAGCTTCAGAATGGGGAAACTTGATGGGGCACATGGCACAAATTCTAAATTGCAATCTTGGCTGCTGCTTATGTACAGGAGCTTAATATCTGCATCTGTAGGGCATGGTCATCGGGGAAGGACAACGGATGCAATTTCCACAATTGTCTTGGGAGGCAGCCAGATGTTGAGAGTAAGATCATAGGATTTTGAAGGATGGTCGGGAGGGGCTTAATGTCATAATAAATTGAAGCAGGAATAAACTCCCCATTCGATATAATCATGGCTGATCAACCTCAATTCCACTTTCCTGTCTGCTCCCCATTATCCTCTTGAACCACCCATCAAACGTTTACCCATCGTAGACCTGAATACTCAATGATGGAACATACACCGTGTTCTGGGTCAGAGAATTCCAGAAGATTCACAACCCACCAAGTGGAGAAATTGCTCCTAATCTCAGGGTTTAATAATCAACCCCTTGACCTGAATCGGTGTCCTAATGTCTGCAGCCAGAGCAATATATTGTAACTACTCCGTCAAGCCCCTTCAGAATCTTGATCATCTTTCATTCTTCTAATCTCCAGGCTTTCCACTTTATTCAGATGGGCAAGTGCTGCCATGGGCGGAGCCTCAGCACATGCAAAACATAGCAAACACTGAAATCGTTAACCATGCTTTACGATAGGAGTCAATAAAGTTGCAGCCATCCTAAAATTTTGCATGCGCGAAGCATCAAAGAAAATAAAAACTTAATTTAAACAGAAATTTACTGGAGAAATTGTTAAAGCAAGAGTGTGTAAGCTATGTCATGCTTGCAGTACTTGCGCGGAGGTGGACTGTGATCAAGAATTAAATCACAGCAACAAGGAACCGGCCGCAAGAAAACATGCTGCAGACGATGCATGTGCCGAATGCATTTTCTACTGCAGGAAATACCTCATGAACACCTTGTTTTTTGGGGGGAAAAAACTTAATTTAGGCGGCTTTTCTTTTCTTCGGCATTTTCTAAAGATTACTCCTATTTTTTTTATTTTTTAAACGAGCATTTGGGCACGTAATAGGTGAACTGGTGGCATCCAAAAGATTTCTTCATGGATCAGTGAATTTGCAAGAGGAAGTCACGAATGGTGGGCCTTTATTATATTTAAATATTTTTTGAGATGCCAGTTCCAGAGCTCTCGCGTTGATTTATTTACCTGACGGCTGTCTTTTTTCTGATTCTGGCTACATATTGGGGTAGACGGTCCCTCCTGATCTCCAATTTACTCCAGCCCCACAACCATCCAAAATATCTACACCAATTCTAGCTTCTAGCAGCCCCAATTTTAACTTCCACCGTTGGTAGTCGTGCCTTAAAGTGCCAAGGCCCTAAACTCTGGAATTTCTCTCCTCTCCTCCCGCCCTCCCCCCCCCCCCCCCCCCCCAAACCAAACCTCACTGTCCTCTCGAATGCCCCTTAAAATCTCTCTTTTGGTTATCTACCCTAATATCATCTTGTGCAACTTGGTGTCGCATTTTGCGTTCCAACCCTCTTGTGAAGTGCCTCGAGACATCCTATTACATTAAAGGCACTATATAAATAAAAGTTGTTTCAGAATTTGGACTTTTTAAGCATTATCTAATCAGATCAAATTTTTTGTGATGCGGGTTGCTATTTTCTGGTTGATTATTGTGCAATGGGTTACATTCATTCCTGGTGGTGCCCAGTTTAATCAACATCTCTCTATTTAATGGAGATTGACTTTGCCCAGTCCTTATTCCAAGAGCATATCGAGGCGCAGTGCTATTTTCCTGCGTCGGTGAAGAGTTCCTATGTAAACCCGACCTCATTCTGTGTGAGTGGGCAAATATGAGTTGGGTTTATTCGAAAGCTGCCCTGTTCAAACATATAGCACAGTTTTAACTTTTAAAACTTTGGCAGTTCTGTGCAAAACTGGACTCTGGTGATTTATTTGATACTCTGGGAAGGTGAATTATACTGATGCTATGAAATGTGGTTTAAGTGTGAGGTCATCCAATTTGAACTTAAAACACAATGAATCCAAGTACCTTTTTCTAAATGGTGAGAAACTAGTAAGTGTAGAGAAGTAAACAGGGTGTGTGTCCAAACCGACACATCATTAAAAACTAGTAGGTGGTTAGAAAAAGGCGATTGGAATGTTAGTCTTAATCTTGAGAGCTGGAATACAAACTGGAAGGAGCAATGGTCAGAACTTTGGTCACATTGCATCCTTTAGAATGGTCAGTTTTGACAGAAAGGTATTTTACCCTTGGAGGAAATACAGCACGGATTCACTGGAATGATACCTGAGTTTGCACGGTTAAATTGTGGGGGCAGATTGTATAAATGTGGCTTGCATCTTCTTGCATGTCGAGGACTCTGGGGTGATTTGATCAAGGTAATTAAAGTGCTAAAAGGATTTGATAGGGTAGATTAAGAGGCTGTTTCCTGAGAGGCTGTTTCCTTTGATGTGGGTATCACAAACAAGGAGTTGTTACCTTAAAGTTAGAGCCAGGGAATTGGGAAGAGGGAAACCGTGAAGCACTTTTTCCATTTAAAGAAAATTAGAAATTTGTAACTTACTCCCACTTAAAGATTGTGCATGCTGCGATCACTTGGAGCTTTCAGTTCTGAGATTGATAGATTTTTGTTGCGTAAGGGATGTGGAACAGAAGCGGGTAAATGGGCTTGAGATGCAATCAACCATAATTGACTAGGTAGAGGGGCTGAATGGACTATTCCTGTTCTGGTGTTCCCATGAAATGGACGATTTTCTCAACTCCGGCATTAGGCTATTTTTAAGCTTGATTAGATGCGGAGCGTAGCTCTCAATAATGTGCCTTCATATTGGATTGGATTTGTTTACTGTCATGTGTACCGAGGTACAATGGAAAATATTTTTCTACGAGCAGCTCAACATATCATTAAATACATGGGAAGAAAAGGGAATAAAAGAAAATACATAATAGGGCAACACAACATATCAGATGAAAATAAGCACACTCATTCAACTTGTGGGCAGCACGGTGGCGCAGTGGTTAGTACTGCTGCCTCACGGCGCTGACGACCCAGGTTCGATCCCGACCCCGGGTCACTGTGTGGAGTTTGCACATTCTCCTGGACAAAAACTTATTTTGTCTGTGAGACCCACCTGATTTCTGGATCTCTAACCCATTCCCACGAAACTACTGAGCACCCAACTTACCCTCTTGATCCATGTGTCAACTGATATTGTTAATATTTCTTTCTCTTCTGGTGTCTCCCCTTTAAATCTGCTCTCATCATCCCTCCCCTCACAAAACCAATCCTTGACCTCCACCATCCTTGCTGGCCTATCTTTAAATTTCCTCTTTTATAAGTCAATGAACGTGTTGTGACCTCCCAAATCTGTTCCCATCTTTGATGGAACTCCATATTTTAATCTCTCCAATCCAGTTTGGTCCCTCTCTCACTACCATAGAAAGCTCTCATCAGTCACAAATGCCAGTCCATGTGACTGTGGCAAAGGTAAACCTTCTCCTTGACCTGTCCGCAGATTTTGACACGGTTGCGCACACAATCCTCCTCCACTGTCGTCCAGCTGCCTAGGATAGGCTACATTCTTGTCTATCCAATCGGATCTAGAGTGTCACTCTCCCAATGGCTTCTCTTCCCACTCCAGCTGTTCCTGCACTTTTACCTCTGGTCCCTCCAAGCATCTGTCATGAAGGTGCAGAAATGTCCTCCAATTAAATATTGGGAAGACTAAAGCCATTAGAACATAGAACAGTACAGCACAGAACAGGCCCTTCGGCCCTCGATGTTGTGCCGAGCATTGTCCAAAACCAAGATCAAGCTATCTCACTCCCTGTCATTCTGGTGTGTTCCATGTGCCTATCCAATAACCGCTTGAAAGTTCCTAAAGTGTCCGACTCCATTATCACAGCAGGTGGTCCATTCCACACCCTAACCACTCTGAGTAAAGAACCTACCTCGGACATCCTTCTTACATCTCCCACCCTGAATTTTATAGTTATGCCCCCTTGTAACAGCTACATCCACCCGAGGAAATAGTCTCTGAACGTCCACTCTATCTATCCCCCTCATTATCTTATAAACCTCTATTAAATCGCCTCTCATCCTCCTCTGCTCCAAAGAGAAAAGCCCTAGCTCCCTCAACCTTTCCTCATAAGACCTATCCTGCAAACCAGGCAGCATTCTGGTAAATTTCCTTTGCACCCTTTCCAATGCTTCCACATCCTTCCTATAATGAGGTGACCAGAACTGCACACAATACTCCAAATGTGGTCTCATCTGGGTCATGTATAGTTGCAGCATAACCCCGCAGCTCTTAAACTCAAGCCCCCTGTTAATATACGTTAACACACTATAAGCCTTCTTCACGGCTCTATCCACTTGAGTGGCAACCTTCAGAGATCTTTGTTTTCAATTCCCATTCCAAACTTAATTTCCTAGCTCCTGATCACACCCATTTCCCTGGCAAAAGTTAGGTGATTGAACCAGTACATTTGCAACTTTGGTGTCACATTTGACCCTGAGATTCATTCCCACCCTCATATTTGTGCCAGTTTCAATACTGCCTGTTTCCCCCTTTTAATGTCACCTGGCTTCACCCCGTCTCAACCTCTGCTGCTGAAATCCTCATTTGCGCCTTTGCTACCTCCTGGACTTGACTAATCCAACGCACTCCTGTCCCCTGGTCAAGCAACACCTTGATTCCAAAATTCTCATCCTTGGTTTCCAAACAGGCTCTGTGGCTTTGTCCCTCCCTGTCTTCTAATCTCCTCCAACCCCACAACTCTGAGATATCTGATCTCCTGTAAATTTGGCCTCCTGAGAGTCCCCGGCTTTAAATCCCTCCATCTTTGATGGCCATGTCTTCAATTACTCAGATGCCAATCCCTGGAATACTCTCCCTAAACGACGCCTGCTCTCCATCTCGCATTATTGTCTCTTTGGCAAGGTTATCTGACCTGAAATCTCCTTCAGTGACTGTTATTTTTATACTGGAAGTTCTGGATCCCCTCTCCAACAGTAAGTGTGTACTTACAGGCACAGTGAACCAAATAGCCACATTCTGTAATGTAACATTTTTATGACCACTGAATATCCTCCTGCCCCCTGCCTAATGTCTGGCCTTGGAAGAGTTAATTGCCCCCAGGAGTTTGGGACGGCACACAACTGGTTAATGTTATCACGGCTGATCCAGTCCCCCATCTCTCTCTCCCACTCTGGAGCTCACTAAATCCTTCTAATCAGTCAGGGACTCTTCACTGGTCTGGTGTCGTCAGTGCTCAAGGTTTAAGAGGTAATCTGTTTGAAAAACCTATCAAAAGGGTGTGCGTTCTGTTAGGTTTTTAACAGCCAATTCCTTGACATTGGCTTCCGACACCTTTTCTTTCTGAATAATGGGGAAGAGAAGGAATGCGCTGTTATGCCGCCATCTACTGGAAATCTGGTGCAATGTTTATAAAACCTATCTGGCCATCGAAACAAGTCTTACAGTTTATAGTACTTATGATTTTGTGATGTTCCGAAGCTTTTTACTGCCAGTTGAGTACTTTTTGAAATGCAATCATTCTAATGCAGGGAAAATTAAACTCAGTATATGCCCTCTAGATCAAACCGTAGATTAATACTCAACAGAAAGAAACAATCGGGTCCATTGTGCTCGTGTTGGCTTTTTTGGTACAGCTCTCCAATTAGACCTGCACTTTCCTTATGTCCCCTCCCCCCCCTAAGTATTTAACTAATTCCCTTTTGAAAGTTACTGTTGAATCTGCTCCCACTGCCCTTTCAGGCAGTGTGTTCGAGCCTGCAACACCTCAGTGTTTTAAAATAATTTTTTTTCTTCATGCAAGTTTTTTTTGCCAATCCCCTTAATCTGTCTCCCTGTGGTTAGCGACTTCTGCAGCTGGAAACAGTTTCTCTTCTACTCCGTCAAAACCCTTCTTGAATCGTGAAGGACAATCGCAGCTCCTCTGTCTCTCCACATAGCTGGAGCCATCCTCATAAATCTGTCCAAGGCCTCGACATCCTTCCTAAAATGTGGTGCCCTATCGAGGGGTGGCGATTTTGTTGGGGAAGCGGGTGTCGTTTGAGGCGCTGAACATCATGGCAGATAATGGAAGTAGGTATGTGATGGTGAGTGGTAAGCTGCAGGGGGTGCGGGCGGTATTAGTGAATGTATATGCCCCGAATTGGGACGATGCCGGATTTATGCGCCGCATGTTGGGCTGGATTCCGCACCTGGAGGCAGGGAGCTTGATAATGGGGGGGGGACTTCAACACGGTACTGGATCCAGCATTGGACCGCTCCAGGTCCAGGACGGGTAAGAGGTCGGCGGCGGCCAAGGTGCTGAGGGGGTTTATGGACCAGATGGGAGGAGTGGACCCAAGGAGATTTGTCAGGCCGAGGGCCAGGGAATTTTCTTTTTTTTCCCACGTCCATAAATCCTACTCCCGGGTAGACTTCTTCATTATGAGCAGGGCACTAATTCCGTGGGTGGAGGGCACAGAATATTCGGCCATAGCCATCTCAGACCATGCCCCGCATTGGGTGGAGCTGGAGCTAGGGGAGGAGAGGGACCAGCGCCCGCTGTGGCGCCTGGATGTGGGCTTGCTGGCGGATGAGGAGGTGAGCGGGCGGATCCGGGGGTGTATTGAAAGCTATCTAGAGGCTAACAATAATGGGGAGGTGCAGGTGGGGGTGGTCTGGGAGGCGCTGAAGGCAGTGATTAGGGGAGAGCTAATCTCCACTGGGGCCCACAAGGAGAGGAGAGAGAGGGAGAGATTGGTGGGGGAGATTTTAAGGGTGGATAGGAGGTATGTAAAGGTCCCCGAGGAGAGACTACTCGAGGAGCAACAAAGCCTCCAGGCCGAGTTCGACCTGTTGACCACCAAGAAGGCAGAGATGCAGTGGAGGAAAATGCAAGGGGCGGTGTATGAATACGGGGAGAAGGCCAGCCGGATGTTGGCACACCAGCTTCGGAAGCAGGAGGCAGCAAGGGAGATTGGGGGAGTTAGGGATAAAGGGGGGAACACGGAGTGCGGTGGGAATAAATGGGGTATTTAGAGACTTTTATGAGGGGCTGTATAGGTCTGAGCCCCCAACAGGGGGGGGGGGGGGGATGCATCGATTTTTGGATCGACTGAGGTTCCCAAGGTTGGAGGAGGAGCAGGAGGCTGAGCTTGGGGCACCGGTAGGGCTGGAGGAGCTGACTAAGGGGCTGGGGAGTATGCTGGTGGGGAAGGCACTGGGGCCAGATGGGTTCCTGGTGGAATTTTACCGGAAGTACATGGACCTGCTGGGCCCTCTATTAGTGAGGACTTTCAATGGGGGGAGGGGGGCCTACCCCCGACGATGTCCAGGGCACTGATCTCGCTGATCTTGAAGCGGGACAAGGACCCATTACAGTGTGGGTCGTATAGGCCAATCTCTCCTCAACGTGGACGCGAAGTTGTTAGCGAAGGTGTTGGCTACCAGAATTGAGGACTGTGTCAATTCACGAGGACCAGACGGGTTTTGTTAAGGGAAGGCAGCTGAATACCAATGTGCGGAGGCTCCTTAACGTAATCATGATGCCTACAGTGGAGGAGGAGGCGGAGATAGTGGCGGCGATGGACGCGGAGAAGGCCTTCGAAAGGGTGGAGTGGGGGTACCTCTGGGAAGTGTTGAGGAGGTTTGGGTTCGGGGAAGGGTTCATTAGTTGGGTTAGGCTACTTTACAAAGCCCCGGTGGCGAGTGTGGCTACGAATCGGAGGAGGTCGGAATACTTTCGGCTGTACCGGGGGACGAGGCAGGGGTGCCCCCTATCCCCCTTGCTATTTGCATTGGCAATTGAGCCTTTGGCTATGGCTCTAAGGGAGTCCAGGAACTGGAGGGGGCTGGTCCGGGGGGGGAGGAACACCGGGTTTCGTTGTATGCCGATGATCTGTTACTGTATGTGGCGGACCCAATGGGGGGGATGCCGGAGGTGATGCGGATCCTCCGGGATTTTGGGGACTTTTCCAGGTATAAGCTCAACGTGGGGAAGAGTGAGCTCTTCGTGGTACACCCAGGGGACCTGGGAAGGGGGATAGACGAGCTTCCACTGAAGAGGGCGAAAAGAGTTTTCGGTATCTGGGGATCCAGGTGGCCAGGAGCTGGGGGGAGCCTACACAAGCTCAACTTGACGAGACTGGTGGAGCAAATGGAGGAGGAGTTTGAAAGGTGGGATATGCTGCCACTCTCCTTGGCGGGTGAAGATGACGGTGCTCCCAAGGTTCCTTTTTATATTCCAGTGCCTCCCCATCCTGATCCCTAAGGCCTTTTTTAAGCGGGTCAGTAGGAGCATCATGGGATTCGCGTGGGCGAAAAAGACCCCGAGGGTGAGAAGGGTGTTTCTGAAGCAGAGTAGGGACAGAGGAGGGTTAGCGTTACCTAATCTGTGTGGGTATTACTGGGCTGCCAATGTGGCGATGATACGCAAGTGGGTAATGGAGGGGGAGCGGGCGGCGTGGAAGAGGCTGGAGATGGCGTCCTGTGTGGGCACAAATCTGGGAGCAATGGTGACAGCACCGCTGCCGCTCCCGCCGACTAGGTACACCACGAGTCCGGTGGTGGCGGCGACTTTGAAAATTTGGGGGCAGTGGAGGTGCCACAGGGGTGAGGTAGAGGCTTTGGTTTGGTCACCGATCCGGGAGAACATTCGCTTCGTCCCGGGGAGAATGGATGGAGAGTTCCTGAGCTGGCACAGGGCAGGAATTAGAAGGATGGGGGACCTCTTTTTAGATGGGACGTTTGCGAGCTTTGGGGCGCTGGAGGAAATATTTGGGCTTCCCCCCCCCTGGAAATGCCTTCAGGTACATGCAGGTAAGGGCGTTTGTAACACGGCAGGTGAGGGAGTTCCCGCTGCTTCCAGCACTCCGGATCCAGGATAGGGTGCTCTCGGGGGTGTGGGTTGGAGAGGGCAGGGTCTCGGCGATCTACCAGGATATGCAGGAGGAGGAGGAGACCTCGGTGGAGGAGCTAAAGGGTAAATGAGAGGAGGAGCTTGGGGAGGAGATAGACGAGGGTACGTGGGCGGACGCCCTGGGTAGGGTTAATTCTTCCTCTTGCGCCATGCTTAGCCTGATACAATTTAAGGTTCTTCACAGAGCGCATATGACAGGGGCGAGGCTGAGCAGGTTCTTTGCGGAGGTGCTCGGGGAGCCCAGCAAATCATACCCACATGTTCTGGGTGTGCCCGGTGCTGGATGGGTTCTGGAGGGGTATTGCGAGGACGATGTCTAAGGTGGTGAACACCCAGGTTAAGCCGAGCTGGGGTCAGCACTATTTGGGGTATCGGACGAGCCGGGAGTGCAGGAGGCGAAAGAGGCCGGTATTCTGGCCTTTGCGTCCCTGGTAGCCCGGCGGAGGATTCTGCTACAGTGGAAGGATGTGAGGCCCCCGAGCGTGGAAGCCTGGATCAGCGACATGGCAGGATTCATTAAATTGGAGAGGGTAAAATTTGCCTTGAGAGGGTCTGTGCAAGGGTTCTTCAGGCGGTGGCAACCGTTCCTAGACTTTCTAGCGGGGCGTTAGGAGGTGGTCAGCAGCAGCAGCAGCAACCCAGAGGGGAGTGGGATGTACTTTGTGTTTTCTACTGTGTTTATTATTGCTTAATGGGGGGTTTGTATATTGGGAGAATTTGTGATGTAGTTGTAAGAGGTTTATTTATGTGTTCTTTGTTTTTCTTTTTTCTGTAAGGGGGAGGTTTGTTGAAAATATGTAAAAATTTTAATTAAAATATTTCTTTGTAAAAAATGTGGTGCCCTGGTCTGGCTCCGATGCTCTACTTGAGGCTTAATCAGTGTAATCGGGATCTAGCATTCCTGGCAACAAATTGGGTTTCTATTTCAGCTTTAATGCAGAAAAATGTCCCATGGTGCTTAACCGGAGCAAAGTCTGACAAAAAAAGGACAGAACCAAAGAAGGTGGTGTTAGATTAGATGGCTTTGATGCAGTTTTAGACATCATGCCCCCTCTACTTGAATTTATCGGGGGAATTACAGAGATTACTGCGTCTGAAACCACAATTATCAGTAGTGGTGAAAAGGAGTGGGGGGAATATGCAAGATGCTGTAATTAGGGGGATTCGGAGATCTCGGAAAGTAGTAGGTCGGGCAGCAGAATGTTACAGAAATAAGGTGGAGGGAGGCCAAGGAGGGATATGAGGAACCAGTTGTGGCACAAAAACGGGCCATTCAGCCCAACCAGTTGATGATGATAATGCTCCCCCTGAGCCTCCTCCTATCCTTCTTTCCTCGTCTAAATCCCCCATCATAACCCTTTACTCCCTTGCTTCTCCTTGGATGAATGTGTAGCATTTATTTCAACCATTCCCTGTGAGAGTGAGTTCTCACCACTCTCTGTGAATTGGGTTTCCGGATGTCTGTCTTATACTGATGGCCTCTGGTTATGCTCTTCCCCACTTGAGAGAAACACTCTCTCCACAACCACTCTCATCAAAATCTACATCAGAACATCCCTTTAGACAGCATTTAAGAGAAGCCCAGCCTGTCAAAACTGGTATGATCGTTGTAAATCTTCACTGTACCCTCTCCAGTGCTTCTTTGTCCTTTTCATAATATAGCAGCCAAAACTGCCACAGTTCTCAAGAGGTATTACCAAACCAAGGTTTAATATTGCTTTACCATAACTTCCCTACTTTTCAATGCTCTGGAAATCAAGTCTCCAGTTTGGTTTGCCTTTTTTTATGGTCTTGCTAATCAGAAGCACAAAGTTCAATGCTTGGTGCTCTTGAACTCCTAAGATTCCTTTATTCCTCTGGCCCACCATAGACGCACCGCTCCTAGGTAATAAATGACCTCCGAAATTCTTCCGACCAAAATATACATAAGAACATAAGAACTAGGCCATCTGGCCCCTCGAGCCTGCTCCGCCATTTAATGAGGTCATGGCTGATCTTTGTGGACTCAGCTCCACTCTCCGGCCCGTACACCATATCCCCGAATCCCTTTATTCTTTAGAAAGGCATCTATCTTTTTCTTAAAAACGTTTAAAGAAGGAGCCTCAACTGCTTCACTGGGCAAGGAATTCCAGAGATTCACAACCCTTTGGGTGAAGAAGTTCCTCCTACACTCCATCCTAAATCTACCTCCCCTTATTTTGAGGCTATGCTCCCTAGTTCTGCTTTCCCCGACCAGTGGAAACAACCTGCCCACATCTATCCTATCTATTCCCTTCATAATTTCCCTTCATACTATCTCTGTATCTGTGTTAAACTTCAGTTTATTATTTGCCCATTCTGCAAGTTTTAATACTGTCCTCTTGAACTTTATTGCAGTCCCCCCTCAATATTAACTATCTGTTCCTTCATCCCCAACCCCACCTAATTTGGGGTCAAATGGATTTCATAGACCTAACTGTTACTATAATTTGTGAATGCAGTTAATCCAGCACTAATCCTTGTGGAGCACCACTTTATGCCTCTTCGAATAACTACCCTTTTCTCCCAATCTCTGCATTCTGTCTTGAAGCAAGCTGGCAATCCAATCTGTCACTTGCTCCCTGACTCCACCTTCTCTATTATGGGGCCTCTCTCTTTGAAGGCCTTTTAAAAATCCAGGTACAGTCCATCCCCTGCATTAACATTATCTACTCTGCCTTGCGCCTCCTCTTAAAAATTCTGTCAGGTTGGAAAAATGATTTTCATTTTTCTGAAATCTATCCTCTCCCACTCACCTCTTGTTTATTCCTGATGAAAGGATTTGCCTCTTCCCAGTTCTCATAGCCTGCTGTGCGTCCAATATTTTGGTTTTTCTACTAGGTTTTTCCAATATTCTTTTTTAGCCTCACTGCACCTGATTAGCAAAACATGTCAAGATCGATGGAGGTGAGCTTAGCTATTCAGCCCATGTTAGTTCCCGTGCTCTCTGAACACAGCCTCTAGTTGTTTCTTGAAGGAATCTGGGTTTCTTTTTTTTTTTTACCCACTGTCCCTGACACTTGAGATCATTCTATGTTCCTCATTTAAAAGAAAACAAGAAATGGGTTTGTGTGAATGTAGCACAACCTCGGGGCATTGTAACTCACTTTATTGCTAATGAATTACAGTCAACAATTGCATCATAAGCAATTGATGGACCAACCAATTTGTACACGGCAAGATCACTCCGTGAGCTGTAAATCTGTTTTTGGTGGTATTGAGGGAGAGCGCTATTTGCCAGGACACTGGAAGAATCACTTGTGTTTTAATGTTTCAGCCACAGGATGGCGCCGCTGACAGTGCAGCACTCGCTCGTCACCACCATTGAAGCCGGCTGACTGCTATCACTCGCCTCCGCTGATACGATAACTAGTTTGAACCTTTAGCCTACTCTACTCTCATAGTTTAGTTTCAAATTATGGTCTGCTTTCCACTATTTTAAAAATAAGGAGGTGCTTTATTTTTATTGCATTTATAAGTAGAATTTCTTCAACTTTGATTACATGCAGAATCTACAGAAAAAAAACACTTTGCAGTCAGGATTCCTGCCCCAGGCCCTGTGGGCATAGGTCGAAGGTCCATTTTCAGGGGACTGAGTCAAGGCTGACACCCTAAATACACAGGACTCTCAGTACATTGCCCACATCCATGTAATATTACCTCTAGACTTGACTTCATAACATAAGAACTAGGATCAGGAGTTGACAATTCAGCCCTTTGAGTCTGCTCTGGTATTCAATACGATCATGGCTGACAATATCCCCACCTCTGTGCCTGCTCCTCATAGCCCTTCATTCCTCTATTAAAACCTGTCCATCTTCTCCTTAAATTTATTCAGTGTTCTGGTGTCCACTGCCCTCTGGGGTAGAGAATTCCACAGATTCACGACCCTTTGAGTGAAGGAATTCCTCTTTATTTCTGTTTTAAATCTGCCACCCCTTAGCCTGAAACTATGGCCTCTCGTTCTAGAATGTTCAACCAGGGGAAACATCCGCTCTCTGTCTACCCTGTCAGTCCCCTTTAGCATCATAAAAACGTAAATTAGATCTACGCTCATTCTTCTAAACTCCAGCAATTATAGGCCCAAACTGCTCCCTGAAATCAATCCGGTGAACCTTTTCTGAATTACTCTCATGCATTTATATCCTTCCTCATGTAAGGGGACTAAGACTGTGCACAGTACTCCAGATAAGGTATCACCCAATATCCTATACCAGTCATTTTCAAATCCCGGATGGGTGTTGGGATGGTCATGGGGACCATGTGCTGCGGCATTCCTGATCGTTTTGTCTTGTGTTGCGGCATTCCTGATCGTGGGAAGCAGTGTCCAACCGTGCGACCAGCTTTTAAAAATGCAGGTCACGACCAGCTTTCAGAATGCTGGCCGTTCCGTGTATATGTGCCCCCTCAGCAATGTGCAGGCCCGGAGCACAGCGGGCAGAACGCCTCCTCCTGATGTCAGCGCGCTGACCCAGTAGCAGATTTTTTTTTTAGTCTTCCTGTCTGGAATGGCGGCAGAGGGCAGCCTTAACGTGCTCCTTACACTGAGGTCACGTGTTCTGGGCGTGCAAGAGAGATTCCTCCATTTTGCAGTGTGAACTCCAGGGCCTCTGGTGAACAACCCGTGAAGAAGAAACTGAAAACAGGAACAAAGCAGCATAAAGATGATTACTTGAGGTGTGGGTTACTGCAAATCATGATTCAAAGTTCATGTGTGTTATATGCAGGGAAGCACAGGCAATTCAAACATTAAAACCTCCAAAATTCAAAGACATTTGAAGATCAAGCATAGCAAGTTCTTGACTTTATTCAACGGATGCAGTGCGATCTTAAGTCATCAGCTGAAGTCATTATCAGAAATGTAACATTGAATAACAAAGTAAGTGACAGCGTGAGGACCGAGCAGGTTCGCCTGTCACATTAAAGGTAAGTGAAAATGGTGGGTTGCGAAGGTCGGCCAGCGTGGGTCCCGAAGATCGGCCAGTTGGTAAAAATGGGTCCCGGGCAAAAAAGTTTGAAAAGCCCAGTCCTATACAGCTGCATATTCCGATGCATTCCTGGCTGGTACCTTCTACCTTCTGTAAACTTGAGGTCATACAAAACTCTGTTGCGCGTGCCTTAACCAGCAGCAAGACCCGTGTTGGTTCGAGCATTGCCTTGATTTTTAAATTCTCGTTCTTGTTTTCAAATCCTTTCCACTCCTTCTCTCTGTAATCTTCTCTCACGCCACAACCCTCTGAGACACCCGCTCTCCTCTGAATTCTGGCCTCTTGTACAAGCACAACTTTCCCAGGACTCAAGCCCTGGAATTCCACCTCTCCACCTTGCTTTCTACCTTAAAGCCAAGCGTTTGGTCACCTGGTCTAATATTGTTATTGACTCATTTAGATATAGAAATCAGATTTGTCATTGACATTACTGACAAACTATTGTCAAATCCCTCCTTGACTACCTTCCTGTTTCACCTTGAGCTCAACGCCATCTAGATGGAGTTTCTTTAGGGTTTGCCTGTTTAGATTTATTGTCACGTGTACAGTGAAAAGTATTGTTCTGCGTTCAGTCCAGGCAGATTGTTCCATACATGAAAAAACATAGGACGTACGATAAATGCACAATGTAAATACATAGACATGGACACCGGGTGAAGCACACTGGGTGTAGTCCTACAACAGGAGAGAAGCTGCAAACGCAATCAGTTCAGTCCGTAAGAGGGCCATTCAGGAGTCTGATAACAGTGGGGAAGAAGCTGCTTTTGAATCTGTTAGTCTGTGTTCTCAGACTTTTGCATCTTCTGCCCGATGGGAGAGGTTGGAAGAGAGAATAACCCGGGTGGGAGGAGTCTATGATTATGCTGCCCATTTTCCCAAGGCAGCGGGAGGTGTAGACAGTCAATGGACGGGAGGTGGGTTCTCATGATGGACTGGGCTGTGTTCACAACTCTCCTAGTTTCTTACGATCTTGGGCTGAGCAGTTGCAATATCAGGCTGTTGCTGTACCATTGTCAATATAACCAGTCGATTATTCTTTTGTCTACTATGTACAAACTGTGTGTTCCCATGGGTGCATGGCGTATTTCAGTACATGTGACAATAAATATCAATCAATCAGAATGCTTTCTATGGTGCATCTGTAAAAATTGGTTGGAGTCAATGTGGACATGCCGAATTTCCTTAGTTTCCTGAGAAAGTATAGGCGCTGTTGTACTTTCCTGGTTGTAGCGTTTACGTAGGTGGACCAGGTCGGATTACCTAAGAAATGCTAACATGGCCTGCTATATATAAAAATCATTATTGTTTATTTGCAAATTTATGTACATCAGCCTGATCGATCAAGACCTATCAGGGGCTGCCACATCAATTTTGGGGTGGGCGCTCATTGGGATAGACTTCCAGCAGATCTAGTAACTCAAGATCCATGGAGCACTGAAGGCTGAACCACAATCTGTAACCTCTATCAGTAACACCGAACCAGGGGGTCAAGTCTGGTTCAATGAAGAGCTCAGGAGGGCATACCAGAAGCAGCACCAGGGAGACCGGAAAATGAGGTCGCAGCCTGGTGAAGGAAGTAATAGACGCAGCTATGAAATTCCACAACAAAATGGATCAGATCTCAGCTCTACAGTCCTGTCTCTTCCAGCTGTGAACGGTGGTGGACAATTAAACAACTCACTGGAGGAGGAGGCTCCACAAAATCCCCATCCTAAATGATGGGAGTAGCCCAACACATCAGTGCAAAACATAAAGCGGAAACATTCGCAGCAATCTTCTGCTACTAGTGCTGAGTGGATGAACCTCCTCCAGAGGTCCTCGGCATCACAGATATCAGTCTTCATCCAATTCTTATGTGGAGTTTGTGCTTTCTCACCATGTTTGCGTGGGTTTCCGCCCACAGTCCAAATATGTGCAGGTTAGGTGCATTGGCCATGATAAATTGCCCCTTAGTGTCCAGGGATATGTAGATTAGGTTATGGGGATTGGACGGGAAAGTGGACGTGGGTATGATACTCTTTCAGGAAGTCGGTGCAAACTTGATGGGCTGAAAGGCCTTCTGTTCTATGGTTTCATTCTGGGATCTTCGCTTCCAGTTATAAAATCAACTGGGATTGTAACACTGCCAAATCACCACCTCCCATTGTTCTAATGGTGAACTTGTTGCAAACCTTTTGTGCTTCTGAAGGGTACTGAGAGGATTGCCCAAGTTCTGAATCTGTTGCTGTCTCAACAGTTTGGCTTATAGATTGTGATTTGTGTTCACTACTGTCTGGACCCCTGATCTGTGTGTCTGCTTGCACCTGCAGCACCCACAAGGCATCTTTCTCAGGTGAGTCATCAGTCTTTCTTCTTCTGGTCCTCTTTCCAAGGATTTGTAGATCTTTCAGGTCCACAGTCTTCACTTTGCGTTTTTCTGGGTCTTTATGCTCTGTCCGCTGCCACCATGTTTACTCGCTGTCATCATAGTCATCGAGGCCGACAGCACAGAAAAGGCCCTTCGGCCTATTGCATCTGCACCTGTCAAAAACAACTACCTGACTATTCTAATCCCATTGTCCAGCTCTTGGCCCATAGCCTTGTATGCCTTGGCATCATGTTTCATCTTGGGGTTGTGGTTTAGCTGAGGTTTCTAGGTTAGGGTAGCTTAAAAACACTACTGTTATCCAGAAAAACTCTCTTTTTGTATTTACATGTCTATGCATAATAGTTACATCAGTATCTGTCTCTCCTAATGTTAACCCTTCATTCTACATTTCCTATCATTACAACTTTCTTTAGTCCCTAATATATCTTATTAAGTAGTTTGGTGGCATATTTTGATGGTGCTCCGATGAAGCACCTTGGAATGTTCCATCATGTTTGCGGTGCTATATTAATATCAGTTGATGCTGTTGGAACACTGGCTCATTTTCTGTACATGATGAATGCACCTGGCTGGTCTATCCATCAGCAAATGAACCGAAGATAAAAGCAAATTACTGCAGATGCTGGAATCTGAAACAAAACAGAAAATACTGGACAATCGAAGCAGGTCTCACAGCATCTGTGGAGCGAGAAGGGAGCTCACGTTTTGTGACTGGATGACTTTGTCAAAGCCGAGCTTGGCTCAAGTGTTGGCTGATTCAGGTAGTTGTTGGCTATGCCACAGAGTAACAGTATGATGCATTGTGTGTGCATTAATCCCAGTCTGGCAATGGTAACGACCTCCGTGTTAGAGAAGGGAAAGAAGGAGCCATGGTTCCTGCTCCTGGTTGCTATCTGGAGGCCCCTGTTAGGGACTGACTGTCAGTTGAGGGCAGGATCTGGCTTTACTGCTGTCCATCCAAAGGCACCATGGGCTCTCTCTCTCTCTTTCTCTTGTGCCATTTTGAAGATCTATGTACCTGAACCCTGTGGTGGTATGTATTAGGGGTAATACGGTACACCATGAATGCCGAGGAGCTATTGGAGGACAGATGCTGGGTCCCGATTGGATCTGCCGCCTACTGGGCTCCACCCAGATAGGCGGGGTATAAGAACCCGGTTTACTCCCCGCAGCTGCATTCTGTGACTGAGCTGCTGGGGAACAAGTCTGAACAAGTCTGCTCAATAAAGCCTCGATTGAAGTTCTCTACGTCTCCCCTCGTGTGTGGCCGATGGTGCTACAATTTATTGAGCAGACTTAAAAAGGAATATGGAGCTCCGGATCGCCCCGGAGTGCCTGCGAATCGGCCCCCAAGCAGCTAACGCAACATCGGCGTTTAAAGACTGGCTGGCGTGCTTTGAGGGGTACCTCCGAACGGCCCCCGGCAGACCAATGGAAGACCAGAGGATGCAGGTCCTGCATTCCAGAGTGAGTCCCGAAATCTACGCATTCATATAGGACGCGGAAGAATTCCCAGCGGCGATCAACTTGCTGAAAGAGATCTACATTAGGCCCGTCAGCCAGGTCCGAAGTCCAGCGGCTGCTGAAGGAAGGCATAATCCAGGCCAGCAATAGTCCCTGGAGAGCTCAGGTGGTAGTAGTGAAGACAGGGGAGAAGCAGAGGATGGTCGTAGACTACAGTCAGACCATCAACAGGTACACGCAGCTAGATGCATACCCTCTTCCCCGCATATCCGACATGGTCAATTGGATTGCACAGTACAAGGTCTTCTCCACCGTGGACCTTAAGTCCGCCTACCACCAGCTCCCCATTCGCCCCGGTGACCGCAAGTACACTGCCTTTGAAGCAGACGGGCGGCTATACCACTTTTTAAGGGTTCCATTCGGCGTCACGAACGGAGTCTCGGTCTTCCAACGGGAGATGGACCGAATGGTTGACCAGCATGGTTTACGGGCCACGTTCCCGTACCTCGACAACGTCACCATCTGCGGCCATGACCAGCAGGACCATGATGCCAACCTCTGCAAATTCCTCCAGACTGCTAACGCCCTCAACCTCACCTACAACGAGGAAAAATGCGTGTTTAGCACCGACCGTCTAGCCATCTTGGGCTACGTAGTGCGTAATGGAGTGATAGGCCCCGACCCTGAACGCATGCGCCCCCTCATGGAGTTCCCTCTCCCCCACTGTGCAAAAGCCCTGAAACGCTGCCTGGGCTTCTTTTCTTATTACGCCCAGTGGGTCCCCCAGTCCGCAGACAAGGCCCGCCCACTAATCCAGTCCACTACTTTTCCCCTGTCGACAGAGGCCCGCCAGGCTTCAGCCGCATCAAAGCGGATATCGCAAAGGCCACGATGCGCGCCGTCGACGAGTCCCTCCCCTTCCAAGTCGAGAGCAACGCATCCGACGTAGCTCTGGCGGCCACTCTCAACCAAGCGGGCAGACCCGTGGCCTTTTTCTCCCAGACCCTCCACGCTTCAGAAATTCGCCACTCCTCAGTAGAAAAGGAGGCCCAAGCCATAGTGGAAGCTGTGCGACATTGGAGGCATTACCTGGCCGGTAGGAGATTCACTCTCCTCACTGACCAACAGTCGGTAGCCTTCATGTTCGATAATGCACAGCGGGGCAAGATAAAGAACGACAAGATCCTGCGGTGGAGGATCGAACTCTCCACCTCCAACTATGAGGTCTTGTACCGTCCCGGAAAGCTGAACGAGCCGTCCGATGCCCTATCTCGCGGCACATGTGCCAAAGCGATAGTGGACCGCCTCCAAGCCCTCCACGAGGACCTCTGCCACCCGGGGGTCACTCACTTCTACCACTTTATAAAGGCCCGCAACCTCCCGTACTTCGTCGAGGAGGTCCAAACAGTCACCAGGAACTGCCAAATCTGCGCAGAATGCAAACCGCATTTTTTCAGGCCAGATAGAGCGCACCTGATAAAGGCTTCCCGTCCCTTTGAACGCCTCAGTCTGGATTTCAAAGGCCCCCTCCCCTCCACCGATCGCAACACGTACTTTCTTAACGTCGTTGACGAATACTCCCGTTTCCCCTTCGCCATCCCCTGCCCCGACATGACCGCGGCCACAGTCATTAAAGCCCTCTGCACCATCTTTACCCTGTTCGTTTCCCCGCCTACATCCAGAGCGATAGGGGGTCCTCCTTCATGAGTGACGAGCTGTGTCAATTCCTGCTCAGCAAGGGCATAGCCTCGAGCAGGACGACCAGCTACAACCCCCAGGGGAAAGGGCAGGTAGAGAGGGAGAACGGAACGGTCTGGAAGACCGTCCTACTGGCCCTACGGTCTAGGAGTCTCCCAACTTCCCGCTGGCAGGAAGTCCTCCCGGATGCCCTTCATTCTATCCAGTCCCTGCTGTGCACCACCACAAACCAAACGCCGCACGAGCCTCCTTGTCTTCCCTAGGAAGTCCGCTTCTGGAACGTCACTTCCGACCTGGCTGGCAGCCCCAGGACCCATCCTGCTTCGGAAACATGTGCGGGCGCACAAATCAGACCCACTGGTGGAAAAGGTACATCTACTCCTACGTGGCGTTCCCAGACAGCCGACAGGACACGGTCTCTCTGCGGGACCTGGCGCCCGCCGGAGCTCCCCACACCCCCCCAACACCAATCACCACCCCCTCACTCCCGCCGGTGCACCCCACAGCCACCCCCTTCCCGGGGGGATCGGTTCTCCTCCCATGCCCGCCCAGGAGTAAGGAAACAGAGAGGGACAGCGCGATGCTCCCAGAATCGACCGGACCCGAGCCAGCATCACCACCACCCGGGCTGAAACGATCAGAGAGGGCGACCAGAGCACCATCTCGACTCATCGAGTCGACTTAAGGTGTATATAATTCAGTGGCCCAGTAAAGCGGCATTGCTGTAAATAGTTAACGCTGCTAATCGGGTAAAATGTGAATAATTCAGTGGCCCAGTAAAAGCAGCATGTTGTATATAGTTCAATGGTGAAGGCACCGACCCTGTAAACCCCTACCACCCACCACCCACCACCCTGCCGGGTTCTTTTTTAACAAGGGGAGAATGTGATGGTATGTATTAGGGGTAATACGGTACACCAGGAATGCCGAGGAGCTATTGGAGGACAGATGCTGGGTCCCGATTGGATCTGCCGCCTACTGGGCTCCACCCAGATAGGCGGGGTATAAGAACCCGGTTTACTCCCCGCAGCTGCATTCTGTGACTGAGCTGCTGGGGAACAAGTCTGCTCAATAAAGCCTTGATTGAAGTTCTCTATGTCTCGCCTCGTGTGTGATCGATGGTGCTACAAACCCCCAGCTCTCTTTGGACATCCAGTGAATCTAGCTTCATACCATCTAGCAAGTACCCTGATCTATTCTTTTTTGGTCCAAAATGGATAACGTTAACATGGAAGTGGGAGGGAGTGTTGGGGGTGAAGGCCAGGGGTTAGTTGGGGTGGGGGTGGGGTGGGGTGGGGGGGGGGGGGGGGGGGAAAGGGTGTGAAGGGGTGACACATAGAAAATAGTACGAAGTCTTACAACACCGGGTTAAAGTCCAACAGGTGTGTTTCGATATCACTAGCTTTCGGAGTGCTGCTCCTTCCTCAGGTGAATGAAGAGGTATGTTCCAGAAACATATATATAGACAGATTCAAAGATGCCAAACAATGCTTGGAATGCGACCATTAGCAGGTGATTAAATCTTTACAGATCCAGAGATGGGGTAACCCTAGGTTAAAGAGGTGTGAATTGTGTCAAGCCAGGACAGTTGGTAGGATTTCGCAGGCCAGATGGTGGGGGATGAATGTAATGCGACATGAATCCCAGGTCCCGGTTGAGGCCGCACTCATGTGTGCGGAACTTGGCTATAAGTTTCTGCTCGGCGATTCTGCGTTGTCGCGCGTCCTGAAGGCCGCCTTGGAGAACGCTTACCCGGAGATCAGAGGCTGAATGCCCTTGACTGCTGAAGTGTTCCCCGACTGGAAGGGAACATTCCGGCCTGGTGATTGTCGCTCGATGTCCATTCATTCGTTGTCGCAGCGTCTGCATGGTCTCGCCAATGTACCACGCTTCGGGACATCCTTTCCTGCAGCGTATGAGGTAGACAACGTTGGCCGAGTCGCACGAGTATGTACCGCGTACCTGGTGGGTGGTGTTCTCACGTGTAATGGTGGTATCCATGTCGATGATCTGGCACGTCTTGCAGAGATTGCCATGACAGGGCTGTGTGGTGTCGTGGTCACTGTTCTGAAGACTGGGTAGTTTGCTGCAAACAATGGTTTGTTTGAGGTTGCGCGGTTGTTTGAAGGCAAGTAGTGGGGGTGTGGGGATGACCTTGGCAAGATGTTCATCGTCATCAATGACGTGTTGAAGGCTGTGAAGAAGATGACGTAGTTTCTCCGCTCCGGGGAAGTACTGGACGACGAAGGGTATTCTGTCGGTTGTGTCCCATGTTTGTCTTCTGAGGAGGTCGGTGCGGGTTTTCGCTGTGGCGCGTTGGAACTGTCAATCGATGAGTCGAGTGCCATATCCCGTTCGTACAAGGGCATCTTTCAACGTCTGTAGATGTCTGTTACGCTCCTCCTCGTCTGAGCAGATCCTGTGTATACAGAGAGCTTGTCCATAGGGGATGGCTTCTTTAATGTGCTTAGGGTGGAAGCTGGAGAAGTGGAGCATTGTGAGGTTATCCGTGGCCTTGCGGTAAAGCGAAGTGCTGAGGTGACCGTCCTTGATGGAGACGAGTGTGTCCAAGAATGAAACTGATTTTGGAGAGTAGTCCATGGTTAGTCTGATGGTTGGATGGAACTTATTAACGTCATCATGTAGTCGTTTCAGTGATTCAGTGACGGACATCGCGCGACAACCACCAGGCAGGAATGTTCCCTTCCAGTCGGGGAACGCTTCAGCAGTCAAGGGCATTCAGCCTCTGATCTCCGGGTAAGCGTTCTCCAAGGCGGCCTTCAGGACGCGCGACAACGCAGAATCGCCGAGCAGAAGCTTATAGCCAAGTTCCGCACACGAGTGCGGCCTCAACCGGGACCTGGGATTCATGTTGCATTACATTCATCCCCCACCATCTGGCCTGCGAAATCCTACCAACTGTCCTGGCTTGACACAATTCACACCTCTTTAACCTGGGGTTACCCCATCTCTGGATCTGTAAAGATTTAATCACCTTCTAATGGTCGCATTCCAAGCATTGTCTGGCATCTTTGAATTTGTCTATATATGTGTTTCTGGAACATACCTCTTCATTCACCTGAGGAAGGAGCAGCGCTCCGAAAGCTAGGGACATTGAAACAAACCTGTTGGACTTTAACCTGGTGTTGTAAGAGTTCGTACTGTGCTCACCCCAGTCCAACGCCGGCATCTCCACAACATAGAAAATAGAGGGTCTAATCAGGGCCCTAAACCTGATGTGCCATTCAGTTAGATCACTCAGCTCCATTTACCCTAATTTAGCTTCAAAACCCTTGTTAACCTTTCCTAACTGGAACAGACCTCTGCATTCACCTGAGGAAGGAGCAGCGCTCCGAAAGCTAGTGACATCGAAACAAACCTGTTGGACTTTAACCTGGTGTTGTAAGACTTCGTACTGTGCTCACCCGAGTCCAACGCTGGCATCTCCACATCTTTCCTAACTAAAATCTATGAATCTTGCCCCCCCGCCCCCCCCAGTAGCCCCAGCCTTTTGGGGAAGGGTGTTCCAAATTTCCACTGCCCATTATGTGAAGCTTATGAAGCGGTATTTTACTCAGGTGTGCAACACAAACACAACATATTTAGTTGCCTTATTGATGAAGCAACACTGAGACATGTCACTGACCAGGAGCGAAATCCATGTTCCTGTGATTTGGTTTGATTCAGGTGTGTGTGTGCGGGGGGGGGGGGGGGGGGTTGGAGGAGCGCTGCAGTGCTGTCACTGCTCCAGGAGATGGCACTACAGCACCAGTTGGGCTGAATGGCCGGCACTTTAAGGAGATCAGTGACGCCGCGCGGGCTTTGGCAATCCCTCGGGATGGAGGATGGCGCGCTTTCACTCCGGTTCGATGGGTTCTGAGACTGGAGATCAGTCTGATGCGCGACCTGCAGACCTCCTGTCAGGTGGCAGGGCTGTTTGCCAACATCCCTGGACAGGGAAAAACAATTTCCTTGGGTTGGGGAAGGAGTGACGAGAGGAGATATCAATTTAAAATTGGCACTACCGGGGTGATTTGCCCTCACATGTTTTTTCAGGGAAAGCGGGATAAATATTTGAATCAGCGGCAGGTGCAAAAGACAACGGGTTAGAGGGTGTGGCTGTGAGATTGAATCTCGGAGCGCAGAGCTACACATTGTTATTCTGCCTCTTTGTTCACCGGCAAATCAGAGCTGAGAACGTCCTGCTTTTGGCCCCGTTACTCGGACTCTCATATATTTGTTTCCCATTGGTACAACAGTGACTGTACTTCAAAAATACTTCATTGACTGGAAAGAACTTTTGTGACATCCTGAGGTTCTGAAAGACCCTTTGATAGAATCCCTACAGTGCAAAAGGAGGCCTTTCGGCCCATCGGGTCTGCACCGACCCTCTGACACAGCACCCTAACCCAGGCCCACTACCCTGCCCTATGCCCACCTAACCTTTGGACGCTTGGCAACAATTTAGCATGTTCAATCCACCTAACCCGCACGTCTTTGGACTGTGGGAGGAAACCGGAGCACCCGGAGGAAACCCACGCAAACACGGGGAGGACGTGCAGACTCCGCACAGACAGTCATCCGAGGTTGGAATCGAACCCGTGTCCCTGGCATCATGAGGCAGCAGTGCTAACCACTGCGCCGCCCTTTATAAATCTCAAATTATTTTTCCTCCTTCAATAGGAATTTTTCATTCTGTCTGTCCAGATTGGCTTTGACCATCCCAACGGTTCGGAGTTCACCTCGGTTACAATGAGTTCGATGACGGCTTAAATCTTCGGGCGTTGGCACCTCGAGGCTCACTGGCCTCAGGGAGGGTTCGGAGTTCACCAAAATGAGACCCAGGATTAATCCAGTCCAAATGGATTAATTAGTCCCGAACATTTCCTCTGGTGGGTGAGTCAAGAACAAGGTTACATTGTCTTAAGTCATTCAGGAGGGAGGCAGGAAATCTTCACACAAATGGTGGTAAGAAATCTGAAATACTGTCCCCAAAATGATTGTGAATGCTGAGGGACAACTGGAGCTTTCACGACTGAGATTGGGGGATTTTTTTTGTTGGATAAGCGTATTGGGGAATATGAAATAAACACGGGTAAATAGAGTATAACCATGATTTAACTGGTGGGGCAGGCTCGAGGAGTTCCTATCTTGCTATGACCTCTGAAGTCCTATGGGCATGGAACCAAGATAGCCTGTTGATGCAAAGCTGCACTGTAGAACTGGTAGGATTTACATTGGGGCCAGTTCTCAATTAAATGGAACTCTTATATTATCTCGATTACTAAAGTCCCTGTGTGGAGTTAAGTTTCCTTTTTGGTGCCAAATATTTTTTTTTCTCTGCTTAACTCTGAGGTCCAAGTCCATTTTAAGGCTTCAATTCTGCTCCCAGGTAGTCATAGAATCATTATGGCACAAATGGAGGCAGTTGGCTTGCTCTAGAGCAATCCAGCAAGTCCCATTCCCTCATTCTATTCCCATGGGATTGCAAGTTTATCTCCCACTAGTGTCCAATTTCCTATTAAACTCATTCTTCGTCTCTGCTTCCCTTGCCTTGCAGGCAGCCAGTTCCAGGTCATCATCACCTGCTGCATAAAAAAGCTTTTCCTCACATTGCCCCTACACCACAACTCTTGCTCAATAGTTTCAGTCTGTGTCTTCCAGTCCTTTTAACGTCTGCTAATGGGGAGATTCTAATGACATTGCAATCACACTCCTGCACAGGGGCTATGTGGCCAGCAGGGCCACTGGGGCAGGTCCGTGGGGCAGGGCCACGGGGGCAGGGCCACTGGGGCAGGTCCACTGGGGCAGGGACACGGGGGCAGGGCCACTGGGGCAGGTCCACGGGGGCAGGGCCACTGGGGCAGGGACACTGGAGTAGGTCCACTGGGGCAGGGACACGGGGCAGGGCCACTGGGGCAGGCCCGTGGGGCAGGGCCACTGGGGCAGGTCCACGGGGGCAGGTCCACGGGGGCAGGTCCGTGGGGCAGGGCCACTGGGGCAGGTCCACGGGGGCAGGGCCACTGGGGCAGGGCCACTGGGGAGGGCCACTGGAGCAGGGCCACTGGGGCAGGTCCACGGGGGCAGGGCCACTGGGGCAGGGCCACTGGGGCAGGGCCACTGGGGAGGGCCACTGGAGCAGGGCCACTGGGGCAGGTCCACGGGGGCAGGGCCACTGGGGCAGGGCCACTGGGGCAGGGCCACTGGGGAGGGCCACTGGAGCAGGGCCACTGGGGCAGGGCCATTGGGGCAGGGCCACTGGGGCAGGGCCACTGGAGCAGGGCCACGGGGGCAGGGCCACTGGGGCAGGGCCACTGGAGCAGGGCCACGGGGGCAGGGCCACTGGAGCAGGGCCACTGGGGCAGGGCCACTGGGGCAGGGCCACTGGGGCAGGTCCACGGAGCAGGGCCACTGGAGCAGGGCCACGAGGGCAGGGCCACTGGGGCAGGTCCACGGAGCAGGGCCACTGGAGCAGGACCACGGGGGCAGAGCCATGGGGCAGGGCCACGAGGGCATGGCCACTGGGGCAGGGCCACTGGAGCAGGGCCACTGGGGCAGGGCCACTGGCGCTGTGGGACGGGAGCTAGTTAAACAATGTGTTGTGCCATGATTTAGAAATGCACTCCCTCACAGGGAGCAAGATGGAGACATTTAGGCAGGGAATCCCAGGCCAAGCAGCTGAAGACATGGCCACCAATTGTGGAACAATTAAAATCGATGATGCTCAAGGGACCCAAATTAGAGGAACAAAGAAATCTTTGGAGGGTTGCAGGGTTGGAGGAGATTAAATAGATAGGGAGGCACAAGAGAGCCAGCATGGGTCAGTGAGCACAGGGGTGATTTGTGAACAGGACCTGATGTGAGTTAGGAAATGGGCAGCTTTGGGTTATCAGGAAACTCCAGTGTGATGGGGAAGTTCACCATAACGAATAGAACGACCATCATCAATAGGGAAAAAGTACTACACAAAAGATTGGGATTGAAAGCAGACCCCAGGGCCTACATCCTGGGGTTTTAAAGGAAGTGGCAGTGGAGACAGTGCATCCATTGATTACAATATTCCAGAATTCCCTGGATGTGGAAAAATGCCAAGTAATGCCCTTATTCAAAAAAGGGAGAGGGGCAGAAAGTAGGAAACTCTGGACCAGTTATTTTAACATCTGTCATTGGGAAATTGTTAGAATCCGTTATTAAAGAAGTAACAAAAGGACAAAACACAATCCATCAGAGTCAGCATGGTTTTATGAAGGATAAATCGTGTTTGACTAATTTGCTAGATTTCTCCAAAGATGTAACAAGCCAAGTGACTAATAGGGATTTTGTAGATGTACTATATCTGGACTTTCAGAAGGCGTTTGATAGGGTGCCGCACAGAAGGTTAACACACAAGGTTAGATCACGAGGTTAGGGGTAATTTATTAGCTTGGATAGCACTGGCTGGCGGACAGGAGACAGAGAGTTGGGGTGAATGGGTCTTTTTCTCATTGGCAAGATGTAACTAGTGGGGTGCCACAGGGTTTGGTCCTCAGGGCTCAACTATTTACAATCTATATTAATAACTTGGATGCAAGGATAAAAGATACTATAATCAAATTTGCAGATCACACTAAAATAGATGGACAGTAAGTTGCAATGAGATAATAAAACATTTACAAATGGATATAGACAGGTAGGTGAATGGTTGGATTTCAGCGGGAAAAGTGTGAGGTTATGCATTTTGGTTGGAAAAATGGAAAGGCAACTTATTATCTAAATGGAGAGAAACTTCAGAGTGTTTTGTTGCAGAGGGATCTGGGTGTCCTTGTGCATGAATTGCAGAAAACTAGCTTGTAAGTCCAACAGATAATAAAGAAGGCAAATGGAAATGTGGCCATTATTTTTAAAGGAATAGAGTATACAGGTAGGGAAGTGTCGCTGCAATTGTACAAAGCATTGGTGAGACTGCACCTGTTGTACAAGCACCGTTTTGGTCCCCTTATATGGAGTGGCATTAGAAGCAGTTCAGAGGAGGTTCACTAGGTTGACTCCAGCGATGAGGGGTTTGTCTTACGAAGAGAGATTGAACCTATACCCTCTCGAGTTTAAAGAATGTGAGGATAGCCAATTGAGGTATATAAGATGATAAAGGGTATTGACAAAGTAGATGTAGAGCGGATGCTTCCTTTTGTGGGGCAATCTGGAACGAGAGGTCATAGTTTTAGGATAAGGGACAGCAGTTTTAAAACAGAGATGAGGAAAAATTACTTCCCTCAAAGGGTGGGGAATCTGTGGAACTCACAAACCCAGAGTGCGGTGGATGCCGGGACATGGAATAAATTTAAGGAGGATATGAACAGATGTTTAATTAGTAACAGGTTGAAGGGTTATGGGGAATGAGCAGGAAAGTGGAGTTGAGGCCATGATGAAATCAGCCATGACCGTATTGAAGGTGGAGCAGGCTCGAGGGGCTGGATTGCCCACTCCTGCTCCCAGATCTTATGTTCCTAGAACAGAATGAAGGAAATGCAATCTTCCATTTATTTGATGTTCTGATCACAGGGAGGGGTGCAGTGACATTGGGGAGATTGAATGGAAGCAAACAACAACTACCTTTATTACAGTGAAACACTGCAATGAACAAGCAGTCAGGCACCATCAATATCTCTACACACTTTGCTTTCAGTCATTGCCTGATTCAGGAGTCCAGAGTGAAATCTATATCCTTCACCATTTCATTAAGAGCACATGGACACAATCCACCACGTTACTTAACTGTTCGTCTTCAGATCTCAAATTATTATCTGATTTTGTTGAGATCTTGAATTATTCAGTGATCAGATCTTGTAGAGATCTAGATCCTTCCCTCTTGATCTGATCTTGCAGATATTTGAAATGATTCTGTGGTCAGTTCTTGTGCCAAGCTGAATTATTTATCGAGTTAGTCTAGTACAGATCTAGAATGATTCACTGATCTGCCCTTACATAGATCTAGAATGCTTCAATATTCTGTTCTTGTACAGCTCTAGAATCAACAAATTGATCTTGTATACATTGTGAATTATTCAGTGTTGGATTCTTATCCCAATCTAGAATTATTCATTAACTTGTTCCTGTATAGATCTAGAATTATTCTGTTCCTGTATAGATCTAGAATTACTCTTTCCCTGTATAGATCTAGAATTATTTTGTTCCTGTATAGGTCTAGAATTATTCTCCAGAAACAATGAAAAGCCCAAGTGATGTTGGAAAACCTGGATCAGGTGAAAACCCTTCTTCAGAAGGGACGCCTAATCTGACACTGATATACCGGTTTGGAGTGTGGTGTTTTTCCAGCAGCCCCTGGTTTCTACTGCACACTCAGTCCCCCTTTCCCCCCTTCTTATTATTCGTTATCCTTAAGTAGAACGACACAATCTGACTGCAGTAAAAAGCACAGAGAGAGATGGGGAACAAAATAAAACCACAGCTTATTTTTCCAAAAGGCACTTGGCACTCAATGAGTTAAACACTGCAGCGAGCATGCAATGAAATATTCAGTCCCTGCTCCGCATTGCGATAAACAGGTTGTCTGCAGGTGGTTTTACTGCAGCCCAGGGATGAGGTCATGGGTAGCTGTTGCTGGGCGCTGCTATGGGAACATACGAATATGCAGGCCACATGACAACAGGGACCAAGCTCTATTTAAAGGTGCAGTGCCTCTGTGGCAATATTATATTTTAGTGCTTCTTAAGGGGAGAACAAAGTGAGAGAACTTGCATTTTTTCTCATCCTTGAGGGTTTTGAGAGGATGTAAATACTCAAAAGGCAGGCGTGGAGAAACTAAGATGTTGCAAAAGCACCAAGATATTGCCCCTTTAAAACCCCATCAGCTGTCAGCAATTACAGAGCGAAAATAAACTTATTCCTACCCTGCAGATTTCAGGCAGCTGTACGATTTTTAATTAGAGCAAAGTGAAGAAGGTGGGAAGATGCTCCTGTGGAACGTAAACACCAGAATGGATCAGTTGAGCTGAATGAGCTGTTTCTGTGCTGTAAACCTCTCGGTAATTGTGGTGTCATCACCCACAAAGTACAGAGCGCCAAGAGAGGTGAGAGATGAGAACAGGACATCCCAAAATTGCAGTGTGTCCCCTCCCATCAATCACATCTACACCTCAACTGCACCTCCACCTCAAGGACTGCAGCGGTTCAAGAAGGCAACTTCCCATCAACTTCTGAAGGGCAACTAGGGATGGGTAACAAATGCTGGTCTAACCAGCGACGCCCAAATCCCGTAAATGGATTTTTAAAAAGTCCTTTAGGAGAACGTATCTGGTTTGGCCGACATGTGATTACACTTGGTGGCAGAGTGGTTAGCACTGCTGCCTCACAGCGCCAGAGACCCAGGTGCAATTCCGTCCTTGGGTGACTGTCTGTGTGGAGTTTGCACGTTCTCCCCTTGTCTGCGTGGGTTTCCTCCCCAAGGTGTTATTGGCCATGCTAAATTTCCCCCTTAGTGTCCAGACATGTGCGGGATGGGTTGGGGAGTGGGCCTAGATGGGGTGCTCTTGGTAGGGTCAGTGCAGACTCGGTGAGCCGAATGGCCTTCTTCTGTTGGGAGTCTATGGATTCCATTGGCAGGACAGATTAGGTGGTGAGGGAGTTTCCCTAGGAGTTCTCAACAATGCCCCTCCCTCACTCCCCCCCCCAATCTCAGTTGACGAATCAGTACTGCAGCACAGCTCCATATTGTTCGTCTCTCGCTGGAAGGCCACAGAATGTACTCTGGGTTGGCGACTTCAATATCCATCCCCAAGGTTGGCTCAGTAGCACCACTGCAGATCGAGTTGGCCAGATCCTAAAGGACATAGCTGCTAGCCTGGGACTGCAGCAGGTGGTGAGGGAACCAACAAGAGGGAAAAACATGCATGACCTTGTACTCACCAACCTGCCTGCTGCAGATCCTTCTGTCCTCAGTAGCAAGGAGCAATACTCCTTGTAGAGACAAAGTCCCATCTTCACTTTGAGCATACCCTCCATCGTGTTGTGTGGTCTAACTCTAACCACTGTGCTGAATTTTGAACCGATCTAGCAACTCCAGACTGGGCATCCATGAGGTGCTGTGGACCATCAACAGCAGCAGAATTGTACTCAACCACAATCTGCAACCTCGTGGCCCGGCATATCCCCCACTCTGCCATTACCACCAAGCCAGGGCATCAACCCTGGTTCAATGAAGAGTGCAGGAGGGCATGTCAGGTGCAATACGAGGTAAAATGAGGTGGCAACCTGGTGAAGGTGTAACGCAGGCTACATGCCAAAGAGCAGAAGCAGCAAGTGATAGACAGACCAATCCAGTCGTGAATGGTGGTAGTGAACTAAGCAACTCAGTGGAGGAGGAGGCCCCACAATCCTCAATGGTGGCTGAGCCCAGCACATCAGTGCAAATCCTGAAACATTTGCAACAATCTTCAGCCAGAAGTGCCAAGTGGCTGATTTATCTCTGCCTCCTCTGGAGGTCCCCAGCATCACAGATGTCAGTCTTCAACCAATCTGATTAATTCCAAGTGAGAACAAGAAACAGCTGAAGGCACTGGATACTGGAAAGGCTGTGCTCCCTAACAATAGTACTTGTGCTCCACAAATTGCTGTGCCACTAGCCAAGCTGTTCCAGTACAGCTACAACAGTGACATTTTAAAAAATTGATTAATGGGATGTGGGCATTGCTGGCTGTGCCAGCATTTATTGCCCATCCACGAGGGCATTTAAGGGCCAATCATATTGCTGTGGATCTGGAGTCACATGCAGGCCAGGCTGGGCAAGGACGGCAGATTTCCTCCCTTAAAGGACATTAGTGAACCAGATAGGTTTTTACGACAATCGACAATGATTTCATGGTCATCATTAGACTTTTAATTCCAGATTTATTTATTTTTTAATTCAAAATTTCACCATCTGCCATGGCGGGATTCGAACCAGGGTCCACAGAGCATGATTCAGGGCCTCTAGATTACTAGTCTATGGACAATACCGCTACACCACTGCCTCCCCTGTAGAGCTGGAGAAGGTTACAGTGATTTGAGAGAGTTGTAGAGCTGGAGAAGGTTACAGAGGTTTGAGAGGGTTGTAGAGCTGGAGAAGGTTACAGAGATGGGGAGGGATGTAGAGCTGGAGAAGGTTACAGAGATTTGAGAGGGTTGTAGAGCTGGAGAAGGTTACAGAGATTTGAGAGGGTTGTAGAGCTGGAGAAGGTTACAGAGATGGGAGGGATGAGCATGTGCAGAAGTGAGAATGTTAAAATCAAGATCCTGTTGGACCCCAGGAAGCAATAGAGGTCAGTGAGCAGAGGGGTGATTGGTGATGGGGCATGGTGTGTGTTAGGAAAAAGACAGCAGACTTTTGAAAGAGCTCAGGTTCAGGGCGGCACAGTAGCACAGTCGGTAGCTTTACAGCGTCAGGGACCCGGGTTCGATTCCCGCTTGGGACGCTGCCTGTACGTTCTCCCTGTGTCTGCGTGGGTTTCCTCTGGGTGCTCTGATTTCCTCCCACAAGTCCCGAAAGACGTGCCTGTTAGGTGAATTCGAACATTCTGAATACCTGAACAGGTGTACCTCAACAGGAATGTGGCGACTAGGGGCTTTACGCAGTAAATTCATTGCAGCGTCAATGTCAGCAAGTGTCAGCGTTAATGACACTAAGAAATATTATTAATTCCTGGGGAGGGTGCAAGGCAGAATTCTGGCCAGGAGAGCATTGTCGAGTTTAGCAGAAGATGAGCTGAGGCAGGGTTGGAGACAGGTGATGTTACGGATGTTACTGAGGATCAAAATCTTCAGGAAAGGATGAGGGAAGAATGCCTTCATCCTCTGATGTGCCGCAGAAAGGTCCGTGACTGTAAACAGGTTATGAGAGAAATTCAGTGGAGGTAATGTTAGACCAAACCCCAGACAGAAAAGCTCAGCAGCTAATTAAAAAAAAAGCACATTTATTCCGTCATGTAAAACAATCCCTGGATCTCCAGTGACTGCAGGTCCACTAATGTTTCACTCCTTGATTGTGTTACTATCTGCTAATAAGCTTCCACTCATCTATAATTCCTGGCATTTTCCACCAGGAATATGGCCCATAGATTGAGGCAATGATGAGAAGCAGGAGGTTTGTCAACCGGAAATTTTCACTTTAACCCTTGCTGAGTAGACTGCATCTGCCTCCATCCCAAGTAGCCCACTCACTGCGTCAAAGAGCTTTCCCTCGGGTCACCTCTGGTTCTTTTGGTTCTTGCTCCCTCACCACACCCTCAATTCTGCCTTAGCACCTCCACAGAGAGCTTGTTCAGGGTATAAGCTGCCCTTTGACTACCTGGGTTCAAATCCCAGCCCCGGCTCACTTTCCATGTGGAGTTTCCACATTCTCCCCGTTTCAAACACAAAAGATATATAAAATAGGTGGATTGGCCATGCTGACTTGCCTCTTAATTGGGAAAAAAAAAGAATTGGGTACTCTTTAAAAAAAAATACAGTTGGACCTTTCATCTGTGAGGAACAATTGATTCTGGGGCCATGAAAATTCAGGGGCACTAATCGCCATGGTTACACCAGGATCTTCCCATCACTGCTCAAAACCTGTGGAGAGGGGGAAACCTAATTTACACTGGGCTAAGTTACGGTGAGAACACAGAAAAGTACAGCACAGGAACAGGCCCTTCGCCCCTCCAAAGCTGTGCTGTTTATGATACCCTAATTTTTTTTAAATGTGGATGGTGAGAAACAACAAAAATGTGGAAGACGGCATTGGTTTCGGATCATAGTGGGACAAGTAAAGAAACAAAAGATGGGTTTCGAGGAAGTGTGAATGGCAACAACAGAACCATTTACAGCTAGCTGCTGCCTGAAAGAAAGGGGGCAGGAGTTATAATCACAAATTGTTAAACTCTATGTGGAATGCAGAAGGCTGTAAAGTAACCAATCAGAAGATGAGGAGCTGCTCCGCGAAATTTCATTGAGCTTCATCGTCACTGTATTGGAGGCCGAGGACAGAGAGGTCAGTCTGGGAGTGGAATGGAGAAATGGAATGTAAGTGGATGCAAGTATTTCAGGAGCGAGAAGGGATTGAGGGCAATGGTGAGAAGCGGTGAGGCTAATTGGGGTTGAGATCAATTGAGAAAGACATCCCTCAGTCTTTCCTCCCTCCTACACTCCTCAGTCTTCTCAAACCCAAACTGGCATCAACTAACCAGCCGACCTCCACCTGTTTGCTTTTCCCGCTTACTCATTTTCAACATTCTGGTGTCCCGCGTTCACGTATTCCCCCACACTCAAAGCTTTGGTTCGAGAGGAGCAAATTAACCAACCTGCTAGTTCCTGCCTCCGCGGAATTCCCATGCTGCTGGGGTGAAAAGAAAGAAAGATTGGTGAAGATGGAGTTGTCCTCCTTCGGGGAGAGTAGGTGTTCAAGACCATGAGGGGTCTGGACAGAAATGCTGTTTCCTACCAGAAGGGGCAAGAACCAATATCGAATAATTGGCAAAAGAACCAGAGGTGACCTGAGGGAAAGCTCTTTGACGCAGTGAGTGGGTTACTTGCCGTGGAGACAGATGCAGTCGACAGGTGAGTGTGACTCGGTGATATTCACTTACAGATAGCCAGTCAGGTTATGGCAGGCTGAATGGCCTCTAATTATGCTGTAAGCATTCTGTAAGAAAGGCTTGCATTTATATAGCGCCTTATATAGGGCATGTGTAAATCTTTCACAACCAGTAATACAACCAGTACAACACTTCAAAAGTGTAAGTTGGGAAACACAAGGGGCCATCTTATGCACAGCAAGCTCCCACACACTGCAGTGATGTTGGTTGAGGGATAAATATTGGTCAAGACACCGAGGAGAACTCATTTGATCTTCTTCGAATATTATCATATTATCATGAGATCTTTTACATCCACTTGAGAAGGAGGGAAGGACCTCTGTTTAATATCTCATCCAATAGGCCAGGGTTTTTCAGACTGGGGGTTGTAACCCATGGGTGTGTGTCAGGAGGGCTATGGAGCGATCATTCGGGGGATTCCAATCACGGGAGAAGCGCCCAACGGCCGCAACCGGCTTTTAAGTTGAGTATGCAGGCCGCGACTGGCCTTTAAATGAGAACAGTGGAGTCTTCCCACCAGAAGCGGCAGCAGTGAGCAGGTTACGTGCCCTGTACGTCCGTGTTTTGGGCTCAAAGTCACGGAGGAGAGATTCCTCCATTTTGTAGCTGCCAGCCAGCAAGAAACATCTGAAGGTGGGTCTTTTGTAATAAGGTAGAGAACAGGCCAGGATATCCCAACTGAATCTGCTGGAGAGAGCTGCTTAGGTGAGTCCACGACAGGACAAAGCAATGCTGGTGTGAACTGTGTGCGGAGTTCCAGGGCCTCTGGTGAACAACCCATTAAGAAGAAACTGAAATCAGGAACAAAGCAGAGTATAGATGATTTCTTGAGTTATGGCTTTGTTAATTGTGCTAATGCAAATCAGGATGCAAAGCCCATATGTGTTATATGCAGGGAAATTACTTGCAAATGTGAGTTGGATGCTAACCATATCTTACCTTGCAGGCATCTTTTCAATTCTTAACAAACTGAACCTCAAATTGCAAGGGAAGGATTGCTTTCGGCACTGTGAAGAAAAATATACTTTCCAAAAGTTATCGAAAGTTTGGCAAGTGAAAGTACAAAGCCCAAACTACTACATGTTCCCCACACTGCTACGACACCTCAAAGAAAACACTTAGTAAGGGAACTGTCAATAGACTGGCAAGCCTTATTCAGTCGCATCTGGCTGCGCTGATCAACAGTTTTTGTCGCTACTTTCCAGAGGAGAAGTTTCAGATTTTGAAACAGAAAAGGTGGGTGAAAAATCTTTACCCCAGAGTCAATTATTAACTTACAGCTGACTCCAAATGAAGAGACTGAACTTCTGCGCCTCACCTGTGACAGCACATTAAAAACACGCCACACACCAGATGGGAGGGGTGGACCCTTGGAGATTTGCAAGGCCGGGGGCTAGGGAATTTTCATTCTTCTCACATGTCCATAAGGCTTATTCCCAAATCGACTTTTTCATCTTGAGTAGAGCGCTGATAGCGAGAGTAGAGGATACTGAGTATTCAGCAATAGCCATTTCGGACCACGCCCCGCATTGGGTGGACTTGCAGATGGGGAGGAGAGGGACCAGCGCCCGCTGTGGCGCTTGGAGGTGGGGCTGTTGGCGGACGAGGAGGTGAGCGAGCGGGTCCGAGGAAGTATAGAGAGGTAGCTGGAGAACAACGACAATGGGGAGGTCCGAGTGGGGATGGTATGGGAGGCACTAAAGGTGGTGGTGAGGGGAGTGCTGATCTCCATTAGGGCCCACAAGGAGCGGAGGGAGTGGGGGGGGAGAGGAAGAGGGAGAGGCTGATGGGGGAGATGGTGAGGGTAGACAGGAGGTATGTGGAGGAGCCCGAGGAAGGATTGTTGAGGAAGAGGCGTAGCCTCCAGGCCAAATTCGACCTGGTGACCGCCAGGAAGGCGGAGGTGCAGTGGAGGAAGGCCCAGGGGGGCGATTTCCGAGTATGGGGAAAAGGCAAGCCAGATGCTGGCGCATCAGCTTCGGAGGCGGGATGCAGCTAGGGAGATCGGGGGAGTTAAGGACAGGGGGGGGGTGGAGTGTGGTGCGGAGCGGAGCTGGCATCAATGGTGTCTTCAGGGACTTCTACGAGGAATTGTACCGATCCGAGCCCCCACGGGAGGAGGGAGGGATGGGCCGCTTCCTGGACCAATTGAGATTTCCAAAGGTGGAGGAGGGACTGGTGGCGGGATTGGGGGCCCCGATTGGGCTGGAGGAGCTGATCAAAGGGATAGGAAGCATGCATGCGGGGAAGGCACCGGGGCCGGACGGTTTCCCGGTCAAATTCTATAAAATATATATGGACCTGTTGGGCCCGCTGTTAGTTAGGACCTTCAATGAGGCAAGGGAGGGGGGGGCTTTGCCCCCGACGATGTCCCGGGCACTGATCTCCTTGATCCTGAAGCGGGACAAGGATCCCCTGCAGTGTGGGTCTTACAGACCGATTTCCTTGCTAAATGTAGATGCCAAGGTGCTGGCGAAGGTCTTAGCCACGAGGAGTGAGGATTGTGTGCCGCAGATCATCCATGAAGACCAGACGGGGTTTGTGAAGGGGAGGCAGTTGAACGCGAATGTGCGGAGGCTTTTGAACGTTATCATGATGCCGGCGAGGAAGGGGAAGGCGGAGATAGTGGTGGCGATGGACACTGAGAAAGCCTTCGATAGGGTAGAGTGGGGGTACCTGTGGGAAGTGCTGAAGAGGTTCGGGTTTGGGGAGGGGTTTGTCAGGTGGGTTAGGTGTTGTATGAGGTCCCGATGGCGAGTGTGGCCACAAACAGGAGGAGGTCCGAGTACATTCGGTTGCACCGAGGGACGAGACAGGGGTGTCCCCTATCCCCCCTGCTCTTCGCACTGGCGATTGAACCCCTGGCTATGGCACTGAGGGAGTCAAGGAACTGGAGGGGGTTGGTGCATGGTGGGGAGGAGCATAGGGTGTCACTTTATGCGGACGACCTGCTGCTGTGTGTGGCGGACCCGGTGGGAGGAATGCCGGAGGTAATGAGGATTCTTAGGGAATTTGGGGACTTTTCGGGGTACAAGCTCAACATGGGGAAGAGCGAGCTGTTCGTAGTTCATCCAGGGGACCAGGAGAGGGGGATTGGCGAGCTCCCACTAAAAAAGGCGGAGAGGAGCTTCAGGTATATGGGAGTCCAGGTGGCCAGGAGCTGGGGGGCCCTGCATAGGCTTAATTTTACAAGGCTGGTGGAGCAAATGGAGGAGGAGTTCAAGAGGTGGGACGCGTTGCCACTGTCCTTGGCAGGTAGGATGCAATCAATCAAAATTACGGTGCTCCCTAGGTTTTTGTTCCTGTTCCAGTGCCTCCCCGTGTTTATCCCGAAGGCTTTTTTCAGGTGGGTTAACAGGAGTATAATGGGGTTTGAGGGACTCAGAGGGTGAGAAGGGTGTTCCTGGAGCGGAGGAGAGATAGGGGGGAACTGGCGCTGCCCAACCTCTGTGGGTACTACTGGGCCACCAATGCGACGATGGTGCACAAGTGGGTAATGGAGGGGGAGGGGGCCGCATGGAAGAGGCTGGAGACAGCATCTTGTGTGGGTACGAGTCTGGGGGCGCTGGCAACGGCGCCGCTGCCGCTCCCTCCAAGGAGGTATACCACGAGCCCGGTGGTGGTGGCTTCCCTCAAAATTTGGGGGCAGTGGAGGCGGCACAGGGGGGAAGTGGGGGCCTCGGCGGGGACCCCATTACAGGGGAACCACCGGTTCGCCCCAGGAAGAACGGGTGGAGGGTTTGCGGGGTGGCACAGGGCAGGGATACAAAAGTTGGGCGACCTGTTTGTGGACGGGAAGTTCGCGAGCCTGGGTGAGCTGGAGGAGAAGCACGGGCTCCCCCTGGGGAACACCTTCAGGTACTTACAGGTAAGGGCGTTTGCCAGACGGCAGGTGGTGGAATTCCCACGGCTTCTGCCACACACAGTACAGGACAGGGTGCTCTCGGGGGGGTGGGTGGGATTGGGGAAGATCTCGGAAACTTACCAGGTGATGCAGGAGGAGGAGGAGGCCTCGGTGGTGGAGGTAAAAGGTAAGTGGGAGGAGGAGTTGGGAGAGGAAATTGAGGAAGGGACGTGGGCAGACGCCCTAGGGAGGGTGAACTCTTCCTCATCGTGCGCGAGACTCAGCCTCATACAGTTTAAGGTGCTGCACAGGGCACACATGACTGCGACAAGGATGAGTTGGTTTTTTGGGGGTAAGGACAGGTGTGTTAGGTGCTCAGGGAGCCCAGCAAACCACACCCATATGTTCTGGGCATGCCCAGCGCTGGAGGGATTTTGGAAGGGCATAGCGAGGACGGTGTCGAGGGTGGTAGGATCCAGGGTCAAGCCGGGCTGGGGGCTCGCAATATTTGGGGTGGCAGAGGAGCCGGGAGTGCAGGAGGCAAAAGAGGCCGGAATTCTGGCCCTTGCGTCCGTGGTAGCCCGGCGAAGGATTCTTCTTCAGTGGAAGGATGCAAGGCCCCCAAGCGTGGAATCCTGGATCAACGATATGGCCGGGTTTATTAAGTTGGAGAGGGTGAAATTCGCCTTGAGAGGGTCGGTACAAGGGTTCTTTAGGCGGTGGCAACCGTTCTTCGACTTCCTGGCAGAACGGTAGACATTGGTCCATTCTATGTTCTATGCCAACATTGAGGGCATTTAAAAGTTTATTGGATAAACATATGGATGATAATGGCATAGTGTAGGTTAGATGGCTTTTGTTTCGGTGCAACATTGTGGGCCGAAGGGCCTGTACTGCGCTGTATTGTTCTATGTTCTATGTTCTATGGTCAATGGCAGCAGCAACTCGGCGGGGGGGGCACTTTATTTTTTTTGTTTTTGTTATTTACACTGGAGGGTCTGAGGGGGTGTATATACTTGTTGTATTAAGTCGGGGTGTTAATGTTAATTTATTATTTATGTACAGTGGGGGAGGGGGGTATGGAGGGTTGTTTTTTTGGACTGTGTTTTGTACTTAACCCTGTTGGGTTTCTTTTTCATTTTGTTATTGATATTTTATGAAAACCTTTAATAAAAATTATTATTTTTTTTAAAACACGCCACACGTCCATGAGGCTGTTAGCATTCTGGAGTAGCGTCTCCGAGGAATATCCAGTGCTGAGTAAAATGAGCATTTTGTTGATTTTACCTTTCACAACGACCTACATGTGTGAGGTTGGCAGTTCTGTCCTCATAAAGATGAAAACAGCACAAAGGAATCGGCTGAACTCGGCACATTTCCCTCTCCTCCTGTAAACCTGATTGGACTGAGATCTTGAGGACCAAGCAGGCTCCCCTATCACATTGAGGTAAGAGAAAATGGTGTTTTGCGAAGGTCGGCTGGCGTGGGTCCGAAGATCCATCGGTTGGTAAAAGTGGGTCCTGGGAAAAACAATTGATAAACACTGCGATAGGCAGTACTACTGACAGTGCAGCATTCCTTTAACTCTGACACAGGGAGTGACGGTCTGGATTAGGCTGACTGAGAACAGGACCCAATTTTGATGATAACTTCACAACACAATTGGTGCCTGCAGCCTGGATTCACAGACGAAGAATTGGCACTTGTGCATGGATCTGTGTAAGACCACAGCTTGAGGAGAGGAGGAAGGACACAGGAAAGAAAAGATAGTCTTACCCTTCAACATTAGATCAAGGCAGGAACATGATGGAATGGTCAGCACTCACCTGGATAAGTACAACTCAACACCATCTGGGACAGGGCAAGTCGTTTAACTGGTGTTCCCTCATGGACTCACTGTCCATCCCTCCACTACTGACTCACTGTGTAGATTGTAGGGCAGCACAGTAGCACTGTGGCTTCACAGCTCCCAGGTTCAATTCCCGACTGAGTCACTGTGCGGAGTTCTCCCCATGTCTGCGTGGGTTTCCTCCGGGTGCTCCGGTTTCCTCCCACAAGGCCCAAAAGACGTGCTGTTGGGTAATTTGGACATTCTGAATTCTCCCTCTGTACCCGAACAGGTGCCGGAATGTGGCGACTAGGGGCTTTTCACAGTAACTTCATTGCAGTGTTACTGTAAGCCTACTTGTGACAATAAAGATTATTATTGTTATTATTAGATTGTACAGGATTAACTGCAGCAACCTTGAAAGGTTATTCTATCAACAACTTCCAATTCTTGCAATCTCTACAATAAGAAAACGGACAAGAGCAGAAATATTGCAAGAACACCGTGATCTCCAAATTATCTTTCCAGGACTTAGACATCAATGGCTGTTCCTTCATCATCACTGGGATTTTCCAACAGCAGCAAAGGGAGGCCACCTCCTCAAGGACTGCAGTGCATTATGGTGAAAGAAGGGCGCCATCTTGCGCCAAGCCCCCTGAACCTGTTCTTCAAGCGTTGGAGCAGAAGGCAGCCACTCAGTCCCTTCAGCCTATTCTGTTATTCAATGTGATTATGCCGGATCCATGTCTTAACTCCCAAATGCAATAACACCCTTGGCTAGTAAAAGTCTATCAATCTGATATTTGTGAGGGTCACTAGGGATGGGCAATAAATGCGGCCTTACCACCATTCTGAAAATAATTTAACTTTTTTTAACGAGCAATTGGATCTTATATATTTGCTGCAAATCAACTGGGCTGAATCATAGATAAGTAATAAACATGAAGTGCGATTGTTGGGCATAGATCCAGGGTACATCAGTGGAGTTGTAGATTGGGGAAGGTATGGAGGATTGGGTAAAGTGTGGGGCTGTAGCTTAAAACAGGGATTAAAACAGAGAGTGAGGTTTATATGAAGGTTGGGGTGAAAAGTGAGGCTGTTGTTTGAAACCATGCTCTCTGGATTGTTCCACTGGATTCAATTAGAAAGGTAACAACAACTTGTATTTATATAACGCCTCTAACAGAGTACAATGTTCCAAGGTCCCATTATCAAACAAATTCAAAACCGCGACACATAAGCAGGTATTTGGACAGAAGACACAAAGCTTGATCATTGAGGCAGGTTTTAATTAGCATCTTTGTAATAATCTGCATGGAGCGCATAGGGCGGGCTTGATCGTTTTCCCCGTGTGGCTTGAGGGGTAGGAGTTCCCCCGCTAACTACGGGGCTATTACCATGTGCATATAAGGTCGGCCAGATAGGAACCGACCAGTAGAGAGAGAGGACTCACTAAAATCGAACTGGCCCCTTTGTAAAGAGTACATATTATAAATAAACGTCTTCTTTATGTTGCTTGTCTGAGTCCCTTCACCTTTATTAAGCTGGCGACGAAGATAAACTGGAACTGTCGAGAGTGCTGCCCAGCGCATACAGGAGCTCCAAGGTATGGAGATCGCTGCGAGGCAGCAGGCCTGAAGCCTCGGGGCCTAAGCAGCGGGGCTTGCTCTCTTCAGATTTGAGAGGGGCCGACTCCACCTCCTGTGTGGACATTGAAGCCCCTGGCAGTGTGAGACACAGTGCCCACACCGCTCAGGACGAGGTAGACGTCAGCCCCCTGCTGCTGCTGCCATGGGCTTGCTGCCCTTGTCATTCCAGCTAGTAGAGCCCCCGGGTTGCAGGGTGCTGCCGAAGGAGCCTTGGTGACTTGCTGCAGTGCATCTTGCACATGGTGGGCACTGTGCCACTGTGCGTCGGCGGTGGAGGGAGTGAATGTTGAGGGTGCTGGATGGGGTGTCAATCAAGTGGCTGCTTTGGCCTGGATGCCCAGAACCACACAGCTCAGTGGCTCACACAGCTCGTTTGGACTCGGGCTCACACTCTGTGGTCACCACAGAGGCCCGTGTCCACAGCAGGTGGAGGCAGTGACGGTAAAGGTCTCTGGTACTCGGAGCACTGCTGGAGGCAAGGCCTCTGCAAAGTCTGAGTGAGTGCACACCATGTGCAAGATGCATTGGCAAGTTCCCCTCTACTCTACAACCTGTGGCTGTGTCTTCACTGTGGCTGGATTAAAACCCTGCAGTTGTCTCAGTAATAACCCAGCACATGCACTGCAGGGGGTTCAATAAGGCAGCAGCCCACCAGCTTGTCAAGGCTACGGAGGAAATGGTCATGAAAAATGCTGGCCTTGCTAGTGACGCCCCAGGTCCCATGAGTCAAACACAGGTGTGCTGAGGTAGGATGGGAAGGTAGATGGTTCACTGACTCCCGTGGCACAGATTAAAGCATTGGCCCTTTTCCTGCACTGCAGACCAGTCCCCTCTGAACCCTATGAGTGCTGATCGCACTGGCTACCTCCTCCCAGGCTGCAGTGGTCAGTCAGGTGTGCCTTCTGTGGCCATCCCGAGGGAAGAGGACATCCCATCTTTCTTGAACTGGCATCACTGGAGTGGAGAGCTGTGGTTTGCTGCCTTCTCCTGCTCATCCTTTCCTCCTTCCTGTTAGTGAAGGGACATCCATCCACCTTTTGAATATGGTGCTTGGAAGTGACAGTGTGACACCTGACTTCCTGTCCGTCCCACCACAAGATTCAACATGGACCATGCACATGCATAACTAATGAGGACTTACTACCTGCCCTGCATTGGAGCGGGAATTATACCAACTTCCTGATCCTGCCAATGAACTTGTTGCAGCAGGGAAAGATTTTGCCCTTGATCTGCTGACTGCACTGAGTTCGCGCACTTCGGGTAACGTGTCAGCTCCTGACAATTAACCTGTGTCCGTGGAGAATAGCAGCCGCTGTGTTGGAGTGTGTGATTTTGTGTGTTTGTGTGTGTATGTTTGTGTTTTTCTGTGTGCTTGCGTGCGTGCCTGTTTGTGTTGTGTTTTTTCTGTTTACGTGTGCCTGTATTTACGTATCTTTCTCTTTGTGTGTGTGATTGTGTGTGTAATGTTTGTGTTTGGGTTAAAGTGCATGGGTGTTTTTGTGTATGTTTATATATGTCTGTCTTTGGGATGGGTTGCAGGTTAATTCCTAGGACTCTGAAATTTTATTTCAACCAATAACGATGGGTGTAGTGGGTAGGGGGTGGAAGGTAGGTCTAGTTGGCAACTCTGGTCAAGTATATCCCTGGAGATTTCACCTGATGACCTCCCAGCTTGAACGTGGCACCACCTACCGACTCAAGCCAGTCCTGGTGCACTTCCATCCATTGGTCAATTGGAGGGTGAACAGCCTCTCTATCCAATTGCATTAATCTTGACCATTAGTCAAACTGCCTTTTCTCCCCCACAACCCAAAAATGTGCAGGGTAGATGGATTGGCCACTCTAAATTGGCCCTCAATTGGAAAAAATGAATTGGGTCCTCTAAAATTTTTTTTAAAACTGCCTTTTCTATCTCATCTCCAATACTTTCGCAATTAATGAATAAAAATCTTCAAGCAAAATGAATTAAATATAGTTTTTGTTTCAGTCCTCCTGATCTTATATTTTCTCTTGGGGTTTGCATTGCCCTAGGGATTAATCTACATTTCTGGAAACTCCAGGGAAATTAGGAAAGATTGGTAACCCTCGGAAGGGATGCAAATTTGTCACTTTGCCGTGCCATTGGCCGTCCTTTGGGTAATGAGGGGTTGGTGGGGGGGGGGGGGGGGAGAGTGGGAGAGGGGAGCAGGGAGATGAGTGTGTAGCAGGTATTAAAAGAGCAAGTCCTTGGCAGTAAGGTCAGTGATGGGCGAGAGGACGGGAGATTTGGTTATCTGAGCTCGATGATCAATGTTACAGCAACCAAACTGAGAAATCCTTGGAGCAGAGGTATGAAGGTCAAGCAGCCCCTGCCATTGGCAGAGGATCACTCAGTTTTCTGCGTTCATTCTTCATGTTCTCTCCCCTAATTTTGAGCCGTCTCTAAGATTTGGTATTGTGGCCTTTGGAGTTAAAATTACAACACAGCATTGATGATAGCAGCAGGCTTGAGTGGGAAATAGCACCCCCACACCCACCTCCCTCAATGCCTTTCCTTGATATAGTAAAGTGGCATTATGTGGGAACCTATCTTGGCCCCTCTTTGCAGTCCCATCCACCATTTTAATGCTCCTTTCCTGGCTGGGTTCTAATCCAGCTTTAAATGTTCATAATGCCTGTGTTTATAATGCCTTTATAAGTGTCTCCATAAGTGCTTGTAAGTGTCTATGTCCATGTTTTTTTCCTTTATCTTTAATGGTACGTAGGTATCGTTGGCCAGGCCAACATTTGTTGCCAATGAACAGACTGGCTTGCTAGGCCATTCCAGAGCACAGTTGGGTCTGGAGCTAGACCCAGGTAAGGATTCCCTTCCCTAAAGGTGAACCATCAATTGTAATTTTGGGGCGGCGCAGTGGTTAGCACTGCTGCCTATAGCGCTGAGGACCCGGGTTCGATTCCGGCCCTGGGTCACTGTCCGTGTGGAGTTTGCACGTTCTCCCCATGTCTGCGTGGGTTTCACCCCCACAACCCACAGATGTGCAGGTTAGGTGGATTGGCCACGCTAAATTGCCCCTTCATTGGAAAAAAATAATTGGGTACTCTAAATTTAAAAAAATTATAATTACAGAGATTTATTGATTGAGTTTAAATTCCCACTGGTTGCCATGGTGGGACAGAGCATTAGCTAGATGGATTACCAGTCCAGAAACATTACCACTTCACCACTGTCTCACCCATGCATCTGTGGTCAGGTCTGTGACTGTGTCTCTCTAATATGTAACTGCGAGCATTTATGTTTATATGTGTTCACATATCTGTATGTTTGTTCTGTGCATGCATAAGTATTTAAGTGTACTTGTATGTACACATGTCTGTGTGTATGCAAGCATGTGTATTGGTTGAATGAACTTCTCCACTTTTCCTTGGTCCCTCAAACCCCGATGAGGTGGGCAACAGTGGGTTCGGTCGGACTGATAGATGGGCTGATTTTACCGTGAAATTTGAACTACTTTCTGTCTGTTAAGAAAATAGACGCACTCAGCAAATGGGTACATGGAAACAAAAGGCCACAGGAGGCTGGCTCTTCAGTTACAGGATCCAATGTACAAGATGTCAGTGACTCATCCACCCAGAAAAGACTGTTCCATATTTTATTAGCCCATGCCCTCCTCATTTTGTGGATTGTTTTCTCTTGACTTTATTTCGCAAATTAGATTTATTTTTACAAGTACTGGCTGGGACTCCTCTCCCCCCCCCCCCCCCCCCCCCACACACACACACACACACACACACAGCCCCCTCATGGTGAGTTTTTCCTGGAGGGAAGGTAACTTGGCATAGGCCACTGGCGGGATCTTCTGGTCCCGTTGAAGTCAATGGCCATTTGCGTTGACTACCAGCCATGTGGCTGTGAAAGCTATGGTGTGTGTGTGGGGGGGGGGGGGGGGGCACCTTTGACTGGTGTAATAACTCCAAACGAAACTGTTGTAAATATAACTGGATTTCTGTACATATGTACAAGTTCTAAGTTATTCCTATACCTCATTCCCAGTGTAGACCCAACTGGGCGGATGGAGCTGACTAGGCCCTGACTGAGGCCTGCTTTTATCCACTAGTCTGACGAACTCCGGGTGGTGGGTCTCTGCCCGCTACCTCAGCAGCTCGTATTCAATAAGCCCCATTGGAAGATCATTAATTGTTGTACCATGATCCTCACGGTCGTTATAACAGCGGACCGGAAGGTTCCACCAGAGGGAAGGGCTGGAAAATCCCAACCGTTGTTTTGGCGCCATTTCTGTATATCTGAAGACACTTGTACGTTAATGGCACTCAGATCGTCCTCACCATCACGTCTCTCACCTCCACCTTTGCTGATTTGCCGGGCTTCTCAAGACATCCAGTATTTTTTGACGAGCAGAAATTTTTCAGAAGAACCAACGACATTTCCTTCTGTCGCTTCCACAAACAGTGTTCATCTCGCCACCAACACCCTCTCTCCGGCCACTGTCTGAGGTTAAACGAGATATTTGCAGCCTTTGACCACTGAGCAGAGCCTCCAACTATGTCTTCCAACTAGACCACTCACTTCTAATTCTAAAGTCTGACCCATTTTTACCTCTGTCTCTGATCGTCTCCTGCTAAAAAAAATCTCATCCATGCACTTGTTTTCTTTATAGCATAATTTTATTGCAAAACATAATTTTTCATTATTACAAAATAAATCCACACTAACCAACAAATTCATACAGATACAGTACATGAATATCATCTTCAAAAAAATTAAGAACCAGCTGGTCTGGGAGGGGATGGGCGGGGGGGGGCACCGCCTGGGGGAGATACAGCTGCGTGGGAACCGGGTGAGGAGCTGGAAAAAGGGGATGGCTAATCGACAAGGGGTGGGGGGGGTAGGAAGCCCCCCAACCCGGCTGATCACGTGGAACGTGAGAGGGCTGAACGGGCCGATAAAGAGGGCACGGGTACTCGCACACCTTAAGAAACTTAAGGCAGATGTGGTTATGTTACAGGAAACGCACCTGAAACTGATAGACCAGGTTAGGCTACGCAAAGGATGGGTGGGGCAGGTGTTCCATTCGGGGCTAGATGCGAAAAACAGGGGGGTAGCTATATTAGTGGGGAAGCGGGTAATGTTCGAGGCAAAGACTATAGTGGCGGATAGCGGGGGCAGATACGTGATGGTGAGTGGCAAACTACAGGGGGAGACGGTGGTTTTGGTAAACGTATATGCCCCGAACTGGGATGATGCCAATTTTATGAGGCGGATGCTAGGACGCATTCCGGACCTAGAGATGGGAAAGCTGATAATGGGGGGAGATTTTAATACGGTGTTGGAACCAGGGCTGGATAGGTCGAAGTCCAGGACTGGAAGGAGGCCGGCAGCAGCCAAGGTACTTAAGGATTTTATGGAGCAGATGGGAGGTGTAGACCCGTGGAGATTTAGCAGACCGAGGAGTAAGGAGTTCTCGTTTTTCTCCTATGTCCATAAAGTCTACTCGCGAATAGACTTTTTTGTGCTGGGAAGGGCGTTGATCCCGAAGGTGAGGGGAACGGAGTATACGGCTATAGCCATTTCGGATCACGCTCCACACTGGGTAGACTTGGAGATAGGGGAGGAAACAGGAGGGCGCCCACCCTGGAGAATGGACATGGGACTAATGGCAGATGAGGGTGTGTGTCTAAGGGTGAGGGGGTGCATTGAAAAGTACTTGGAACTCAATGATAATGGGGAGGTCCAGGTGGGAGTGGTCTGGGAGGCGCTGAAGGCGGTGGTTAGAGCGGAGCTGATATCAATAAGGGCACATAAAGGGAAGCAGGAGAGTAAGGAACGGGAGCGGTTGCTGCAAGAACTTTTGAGGGTGGACAGACAATATGCGGAAGCACCGGAGGAGGGACTGTACAGGGAAAGGCAAAGGCTACATGTAGAATTTGACTTGCTGACTACGGGCACTGCAGAGGCACAATGGAGGAAGGCACAGGGTGTACAGTACGAATATGGGGAGAAGGCGAGCAGGTTGCTGGCACACCAATTGAGGAAAAGGGGAGCAGCGAGGGAAATAGGGGGAGTGAGGGATGAGGAAGGAGAGATGGAGCGGGGAGCGGAGAGAGTGAATGGAGTGTTCAAGACATTTTATAAAAAATTATATGAAGCTCAACCCCCGGATGGGAGGGAGAGAATGATGGGCTTTTTGGATCGGCTGGAATTTCCCAAGGTGGAAGAGCAGGAAAGGGTGGGACTGGGAGCACAGATCGAGGTAGAAGAAGTGGTGAAAGGAATTAGGAGCATGCAGGCGGGAAAGGCCCCGGGACCGGATGGATTCCCAGTCGAATCCTATAGAAAATATGTGGACTTGCTCGCCCCGGTATTGACGAGGACCTTTAATGAGGCAAAGGAAAGGGGACAACTGCCCCCGACTATGTCTGAAGCAACGATATCGCTTCTCTTAAAGAAGGAAAAGGGCCCGCTACAATGCGGGTCCTATAGACCTATTTCCCTCCTAAATGTAGATGCCAAGATTCTGGCCAAGGTAATGGCAATGAGAATAGAGGAATGTGTCCCGGGGGTGGTCCACGAGGACCAAACTGGGTTTGTGAAGGGGAGACAGCTGAACACGAATATACGGAGGCTGTTAGGGGTAATGATGATGCCCCACCAGAGGGGGAAACGGAGATAGTAGTGGCGATGGATGCCGAGAAAGCAGTTGATAGAGTGGAGTGGGATTATTTGTGGGAGGTGTTGAGGAGATTTGGTTTTGGAGAGGGGTATGTTAGATGGGTGCAGCTGTTGTATAGGGCCCCAGTGGCGAGCGTGGTCACGAATGGACGGGGATCTGCATATTTTCGGCTCCATAGAGGGACAAGGCAGGGATGCCCTCTGTCCCCATTATTGTTTGCACTGGCGATTGAGCCCCTGGCGATAGCGTTGAGGGGTTCCAAGAAGTGGAGGGGAATACTTAGAGGAGGAGAAGAACACCGGGTATCTTTGTATGCGGATGATTTGTTACTATATGTGGCAGACCCGGCGGAGGGGATGCCAGAAATAATGTGGATACTTGGGGAGTTTGGGGATTTTTCAGGGTATAAATTGAACATGGGGAAAAGTGAGTTGTTTGTGGTGCATCCAGGGGAGCAGAGTAGAGAAATAGAGGACCTACCGTTGAGGATGGTAACAAGGGACTTTCGTTACCTGGGGATCCAGATAGCCAAGAATTGGGGCACATTGCATAGGTTAAATTTAACGCGGTTGGTGGAACAAATGGAGGAGGATTTCAAGAGATGGGATATGGTATCCCTGTCACTGGCAGGGAGGGTGCAGGCGGTTAAGATGGTGGTCCTCCCGAGATTCCTCTTTGTGTTTCAGTGCCTCCCGGTGGTGATCACGAAGGCTTTTTTTAAAAGGATTGAAAAGAGCATCATGGGTTTTGTGTGGGCCGGGAAGACCCCGAGAGTGAGGAAGGGATTCTTACAGCGTAGCAGGGATAGGGGGGGGCTGGCACTACCGAGCCTAAGTGAGTATTATTGGGCCGCTAATATTTCAATGGTGAGTAAGTGGATGGGAGAGGAGGAGGGAGCGGCGTGGAAGAGACTAGAGAGGGCGTCCTGTAGGGGGACTAGCCTACAGGCTATGGTGACAGCCCCATTGCCGTTCTCACCGAGGAACTACACCACAAGCCCGGTGGTGGTGGCTACACTGAAGATTTGGGGACAGTGGAGACGGCATAGGGGAAAGACTGGAGCCTTGGGGGGGGTCCCCGATAAGAAACAACCATAGGTTTGCCCCGGGGGGAATGGATGGGGGATATGGAATGTGGCAAAGAGCAGGAATAACGCAACTGAAAGATCTGTTTGTGGATGGGAAGTTCGCGAGTCTGGGAGCGCTGACCGAGAAATATGGGTTGCCCCAAGGGAATGCATTCAGGTATATGCAACTGAGGGCTTTTGCGAGGCAACAGGTGAGGGAATTCCCGCAGCTCCCGACACAAGAGGTGCAGGACAGAGTGATCTCAAAGACATGGGTGGGGGGTGGTAAGGTGTCAGATATATATAGGGAAATGAGGGACGAAGGGGAGACTATAGTAGATGAACTAAAAGGGAAATGGGAAGAAGAGCTGGGGGAGGAGATCGAGGAGGGGCTGTGGGCAGATGCCCTAAGCAGGGTAAATTCGTCGTCCTCGTGTGCCAGGCTAAGCCTGATTCAGTTTAAGATATTACACAGGGCGCATATGACTGGAGCACGGCTCAGTAAATTTTTTGGGGTGGAGGATAGGTGTGCGAGGTGCTCGAGAAGCCCAGCGAATCATACCCATATGTTTTGGTCATGCCCGGCACTACAGGGGTTTTGGATGGGGGTGACAAAGGTGCTTTCAAAAGTAGTGGGGGTCCGGGTCGAACCAAGCTGGGGGTTGGCTATATTTGGGGTTGCACAAGAGCCGGGAGTGCAGGAGACGAGAGAGGCCGATGTTTTGGCCTTTGCGTCCCTAGTAGCCCGGTGCAGGATATTGCTAATGTGGAAAGAAGCCAAGCCCCCGGGGGTGGAGACCTGGATAAATGACATGGCGGGGTTTATAAAGCTAGAGCGGATTAAGTTCGTTCTAAGGGGGTCGGCTCAAGGGTTCACCAGGCGGTGGCAACCGTTCGTCAAATACCTCGCAGAAAGATAGATGGAATGGAAAAAAGAAGGCAGCAGCAGCAGCCCAGGATCGGGGGGGGGGGGGGGGGGGGGGGGTGTGAGGGGGGAGGAGGAACCAGAAGGACTCTCAGGGTTGTTAATATATACTGTATAATATGTATAGGTCGTTGCTACAGATAATTTATCTTGGACTGTTAAATTATATTTTTGGAGAGTTTTACTTGTGATAAGGCAGTTGCCAATTAGGGTTAGTTTTCATTTTTGTTATTTATTATTTATTCATTTTCTGTTTATAAAATAGGTCATTGTTATTTGTGTTGTTATAATATTGTGTAAAGGATGCACAATGTACTGTGTTGGTTGACCCAAAATTTTCAATAAAATATTTTATTTAAAAAAAAAATTTTTAAATTAAGAACCCCACTAACCCCATAACCACAGACTAATAACCCCCCCTAACTGCTGATGGTGACTAGCTGTCTGAAAAAGGAAATGAATGGCTGCCATCTCGAGTAGAACCATTCTAATGACCCTCTAATGGTGTGCTTGACCTTCTCGAGGTCTAGGAATTCCATTAGATGTCCCAACAAGGTCGAGGAGAACTCCACCGCAGCAGAACTCGCCTCCGGGCTTTCAACGAGGCAAAGGCGAGGACATCCGCCTTTACCCCGGCCTTCAGCACCGGGGAGTCCAACACCCCGAAAATAGCCACCAGCGGACATGGCTTCAGCTCGATATCAAGAATCCCTGGTGTTCAAGAAGGAGACTCAGTAGATTACAAGCCCAGGACACGAGCAGACCTTACGGGTATGATTCACTTGTCCCCAAGAACAATGTTTGCACCTCCAGCCCTGAGAAAAAAACATTCATCCAGCCTTGGTCGGGTGCGCCCTGTTCACCATCTTGAACTGAACCAAGCTGAGCCCAGTGGAGGAGGAGGTGGAATTGACCCTGTGAAGAGTTTCACTCCACACCCCTCCCTCAAAACCGGACCCAGCTCTCCCTCCCACTTCCTCGTCATCTCATCCAACGGAGCCTACTCCGCCAACAAGACCTGGGCATAAATTTCTGAAGTCCTTCCCTTACCCACATTGGCCAGGGTCAAAACCCTGTTCAGGAAGGAGGGCAAAGGGAAACGAGGAGATCTCTTCACGCAGGAAATCGCGCACCTGAAAATACTTCTATAAATTAGACGTCGGGGGTTGGAATTTACCCATCAGGTCAGCAAATCCGACAAACCTACCCCCCACTAACATGTCCCCAAACCTCTCCAACACCCCCACCCCCCCCCACCCACCCCCTCAGGACCTGAACGTTGAGTCCAAACCCGCCGGCACAAAAAGGTGATTCCTACAGATAGGGGCCGACAACAACATGGAGCCGAGCTTAAAAGTTGCCTAAACTGCCTCCAAATCCTCAGCATGGTCATCACCACCAGACTTGAGGTAAACTCTGCAGGGGAAAACAGAAATGAGGCAGTTGCCAAGGTCCCCAAACTAGAACCAGTACAAGGGCCTGTCTCCCTCCACCACCATGTGGAATCTGGATTCTTCAGCCACCCCAGTACCTTTTCAATATTAGCCCCCCAGTTATAGGTAGGGCTAAGCCAACCGACTGTCTGTCTCTCTCTGAAAAAACACCCTATGGATCTTGGGGTCTTGCCTGTCCAGATGAAGGAAGCTCTCACCGTATTGACTCTCGCAAAAAAATGATTCGGTGAAAAAAATGGGGAGACACTGAAAAAGAAATATAAACCTTGGAAGGACAATCATTTTGACTGCCTGAATCCTGTCTGCCAAGAACAGGTGGAGGTTATCCCACCTTTGCGGTTATCCCACCTTTGCGGTTATCCCACCTTTGCGGTTATCCCACCTCTGCGGTTATCCCACCTCTGCGGTTATCCCACTTCTGCGGTTTCCCACCTCTGCGGTTATCCCACTTCTGCGGTTATCCCACTTCTGCGGTTTCCCACCTCTGCGGTTATCCCACTTCTGCGGTTTCCCACCTCTGCGGTTATCCCACTTCTGCGGTTATCCCACATCTGCGGTTATCCCACATCTGCGGTTATCAACCTCTGCGGTTATCCCACTTCTGTGGTTATCCCACTTCTGTGGTTATCCCACTTCTGCGGTTATCCCACTTCTGCGGTTATCCCACCTCTGCGGTTATCCCACCTCTGCAGTTATCAACCTCTGCAGTTATCAACCTCTGCAAATCACTTCTAACCCCACTCACCAGCCGAGCATAATTTAGTTTATGGAGCGAGGCCCAATCATGGGTTACCTGGATTCTCAGATACCGGAAGCTAGATTTGGCCAGGTAAATGGACAACATCTCAGGTTGGCTCCACTCCCTGGGAGTTAACCAGAAAGTATTCATTCTTATCCAAATTTAACTTATTCCCTGAGACGGAGCCGAAACTCCTAAGTAGCCTCAATACCTCATACATTGTGGAAACCGGATCCGTGGTATAAAGAAGCAGATCATCTGCAAACAAGGAAACTCAAAGCTCTCTCTCTCCCCGCTTTGTCCCCATCCACTCAGTGGAAGATCTCAATGCTATGGCCAGTGGTTCGATTGCCAAGGCGGACTGAGGTGGAGACAATGGACAATCCTGCCTTGTTCCCTTACCCCGGTGAACATTAACCAAGCTCAAGTCATTTTTGTCAACACTAGCGGTGAGAATCCTGTACAACAAACAAACCCAAGATATAAACAATGGCCCGAAACCAAATCTTCCCAGGATCTCAAGTAGATAGTCCACTTGACCCTATCCATCACTTTTTCCATGTCCATTGAGACAATCACCTCCTGCTCGGGTGCTGGTGAGGGGGACAGTGCGATATTTAATAATCAGCGTATATTGGCCGACAGCTACTGGCCATGGACAAAATCCACCTGTTCCTCCGAAATCACCCCTGGAAGGCAGGACTCGATCCGCATTGCTAACATTTTAACCAACAATTTAGTATCAGCATTCAACAACGAAACAGGTCAATAAGACCCACATTCTGTGGGGCCCTTGTCCTTCTGTAAAATCAGGGAAATAAAGGCCTGCGCTGATGTAGCCAGCAATATCCCCTGGGATAAGGAATTGTTAAACATGTCTAAAATCAGTGGGATCAGTGGCCCTGCAAATTTCTTATAGAATTTGATGGGAAACCCATCCGGTCCCGAATCTTTGCCTGACTGTATTGAGCCAATACACTTCATAACCTGCTCAGGACCCAACGGGGACTCCACTCCTCCCTTCTCTCCCTCTCCACCACCGGGAAGGACAAACCATCCAAACACCGCATCCTGGGTGACTCCTCTTCCGGGGGCTTTGATCTGTACAAACTTCGATCAAAAGCTTCAAACACTGCATTAACCTTCAATGGGGCGGAGACCAACCTGCCACCCGAGTCCCTTACCCACACAATCACACGGGAAGCAGACTGCTGCCTCAGCTGGTGCGCTAAAAGGAGACTGGCCTTCTTTCCGTGCTTGTAAAATGTCCCCCTCAAGCATCGCAGCTGGCTCACTGCCTTACCCCTTACCCATTGACAGCAGTTCAAATTGCGTCTGCAACTTTTTCCTACTCGCCAACAATTCTGGTTCAGGGGCAAGTGAGTACTGGTGTCCACCTCCAGAAGGGAATCCACCAGCCACTCCAGTCTTGTCCTTGTGCAACTTGGAGGAGATTAGCACTCCCTAATGACCACCTTAAGCCAATATCGCTTTTGCCACTCCTGATGGAATCAGAGACTTTGGCCTAGATGGTCCAATCAAGAGTCTAGAACACAATTTAAGTCTACCCCCCCCCCCCCCCCCCCCCAATTAGCTGGTGTGTGTCGAAGTGAGGAATAGAGGCCTTGTTAATAAAATAATTCAAATCATCCCAAATTGGAGTGTACATATTAACCAGCACCACCAAGGTGCCCCCCCCAAAGACCCACTGGTAATCATGTCTCTCCCATTCGGGTCTGCCATAATCTTAGCAGCTGAAAAAGAAAACCTTTTATTAATCAGAATCGCAACTCCCCCTGGCTGTAACATCAAACCCCGAGTGGATAACGTGCGCCATCCATCCCTTCCATAACCGTGTCTGGCCCCTGATCCGCAAATGGGTCTCCTGCAGAAACACCACATTAGTGTTCAAACTCCTCAAATGAGCAAATATCCTCAACCTTTTTACTGGGCCATTCAACCCTCTTACATTCCAAGTGAGCAGCCAAATTTGTGGCCTTCCATTCCACCTCCCCACCCCTTACCTGAGTCAGCCATTTCCACCAAAAGAGATATTCCAACAACACATTTAAAAGTTCAGGCATCGAGCCCACCCAAGATGGCCACCAACCCCCCCCCCCCCCCCCAAAATCAAGAAAGAACAAAGAACAAGCTTTAGTCAACATCAGAAAATCCTTCCTAATAAATAAAAAGCTTTAACAACCAGCCCAGCCCAGTCCAACTTTGATAAACATTAAAAAAGTAACACATCAACAGCACGGTGGCGCAGTGGGTTGGCCCTGCTGCCTCACGGCGCCGAGGTCCCAGGTTCAATCCCGGCTCTGGGTCACTGTCCGTGTGGAGTTTGCACATTTTCCCCGTGTTTGCGTGGGTTTTGTCGTGTTAAGCACACTGAGATAACACGGGCTGCAACTGGATGCAGCTATAACTCAAGTAGACTCCAGACCTTGAAGTTAGTTCAATTTGATTTATTGAACCTGTCACACAGTCAGCACAGTTCTCTGTGAGTTCGACGCTCTGCTAACCTAAGTGTGATTTCTCTATCTGACTGAACCAGACTAGTTCTTAGCCACGTGCTGTATGCGTTACGTGATATGTACACCGGACTCACTCTGTAGATGTCCCCAGTGGAAAGAGGTGGAGTGTGAGTGCCTCGTGCCTTTTATAGTGGGAAACCACCCCCAAGTGTTCTGCCTGCTGATTGGTTATGTCCTGTTCCCTGTGCTGATCAGCTGTCTGTCTGTATCTCATTATGTGCATGTCTGCATATCATGACAGGTTTCGCCCCCACAACCCAAAAAGATGTGCAGGCTAGGTGGATTGACCATGTTAAATTGCCCCCTTATTTGGAAAAAATGAATTGGGTACTCTAAATTTTTTTTTAAAGTAGCACATCCATTCGACACAAGAGCAATGAAATAAAACAAATTGACACCCCAGTAAGTCCTTGAACACATGTCCTCCCCGATAATAACAAAACCCCCATACAAATAACAGTTAACTCGCCCCCAGCTCATGCTTCTTCACAAAAACATCGGCCTCCTCCAGTGCATCAAAATAATAGTCTTTTGAGTCAAAGGTCACGCAGGGGCGGACAGGGTATACCACCCCAAACTGCACTCCACTTTTATATAATGCAGCTTGACCTTGTTAAATGCAGCCCGTGTTTTAGCCAGCTCTGCCCCCACATTTTGATCGAGCCTGATGATGTTACCCTCCCATTTGGAGCCCCGGTGTTCAATTCGCTCACCTGAGGACTTGTTCCTTCTCCTGTTAGCTGATTGTCCGCGATGGTTCGCCCGAACGGGGCCTCTGCCAGAGTGACCGATGGGCCTGACCCAGTTCGGGAGGGGACGAATATCCACCCTCCCCCACCAGTTTCCCAAACATCTTTGATATATAATCAGCCATTTCCTCTACTCCCTCCGCCAGCCCCACAATTCTTTTTTAGAAATAGATTTAAAGTGCCCAATTCTTTTTATTTCCAATTAAGGGGCAATTTAGCGTGGCCAATTCACCTACCAGGCACATCTTTGGGTTGTGGGGGTGAGACCCATGCAGAGGGAGAATGTGCAAACTCCATACGGACAGTGACCCGGGGCCAGGATCGAATCTGTGTCCTCGGTGCCGTGAGGCAGCTGTGCTAACCGCTGCGTCACCATGCCGCTCAGTCCCACGATTCTAAGGTTTTGCCTCCTGGAGCGATTCTCCAAACCGTGTACACTTGTTAGTGAAAAACACCCATTTATAAATTATTTTTAAAGCTTTTAAATCTATTCAAGTGGATAATTTCTTATAAAAATAAAATTATATTCAGCAGTCACATCAAAAACAATAAATCCTTTAATAGCCTCATCAACTAAGAATGAGAGCGACTGCCTTTGATGGCAAGGTAGTATTTGACCACATGTGGCATCAAGGAGCGCTAGCAAACCCGGAGTCAATGGGAATCAGAGAGAAAAACTCTCCGCTGGTTGGAGTCATACCTTTTAAAAAAAAATTTTAACCCACGCAAACACGGGGAGAATGTGCAAACTCCACACGGACAGTGACCCAGAACCGGGATCGAACCTGGAACCTCCGTGCCGTGAGGCAGCAGTGCTAACCACTGCGCCACCGTGCTGCCTGGTTGGAGTCATACCTGACTCAAAGGAACATGGCTGTCGTTGTCGGAGATCAATCATCTCAGCTCCAGGACATCACTGCAGGAGGTCTTCAGGGTAGTGTTGTAGGTCCAACCATCTTCAGCTGCTTCATCAATGGCCTTCCCTCCATCATAATATCAAAAGTGGGGATATTCCCTGGTGATTGGGGTGGCACGGTGGCACAGTGATTAGCACTGCTGCCTTCATTTACAGGATGTGGGCATCTGATTGGTTGACAGATGCCCACATCAACTGGTTAAGCCAGCATTTATTGCCCATCCCTAGTTGCCCTTCAGAAGGTGGTGGTGAGTTGCCTTTTTGACCCGCTGCAGTCCTTCAGTTGTAGGTGCACCCACTATGCAGTTAGGGAGGTAGTTCCAGGATTTTTCCCCAGCGACAGTGAAGAAAAAATGACATATTTCCAAGTCGGGGTGTGAGTGACTTGGAGGGGAACGTCCAGGTGCGGCTGCTCTTGTCCTTCTAGATGATTGTGGTTGTGGGTTTGGAAGGTGCCCTGCCCCTTGATGACTTGGCAGCCTACCTCCAATGGTGTTGAAATCGAGCTACACCCACAATAATGTTGAGGCCCTCTCTGAATGACATCAATGCCCTCCTGACCTCAGCTCAAGCAATGCAAAGTACTGAAACCCAAAATCTCGCCTTCGCTGCCCAGTCTGGTTGCTGCCCAGTCCAGTTCTCTCGCTCTCAGCCCTGTTGCCTGGCTGGCCTCTGGTTCTGATCGAATCGCCCCGCTTCCTGATTCCCTGAGACACACGCCGGCACCTCCCAACTACTGCTGTGCTCACCTCTCCGCTTTTAATCAGGTGGCCGGGCTTTGAGCCTTGACCCTTGATGGCCACGTGTGCTCCTGGTTGGCTGGCTGGCTGCTGCTGCTGGCTATCTGTTCTCTCTCGCTCCTGCCACCCGGTCTGGTTCATGCCCAGTCCAGCCCTCTCACTCTCAGCCCTTCCTAGCTGGCGTCAAACTCTAGCCAAGTCGCCCCACTCCCGCTGGCTGCTGTTCCCCGATTCCCGAGACACGATGCCGGCACTTATCGAGTCTATTTCACACCTCTCGATTGCTGCTGTGCTCACCTCTCGGCTCTCACTCGGGTGGCTGGGCCTCGGGCCTTGACTCTCGACGACCGTGCGCGCTCCTGGCTAGTTGCCTGGCTGCTAAAGCAGGCTAACTGGCCGTTGTTCTTTTTGAGTGGTTGCCCGTCTGCCCTCCTCAGCCCTCGCCTGGAGGTCAAGAGTAACCCCACTGCTCCTCTTGGCAGCCGTTGCCCAGCGCCTCCACCTCGCCTCGCTGAAGGCTTCACTGCAGAAGTGGACTGACACAGTCACCACTCAGTATGAGATCCCCCCCCCCCACATTGTCCAGGGCCCAGAGTTGAAGTGCTGTATGTTTTATTGTAAGCCCATCTCTGACCATTACTGAATCCATCGCTATTAAAAGAGCTAACCCACTGTGCCACCATGCTGCCCTTGACCTGCTCTTATAGTCAAAGTCTTATACGTCTGGTCCATGTCAGTTTTGGTCAATCGACCAGCGTTCTTAGCGTTCTGTGGCACTAATTCACTGCCTAATTCCCAAAAACCTGAATGCCATTTGTGATGGAATATTTCCCCCTTGCCTGGATGGGGGCAGTTCCAACAGCATTAAAGAAGCTTGACACCAGCCAGGACAAAGCGGCTCACTTTACTGGCACTCCGTCCCCACCTTCGCCATTCACCCCCTCCACCACCAAAGCACAGTGGCAGCCGTGTGTGCCATCTACAAAATGCACTGCATCAACTCACCAAGGCTCCTTCAACAAGACCTTCTAAAATCACAACCTCTACCACCTAGGGGGACAAGGGTAGCAGACACATGGGTACACCACCACCTGCGAGTTCTCTCCAAGTTACTCACCATCTTGACTTGGAACTATGACGTCGTTCCTTCACTGTCGCTGAGCCGAGATCCTGGAATCTCTCCCTAACAGCACTGTGGATGTACCTACACCACTTGACTGCAGCCATTCAAGAAGTTTGCTCACCACCACCTTTTCAAGGGCAATTATGGTTGGGCAATAAATGTTGGCCTAGCCAGCAATGTTCACATCCCAAGAAAGAATTTTTTAAAAACTGTCAGTCAACGTTTGACCTCAGGAATCCCAGCTGAGCCCCTCCATGACCCTTCTGGCTATCCTGCAGCTATTTAGTGGGAGGAGCATGAATTCTTTTGGGCAAGACCTCTGCACCATTCTCAGCGGGAAGTTCCACCTTAGGAAGCTGCCAACCAATCAGGTGGCTGAGAGCTCTGCAGTCCCAGCAGCACCACCCAGGAGTGGTGGCCACTGCTGGGACTACAGGCAGTCCCAACTGCACTGAAGAGGTCAGGGGTCTCAGTGAGGGGTTTAAGAGGGTTGGGGGTAGGGTTCAAGAGGTTTGGGGGAATTCAAGGTGTTAATGACCTGGGGGGGCGAAGTTAAGTGCTGGTGGGGTGTATCCAGTTGGCCTAGCCCTAGGGGAGCTTGCGTAGCTAGTATTCCCGGGCTTCCCACATGGCATGGGCCTGCCATCCGGGTGGCCCATGATTGGGCCTCGCTTCATACACTAAATTATGCTCAGCTGGTGAGTGGGGTTAGAAGTGATTTGCAGAGGTTGATAACTGCAGAGGTGGGATAACCGCAGAGGTGGGATAACCGCAGAGGTGGGATAACCGCAGAGGTTGATAACCGCAGAGGTGGGATAACCGCAGAGGTGGGATAACCTCCCCCTGTCCTTGGCGGGCAGGATTCAGACAGTCTAAATGAATGCCCTTCCGAGGATTTTATTTCTTCTTTAGTTTCTCCCCATTTTTCTCACCGAATCATTTTTTTGCTACAGTCAATAAGGTGAGATCTTCCTTCATCTGGGCAGGCAAGACCCCGAGATCCATAGGGTGTTTCTTCAGAGAGAGAGAGAGACAGTCGGGTGGCTTAGCCTTACCTATACCGGGGGGGCTAAGATTGAAAAGGTACTGGGGTGGCTGAAGGATACAGGTTCCATGTGGGGGCGGATGGTGATGGGCTCTTGTAGTGATTCTAGTTTGGGGATGTTGGTAACTGCCTCGCTTCCATTTTCCCCTGCAAGAGTTTATCTCGAGTCTGGCAGTGGTGTCCATGCTGAGGATTTGGAGGCAGTTTAGGCAACATTTCAAGCTTGGCTCCATGTTGGCCCCTATCTGTTGGCCCTATCTGTAGGAATCATCTTTTTGTGCCGGCGGGTTTGGGCGCAACGTTTCAAGAAACAAATCCAATCCAACGTTCTGGTCCTGACGGGGAGGGGTGTTGGAGAGATTACGGGATCTGTTAGTGGGGAGTAGGTTTGTTGGGTTTGAGGAGCTGATGGATGAATTCCAACTCCTGAGGTCTAGTTTATTTAGGTATCTCCAGATACGTGATTTTCTGCGTAAGGAGGTCTCTTTGTTTCCCTTGGTGCCCCCCCCCCGCCGCGCCGCCGCCCCCCCCCCCTCTACCCCCCCCCCCCCCCCCCCCCCCCCCCCCCTCCCCCCAGTACCTGGCCAATGTGGGTGAGGGAAGGATTTGGGGAATTTATGCTCGGGTCCTGTCGGCGGAGCAGGCTCTGTTGGATGAGGTGAGGAGGAAGTGGGAGGGAGAGCTGGGTCCGGTTTTGAGGGAGGGGTTTGGAGTGAAACTCTTCACAGAGTCAACTCAACCTCCTCCTGCGCTGGGCTCAGCTTGATTCAGTTCAAGGTGGTGAACAGGACGCACCCGGCCAAGGCGTAGCGAGTGTTTTTTTTGTAAGGGGTGGAAGCTGGGAGCGAACATTGTTGTTTGAGACCAGAAAATCATACCTGTATGTTTTGGTCGTGTCCTAAACTTGTATGCTTCATTAGGGGAAGACAGTGGCGTAGTGGTATTGTCGCTGGACTACTAATTCAGAGACCCAGCGTAATGTTCTGGGAACCTGGGTTCAAATCCCTCCATGGCAGTTGGTGAAATTTGAATTCAATAAAAAGAAATCTGGAATCAAAAGTCGAAAGATGACCATGAAACCATTGTTGATTGTTTGATCTGGTTCACTAATGTTCTTTAGGGAAGGAAATCTGATGTCCTTACCTGGCCTGGCCTAGATGTGACTCCCGACCCACAGCAATATGGCTGACTCTTAAATGCATTTAGGGATGGGCAATAAATGCTGGCTCAGCCGGCGACGCCCCATCCCATGAACGAATAAAGAAACGGTGGAGGTCTGAGATTTGCAAAGGAATGGAAAACCTGAAGATCCTCCATCAGACACAGGACCTGAGAATCAGGGGAGGCAATGGAACGTTAATGACCTTAAAGGAAAATTGGATACTTAGGTAACTTTTTGTTTAGAAAGAGGGGGATAAAATTGTGGAACAGATTACCAGTAGGGCTGGTGAAACAGAAACTGGTCCAAGTATTGTTAGGAAAGGGGATGAAGAGCCATTGTTTCCAGAACCACAGTAAGGAAATGGAGTGGAAGGGGTAGATTAATGGGCCAATGGTCGTTTATTGCTCAGGGTATTATTATGCTCCTTTCAGATGGCAGAAATGACTGTTCTTTCAATTTGCATTCACTGCTCCCAATGTGGCCACCTCCACATTGGGCAGACCAAATGCAGACTGGGTGACCGCTTTGCGAAGCACCTCTGGTAAGTCAGACCTTCCGGGGGCCCTGCCATTTCAATTCACCATCTTTCTCCCTGCTCACATCTCTGTCCTCGGTGGCACTTCTGGACTCAATGTTGAGTTCAACAAGTTCAGATGATGAACTGTGTCCTCCATTTTGATTTCTTTAAACCCCCCCCCCCACCAGAAATGCCCATTTCTATCCTATTTTCATGTTTTTGCTCTCAGACAGAGCTGAATTTTATTCGGCCATTATCACCTACTCGAGACAAATACTTTGTTTCTTCACTGGCATTACCACTCCCTTTGCCTCTTGTTACAAGAGATCTTTTTGTTATTTAATCTCCCTTGCCCTCTAATCTTTACCTGAACTTCCACCTTGGATGACGCTGCCCCTATCACCACCCCTTCCTTCCCCACCTCTTCAGCAGCATAAAACCCATCACATTTGCACCTCTCTTCAGCTCTGAAGAAGAGTCAGACAGGCTCAAAATGTCCATTCTGATTCTCTCTCCACAGATGCTGCCAGACCTGCTGAGACATTCCAGCGTTTTCTGTTTTATTTCATAGGAATGTTACTATGTTCACCGATTACAAATTCATGAGAATATTCGTTTAAACTTCATTTGGGTCCCTCTGTTTTCTGATATATACCCATGTACCCTTTCCACCCCATCCTTAGAGACCAAAAACCCCTACATTATAGAGAGATCAGTGGAGTTTTATTCATATTTACCTGGAATAGTTACCTACGGCTATTCTGGAGACAGCCGTAACAGCCTCCCCGAACAGGCGCCGGAATGTGGCGACTAGGGGCTTTTCACAGTAACTTCATTGAAGCCTACCTGTGACAATAAGCGATTTTTATTTTCATTTCAAGTTTGAATTGGTGGAGGTGCATGGCTTAATGGGAAGGGCCAAATGGCCTTTAATTTCACTGTTACAAACAATTTTCCTTTCTTACGCTCAATTACTGACCGGATTTTGCCCATGGTGGTTGGATATTTGCCAATTGGGTTTTCCAAGCCTGCTGGATTTCAGTAAAATTTGGAACCACCTGCCAAAGAAAAATGGCCAAGTACCGATGACACTGGGAAAACAATGGACCTTTGTACCAGTAAATTCAGTTATCAACAGATAAGACAAAGATAAAGATTTCCATGGGGAGGGAGTGGAGGAAAGGGGGCTGAAAGGGGAAGAACAAAAGGCCTGAAACCTTTCTTTGAAATCTGTTGAAAGGACACCTGGTGATTAGCACAAGCAGGACACAACACATTTCGAAGCCCATCTCCCTTTGATTGTCAAAGCCTAAAAATTATTCAGCAGTAGGATCTATTTTCATTATTAATGCATGATGCGAAGATTAAAAAGGGAATGCAATAGCCTTGAATCCTGCTGATTGACACTACATTTTACCCACATCTTTTTGATATAAACCGTCCCCAGCTAGGATTGCAATATCATGTTATCCTGCCTGACGTTACAAAAGTGGCACTTATTTAACTATTCGTTACATTACTAAATAAATTGTTGATTGAAAATAAGGTTATCAAGGTAAGGGATATTATTTGTGATAATTTAATCCTTTCTTTTTCAGGCACACCGTGTCACTATCAAGCACTCCTCGGTCAGCTGCAGCTTGGGTTCGATACAGAATAAAGTTCCCTCTACGCTGTGTTATGGCGGAGATGGGAGGAGTGCATTGTCTTTTCTGGAAATAGCAACAAGCAGAGGGACTGGGCCAATGTCTTTAAAAAAACACACAGATTCTTCCAGAATGTTCTTAGCCTTTGAAGGTTAACCATTTTCCGTGATTAAAGTGTTTATGACAACTGTCCCGTCAAATATTCCCAGGGCAGGTGCAGTAAGTCATAGATACAAAGTAAAGCTCTTTCTGCACTGTCCCATCAAACATTGCCAGTTTAGATACATGGTAAAAAGCCAATAAACAGTTCGCCTGAACAGGTTTTATTTATTCATTTGTGGGATGTAGATGTCGTTGACTAGGGCAGCATTTATTTCCCATCCCTAATTGCACCTGAGAAGTAAAGGTTGTTTCAGAATGAGATGTGGGCCACTGTGTGTGCAGACGGCTGGACCATGTTACATTTTTAGTTCAGGGGAGAATGGAGCAGGTGCTTATAAAAAAATTTTTAAAAATTGAATGCAGAATTAAATTTCCACCCGACTCACACTTAGATACCGACCGGTGTAACCGGGATCAGTTACAGGGATGGTCCAGTCAGCAGATTATTCCGAACATCGTTTAATCTGGTGAAGTATAGACTATAAAGGTCTGAGGGGGATTCTGATGCTGCACAACAGGGGAAGTAATGTTCAGAATATCGGTGGAATGAGACGGTCTTTCTCTTGTCCTGCACTCTCTTTATCTCTTTCTCTCATGCTCTGTCTCTCGTCTACTCTATCTCTCTCGTCTTCTCACCGTCTTTCATTCCCGTTCTTTCTATTACATTCTCTCCCTCATTCTCACTTGCTCTCTCTTTTTCTCTTCCAGCTTCTCTCACTCTTCCTCTGCCTTGCCCTCTCTCTCTCTCTCTATTTATTTCTTAGGAATGTTACTATGATCCCTCTCTGGATCTTTCTCTCACTCTTTCCAGCTCTCCTTCTTCAACTGCCATTGACTCAGTCTCTCATTCCCTCACCTTCTCCTGCTGCCTGTCTATCTCTCTCCCTCTGTACCAGTGTACTAAACGTTGAGATGCAATCTTGATGGACTGTTGTCACGTTGCGAAATGGATCACATCAATAGTCATCTAATTCCATTCCATCAATATTTCATCATCATTTGATGCCTGCTTCTAGTTGAAGCTCCCTCACCTCAGCAGTGAGCTCAATGGCCCCTCTCTTTATTTTATTCAACAGTCTGATACCAAGTTTCAATCTGCCCCAAGAATTCTTTCAACTTCAACAACCTGCTCTGTCTTGTAAGCATCGCCAACATGTCCCTTATGATCAGGGGTTTGCCATTACTGGCCAATATCTAATCATACAACAGCATAATCCAGGAGTCTGTACAAATGACCTTGCTATGTGACCTGGATACTATAGGCTGAAATGTGCTCCTGATCTTTTAGAAAGCTGAGTGATAAACACTAGTGAGGTACGAACAATTATAAACCAACAGAACAATTTAATGTACGCATGATTTGTCAATAAACACAGAAGTGTACCATATTGGGCACACAGTAGCAAAGTGGTTAGCACTGTTGCTTCACAGCGCCAGGGTCCCGGGTTTGTTTCCTGGCTTGGGTCACTGTCTGTGCGGAGTCTGAAAGTTCTCCCTGTGTCTGCGTGGGTTTCCTCCGGGTGCTCCGGTTTCCTCCCACATGTCCTGAAAGGCCTGCTTGTTAGGTGAATTGGACATTCTGAATTCTCCCTCTGTGTCCCCGAACAGATGTCGGAATGTGCCGACTAGGGGCTTTTCACAGTAACTTCCTTGCAGTGTTAATGTAAGCCTACTTGTGACAATAAAGATTAATATTATTATTATTGGGCATTTTGGTGTTACCAACTCTTCTCTTTTACACATCAGAACCAATTCTACACTAGCTGTGGCAATGAGCAACTATGCACTCTGAAAAGCATTAGAGAACTCTTGGGCTGGATTCTCCATTCCTGAGACTAAGGACTGGATTCTTCCGCTCCGCTCGTCGCAAGAACGACACAGGCGAGACGCCGACGACGGAAAAATCCATTTACCTTGGTCAGGATTCTCCGGTCGTCGGGCAAAAGCGGCCAGAGAATCCTGGCCTAAGTGCTGATGCCGGGGCAGGATTCGTGATCTTCCACAGCAGCAAAACTGGCGCCACATTGGCAACCGTTGAGGTGCTAGCACTGGCGCCACGTGGAACACAATTAATTCCAATGAGAAACAGTGCGGGATTCGCCGGGCCCATTATTGACACTCAGGAGGCTGACAAGCTGCAGCCGCAAATACCCACTTCACTCCCCACGCACACCATCCCAGCCAACAAGATGGCACTGGTTGCACTGGTGCATGCTCATTCTGCTGATGGGTTGGCCGGGGCCAGAGGGCACCAGGGAGGTGCCCCAGCCCATATGACCCGTGGCCCTAAGTTCACAGTGGACAGTCAGCGGCGTGCGTAGCTGCATGGCTGCCTTGCAGGCCACGGCAATGGTGCTCCGTGCCCGTCCACCCCGACCCCACAGCCCACCTCCTGGTCACCCCCCGCTACTCCCCCCCCCCCCCCCCCCCCCCAGCCCTGGTAGAATCCCCCCGACCAGCAGCATAACGGGCAGCAAACTATGGCAATGTTGGACACTTTCCATACCCCCCTCTCTCAGCAGCTAAGCTGCCTGTTTCATTTTAAAAACACAAGTGAACCGTGCCGTTGGGAATTCGCCCCAGTGGAGGTGGGGCATTGCGGAGGTCCCGGAGGATACCGGGTCAGGTCTGCTAATGAAATGCCAACGATGTTTACTATACATGCGTTCTGGAGCGCATTGACGTCGCTGTCGAGGCACGCGTGAAACCGATGCCCGCCGATTTTGGCGACAAAAATGATTCTCTGCCCAATCACATTTCCCAATTCCGGCGTCAGCCGACGGGGAATTCCGCCGACGTCTATCAAGCTGGAAAGACTCACATATAACCTAAATGTATATTTTAATCTGGGAGGAGCCAGATTATCTGATCAGTCTACGATATTTTAGACTGGGAGGGACCAGATTATTGTCATCTAAAGGATTCATAAATGGGATATACTAATATATGAGGTATATGATGATGTGCCACTTAAACCAGTCAGTTATGTGTTACACTCTCTCTGTCTCTCAAATCATACCTAAGAGTGTCGTGCATGCTCTGTAACCTGTAGCAATAATAAACAGGTGTTAAACTGAGTATGTCCACAGTCTGTCTAAGAACCAAGTCCCATGAGTAGAGCCGGAGACAGAAGGACCCAATCATAGAACATGGCGGCATCGATGGGGCCATCGTTTTTAAGAACACATCGGTGTTATTGAATGAACCACAGAGAGAAGAAACCTTTGAAAGCAGCTTGAGGAATTTTAGCAGAGGAAGGAAGCACACTGGTAAATGATGAGCGTACCTGGTGAGAGTTCCCGGCCCTGTCCTGCCAGTTTTGCTGCCTTGAGGGTCTGAGGGGAGGCCCGCAGAGGGAGATGCGGAAAAGCCACTTTCTTCAGAGCCGAGCAGCATCAGGTCATCACAAGGAACCAATGCTTCAAGTTAGCTCCTTCCATTATGCAGAAGGTCCAGTAGCAGATGAAGTTCTCCAAGAGTCCACCAAACATTTTGATTCCACTATTATAGCCTTTAACACCTATTTTAGCTTGATGCAAAATTTAGTAATTGAACGAGCATATTTTAATTAGCACTCACAATGAACTGAGGAATCGACTGAATTATTTCTAACTGACCTTTTTGCTTAGCTAGTTCTTGTGGATATGAGACACTGAAGGACAAGTGAATCCATGATTGTATGGTCATGGGTGTTTGGGATGAAAAGCACTGAGTTTCTGCAGACCGAAGATGATTTTACATGGGATCAAGTAGTCCACGATGTGAGGCAGGCCGAGTTTAGAGCTTTTAATCGGGCTATAATTTGTGGCAGACTGTTATAACCTGCCTGCTTACCATTGGCTGGGGACTAATGGCAATCCCACAATCCTGTGGGAGTATGAGCTTCCCCAATGAGGGGGGCGGAGAAATCATTAGCAGACTCCCTGTATAAATAAAGCTGGCCAGTTTGGAACCAGCAGGAAGGAGTATGCAGCAAGCGAGGGTGCTGCTGGTGTGTATAATATATATATATATATATATATATATATATATACATATATATATATTAATATTATATATATATTATATATATATATATATATATATATATATATAGAGTTATTGTAAACAAATGTTATTTCTTTGTATCCTTGAAACCCGTGCTGGATTCTTCGTGGCCCTCACAAAACAGACTCAAGGCGTCACATGATTCAGTCAATTGGGTAGGCCCATGGACAGTGGCCTCGCTGTCTGCTGCACCCACATACAAGCCCATCAACCAACTGAAAGGATAGGACTCCATGCCAGCAGCCATTTTGAGATGCTTGCAAACTGGATTAAAGTCCCAGCATAGATGCTAACATTGCCCAGCAGGGGGCGCAAATTCTTCCAGTGCCATCAAACTGGGCATTTAAAGCATTACTGCCAATCCAGTAGTTTTAGTCAAATTAGCAGACCAGCTAATGTTTACGAAACAAATTCCTTCCAAGAAATGGAAAGCCCAGAAAATGATGACCCTGCAAAATTCCTAGGGGAGGTTGTTAGCCTCAATCCAGATTAGTGGCTGGTTATAGTCCAAGATCAAGGCTTCTATATTGCTTTTAAAATTAATTCCCCTGAGGAAGGATCAGAGCTCCGAAATCTAGTGATTTGAAACAAACCTGTTGGACTTTAACCTGGTGTTGTAAGACTTCTTACTGTACTTTTAAAATTGATATTGGGACAGCTGCTAACATATCAACAGATGACCTTAACTGGCTTCAGCTGACGACTGTTTATCCATCAACTTGCAAGGCCCAGATGGCATTGACATTCCAATTAAAGGCAGGATTATTGCTGCTCTTCACTACAAGGAGCAGTAGATCGTTGATTCTCTCTCTATGTTCTTCACAATCAACATGTTGAGTGGCGATGTTGACATACTTCTGGGGATCTTAGAAAAAACAGACGATGCTCATGATTTGAACGATTCAACCTTTTATTTGGAAGCAGTTGGAAATCCAGCCTTCAGCAGCTCAGGAGGTTGCTCCGATCAGCAGTAAGTTCCTTTCTTTCACAGAGACACCACCCACTAGACCACCGGGCAGACATGGAAGTTAGGATTCTCTCAGTTCTTCTCAAAGTAACGCTAGATGGGGCGGGCACAGAAGACACTGCAGCATTCCATGAAGCACTGCTGGACCTGAATTGGCTTTCCCAGAGTGATGAGGAAGAATTTGTTGCAGTACTGAGTGATCTCTTGGAGACTGAGGCCCGAGAGAATAATTCACCTTTCCCATTGATGGATGTACCTCATGACGTTATTTTTGTCTTGTTTGAAGAATGTACTGTGTTTCTAGCAGTGTCCAGATCTTAATTCCATTGAACCTACTGATGTATTACCTACTTTATCTCCTATTGTCCATGAAGAGTCTTCTAGAGAGAGGATGCTTTGCCTGAGCCCAGGTCCGAGTCCAGAGGGGAACACAGTGTTAGACAGACAGTCCCTTCCCAGGGTGAAAGTCAACTGACATCACAGCTGACAGTCCCATCTGAAACTTTCTTCACTTCAGAGCTGGAGGTCAGCACAGAAGCTACAGAACCCAGTACAGCATGAGTTCTTGCAAAGTTCATTGTCTACAGGAAATGTCACTCAATACAGAAGATGAGGCTGTCTGGCCTCCACACCCTCAGCAATGCTTCCCATTGTCCAGCGCGGAACAATCTCATGGAGGGAGAAGTGTGCCTCTCTTACCACTAACTACGGAGAGTAGACATTCTTCCTGGAAAATCATTGGGAAATCATCTTTTCCTGACAATCTTTTTTATGGAAATATTTTGATTGAAATTTTAACAATTTTATACAAAGTTTGCAAAATGAACAAACAATAACACATAATAACGGTAATAGCCCCCCCACCCACAATATAAACTAACTGCGTCCCATCCCCCCCACACACACCCTATCCCACCCCCCCCAACAGTGACCAACTCTTTAAAGTACATTATAAACAGCAGCCATCTATGGTAAAACTCTTCCACTGACCCTCTCACAAGGAAATTGCCCTTCTCAAGGTGCAAAAACTCCATCAGGTCACCCAGCCATGCCGAGGTGCTTGGTGATGTGGTCGACCTCCAGCCCAAGAGGATCCATCTCCTTGTCACAAGCGAGGCAAAGGCGAGGACGTCTGCCCCTGCCCCGTCCGGAGCTCCGGCACATCCAAAACCCCAAAGATTGCCACCAGTGGCATGGCTCCAACCCAATGTTCAGGATTGCCGACATTCAGGACCTCCAGAAACCCGCCAGCTTTGAGCATGACCAGAACATGTGCACGCGGTGTGCCAGCCCCCTCGAACAACGATCGCATCTATCCTCCACCCCATTGAAAAACTGGCTCATTCTAGCTCTTGTGAGGTAGAACATAGAACATAGAAAAATACAGCACAGAACAGGCCCTTCGGCCCACGATGTTGTGCCGAAACTTTGTCCTAGATTAATCATAGATTATCATTGAATTTACAGTGCAGGAGGAGGCCATTCGGCCCATTGAGTCTGCACCGGCTCTTGGAAAGAGCACCCTACCCAAAGTCAACACCTCCACCCAACAGTAAGGGCAATTTTGGACACTAAGGGCAATTTATCATGGCCAATCCACCTAACCTGCACATCTTTGGACTGTGGGAGGAAACCAGAGCACCCGGAGGAAACCCATGCAGACACGGGGAGGATGTGCAGACTCCGCACAGACAGTGACCCAAGCTGGAATCGAACCTGGGACCCTGGAGCTGTGAAGCAATTGTGCTATCCACAATGCTACCGTGCTGCCCTTAAGAACAAATACATCTACACTATATCATTTTACCGTAATCCATGTACCTATCCAATAGCTGCTTGAAGGTCCCTAATGTTTCCGACTCAACTACTTCCACAGGCAGTGCATTCCATGCCCCCACTACTCTCTGGATAAAGAACCTACCTCTGACATCCCCCCTATATCTTCCACCATTCACCTTAAATTTAAGTCCCCTTGTAATGGCTTGTTCCACCCGGGGAGAAAGTCTCTGACTGTCTACTCTATCTATTCCCCTGATCATCTTATAAACCTCTATCAAGTCGCCCCTCATCCTTCTCCGTTCTAATGGGAAAAGGCCTAGCACCCTCAACCTTTCCTCGTAAGACCTACTCTCCATTCCAGGCAACATCCTGGTAAATCTCCTTTGCACCTTTTCCAAAGCTTCCACATCCTTCCTAAAATGAGGCAACCAGAACTGTACACAGTACTCCAAATGTGGCCTTACCAAAGTTTTGTACAGCTGCATCATCACCTTACGGCTCTTAAATTCAATCCCTCAGTTAATGAACGCTAGCACACCATAGGCCTTCTTCACAGCTCTATCCACTTGAGTGGCAACTTTCAAAGATGTATGAACATAGACCCCAAGATCTCTCTGCTCCTCCACATTGCCAAGAACTCTACCGTTAACCCTGTATTCCGCATTCATATTTGTCCTTCCAAAATGGACAACCTCACACTTTTCAGGGTTAAACTCCATCTGCCACTTCTCAGCCGACAACAGCCCTCCTCACTATCCACAACTCCACCAATCTTCGTATCGTTTGCAGATTTACTGACCCACCCTTCAACTCCCTCATCCAAGTCATTAATGAAAATCACAAACAGCAGAGGACCCAGAACTGATCCCTGCGGTACGCCACTGGTAACTGGGATCCAGGCTGAATATTTGCCATCCACCACCACTCTCTGACTGAGTAGCTCGAAACGCTACTTTTAGTTGAATGAGACTCGGCCTCGCAGAGGACAAGGTGATGTTCACCCTCCTCAGTGCCTCGCTACAAACCTCCTCCTCTAAAATTGGCCCTAGCTCTTCTACCTACTTTGCCTTCACTCCCTCAACTGAGCCCGTCTCGTCCCCCTCTATCCATTGGTATATGCTTGACGTACTGACAACCTCCGACCCTGAGCAGGATAAAATCTGCTTGAGCAAGGTAGAAGGTTTCCTCACCGAGAAGGCCGGAAAGCACTTTTTAACCCAGTTACGCACCTGGTGATACCTGACACCATCAGCGCCCATAAGTCCATATTTCCCCTTCAGCTCCCCCAGGCTAGCGAACCGACCTTCTAAAAATCAATCTCCCACCTTCTCTAACCCCCTTCTCCTTCCACTCCCTAAACCTCGCACCCAGCCCAGCTGGCTCGAGTAACTGGTTTGAACAGATGGGAGCCAGGCTTGAGGCAGGTTTCAAAATGAAATGTTGATGAAGCTGCTTCCAAGATTTTAATGTGGCCACTACCACTGGGTTAGCACCAATGAGAGCGGAGCTGTTACCAACGCTCCCAGGATTGTCCCCCTCCCAGACTCTGCTTCCACCCAGACCCACAGCTCCTCCGAGTCCCCGCACCACTCCAGCATCTTTTCAGCATTAGCCACCCAATAGTCATATTGAAAGTTTGGCAAGGCCAAGCCCCCTGTTTATCTCTCCCTCTGGAGCACCGTCCTCATGATCCTCGGGCCCTTACCCGCCAAATAAACCCAGTCACAAGCCGGTCTCCGCTACTTGCAAACCAAACCATGCCACAAAGTGTCCTGGAGACATCTGAGATCATGCTAGTAGCAGAAGCTACATCCCATGATCACCAGATGTACCATCCTCCCTCAACAGTTTCCTCGTCAGGCGTGATTATCACAGCACTGACCCTGTGATGCTCATCATTCTCTGGTGAGTAACAAGGTCAGGCTTCAACCAAGGATTCTACACCATGCCAAGTAGAAAGGTCATCTCAGATCTACACTTAACTTACCACTGATCCAGAAAGGACCCAGGAGTTTCTCAACATCCTCCTTCAGGCACCTATGGACAACAACATCCAAGGCTACTGAACTGTGTCAAAGTGGGATCACCTGCACAAAACCATCTATAACTTTTTCATAGAATTTACAGTGTACAAGGAGGCCATTCAGCCCATCGAGTCTGCACCGGCCCTTGGAAAGTGCACCCTACATAAGCCCACACCTCCACCCTATCCCCGTAACCAATAACCCCACCTAACCTTTTTGGACACTATGGGCAATTTAGCATGACCAATACACCTAACCTGCATATCTTTGGACTTGGGAGGAAACCGGAGCACCCGGAGGAAACCCATGCACACACGGGAGAAAGTGCAGACTCTGCACAGATGGTGACCCAAGCCAGGAATAGAACCGGGGACCGTGGAGCTGTGAAGCAACAGTGCTACCGTGCTGCCCATTGCTCTCATGCCACATTCATTGTGTATGGAAAAAGAAATCAGAGGAATGTTGACTCACTGAAGACTCATTGGAGGCTTATTTGAAATGGGGCCAGTTATAGCAACCAAGAGGAGACCCTCATGAACTGCAAGTACCCAGCAAACAAAATCTAGATGCTCTCAGAGCTGCCAGAATCATGCCGCAGCAGACTGCTCGACACTGCACCAATCAATACTCGTTGAAACTCTGCAGCAGCATACATTCTGCTGCTGAATCCAGGGATGCTAGAGAATGTATGGAGGAATCAAGAAAGTAACAGGCCCAGCAGCAACAAAATCAGCCCCCTGAAGACAAAGACAGGGTGATCTTCATTGAACATATCAAGCAGATGCAAAGGTGGACGGAACACTATCTCAAACTCTACCGACGGAGACTTGCTCGTCATGGAGGAGATGGATGGTGAGGACACCATAGTAGAGCTCAACAAAGACATTGACGGTTTTGCTAGTGGTAAAGCCCCAGGAAATGATGGCATTCCGCCTGAAATCACCCAGAATGGCAAACCAGAAGGGTGGCAGCACTGCCAGGAACATTTCTGTCTCTGCTGGAAGGAAGGATTGGTGCCTCCAGACATGGGTGATGTAAACACAGTCACCTTGTACAAAAACAAAGGGAATCAGAGTGACTGCAACAATTACTGAGTCATCTGCTTGTCAAGTATTGCAGGGAAGGTCTTTGTTCACGTGACCCTGACCAGATTGCAGATGCTGGCGTTTCTCGCCTACCCTGAGTCTCAGTGCAGCTTCAGAGAGGGCAGGACAATAGCCGACATGATTTTCTCACAGGAGAAGTGCAGTGAAGAGCTTGGACCAGTCTACATTGACCGCACCAAGGCCTTTGGCATTGTCAGCTGAGCCAAACTCTTTAAACTGCTGTGGAAAATAGGCTGCCCGCCTGCACTCTTGGGCATCTGTTTTTTCTTAGCACAAGAATGTGCAGAGTTTCATCAGTTACAATGGAGCATCAATGGAGGCTTTCAAATTCAGCAGCAGGGTAAAGCAGGACTGTGTCCTGGCGTCGGGTACCTTTACATATTTCCCTCCGTGCTGCTATTGTACACTTTCGGCAACTCAAATGCTGGCGACAAGCTGTTCAATTTGCTCAGACGGTGGACCGAGGTCAAATATGTAATGTCCTGGTCCATGAGTTACTAGATCCTGAGCACTCCACCCTGACATCCCACACTGAAATTCACTTATGGCAGCTTGTAGACCAGTTCTCCTGCGCCTGCTAAGGAGGTTGGACTGACAAAGCTATGGGTCGGGAAGTAGAGACATCACCTCCCATCAACATGGCCAGCCTCACTCCAGAGGTTGTCCACAGTTTCATGTGCCTTGGATCAACAATCATCAGCAACCTGTCCCCACTGAAATCAGCCCCAGGATTGTCAAGGTTGTAGCTGTCTTACTCAGGTCGATTTGGGGGTAACAGCAAACTAACCGGAAATACTCCCTGTGCACCAGTCTTCTGTTCTCAGCTACCCTCCCTTACAGCCTTGTGTTCTCAGCACCCTTCCTTACAGCCTTGTGTTCTCAGCACCCTCGCTTACAGCCTTGTGTTCTCAGCTACCCTCGCTTACAGCCTTGTGTTCTCAGCACCCTCGCTTACAGCCTTGTGTTCTCAGCACCCTCCCTTACAGCCTTGTGTTCTCAGCTACCCTCCCTTACAGCTTTGTGTTCTCAGCACCCTCGCTTACAGCGTTGTGTTCTCAGCTACCCTCCCTTACAGCCTTGTGTTCTCAGCACCCTCCCTTACAGCCTTGTGTTCTCAGCTACCCTCCCTTACAGCTTTGTGTTCTCAGCACCCTCGCTTACAGCCTTGTGTTCTCAGCACCCTCCCTTACAGCTTTGTGTTCTCAGCTACCCTCGCTTACAGCCTTGTGTTCTCAGCACCCTCCCTTACAGCCTTGTGTTCTCAGCACCCTCCCTTACAGCCTTGTGTTCTCAGCTACCCTCCCTTACAGCCTTGTGTTCTCAGCACCCTCCCTTACAGCCTTGTGTTCTCAGCTACCCTCCCTTACAGCTTTGTGTTCTCAGCACCCTCGCTTACAGCCTTGTGTTCTCAGCACCCTCCCTTCAAGCTTTGTGTTCTCAGCTACCCTCCCTTACAGCTTTGTGTTCTCAGCACCCTCGCTTACAGCCTTGTGTTCTCAGCTACCCTCCCTTACATACAGCCTTGTGTTCTCTGCACCCTCGCTTACAGCCTTGTGTTCTCAGCACCCTCGCTTACAACCTTGTGTTCTCAGCACCCTCGCTTACAGCCTTGTGTTCTCAGCACCCTCCCTGACAGTCTTGTGTTCTCAGCACCCTCCCTTACAGTCTTGTGTTCTCAGCACCCTCCCTTACAGCCTTGTGTTCTCAGCACCCTCGCTTACAACCTTGTGTTCTCAGCACCCTCGCTTACAGCCTTGTGTTCTCAGCACCCTCCCTTACAGTCTTGTGTTCTCAGCACCCTCCCTTACAGCCTTGTGTTCTCAGCTACCCTCCCTTACAGTCTTGTGTTCTCAGCACCCTCCCTTACAGCCTTGTGTTCTCAGCACCCTCCCTTACAGCTTTGTGTTCTCAGCTACCCTCGCTTACAGCCTTGTGTTCTCAGCTACCCTCGCTTACAGCCTTGTGTTCTCAGCACCCTCACTTACAGCCTTGTGTTCTCAGCACCCTCCCTTACAGCCTTGTGTTCTCAGCACCCTCGCTTACAACCTTGTGTTCTCAGCACCCTCGCTTACAGCCTTGTGTTCTCAGCACCCTCCCTTACAGTCTTGTGTTCTCAGCACCCTCCCTTACAGCCTTGTGTTCTCAGCTACCCTCCCTTACAGTCTTGTGTTCTCAGCACCCTCCCTTACAGCCTTGTGTTCTCAGCACCCTCCCTTACAGCTTTGTGTTCTCAGCTACCCTCGCTTACAGCCTTGTGTTCTCAGCACTCTCCCTTACAGCCTTGTGTTCTCAGCACCCTCCCTTACAGCTTTGTGTTCTCAGCTACCCTCGCTTACAGCCTTGTGTTCTCAGCACTCTCCCTTACAGCCTTGTGTTCTCTGCACCCTCGCGTACAGCCTTGTGTTCTCAGCACCCTCGCTTACAGCCTTGTGTTCTCAGCACCCTCCCTTACAGCCTTGTGTTCTCAGCACCCTCCCTTACAGCCTTGTGTTCTCAGCTACCCTCCCTTACAGCCTTGTGTTCTCAGCTACCCTCCCTTACAGCCTTGTGTTCTCTGCACCCTCGCGTACAGCCTTGTGTTCTCAGCACCCTCGCTTACAGCCTTGTGTTCCCAGCACCCTCCCTTACAGCCTTGTATTCTCAGCACCCTCGCTTACAGTCTTGTGTTCTCAGCACCCTCGCTTACAGCCTTGTGTTCTCAGCTACCCTCCCTTACAGCCTTGTGTTCTCAGCTACCCTCCCTTACAGCCTTGTGTTCTCAGCTACCCTCCCTTACAGCCTTGTGTTCTCAGCACCCTCCCTTACAGCCTTGTGTTCTCAGCTACCCTCTCTTACAGCCTTGTGTTCTCAGCACCCTCGCTTACAGCCTTGTGTTCTCAGCACCCTCCCTTACAGCCTTGTGTTCTCAGCTACCCTCGCTTACAGCCTTGTGTTCTCAGCTACCCTCCCTTACAGCCTTGTGTTCTCAGCTACCCTCCCTTACAGCCTTGTGTTCTCAGCTACCCTCGCTTACAGCCTTGTGTTCTCAGCACCCTCCCTTACAGCCTTGTGTTCTCAGCACCCTCGCTTACAGCCTTGTGTTCTCAGCACCCTCGCTTACAGCCTTGTGTTCTCAGCACCCTCCCTTACAGCCTTGTGTTCTCAGCACCCTCGCTTACAGCCTTGTGTTCTCAGCTACCCTCCCTCACAGCCTTGTGTTCTCAGCTACCCTCCCTTACAGCGTTGTGTTCTCAGCTACCCTCCCTTACAGCCTTGTGTTCTCAGCTACCCTCCCTCACAGCCTTGTGTTCTCAGCACCCTCGCTTACAGTCTTGTGTTCTCAGCACCCTCCCTTACAGCCTTGTGTTCTCAGCACCCTCCCTTACAGCCTTGTGTTCTCAGCACCCTCGCTTACAGCCTTGTGTTCTCAGCACCCTCGCTTACAGCCTTGTGTTCTCAGCACCCTCGCTTACAGCCTTGTGTTCTCAGCACCCTCGCTTACAGCCTTGTGTTCTCAGCTACCCTCCCTTACAGCCTTGTGTTCTCAGCACCCTCCCTTACAGCTTTGTGTTCTCAGCACCCTCCCTTACAGCCTTGTGTTCTCAGCACCCTCGCTTACAGCCTTGTGTTCTCAGCACCCTCGCTTACAGCCTTGTGTTCTCAGCACCCTCGCTTACAGTCTTGTGTTCTCAGCACCCTCGCTTACAGCCTTGTGTTCTCAGCTACCCTCCCTTACAGTCTTGTGTTCTCAGCACCCTCCCTTACAGCCTTGTGTTCTCAGCACCCTCGCTTACAGTCTTGTGTTCCCAGCTACCCTCCCTTACAGCCTTGTGTTCTCAGCACCCTCCCTTACAGCCTTGTGTTCTCAGCACCCTCGCTTACAGCCTTGTGTTCTCAGCTACCCTCCCTTACAGCCTTGTGTTCTCAGCACCCTCCCTTACAGCTTTGTGTTCTCAGCACCCTCCCTTACAGCCTTGTGTTCTCAGCACCCTCGCTTACAGCCTTGTGTTCTCAGCACCCTCGCTTACAGCCTTGTGTTCTCAGCACCCTCGCTTACAGTCTTGTGTTCTCAGCACCCTCGCTTACAGCCTTGTGTTCTCAGCTACCCTCCCTTACAGTCTTGTGTTCTCAGCACCCTCCATTACAGCCTTGTGTTCTCAGCACCCTCGCTTACAGTCTTGTGTTCCCAGCTACCCTCCCTTACAGCCTTGTGTTCTCAGCACCCTCCCTTACAGCCTTGTGTTTTCAGCACCCTCGCTTACAGCCTTGTGTTCTCAGCACCCTCCCTTACAGCCTTGTGTTCTCAGCACCCTCACTTACAGCCTTGTGTTCTCAGCACCCTCCCTTACAGCTTTGTGTTCTCAGCTACCCTCGCTTACAGCCTTGTGTTCTCAGCACTCTCCCTTACAGCCTTGTGTTCTCTGCACCCTCGCGTACAGCCTTGTGTTCTCAGCACCCTCGCTTACAGCCTTGTGTTCTCAGCACCCTCCCTTACAGCCTTGTGTTCTCAGCACCCTCCCTTACAGCCTTGTGTTCTCAGCTACCCTCCCTTACAGCCTTGTGTTCTCAGCTACCCTCCCTTACAGCCTTGTGTTCTCTGCACCCTCGCGTACAGCCTTGTGTTCTCAGCACCCTCGCTTACAGCCTTGTGTTCCCAGCACCCTCCCTTACAGCCTTGTATTCTCAGCACCCTCGCTTACAGTCTTGTGTTCTCAGCACCCTCGCTTACAGCCTTGTGTTCTCAGCTACCCTCCCTTACAGCCTTGTGTTCTCAGCTACCCTCCCTTACAGCCTTGTGTTCTCAGCTACCCTCCCTTACAGCCTTGTGTTCTCAGCACCCTCCCTTACAGCCTTGTGTTCTCAGCTACCCTCTCTTACAGCCTTGTGTTCTCAGCACCCTCGCTTACAGCCTTGTGTTCTCAGCACCCTCCCTTACAGCCTTGTGTTCTCAGCTACCCTCGCTTACAGCCTTGTGTTCTCAGCTACCCTCCCTTACAGCCTTGTGTTCTCAGCTACCCTCCCTTACAGCCTTGTGTTCTCAGCTACCCTCGCTTACAGCCTTGTGTTCTCAGCACCCTCCCTTACAGCCTTGTGTTCTCAGCACCCTCGCTTACAGCCTTGTGTTCTCAGCACCCTCGCTTACAGCCTTGTGTTCTCAGCACCCTCCCTTACAGCCTTGTGTTCTCAGCACCCTCGCTTACAGCCTTGTGTTCTCAGCTACCCTCCCTCACAGCCTTGTGTTCTCAGCTACCCTCCCTTACAGCGTTGTGTTCTCAGCTACCCTCCCTTACAGCCTTGTGTTCTCAGCTACCCTCCCTCACAGCCTTGTGTTCTCAGCACCCTCGCTTACAGTCTTGTGTTCTCAGCACCCTCCCTTACAGCCTTGTGTTCTCAGCACCCTCCCTTACAGCCTTGTGTTCTCAGCACCCTCGCTTACAGCCTTGTGTTCTCAGCACCCTCGCTTACAGCCTTGTGTTCTCAGCACCCTCGCTTACAGCCTTGTGTTCTCAGCACCCTCGCTTACAGCCTTGTGTTCTCAGCTACCCTCCCTTACAGCCTTGTGTTCTCAGCACCCTCCCTTACAGCTTTGTGTTCTCAGCACCCTCCCTTACAGCCTTGTGTTCTCAGCACCCTCGCTTACAGCCTTGTGTTCTCAGCACCCTCGCTTACAGCCTTGTGTTCTCAGCACCCTCGCTTACAGTCTTGTGTTCTCAGCACCCTCGCTTACAGCCTTGTGTTCTCAGCTACCCTCCCTTACAGTCTTGTGTTCTCAGCACCCTCCCTTACAGCCTTGTGTTCTCAGCACCCTCGCTTACAGTCTTGTGTTCCCAGCTACCCTCCCTTACAGCCTTGTGTTCTCAGCACCCTCCCTTACAGCCTTGTGTTCTCAGCACCCTCGCTTACAGCCTTGTGTTCTCAGCTACCCTCCCTTACAGCCTTGTGTTCTCAGCACCCTCCCTTACAGCTTTGTGTTCTCAGCACCCTCCCTTACAGCCTTGTGTTCTCAGCACCCTCGCTTACAGCCTTGTGTTCTCAGCACCCTCGCTTACAGCCTTGTGTTCTCAGCACCCTCGCTTACAGTCTTGTGTTCTCAGCACCCTCGCTTACAGCCTTGTGTTCTCAGCTACCCTCCCTTACAGTCTTGTGTTCTCAGCACCCTCCATTACAGCCTTGTGTTCTCAGCACCCTCGCTTACAGTCTTGTGTTCCCAGCTACCCTCCCTTACAGCCTTGTGTTCTCAGCACCCTCCCTTACAGCCTTGTGTTTTCAGCACCCTCGCTTACAGCCTTGTGTTCTCAGCACCCTCCCTTACAGCCTTGTGTTCTCAGCACCCTCACTTACAGCCTTGTGTTCTCAGCTACCCTCCCTTACAGCCTTGTGTTCTCAGCACCCTCCCTTACAGCCTTGTGTTCTCAACACCCTCGCTTACAGCCTTGTGTTCTCAGCTACCCTCCCTTACAGCCTTGTGTTCTCAGCTACCCTCCCTTACAGCCTTGTGTTCTCAGCTACCCTCTCTTACAGCCTTGTGTTCTCAGCACCCTCCCTTACAGCCTTGTGTTTTCAGCACCCTCGCTTACAGCCTTGTGTTTTCAGCACCCTCGCTTACAGCCTTGTGTTCTCAGCACCCTCTCTTACAGCCTTGTGTTCTCAGCACCCTCCCTTACAGCCTTGTGTTCTCAGCACCCTCTCTTACAGCAGCGAGGTGGACAATGGAAGCAAGCCAAGAGTAAGCAGCTGGCCAGCTTCCCCCTCCACTGCCTCAGATGAATATTGGGCATCTCTTGGCAGGACAGTGTCAATTAGCCAAACACACCAGTGTGCCGGGCTCCAGCAGGTTTGCCTCTTGAGTCAGAGGCGACTCCGTTGGCTGGGCCATGTCAGTTGGATGGATGGTGGCTGCATCCCCAAGGACGAGCTGCTGTTTGGTGAGCTTGCTGTCGGCAACACCAGGCTGTCCACCAGCGAATCGTCGAGTTGACCAGGACCTTGCTGCTGACCAATGTGCCAGAGAACAGCAGTCAGGACGGGTGAGGGAAAGACCGGACAAAATAAATGACTAGATTGCAGAATAGAGAGAGAACCCACTGGAAGAGAAAGAGGTCAACCATCTGACATCCTTGCTCCTTAAAGCTCTCCGTCTGCCCCTACTGGTCGGAGTGAGTGCCCTGACATTGGGCGAGGAGCGGATCAGGAATGAGAAAACGGATACCATTTCACCTCGAGACCCTTCATCACAAAGCTCCATGCACGGCCCAAGCACAGGGCTGGTGCCCCTGCAGTCAAGTAGCTCATTGACACGAGGCATATGCACAAAGAAAAATGTATTGAGTGAGGAACTGGAGGATATCTGGCATCCCTCTGTGCTCCAGCCAAGAATCAGGAGGGGGGGGGGGGGGGGGGTGAGAAGGAAGTAAATAAACCGGAAATAAAATCATCCAGATTTAATTTCAGAATCTGTCAATTTCTGTAATGATCAGCATTTGAATCCATGTTATTTATTTGAATATATAACTTTATCTTCCTGTGTAATTGAATAGTTGCTTGGCTGTCGGTAACTTCCAGGTGCCAATTATTCCTGTTTCATTTGGAATCTAATCTCAAGACACTGCACAGACCGGTTTGGCCGATTGCTTTCTCACTTATCCCTGCTTTCCCTCCACACATGCCCTTTCCCCGCCCCTGCCCCACCCCCCAAGACACTCTGCATTATTCTCTGCCTGTCCTCCCTCTCGCTTTGCCAAAACCTGGTGTCCACTTGTCTTTTTCTGAACTTGCTTTCCAAGCCTGTACACACGCTGCCACTCAGCCTGTTTGGTAGGAGGCCAAGCTGCCAACAAAGGCAGATTATTAATTATATTAATATAAAAATATTGCTGCAAAAGGAGACCTATCGAAGCTTTCTGCCTTGAACTTATCAGGACACAAATACCAATGTCAGGGGAAAACAACAGGAATCTGCCAGCGGGTTCACTACCACAGCCAAATAAAAACCTCTCTTCTCTGGTCAATATACGTGTTGGGATTCTTACAGACCCACAATCTGTAAGGCTGGTCTCATTGGCAATCTTGAAAATAGGGCCTCAGCCATTTGCTCATCATGCAAGCTTGATGCTGAAACAGGGCACATCAAAGGCATCCTGCGGGATAATGGCTACCCCAATCAGATCATTGCTCATTGTATTTCATGCAAAATCATGGGCAGATTGCAGGCTGGCACGTTAGACACTGAAAAGATCCAATTCTTTTTTTTCTCTTAAATTTTTTTTTTCCCAATTAAGGGGCAATTTAGTGTGGCCAATCCACCTAACCTGCACACCTTTGAGTTGTGGGGTGAGATCCACGCAGACATGGGGAGAATGTGCAAACTCTACACGGACAGTGACCCAGGGCAGGGATTGAATCCGGATCCTCAGCGCCATGGGAAGTAGTGCTAACCACTGCGCTGCCGTGCCACCCCAAAATTTCCAATTCTACCTCACTGGAAGGACAATGTACCTCAAGAACTTTTAAAAAATTTATTAATAAATTTAAAGTACCCAATTTTTTTTTTCCAATCAAGGAGAAATTTAGCATGGCCAATTCACCTACCCTGCACATCTTTTTGGGTTGTGGGGGTGAGACCCACGCAGACACGGGGAGAATGTGCAAACTCCACACTGACAGTGACCCGGCACAGGGATCGAACCTGGGTCCTCAGCGACAGAGGCAACAGTGCTAACCACTGCGCCACCGTGCCCCCCTAATGTATCTGAAGAACTTGAAAAACAGATGGAACTAGCTGATTCACGCTGCTACTCTGCAGTACCAACACAAGTGATATTAACCATTAACAAGATGCTGCCATCAAGACAAAAAGACGTTCTGCCTATCACACAAATGAGAGCCAGTGCATAATGTCCCAAAGACTGGCAGGTTGTAACAAACAGCACCTCCTAGTTTCTGTACGCAATGGACAAAGTACAGGCTTTTCCCAACCAGCCAGTGTTTGAAAAACTCAAAACACATTGTCCAACATTAGATGTGATTCTGCAATTGGACAACATTTGCTAAGTATTCAGTGTGCAAAGGATTACACTGACAACTAATTTAAGATTGCAGCTTGGTGTACTGGAAGCTGCATATATTAATACACCAGGCCCTGTGTTGTGCAGACAGAAAGAACCTGTGCACAGATTCCACCTGTTTGAGCGAAATAAAATAGGGGACAGCCATTTGGCTGGTTCACTCCTCAGGGAAATACCTTGACCAATCAGGGTAAAGTGACCTACTTTATATTTCAAACAATGCTTAGCAGCTAATAGTCAGTCACCTTGTGGGCGGCACGTGGCGCAGTGGTTAGCACTGGGACTGCGGCGCAGAGGACCCGGCTCGAATCCCGTCCCTGGGTCACTGTCTATGTAGAGTTTGCACATTCTCCCCGCGTCTGCGGGGGTCTCACCCCCACAACCCAAAGATGTGCAGGTTAGGTGGATTGGCCATGCTAAATTGCCCCTTAATTGGGAAAAAAATAATTGGGTACTCTAAATTAAAATTTTAAAAATTGTCAGTCACCTAATGTATTCTCCACGGCAATGCCCCTACCAATCAGAGCCTATTTGCCAACCAATCAGCACTTTCTTCTCATACAGCATTGTTTTCTCCTTATATCAGTATACTTGCTTCGACACATCTCTTTCATCAGCAAAAGAATCACAACAGAGCAGAAGGAGGCCCTTCAGCCCATCGAGTCTGCATCGACCCACGAAAGAGCACCCTACCTAGTCCCACCCCCCCCCCCCCCCACCCTATCCACGTAAACCCACCTAACCTTTTGGACACAAAAGTGAAATTTAGCATGGCCAATCCATTGAACCTGTATATCTTTGAATGGTGGGAGGAAATCGGAGCACCCGAGGGAAAGCATTGCAGACATGAGGAGATCATGCAAACTCCACACAGACAGTCACCCAAGGCCAGAATTGAACCCGGGTCCCTGTTGCTGTGAAGAGGCAATGCTAACCACTGTGCCACCCAAGTTCTTTCATATCAAGAAAATAACTGAATTCATAGAATGTATCCGCGATAATTTCCTCAAACACTATGTAATGGAACCTACGAGGGAGCAAGCCATCCTAGATCTGGCCCTGTGTAATGAGACAGGAGTAATTAATGATCTCATAGTCAGGGATCCTCTCTGAAGGAGTGATCACAGTATGATTGTATTTAAAATACAGATGGAGGGTGAGACGGTAAAATCCAATACCAGTGTCTTGAGCTTAAACAAAGGAGACTACAATGGATAAGGGAGGAGTTGGCTAAAGTAGACTGGGATAAAATACTTTATGGGTGGGACAATTGAGGAACAGTGGAGGACTTTTAAAATGATTTTTCACGGTGCTTGGCAAAAGTATATGCGAGTGAAAAGGAAGGACTGTAGGAAAAGGGCTAATCAGCCATGGATATCAAAGGAAAAAAGGAGGGTATCAAATTGAAAGAAAAGGCGTACAAAGTGTCAAAGGTTAGTGGGAAACTAGAGGATTGGAAAATCTTCAAAGGTCAACAGACAGCAAAGGTTTCTACAAATATATAACATGAAAGAGTAGCTAAGGTAAACATTAGTCCTTTAGAGGATGAGAAGGGGGATTTAATAATGGGAAATGAGGAAATGGCCGAGACATTGAACGGGTATTTTGTATCAGTCTATACAGTGGAAGATACAAATAACATGCCAATAATTGATGGCAAGGAGGCTATGGCAGGTGAGGACCTAGAAACGATCATTATCACTGAGGAGGTAGTGTTGGACAAGATCATGGGGCAAAAGTAGGGAAGTCTTCTGGCCCTGATAGAAAGCATCCCAGGGTACTAAAAGAGATGACGAGGCAAATATCAAATGTGCTCATGGTAATTTACCAAAATCCTCTGGACTCGGGGGCGATTCCGGCAGATTGAAAAACAGCAAATGTGACTTCATTGTTTAAGAAAGGAGGTAGCCAAAAAGCGGGTAACTATATGCCGGTTAGCTTAACTTCTGTCATGGGGAAAATGCTTGAATGTATCATCAAGAATGAAATAGCGAGGCATCTGGATATGAATTGCCCCATTGGGCAGACGTAGCGTGGGTTCATGAAAGGCAGGTATTTTTAACCAATTTACTGGAATTCTTTGAGGACATTGTGAGTGCGGTGGACAATGGGGAACCGGTGGATGTGATGTATGTGGATTTCCAGAAGGCATTTGACAAGGTGCCGCACAAAAGGCTGCTGCTTAAGATAAAGGTGCACGGAGTTACGGGTAATGTATTAGCATGGATAGAGGATTGTTTAACTAACAGAAAGCAAATGATGGGGATAAAAGGGTGTTTTTCTGGTTGACGATCAGTGGCTAGTGGTGTGCCTCAGGGATCAGTGTTGGGACCGCAATTGTTTACAATTTACACAGATGATTTGGAGTTGGGGACCAAGTGTAATGTGTCAAAGTTCACAGATGACATTAAGGTGAGTGGCAGAGCAAAGTGTGCAGAGGACACTGAAAGTCTGTAGAGGGATAGAAATAGTTTAAGTGAGTGGGCAAGGGTCTGGCAGATGGAGCACAATGTTGGTAAATGTGAGGTCATCCATTTTGGTAGGAATAACAGCAAAATGGACTATTATTTAAACGGTTAAAAAAATTGCAGCATGCTGCTTTGCAGAGGAACCTGAGTGTCCTTGTGCATGAATAACAAAAAGTTGGTTTGCAGGTGCAGCAGGTAATTAAGAAGGCTAGAGGAATGGAATTTAAAAACAGGGATGTTATATTGCAGCTGTGTAGGGTGCTGGTGAGGCCATACCTGGAGTACTGGGTACAGTTTTGGTTTCCTCACTTGAGAAAGGATGTATTGACACTGGAGAGGGTGCAGAGAAGATTCACTAGGTTAATTCCGGAGTTGAGAGGATTGGCTTATGAGGAGAGGTTGAGTAGACTGGGACTATATTCATTGGAATTTAGAAGAATGAGGGGGGATCTTATAGAAACATATAAAATTATGAATGGAATAGTTAAGATAGAAGCAGGGAGGTTGTTCCCACTGGCGGGTGAAACTAGAACTAGGGGGCATCGCCTCAAAATAAGGGGGAGCAGATTTCAGGCTGAGTTGAGGAGGAACTTCTTCACCCAAAGGGTTGTGAATCTGCAATTCCCTGCCCAGTGAAGCAGTTGAGGCTACCTCGTTGAATGTTTTTAAGGTAAAGATAGATAGAATTTTGAACAGTAAAGGAATTAAGGGTTTTGGTGAGTGGGTGGGTAAGTGGAGCTGAGTCCACAAAAAGATCAGCCACGATCTCATTGAATGGCGGAGCAGGCTCGAGGAGCCAGGTGGCCTACTCCTGCTCCTAGTTCTTATGTTTTTATGTACAATCACACTCATTCTCTGTATTTTCATTAATTGTATCCTCTCGTTCTGCCTCGCTTTTAGTAGTTTTCTCAGTGAAATTGTTTTCACGTTGCTAATGTGCCCTCTGGTCAAATATCTCAGTGTTAGACAAAGTTGTCAACTGACAAAATCCACTTGAGTGAGAAAATCTGATGCAGTTAAAATCCAGCAATGGACAACACCTGGAGGAGAGGTATAACTGGATACCACAGCTCTGTGCCTTTACCCAGAGAGTGCCTGAAGTGTGGAACTCGCATCCACAACATGTGGTCAAGGTGACGAGCGGAGATGCACTTACAGAAATTTAGATAAGCACACAAGAGTGCAAGGGATAGAAGGATAATAATGTGTTGATTGAGTTGGAGATGGAAGCCGTTCATTGACTCCTTTAAGGGGAATTGAGGGGTCATCAAGGAGGTGGAAGGGGGTTAGGGGGTTTAAATGGGGAAGGCAGGGTGGGAGAAGGGTGTGATAGTGTAGAGCAGGGGAGGGAGTGGGTTTTGTTTTTTTATAATGTGGTACGATTCTTCTTTGTATTGGTTTATTTTTATGAAACTGTCTGAGGAACTGTGGGCAGCATGGTAGCACAAGTGGATAGCACTGTGGCTTCACAGCGCCAGGGTCCCAGGTTCGATTCCCCGCTGGGTCACTGTCTGTGCGGAGTCTGCATGTTCTCCCCGTGTCTGCGTGGGTTTCCTCCGGATGCACCAGTTTCCTCCCACAGTCCAAAGACGTGCAGGTTAGATGGATTGGCCATGATAAATTGCTCTTAGTGACCAAAAAGGTTAGGAGGGGTTATTGGGTTGCGGGGATAGGGTGGGAGTGAGGGCTTAAGTGGGTTGGTGCAGACTTGATGGGCCGAATGGCCTCCTTCTGCACTGTATGTTCTATGAAATTTTTTTTTAAAAATCTGTCTATCTCAGCTTTGAACATACTTAACAGCCCGACTCTACTCAACCTCTCCTCAAAAGAAAATTCCTCCATACCCGGGATCAACTGAATGAGCCTCCCCAGGGCTGCCTCCAAAGTCAGCATATCTTTCCTTAGATTGGGAACTGGTCGCAGTATTTCTGGTATGGCCTTTTATAGCTTTAGCAAGACTTCCCTATTTTTATGCTCCATTCCCTTTGAAATAAAGGCCAACATTCCATTTGCCTTCCTTATTACCTGCTGAAGTTGGACACTAGATTTTTATGATTTATGCACGAGGACCCCCAAATCCCTCGGTGCTGCAATTTTCTGCAGTCTTTCTCCTTTAGGTAATACTCAGCCCCTTTATTCTTCCTACCAAAGTGCATAACTTCACATTTTCCTACAATATATTCCATCTGCCAAGTTTTTGCCCAAATCACTTAACCTGTTTATCCCTCTGTAGACTATTTGTGTCCTTACCACTGGCTTTCCCATCTATTTTTGCATCATCTGCAAACTTGGCAATAGTGCATTCACTTCCCTTGTCCAAATCATTTATATATATTGTGAATAATTGTGGCCCCAGCACGGATCCCTGTGGCACTCCACAATTTACAGGTTGTCATCCTAAAAATGCCCCTTGTATCACAACACATTGTTAGCCAATCCTCTATCCATGCTTCTATTCATGCTAATATACTACCTCCTTGGAGGGCAGCACAGTCACACAGTGGTTAGCACTATTGCTTCACAGCTCCAGGGTCCCAGGTTCAATTCCAGGCTTGGGTCATTGTCTGTACGGAGTCTGCACATTCTCCCCGTGTCTCTGTGGGTTTCCTCCGGGTACTCAGTTGTCCTTCCACAGTCCAAAGATGTGCAGATTAGGTGGATTGGCCATTCTCCTTAGTCCTTAGTGTCCAAAAGCTTAGGTGGGGTACTGGGTTATGGGGATAGGGTGGAGGTGTGGGCTTATGTAGGGTGCTCTTTCCAAGGGCCGGTACAGACTCGATGGGCCAAATGGCCTCCTTCTGCACTGTCAGTTCTATGATTCTATTAGCCAATCCTCTATCCATGCTAATATACTACCCCCAACGCCATGGACTCTTATGTTATTGTGTGATACCTTATCAAACCTTTCTGGAAAGCCAAGTATATTGCATCTACTGGTTCTCTTTATCTATCCTACTGGTTACCACCTCAAAGAATTCTGTGGAGGGAAATATCACTCTCAGATACATATCATCCAACCTTCACAGGATTAAACTCTTCAAATGCAGGTGAAAATGTTGACAAATGAATCTTAAAGGACGGTAATCCTAACACAGGCTGCGCACACATACATAAAGCGGCAGATGAGACGCTTGATGAGTAACGTGTCTTTAACCTGTAAATCTGTAGAATGAAGTTAAACTGCCCGCCGACCCACGCATACAGCATGTTATTAACCCATCCGGGACTCTGTTTTTATACCTAATGACACATGCTTCAGAATGTGTTTGGAGAGGTGCTTTGAGAGTGGGAAGGGCAGGATGTCTCTTCAAACTGGGACTGGAAATCCATGCTCAGGATTCGTGCAAATACCAAGATGCCCAGAATGCCAGAGCAGGATTTATTTATTGTCAGATGTGTGTTTTTTTTCCTTTTAAATTCAAGTTTGATGAAATGAAATGAAATGAATGAAATGAAATGAAAATCACTTATTATCACAGGTAGGCTTCAAATGAAGTTACTGTGAAAATGTTAACATTCTGGAAAGATAACAGGGGCTCTCCAGAGCGGCTCCCCGCTCGGAAATGCACAATGTGTCAGCATCTCTGTGCACTGGTTAAGCCTGAAGAAGGGCGGCGCCGTGATTAACTACAAGACATGGCTCTGGACACAATGAAACTGACAAGGAAAGGACAATGTTGCTCTTGCGCTTAAAAAACATTGACTGTCAGATTTAGGGCAATTTCCAGAGTATGATAAAGTGGTTTAGACCCAGATTTACATAGGCTGTTTTCCCTCAGTGATGGCGATTTAACCTGAGGGTCAGCACACTGCAGATGAGGGGTAATGTTGAGAAGGCGGGGCCTTCATGAATAACCTCAGCCGCTGCGGGGACTGAACCCTTCCCTCTGCATCAAGAACAAACTGTCCCGCTCCCTCCTCACTCCGGATCCCGCCCTGTTCGTCTGCAATATTCGGTCCATTGTATGAAATAACCTCCCCACCCCCCCTCTCAAAAAAAAGCAGCTGAATTCTGAGTATTTATTTCTGTGGTGGTGGGTGCTGGGTTTACATTGAAAGCGGGGTCTTTAACAGAGAGTTGCCTCAGTGCGGACACTGCTATCTGGACAGAAGAAAACAGATTATGTCGATACAATAAAAAGGGAGAAAGAAATGAACCATATTTGCGCCATTTCCATCTTGCCTGTTGAGTGAAATCCCGTGACAGGGAATGAGATGGTAGCCGAGAGGCAGAGTGTTGCTTCCTTGGGCTGAATTGAATAATTCTGGGGATATAATGTTCTCCGCAATGTGTGGATATATCCATAATGATGTTGAAGGAATAAATAATGACACCCATGTTTAAAATGTAACCAATGGTCAGAGCCCCTCCTGTAACCTCATTGCAGTGTTTAAAAATTTTTTTTTAGAGTAGCCAATTAATTTTTTCCAATTAAGGGGCAATTTAGCGTGACCAATCCGCCTAGCCTATGCATCTTTGGGTTATGGGGGCGAAACCCACGCAGACACGGGGTGATTGTGCAAACTCCACACGGACATTGCATTGCAATGTTAATGTAAGCCTACTTGCGACAATAATACAAATTATTATTATTACTGATCCAACTCCACCTGTGAAGGGACGGGTTAATGAAACGTATATAAATGCAGAACTTTACCAGCTCACCTGAACCCCCAAGTCTGCCAGATGTTTGATATTTTACACAATTTGCATGTTCTGCAATGATTATTAACTGCATGGTTGGGGATAGAAATTGGCAGCTATTTTCTAAATAGCTGTGCGATGCACAGGGAGCTGATTTTTAAATGTGTTTTTTTTGGACTATAAGGTTTTGTTGTCTGGGTTATATACCTCGGTGCTCCTTTCTAAACGAAGTAAACTATTAACGAATAAATAGGAGAGTGGCCACTTTCTGCTTTCTGGATTGATTGAAATTATCGTTCACTCCCAGCTATATTTCGCCTGGCTTGAAATCTCCCTCAGCACCTCCCAGAGTTTTACTAAATCACAATCCAGGGTTTAGAGGAGTGTTTCCTCACAACATCAAATGATTTGATATGATTCAATCATTTAACCTATTGGCCAGTGCTGAGCGTGTCAAAGCTGTATCAGTTGTTGATTTCTCCAGGTGTAGGTGACATTAACTAAATCCTGTCTTGTCTATCCGGGGAACTGCCAGGATCAGGGAACCCTACTCAGGAACTAGCTTTTAAAAAGGGCGATTCTTGGATTGCAACATCCTTGATTTCATTGAACCATGTAAATGTCTGATGGGGCTGGCAGGGTAGAAACTCGGAGAATGGAGATGGGGGGGGGGGGGGGGGGCGTTGGACAGGCTCCGACTGAGGATCCATCATTTCAGACTGATATGACTCACTCAGAAGATTGTGGCGTTTTGGAATTGTTCAGTCGGGAGGGTTGTGGGTGCTCGATGTGCTGGGTATAGGCGGGTTTTAGGTCTCCAAGGGAATTAAGGGAGATGGGGAGGGGGCTGGGAAATGGAGGTGAAGCCATCAGCCATGACCCAGAGTGGCGGTGGTTGAGGAGATGCCCGTGTGTCTATTCCAGCTCCTAGCTCCTCTGTTAGTGCAACAACAGAACTGGAGAATGAAGCACTTAAACACATCCTATCTATCAGCCCCATGCCCTCCCAGGAAAGATTTAGTATATAGTAATCCTACAGACCACCCCCCCCCCTCAACCCCACCATCATTACTGTGTGCACTCCCCACAGTGGAGACAGCCCTGACTGAGATTGCCAAATGAGGGGCAGTGAACTCTGTGCCTTGGACCCTTGTTCACCAGGAATTGGAGCGAAACGACTTCACGCTCCGCAGCCAAACAGACAGAGGACCATGGGCCTGGGGGTGAGGTCTGAAATCCCACCTGAGCACTGCACTTAACTGTCTCCCGGACTCTCTGGGACTCCTGACTTTGGCCGAATTGTCCGGGCAGCAAAGGAGGAACACAGAGCTGGCCGGGGAGCTGTCACCAAAACCAGAATTCACTCTGTGTCCTTATACACACAGAGCCACTCACTCACACCCTCCCATGGCCACTCGCACACACACAGGCGCGCCATGCACACACATCAAATGATAGCCCCACAGCCAAACAAGCTCATAGAAGCCCCAGCCATAGGAATCCGCAGACAGACACCCACAGATACACCCAGCCACTCACACCCCTCCAAACACACACACACACAATCATAGACTCCCATTCACTCGCAGACAGGGAAACATAAATGAAATTACCCCAAACTGCGGCGGTCAGATTTGATACGGAAATTATACGATTGAAAGGTCATCTTTAACTCTGCGCGCGGTTGCAGCCTGGCCTCAGCAGTATTTCCAGCATTCCTTTGTTTGTATTTATTTATGACAATTATGTCTCTGTGAATTTCTCCTTTTCCCATTGCATTCCATCTCCCCGGTGCTGTAGAGTGGGGTTTTAGTGTGGGGATTTGCTCAGCCGCACTTCCCGCCAATCAGACCATCCAGACTAAAAGAAAAATGAAGCAAAACATATACTTTATTGGGGAAACATACGAAAGGAGGTTCCAGGCATGTCAGAAAGGCCATCGCTCAAAGTGCAGCCTTAATGGCGATGCGAATGGTCCTTGACATTTAGCAAGTGGGGGAAATGAAACCAGTCTGCCCAGGAGGTAAGTGGAGCCAATTTAAACCGCGGGGGGACTGGGTTCAATTCCCTGAATCCTCATTGTGATCGGCGAAGCTCAGTTACAGTCTGGGCTGGAGAAATGGCACACAGGTGAGATAGTGTTACAGCTGCTGAGAGCAGCTAGCCGGGGGCAGGGCTGTCACCTGGAGTCTGGGGCGGTGTAAAATGGGAGTTTAATCCGGGCGCTCTTAAAATATTTAGCAGGCGCGGTGGGGTCCAATCTCCTTTTGTGAAGGCGGTCAGTTCAGCTTTCAGTTGTGGTCCAGGTTGAGTTGGAGGGTCCCCCCCCCCCCCCCACCCCAGCCTCGCCACTGGAGCCTGGTCTGGGGGGAGGGAAGCAGGGGAGGGATTGAGGGAGAGGAGGGAGGGGGAGGGGAGCAGGGGAGGGATTGAGAGAGAGGAGGGAGGCTGCGTGATGAGGAAGGGCTTGGGATGGGTGTGAGAGGGGAGGGGAAGGAGGGGAGGGGAACGGGGGGGGGGGGGGGTGCGGTCAGAGAAACACGATCAGGCTCAGGTACTTCATCAAATATGGAAAAGGGGCTTCTAAAAGTATCCGAGTAATTGGGGACAGCAGGTAAGCGGGAGCAGGGGAAAGATGCCAGTCACAGGAGGGCGGGCTGGGTAGCTGAGCTGCTATAAAGGGAGTGTCAATGTGGCAGCTAGACACAAACCTGCTCCCCTCCCCACCCTCCCTCCCTTCAAGATTTGTTTCCTTTCAATGTTATTTATTTTGTCCTCTGGTGAGTGTGAGAGAAGAGACGGGCAAAGTCGATGCTTCCTGTCGTTTGCCATCCGATTGAGGAGAGACAGAGCTGGAGGGCGGGAGGGGGTGAGAGGCGAAACCCACTCCCCGCATCTTGGATCAGGACAGAGAGGGCGAGAGAGCCGGCCCGCCGCACTCACCACTTGGCCGAAAGCTCAGGTAGTTCAACATTAACCATTTAAATTAGTTAAATATCCAGGGATTGGGGAGAGTTCTGAGATTTCAATTCCATTATACTCCCTCTCTCTCGCCCTTTCTCTCTCCCTCCCTCTCTCTCCCTCCCGCTCACTCTCTGCCTCTCCCTCCCTCCCCCTCCCTCCCTCCCTCCATCTCTCTCTCTCTCCCCCTCCCTCCATCTCCCTCCCTCCATCTCTCTCCGTCCATCTCCCTCTCCTTCCCTTCCTCCATCTCCATCACTTCCCCTCTCTCTCCCCCCTCCCTCCCTCCATCTCCCTCCCTCCCTCCATCTCCCTCACTCCATCTCACTCTCACTCACTCTCTCTCCCTCTACCACCCTCTCTCTCCCTCCCTCCATCTCACTCTCTCTCTCTGTCCCGCTCCCTCCCTCCATCTCCCTCACTCCATCTCACTCTCACTTACTTTCTCTCCCTCTACCACCGCCTCTCTCCCACCCACCCTCTCTCCCCCTCCGTCTCTCTCTCCCCCCCCCCTCTCCCCCTTCTCTCTCCCCCCCTCTCTCTCTCTCCCTCTCACTCTCCCTGTCTCTCTCTCCCTCCCTCCATCTCTCTCTCCCTCCCTCTACCTCTTTCTCTCTCCCTCCCTCCCCCACCCCACCCTCGCTCTCTCCCGCCCCACCCTCCCTCTCTCCCTCTCCCACCCCACCCCCTCTCTCTCTCTCTCTAACTCTCTCGCTTTAGTGCGCTCACCCCAGTCCAACGCCGGCATCTCCACATCATCTCTCGCTTTAAGCCGCGTTTTCACACAACGTTTTTAACAAAAAGGACTATCAGGCGGTTTAAATCAGGACAAACTGGTTTGCAATCAGATGGCGACCTCGGCATTTACTCACCCACATGTTAAATCCGAAACACAAGCTTCAATGGATACTGATTAATTTTAAACATGAATTTGATTCACATTAAATATTGCAAATGATTTTAGCCCAGGAAAGATGATTGGTGTGGTGGGTTTTCTGTTTAAAAGGATGTTGATTCCCGTTACAGGAAACACAGAGAGAAAGAGAGGATCTCTGAACTTAATCCTCTGTATGGACAGAGAGAGGGGATAACTGGATTTAAACCTCTGTATGGACAGAGAGGGGGAACTGGATTTAAACCTCTGTATTGACAGAGAGGGGTAACTGGATTTAAACCTCTGTGTGGACAGAAAGGGAGTAACTGGATTTAAACCTTTGCATGGACAGAGAGAGAGGGGTAACTGGATTTAAACCTGTGTATGGACAGAGAGAGAGGGTAACTGGATTTAAACCTCTGTATGGACAGAGAGGGGTAACTGGATTTAAACCTGTGTATGGACAGAGAGAGAGGGTAACTGGATTTAAACGTCTATCTGGACACAGAGAGAGGGTAACTGGATTTAAACCTCTGTATGAACAGAGAGGGGTAACTGGATTTAAACCTCTGTATGGACAGAGAGGGGTAACTGTATTTCAATCTCTCTGTGGACAGAAAGGGAGTAACTGGATTTAAACCTTTGCATGGACAGAGAGAGAGGGGTAACTGGATTTAAACCTGTGTATGGACAGAGAGAGAGGGGTAACTGGATTTAAACCTGTGTATGGACAGAGAGAGAGGGTAACTGGATTTAAACCTCTGTCTGGACACAGAGAGAGGGTAACTGGATTTAAACCTCTGTATAAACAGAGAGGGGTAACTGGATTTAAACCTCTGTATGGACAGAGAGGGGTAACTGGATTTAAACCTCTGTGTGGACAGAAAGGGAGTAACTGGATTTAAACACTTGCATGGACAGAGAGAGAGGGGTAACTGGATTTAAACCTGTGTATGGACAGAGAGAGAGGGTAACTGGATTTAAACCTCTGTATGGACAGAGAGGGGTAACTGGATTTAAACCTCTGTATGGACAGAGAGAGAGAGGGGTAACTGGATTTAACCCTCTGCATGGACAGAGAGGGGTAACTGGATTTAAACCTCTGCATGGACAGAAAGCGAGGGTAACTGGATTTAAACCTCTGTATGGACACAGAGAGAGGGTAACTGGATTTAAACCTGTGTATGGACAGAGAGAGTAACTGGATTTAAACCTCTGTATGGACAGAGAGAGAGGGGTAACTGGATTTATACCTCTGCATGGACAGAGAGAGAGGGTAACTGGATTTAAAACTCTGCATGGACAGAGAGAGAGGGGTAACTGGATTTAGACTTGTGTATGGACAGAGAATGGTAACTGGATTTAAACCTCTGTATGGACAGAGAGAGAGGGGTAACTGGATTTAAACCTCTGTATGGACAGAGAATTGTAACTGGATTTAAACCTCTAGATGGACAGAGAGAGAGGGGTAACTGGATTTAAACCTCTGCATGGACAGAGAGGGGTAACTGGATTTAAACCTCTGGATGGACAGAGAGGGGTAACTGGATTTAAACCTCTGTATGGACACAGAGAGAGGGTAACTGGATTTAAACCTCTGTATGGACAGAGAGAGAGGTGTAACTGGATTTAAACCTCTGCATGGACAGAGAGAGAGGGGTAACTGGATTTACACCTCTGCATGGACAGAGAGAGAGGGGTAACTGGATTTAAACATCTGCATGGACAGAGAGAGGGGTAACTGGATTTAAACCTCTGCATGGACAGAGAGAGAGAGTAACTGGATTTAAACCTCTGTATGGACACAGAGAGAGGGTAACTGGATTTAAACCTCTGTATGGACAGAGAGAGAGGTGTAACTGGATTTAAACCTCTGCATGGATAGAGAGAGAGGGGTAACTGGAGTTAAACCTCTGCATGGACACAGAGAGGGGGGTAACTGGATTTAAACCTGTGTATGGACAGAGAGAGAGGGTAACTGGATTTAAACCTCTGTATGGACAGAGAGGGGTAACTGGATTTAAACCTGTGTATGGACAGAGACAGAGGGTAACTGGATTTAAACCTCTGTCTGGACACAGAGAGAGGGTAACTGGATTTAAACCTCTGTATAAACAGAGAGAGGTAACTGGATTTAAACCTCTGTATGGACAGAGAGGGGTAACTGGATTTAAACCTCTGTGTGGACAGAAAGGGAGTAACTGGATTTAAACACTTGCATGGACAGAGAGAGAGGGGTAACTGGATTTAAACCTGTGTATGGACAGAGAGAGAGGGGTAACTGGATTTAACCCTCTGCATGGACAGAGAGGGGTAACTGGATTTAAACCTCTGCATGGACAGAAAGCGAGGGTAACTGGATTTAAACCTCTGTATGGACACAGAGAGAGGGTAACTGGATTTAAACCTGTGTATGGACAGAGAGAGTAACTGGATTTAAACCTCTGTATGGACAGAGAGAGAGGGGTAACTGGATTTATACCTCTGCATGGACAGAGAGAGAGGGTAACTGGATTTAAAACTCTGCATGGACAGAGAGAGAGGGGTAACTGGATTTAAACTTGTGTATGGACAGAGAATGGTAACTGGATTTAAACCTCTGCATGGACAGAGAGAGAGGGATAACTGGATTTAAACCTCTGCATGGACAGAGAGAGAGGGGTAACTGGAGTTAAACCTCTGCATGGACAGAGAGAGAGGGGTAACTGGATTTAAACCTCTGTATGGACAGAGAGAGAGAGGTAACTGGATTTAAACCTGTGCATGGACAGAGAGGGGTAACTGGATTTAAACCTCTGCATGGACAGAGAGAGAGAGATAACTGGATTTAAACCTCTGTATGGACAGAGAGAGAGAGAGGTAACTGGATTTAAACCTCTGTATGGACAGAGAGTGAGGGGTAACTGGATTTAAACCCCTGCATGGACAGAGAGAGAGGGATAACTGGATTTAAACCTCTGCATGGACAGAGAGAGGCGTAACTGGATTTAAACCTCTGTATGGACAGAGAGAGAGGGGTAACTGTATTTAAACCTCTGTATGGACACAGAGAGAGGGGTGACTGGATTTAAACCTCTGTATGGACAGAGAGAGAGGGGTGACTGGATTTAAACCTCTGTATGGACAGAGAGAGAGAGGGGTAACTGGATTTAAACCTGTGCATGGACAGAGAGGGGTAACTGTATTTAAACCTCTGCATGGACAGAGAGAGAGAGATAACTGGATTTAAACCTCTGTATGGACAGAGAGAGAGAGAGGTAACTGGATTTAAACCTCTGTATGGACAGAGAGTGAGGGGTAACTGGATTTAAACCCCTGCATGGACAGAGAGAGAGGGATAACTGGATTTAAACCTCTGCATGGACAGAGAGAGGCGTAACTGGATTTAAACTTCTGTATGGACAGAGAGAGAGGGGTAACTGTATTTAAACCTCTGTATGGACAGAGAGAGAGGGGTGACTGGATTTAAACCTCTGTATGGACAGAGAGAGAGGGGTGACTGGATTTAAACCTCTGTATGGACAGAGAGAGAGAGGGGTAACTGGATTTAAACCTGTGCATGGACAGAGAGGGGTAACTGTATTTAAACCTCTGCATGGACAGAAAGTGAGGGACAACTGGATTGAAACCTCTGCATGGACAGGGAGGGGTAACTGGATTTAAACCTCTGGATGGACAGAGAGGGGTAACTGGATTTAAACCTCTGCATGGACAGAGAGAGAGGGGTAACTGGATTTAAACCTCTGTATGGACAGAGAGAGAGGGGTAACTGGATTCAAACCTCTGCAAGGACAGAGAGAGAGGCGTAACTGGATTTATACCTCTGCATGGACAGAGAGAGAGGGTAACTGGATTTAAACCTCTGCATGGACAGAGAGGGGTAACTGGATTTAAACCTCTGCATGGACAGAGAGAGAGGGGTAACTGGATTTAAACCTCTGCATGGACAGAGAGAGAGGGGTAACTGGATTTAAACCTCTGTATGGACAGAGATAGAGGGGTAACTGGATTTAAACTTGTGTATGGACAGAGAATGGTAACTGGATTTAAACCTCTGTATGGACAGAGAGAGAGGGGTAACTGGATTTAAACCTCTGCATGGACAGAGAGAGAGGGGTAACTGGATTTAAACCTCTGTATGGACAGAGATAGAGGGGTAACTGGATTTAAACTTGTGTATGGACAGAGAATGGTAACTGGATTTAAACCTCTGTATGGACAGAGAGAGAGGGGTAACTGGATTTAAACCTCTGTATGGACAGAGAATGGTAACTGGATTTAAACCTCTAGATGGACACAGAGAGAGGGGTAACTGGATTTAAACCTCTGGATGGACAGAGAGGGGTAACTGGATTTAAACCTCTGGATGGACAGAGAGGGGTAACTGGATTTAAACCTCTGTATGGACAGAGAGAGAGGGTAACTGGATTTAAACCTCTGTATGGACAGAGAGAGAGGTGTAACTGGATTTAAACCTCTGCATGGACAGAGAGAGAGGGGTAACTGGATTTACACCTCTGCATGGACAGAGAGAGAGGGGTAACTGGATTTAAACCTCTGGATGGACAGAGAGGGGTGACTGGATTTAAACCTCTGTATGGACAGAGGGAGAGGTGTAACTGGATTTAAACCTCTGGATGGACAGAGAAGGGTAACTGGATTTAAACCTGTGGATGGACAGAGAGGAGTGACTGGATTTAAACCTCTGGATGGACAGAGAGATGGGGTAACTGGATTTAAACATCTGCATGGACAGAGAGAGAGGGATAACTGGGTTTAAACCTCTGGATGGACAGAGAGAGGGGTAACTGGATTTAAACCTCTGGATGGACAGAGAGGGGTAACTGGATTTAAACCTCTGTATGGACAGAGAGAGAGGGCTAACTGGATTTAAACCTCTGGATGGACAGAGAGGGGTAACTGGATTTAAACCTCAGGATGGACAGAGTGGGGTAACTGGATTTAAACCTCTGCGTCGACAGAGAGGGGTAACTGGGTTTAAAGCTGTGTATGACAGAGAGGGATAACTGGATTTAAACCTCTGGATGGACAGAGAGGAGGTAACTGGATTTAAATCGTGTATGACAGCGAGGTGGTAACTGAATTTAAACCTTTGTATGGACAGAGAGGGTATCTGGATTTAAACCTGTGTATCTACAGAGTTTATGGGCGGAATGGTGGGGTATGGAATTGGATTTGAGTGCGATTAATCAAAAAATATGCTGATTGTAAATTTTAAAAATGGCCGTAAATAAACGGAGAGTATTTCAGAATCGCTGAATTGTTGGAACTCAGCTGTTTAAAAAAAATATATTTTGTATGTTGTTGTATCGGTTGTCAGTCAGAAGCTTAATTTCACTCTTCTGGGTTGATTTTAGACCCAATTCCGCTCAATCCGTGATACCCACTGCGGTTGTTGTAATGGTCTAATTGTCAGGCCTCTATCTCTTGATCTATGCTGGCCTAAGTGTATTTAAAAGGATCTGGATAACAGGCACAAATACATCGAGCTTAGGCAAATCAGCGTCCCTTGCCCAATCTGTACATAATATTTTAAAAACGTATTTAAATCCGTTTTTCTAATATCTTCCAGTATTCCTCGAGGAATGGGAATGGTTCTAGCAATAATATTTCAGAAGGGAAAGTGGAATTGTCGCCGAAGATTAGCCAGGAACAAGAGGGCGGTGTCGTGGACCGCTGCCCTTGTTTCTTGAATTTCTAGTGGAGTGGCTATGTTAGTGGCTGGTAATCCAGATACCTAGACCAATAATCCAGAATGCAAATTCTCAACTCCTGCCGTGACAGTTTGAGGATTTGAACTGAGCATCTGGGAATAACCGGCTGGTATCAGTAAAAGTGGCCATGAGAAATATTGCTGCTTTACTGATGCAATTTAGCAGAGGAAATCTGTCTTTACCCCGCCCCTCACACTCCCTCCCTCCATCTCCTTGTCAAGATCAGAAACAACTCCATTTTTGTCAATGACGAATTTGTCAATTGCACATCTATTTATTAATTGTCATCGCTTGTTCCAGAACCAGCTGGAGGAATGCGGTTTAATGGTAACATTATTTAAATTAAATTTTTTTTAGAGTACCCAATTCATTTTTTTCCAATTAAGGGGCAATTTAGCCTGGCATCTTTTGGGTGTGGGGCGAAACCCACGCAAACACGGGGAGAATGTGATGATTACATTATTGAAATGTATTTAGTCAATAAACGACCTTAAGCATGGCGTGTATCATTTTAAAAAATTCTGTACGGGGTTGGAAAGATTTAGAAATGACCGAGATCCTGAGGGGTATGGATAGGGTAAATAGTGAGACACTGTTCCCACTCACGAGAGCGTCAGGAACTAGTAAATGCAACGTGAGGATAAATGTTTTCACCCAGAGGGTTGTTGGAGTCTGGCGCTGTCTTCCTGAGAGGGAGGGTGGACGCCGGTTCGATTGAGGAAATCGGATTGCTATCTGAAAAGACAGCAAGTGCAAGAATACAGGAATAAGACTGAGTGTGGGGCTGGGTAGAATGTTCTTTCAGATTGCCAGTGCAGACTCGATGGGCCGAATGGTCTCCTTCTGCTTCGTAAAGATGCTGTGGTGAAGGGCGTTGCGTGGGATGAGGACTTTGAGCTATAGAGAGAGGCTTTTCTCTTTAATTGAAGGGTCGATAACGAGGGAGGGGTGCATAATGTTAAGATGAGGGGCAAGAGGTTAAAGAGGGGATTTTAGGAAAATCTTTTTCACCCACAGGGTGGCGGGAGTGTGGAATGTTCTACCTGGGATGCGGGAAATCTCACAACCCTTAAAAAGTATGTGGATGAGCTCTTGAAATATCATCATATTCAAGGCTGTCGACCGGGTGCTGGAAAGTGGGATTTGTGTAGATGCAGTGTAGTTTTGTCGATGAGGACTCGAAGAGGCCTCTTCTGTACGTTCTGACTCTATGGCTGAATTGACAGTAAAGTATTTGCCCTGTACATGTTAGACTTCTTTAACACTTACATTGTGCTCCTGTATGCCAACTGTATCCAGAGAAGATTACACTGCAACAAGCCTCTCTCCCTTTGTGCTTTGTGAACACGTCCATAATTACACGTAAGGAATGCATGTCTGAAACTGTTCCCTGTGCAAGCGGAGGGGAGAGTCTAAAGCACAGGTGGTTTTTGTGGTTCCAGGCGGAGCTGGATGACGGTTGAGTGGGTGTTGGCAGCCTGGAAGAGACTACACCGAAGAGGTGCAAGTAAAATCATCTGGATGATGACACCCGATCTTTATGAATTGTTAGACAAGAGGGGAAGCACCGAGGACAGAGAGAGAGACGCCCAGGCGAGGAAGGGGGTGGAAGCATGACGAGAAGAGCATGCTGGATGGATTACTGAACAGGTCAGATGTGTGTTCAAACAGACAGACTCAAAGGCACACATGCAGAGACAGTCGGTTCGTGAGAGACACACATTACAGAGAGGCAGTGCACTCTAAAAGAAATGCATCATTCACCTGAGATAGGGCGAGTTGGGGAAATGAAGTTGAAACGGAAACTCAGAACTGACGAAATAGATCTAAACGTTGTCAGGCTCACTGAATCCGGCCCCTGTCTCTCTGAATCCTGCCCCTGTCTCTCTGAATCCGGCCCCAGGCTCTCTGAATCCGGCCCCAGGCTCTCTGAATCCGGCCACAGGCTCTCTGAATCCGGCCCCAGGCTCTCTGAATCCGGCCACAGGCTCTCTGAATCGGGCCCCAGGCTCTCTGAATCCGGCCCCAGGCTCTCTGAATCGGGCCCCAGGTTCTCTGAATCCGGCCCCAGGCTCTCTGAATCCGACCCCAGTCTCTCTGAATTCCTCCCGGAGGTGAGGCCGCTGGAAAGACTGGAAATTCCAAAGCGGGCAGCACCAGTTAAAATTGGTCATGTGGAACATTGTAAAGGTGTATCTAAACTGTAATTTCAAAAACATATTCCAGCCCCTCCAGCACTTGTTGCCTCCGAGATTCAAATATTCCCCTTAGTGTGTGTGATGTGTGTCGTGTGTGTGTGATGTGTGTGTGTGATGAACGTGTGTTGAATGCATGTGTGTGTATGTGTGATGAGTGTGTGTGATGTGTGATGTATGTGATGAGTGTGTTATGTGTGTGTGATGAACGTGTGTTGAATGTGTGTGTATGTGTGATGTGTGTGTGCGATGAGTGTGTGTCTGTGATGGGTATATGTGTGTGATGAGTGTGTGTGTGAGAGAGTGTGCGTTGAGTGTGTTATGAGTGTGTGTGTGAATAGTCTATATGTGTGTGATGAGTGTGTGTGTGAGAGAGTGTGTGTTGAGTGTGTTATGAGTGTGTGTGTGAATAGTCTAAATGTGTGTGATGAGTGTGTGTCTGTGAGTGAGTGTGCGTGTTGAGTGTGTGATACGTGTGTGTGTGTGATGAGTGTGTGATAAGTGTGTGTGTGATGAGTGTGTGTGTGACGAGTGTGTGATGAGCGTGTGTCTGTGATGCGTATGTGTGTGTGATGAGTGCGTGTCTGTGAGTGAGTGTGTGAGAGAGTGCGTGTTGAGTGTGTGTGTGCGTGTGAAGAGTCTATATGTGTGTGATGAGTGTGTGTCTATGAGTGAGTGTGCGTGTTGAGTGTGTGATGAGTGTGTGATAAGTGTGTGTGTGTGATGAGTGTGTGAGAGAGAGCGCGTGATGAGTGTGTGTGATGAGTGTGTGTGTGTGGTGAGTGTGCGCCTTGGGGTGGATTAGGGGGTGTTGAATGACATTGGACTCCATGGCTCAGAAGGCGGATGAGAGTGGGCGAACCAAGAGACAGTGAAGAGAGAGCGGAGAGAGGTGCGGACACGGAATGACAAAACGAAAGCGACGCAGAGAGATAAAAGAGCAATAGAGCGGACTGTCAGATCTGGAGGGACAGTCGGTGGCTGGGAAATAAGATGAAAATTCAGCAAAGACTGACAAAAATGCAGAAGTGTGTGATTGGACACTAGACCAAACGAAACACCTGGGGCCAAGAAGTGAGGATGAGTCAGGCCACGTGGAGCAGGGAGGAGGGGAGAGAGGTCAGCAACCAGCACACACTCCCAAAAATGGCAATTCAATTCCACCAACACAGGCCTGGGGTACAATACAGCTTCTGTGTCGGCCAGGTAGTCCCCTCCCCAATGTGAGGGGTCCCTGGGCTGACCCTCAGGCACCAGCTACCCCCCAGTGTGTGTGTGTGTGTGGGGGGGGGGGGGGGGGTGAGGGGGGAGCAGTGGTTAATTCCCATCCGAGAGAGACAGAGAGCTGCTCCTGCATGGTGAGCGTTTGGGCGGGAGTTTGCTCGCCTGATTGGGCAGCGAGCGAGCTGTGGAGTGACAGGACGAGGGAGGGGAGGCGGAGACAGGGAGAGAGAAGGAAGGTTGGCCTGGGAGAGAGTTTTAACCGCAGTGATCACAGGGACCTTGCGGCTTGAAGCAGGTAGGTGATTGAGGAGGGGAAAACAGCAGCGGGGATGACAGCATACCTTCTCCAACCAGTTACAACACAGCATTGCTTTGAAAGCAGCCCATCTCCCTCAACAGGCAGCTCTCATTAGCATAGCGCTTTGTGAACAAATCCCCTCCTGTCTTTTTAATTTGCAAAAAAAAGTATTGCTAGAATGAACCATCTCAGCCTTTTCCCCACCCCCAATAACTCCCCCCCCAGTTTATATCTGATGGTAGATCCGGGCTAATTGCTAGGAATGGTATGTGCCTGCAGCTTCTAAAGGTGCGTGTGGTTCATCTGATCCACCTTAAAAAGTCACCTGGAGAGATTGCAGAGTCAGTGACATTGGAGAGAGAGAGACTGGGGGAGGTAAGATTAGCCAGTGACTAGAGAGGTAAGGTGCTTACAGTCTAACAGCTTTACATGACAAATCCTACCTTGGACTGTGTCTACCGCAGCTGTTTAGAGAGAGAGAATAAGAAAGAGGGTGGCAGATAGCAAGAGAGAAAGAGAGGTAAAGACAGAGAGGGATAGAAAGAGAGGGGAGGGAGTGGGAAATTCAGGGTCGAGTCCAGCAGCCGGCGGGTTGACCCGAATGCAGACATGTGGGGAGCGGATGTGTGTGTAGGTCCAAGAGGCGGTCAATTTGGGTGAAGTTGTGAGTTTGTACCGCGGAAGCGGCTTGGAGAGATGCTGCTTCCTTTGTGTAGCCTTGCGGCAGGGTCGCCCCAAGACTGAGGCTGGAGGGTGGGGTTGGACGGGGAGCTGGAAGTCGATGTGGGACGAGGTCTGACTCAGGGAGTGCAGAGGGAGGGGGTTTCAGGATTGGCAGTGGAAATTGTAAAATATGTTTGGATGGGCTCCGAGAATTTTTAGTCTTCAAGCGGGTTCTCCGAGTGGCACCTGGAACAGCAACGGCTACAGAACAGAGAGAGAGACAGAGAGTGAGCCAGAGAGAGAGAGACAGAGAGAGAGAGAGAGAGACAGACGGACAGAGAGAAAGAGAGACACACAGAGACACAGAGAGATAGATAGAGAGACACAGAGAGAGAGAGACAGACCGAAAGAGCGATAGAGAGAAAGAGACAGAGAGAGAGAGATCAGTCCTCCCAGCTCCATTCTGTGTGCCACAGTGTGGCACCATCCATTCTTTGTTGAAAAGAATGAAATGAACTTCCATTGAGGCAGCCTTGATGGAAAATGGCGAGTCTTCCGCCGCGCTGTACAGGTAAGTCGACCTCACAAGAAGGAGGGAGCCTTTTATTGGTGGTTACCCGACATTTCTTTTCAGGGAGAATTATAGATTTTTTGGGGGGTGGGTCATATATTTTCAATACTCCAGCCGTGAATTTGCAGACACGGGGTAAGGGTGTCTCAGAAAGCCCACTTTCAAAGAGAGATTTGGTTCGATTGCATTAAAAGCGGGAGTTTGAATGTCTCCCTAAAGCCGGCTGTATCTCAGTCCGCAGACTGTCTCCCAGACTCCCAGAATGAACGAAGAAGGTCCGGAGTCCCGGAATAATCCAGGCGGCGGAGGGAATAATCAGTCCATATTTACTGGTTTGAAGAAATTGACTCGGTGGGGTACAGGGGATTTCTCTTACACCTGGAGCGCACACACTTACCACCCACTCGTTTGAAATTGATTTTAGGCGGCAAAATATGAAGCCAACGTTATATTAATTCGCTAAAGAACATTTCCCCATCTGTATTTGGTTAGTTATCGCCGGTGTGAACTTTTCACAGAAATTCGATTCGCCGGCTTTTTATTTCGTTAAAAATTGTGGAATCCCTCCCCCCCCCCCCCCCCCACAAACCCTCCGTGCTCAGTTTCATATCATTTGCATAAATCTACCGCCTGTATTAAAATGTAAAACAGGAAGGAGATTGTGTGCAAGGAGCCGGCAGTGAGTTCAGCACTGGGCTACGGTTCATAGTCCCACAGCTGGACGCCCTCTCCCACTCTTTTCCCTAGTTTATTTTGCCGGGATTGGGAGTCATTTCAAATGAACGCATTAAAGTAGAAGGTTGCACCATTTTACCAAGTGTTGTAACTGAATGTAAAATAGATATATAAAATTCACTGATAATTCTCAATGTAAAATAGATATATAAAACTCATTGATAATTCTCATTCTTAATGTAAAATAGATATATAAAACACATGGATAATTCTCGTTATAAAACTCACCGATAATTCTCAATGCAAAATAGATATATGAAACTCATTGATAATTCTCATTATAAAACTCACTGGTAATTCTCAATGTAAAATAGATATATAAAACTCATTGATAATTCTCAATGTAAAATAGATATGTAAAATTCACTGATAATTCTCATTATAAAACTCTGATCATTCTCAATGAAAAATGGATATATAAAACTCACTGATAATTCTCAATGTAAAATGGATATATAAAACGCACTGATAATTCTCAATGTAAAATGGATATATAAAACTCATTGATAATTCGCAATGTAAAATGGATATATAAAACTCATTGATAATTCGCAATGTAAAATATGTAAAATCCATTCTGACTCGATGCTTAACAAGTTGAAATGTCTAAGCATTACCATTCAACCAGAGACCTAAAATAAGAGTTTAGTGAGAAGCAAATGATCAGATAATTTGAATTGAACTATTTAAGTGGGAGGAGATTGCATGTGTATATCTTGATCTAAGCATTTATTCACTGTTTTGATTTGCGCTTTTTCAAATCTGAATATGTCATACCCTGCATGCATGTTAGCACTCTAACGGTCTATTAATTGATGCAGATCTTGAGCAATCGTTTGGCAATTGTTGGGGCTGTTAATCAGAATGTCCACAAAGACCTCCTTTCCAGAGGTTCCTACATTCCTACTTTTCTTTTTGCAAAAAAAAAGTAAGATTTTTCAAACAAAGAGCCAGAAAGCAGGGAACAAAGAGATGTTTTGTGCAACTGGGCTGATGTGCTCTCACTGAAGCAAAAACGCTCCTTTCTAAATATGAAAAAACAACACACAGGTTATTGGGCAAGGGTAGAGCAACCTGTGACAACAATTTTCAAAGACTTCACCACAGATTTATCCAAAGCCGTTGGGTATTGGTTAATGTGAACGCTTTGCAAACTGCAGACTGAAGTGAGGTTACATCATCACTTTCCTCTGTCTGAAATAATGTATCACCACCCCTCCCCCCCCCACCCCCGCCGGAAATGTTGCGGTCCCTTCGATGTTTGTAGTTAGGGCACATTATCATAATAACAGAACAATATCCCGCAATAATATCATAAACTTCAACGTGTTTATATAAAATGTATACTGAGAGACTGAATACAGCCACACAAAGTTAGATCTTATATATAGATAGATAGATAGATGGTGAATTGGGACAATACCACAAGCATAGTAAAAATGTACATAACGTTCGCGAGCCACGCATACGGAGCATTGCAAAGGTATATCAAGAGATTATATATTTAATTCTGGAAAAGAGTTTTCGTCAGTCTCCCATTGTGATTGAGACATTTTGGAATTCAATTCCACTCTCTCAACCAGTAGCCACATGCTGTAAAGGCGGCCATCTCCCCATTCATATAGATCTTTCATACTCCTTATTATCATACTATAACCTGCAATAAAGTCTGGTCGCGACCAGTTTCAATCGGGTAGAGCGAATTACATGCGGAATATAGTGCTTTTTAACCACGGGCTGTTTTCTGCCGCTTTGAAATCTTAATTCTATATAAATTTAGCAATGTGGGCGGTATTTTAAAGGAATTTCGTTATGTGTGTGTGAATCGTTTTCAGGCCTTTAATGCAATTTTAATCTTTCTATATAGTCATCTGTATCTATTCATAGAATTAGGACACTCGGTGGTAAATTTCAAAGCAATATTAATATTGCATTAAAATACCGTAATAACGATTACGTTTAGAGAATGTATCCGGCAGTTAAAGAGTCTGAGGAATATAATTCAGTTTTCTCTATGTTAATGTCTTTGGCTTTCTCAACTGTGTGGCGTCTACTTGCCCTCTGAATTTGTCAACCCATCTGACTCAAATTATCTCTGTCATTCCATAAGACCATAAAACATAGAAGCAGAATTAGGCCACTCGGCCCATCGAGTCTGCTCCGCCATTCAATCATGGCTGATATTTTTCTCATCCCTATTCTCCTGCCCTCTCCCCATAAACCCTGATCCTCTTATTAATCAAGAACCTATCTATCTCTGTCTTAAAGACACTCAGTGATTTGGCCTCCACAGCCTTCTGCGGCAAAGTGTTCCACAGATTCACCACCCACTGGCTGACCAAATTCCCCCTCATCTCTGTTTAAAGGACCGTCCCTTTAGTCTGAGATTGTGTCCTCTGGTTCTAGGTTTTCCTACAAGTGGACACATCCTCTCCACGTCCACTATTCCGCTCGCTCTTTCTGCTTCTCTCTATCTGCCTCTCTCTGTCCGCCTCTCTCTGTTTATCCCGCGCTCTGTCTCAATCTCTCTCTTTCTCTGTATGCCTCTCTCTGTCTCTCTCTCTCGGTCTGCCTCTCTCTGTCTGTCTGTCTCTCTCTCCAGCCTCTGTATGACTCTCTCGCTATCTGCCTCTCTCTGTCTGTGTCTCTCTCTATCTGTCTCTCTCTATCTGTCTGTCTCTCTCTCTCTCTGTCTATCTCTCTATCTGCCTCTCTCTGTCTGCCTCTCTCTCTGTCTGCCTCTCTCTCTGTCTCTCTCTCTGTCTCTCTATCTGCCTCTCTCTGTCTGTCTGTCTCTCTCTGTCTGACTGTCGCTCATTGCCTGTCTCTGTCTGACTCTCTCTCTCTGTCACTCTCTCTGTCAGCCTCTCTCTCTCTGTCTGTCTCTCTGTCTGCCTCTCTCTCCCTCTGTCTGTCTCTCACTGTCTGTCTCTCTCTCTGTCTGTCTCCCACACTCTCTGTGCCTGACTATCCCCGGAGTTCCCACTCTGTCGGTCAGAGTTCTGATTCCTTTCGCACTCCTGTGCCACCCGGACGGTGTCACCTTTTGTACTCTGCACCTGCTTTCCTCCACCAAGGACGTATCCCTGCAATCCGCTCGACCTTACATTATTTTGGCCTTTTTAATGCTTTAACGTCATTGCTCCCTAGCAGTCTGTCCTGGGAAGAGCTGAGAGCCTTCCATGCGGGCAGAGTGGGAACGACCCCAAAGTAAATCTCACATTTGCCAAATTACAAAAGCAATCCTTGCGATAAGTGGCACATAGACAAAAAACATGGAAAAGCTATAGCAAGTTATTGGATAAATAACTATCTCCAATTAAGACTCATGCCGCCAATATGATGTAGTCAGAAAGTGGAGCGAATGTATTGAATGTACAAAATATAGACAGAAAGGAGTTCGTTCAAACTGTGATGATTATTGTTAGTTATTTGGCGAAGGCTAAATATACTGAGCGGACTTTTTAATGAATTTTTCTCTATATGGTTGCAACCTGTGTGTTAAAACGAAAGGTTCAAAATTAGATTTATTGAAACAAAACCCGCAACCGAACTGGAATGAAAGATAATTTCAGTTTAGCAGACAGTGAGGGGGAGGGGGCAATGAACTCCAGCTTGCTCTCATTCACTTCAGGGACATGGACTGTAACTGGAGAAGGAGACTGTCATCCGATCTAAAGCCGGCAATGCCCTTCCCTGTCAGCACATCGTTCTGCAACCCCCTCCCTCCCTCCCTCTCCTACCACCCCCCTCACCCCCACCCCGACTCGCTTCTTCCTCTGCATCAGATCTCTCCCAGAATAGCTCAGTCCCTGCACAGAAGCCTGATAATCAGATCGAGATGAGATTAAGAGCACGCACTCTGCAGCATTGGACAGATTTCTCAAAGGCGGATTGACCAGACTCGTTAACCCTTTCCACACCTCATTCCTCCCCACCCCCCAAAAAACAAACAATGTAAGAGGAAAATATTGCGGATGCTGCAGTTTTAACATGTCTCAAATCCTCAGCATGTCAGGCAGAATCTGCGGCGGGAGAAATTGACACACAGAGAGAAACATTCCAATCCCCGGCCCGCTGAGGGGGTCTCCAGCTTCTATCCCAAAGCAAAATGCCAACATAGTTAAATCCAGGTAAAGGAACACGGGGGAAGAGTTTCACTGTGATGAACACATTTTTTTTCCTATTTTAGAGTACCCAATTATTTTTTTCCCAATTAAGGGGCAATTTAGCGTGGCCAATCCACCTAACCTGCACATCTTTTGGGTTGTGGGGGTGAAACCCACGCAGACATGGGGAGAATGTGCAAATCCCACACGGACAGTGACCCAGGGCCGGGTTTCGAACCCGGGTCCTCAGCGCCGTAGTCCCAGTGCGCCACCGTGCAACCACCCCCCCCCCCCCCCCGCCCCATCCATCAGTGTAATCTCAGCAGAATGCGCGCATCTTCCCCGCTGGCTGCTCGTCCATAGCCTGCTCCCAGTTTAGTTACACAACCTGATATTGAATCCACAAAGTTCTCTTATCCTTATCTATTTTTAAATGTCAAATTCCTCCGTGCATAATAAGGCTCCGGATCATTGAACAAAGTAAGCGGTTGTGGGTTCAATCCGGCTGGGGATACAATCGGAAATTGGACTAACAGTGGAGACACAAAGATGGACATTGACAGCATCTACAAGAAGGGTGTAAGAGACAATTTACTAACCCGCTGCAAACTCCCAGCAATGCTCCCTGTGTGTTTGCGGGTTAATTTTATACAATGCCACATTGGGGGGGGGGGGGGGGTCTTTATTATAGGAGGAAATCTCTTAAAAAGGAAAATAAACAAACAATAGTTTTGTCAGCTGGCCATGGAAATTGAATAAAATAGAAATGAAGTTTAGAAATTCACAGCAACTCTGACTGGTTCTGGGAGGGTGGGTTCACAACTGAGAGGAGATTTTGTTGTCCCAATTCCAGCCAGACCCGGGGCGAGAGGGTTGTGGAGAGATATGGCGATGGTTTCCACCATCTCGCCTTGTGTGGAAGGTACTTTCAACAAATGTTGTCTCGGTTGAAAATCCAAACACAAAAACATGTGGTTTAAACAGCACTCAGGTAAACATATCGGTTGTAGATCCATTCGAAACCGGGTCGGATTTACGATTACATTTTATTTCGTTAATCCCCCCACCCCAGGACATTTTATGAAGGGATCTTTTGCAGTTTTTCAGTCGATTTCTCAACTGGGATGGCTAGCTGGACTGTTCAGTAATAACATCCTGTGAGAACCGAACGGGTTATGAATCATCTAAGGGAGGGGCGCCCATCTCCAGCACCTTCTGTTGTTTTATTTCGCCTTTAAAAAAATCATTATCTAACCTCCCCCCCCCCTCCTCCCAACAACCCCGCGTCAATGCTGTAAAATACAGTGACTACGGGAGTCAGGGGCCCCATCAGTTTGTGATGCATTTTAAAAATGCATTCCCTGAGAGTCAATCAAAACGAATGTGAGAAATTCTGAAATGCACTTTGTTTTGTGATCAATATTGTCCTTCTTTCAATTTGCAACATAAGGTCCCTTGCTTCTGCGCTGGTCTTTCATTCCAATCGTAAGACCCTCAATAATCCGATGATGCAGTTTATAGATAATTAAACAGCACAACAGTAATAGTCCTTTTAAAAATATATATTTTTATTAAAGTATTTGCAAATTTTTATAACAATAACAATAACATTAACATGGTAAAATAAACATTTCCCCACACGACCAAATCTTCACACACCACAAACAGTAATAGTCCTTGCCTGCAACCATACGCCAGCTTCGAACTCTAAAACGTCTAGTTTGAATGATGTGCCCCTCCTGTGCTTGGCTGTAGGCGATACATTATTTGGTGATGATAGAATTCACTCTCCCCTGAAAACTATAGAAGCTGTGTGTGTGGGGTGGGGGAGGTCCCCAGGTATTCAAAACTGAGACTGGTAGATTTTTGTGAGGCCCTGGTATTCAGGGATCTGGCACCAAGGCAGACAGAGTTAAGATGCACATCAACCGTTCCCTCCAATTGAATAACAGAACAGGCTGGAAGGGCCAAATGGCCGACTCCTGTCATTATGTGCATTCCCATGTTCCTATGTGACATTGTACCTGCAGCACATTGAATATGCAAAGGGTGCTGTGTCTGCAGTGAATGTTGCTGGGCAAGGAGGGGCAATGTAATGATCCCTTTTCCATTAACATGAAACCGCTCATTGAAGATAGAGAAACGCTTGTTCGCCAGATGCTTTATCCTCTCCCGGTCAGGTCCCAAAACGCTTCACGCACAATGAATTACTCCGAACTGGGAGAGGTTGTTATGTAAAGGGTGCTACAGGTTTTCACTCCTCTGTCCAGCCAAAGAACCGCGATTTATATTTGCATATAAACGAAGAATGGGGAGAACATCCAGATCTAGCCTGGATGTGTGCAGCCCAATATTGCAACCCTCCAATGATTTCCCCCCGAATGTTTCGCATCCATCGGAAAAAGGGCGTTTATTTGCTTGCCCTGAAATAAATCACCCCCCACTCTCCCACAAACACACACACACTCATAGGAGTTAGATTAGTTAACACAGGTATATTTGGGGATTGGAATCTGTGACTCCAGGTTATGGAAGTACCAGGTTATTGATTGGACTCGATTCTATTACCCGAACCTCTTCAAATGCTGTCCTGCCGTCTAAACAAGATTGATACATTTGGTGATCTCTCACTGCAGTTGCCTGGACCGGGTTCGCCCACATACGTGGAAAGAAAATCATTGCTTTCCGCCCAAATATCTCTTGTTGCCATTCAAATAAATCACCCTTTTGCGATCATTCCCAGGGACTAAGTCAAGGGGTATATAATGCCAGGATTACTTGTTTAATTTCCAATTCTTTTCTGATATGAGTGTATCCCTCCCCGCCATCACTAATTTGTTGTCAGATTTCGCTCCTGGTAAGTGCTGGATTTTTCTTTCCAGAAATTCAAACATATTTTGGAAATGTTGTAATGATTTTTCTTTAACCGTTGTCTCACAGACGCAATTTAATGATACCTCGTTGTTAAAGGTATATGAAACGAAATGTTACCCTATAAGTAGTGGCTCTTGCGAATGGCTGATAATGGAGTTGAAACATAAACTGGGCGGGAGACAGTAAATAGATGGACAATAGTTTTGCGATGCTTCAAGATTCTTGGTTTATTTAAATGCCGAGCAACAAGTCACAGAGTCTATCTCGGTTCGTCCTTCGTTTCCCCATCTCTGCATCGCTGCTGTTCCTCACTCGCGCTATGTTTATTTCTCTCTTTGCTTTCCTGTATTTCTGCATCCTGAAATGTCCGACCTCCCATCCCGCTGTGCCTATTCCTCTATTCTCTCTTTTGTGCTTTTCTCCGTGTCTATTATCCCCCCCCCCCCCCCCACATCGCTCTGACCCTAGTTTAAGGAGATCGATTACACCGGGAAATGGGACGAATTAGTGTTGCTTAGAAAGCCATGTGGGCGTCGGGGAAAAAAATCACTTACGGCATGACTGCAGCCTGAAATCAATCATTTCTGCAGGTCAGCTTTCTCAACGGGTAAAAGACAGGAGTGCTTCTGGGCGGGGCGGAGGATAATGCAGAGTGCCGCAATACTGCGGCATATTCTGTCAATATGTCAGTCCAGATGTTGGAACTGTTTCAAGAACGTATAGGAGAGGGAGAGATTACAAAATCTGGGAACCATTCAATCTAGAAGGATATACACTGAATTTAGTGAATATAGATAGTGTTATGAATAAGTTAGAAATAACCAATAGAGATATAGATTTTAACTATATCAATTGTAACTATAGATGATCATACCCGGATATTGACGTGATTGAGAGAGCTTTACAATGACCCGTGGAGGGCGAATATTTGATAGAAAGATTTGGCGGCCACACCATCTCGCCAGCAAAAACGGTAGCAGGAATAAATCACAAAAAAGATGAAGACTGGAATATAGAAAGTGTTGATGAATGGATAGGTGTGCTGGCAGGTCGGGAGCGCGCAGGTGGAGACAATATAGTGGATGTGAGATTCGCATCGATGGTTTTCCGATTTTCCACTCTGCCTCTGGGTTGGGCGCGCACACACACTCATCCCGAGCACCCATCCCGAGCCATTGAAATGCAGCCAGAGGATTGGCCCCTCCCCAGCCTTCGGCAGGTGAGCCAAAAATGATCATTGGATCTCTTAAATAACAAAAACGCGACTTCGCAGCGGCCCCTCGGTTTAACCAAAAATATAAACCAGGTCTTAGACAGAGAATTAAACTTGCTCGGAACGAGTTTCATTATCAAGAGTTTCCTTGGGCTCGGTGACATGTTGAATTCCTGAAGATTTGTTATTCCAAGGGTGTGGTTCATCACTCTGGGAGTTACCCAGATTGGTGGGGAGGTGGGATGGGGTTTGCATTGACTCCCCACTCGAACATTGATGTGGAAGAACCCGGGACCAATGCTGGGTGAAACTGACGCGCTTCTCAATCTGGTCAGTTTCACGAACGCACATTTCAGGCTGAAAACAGCGAGTGCCGCTCCTTCAAATAAAACGAATACCAGGCTCCCGGGAATGAGTGGACAAAGGAGAGGGTTGGCGGACCTATCATTTCCTCCAGGAACCGGGAGTTGGACCTCAGCAGTAAGGACAACCGATTAAAGGCACAGCTGAAAATGCGAAACAGCCAACAACCCGCCAAAAATATGTTTAAAGAGCTTATTACTTTTCGGGGGGGGGGGGGTGCTTAATTTATTACTGTCGACAGTATTCTCATAAACACTTGCTCGGAACACTGTCACAGTGAATGGGGACAGGTGGGGATGAGCGAGCAGGCGGCGCAATCCGAGAGGATTTAAACAGAAAAAAATGATTTAAAATCGGAGGTTCTGCTGATCCGGAGGCATGGGATTAATCTGCATTGGGTGAGGCATTAATCTTTCCGATTGCAACTAAACCCCAGGCAAACAAGAAACGAAAACAAAACAAAAACACCAAGATGGAGCTTCCCAGCTTTTCTAACCCTTTTTATTTTAATTATTTCGTTAAACACTTGCCCCTCCTGGATGCACCCTTTTTCATTTCAATATTGACGGGTCAGCTCTCTGATCGGAACAGAATGAGCAGGATTTCCATATGTATCAGCCCTCCCCACTGTCGCCTCGTTTGCCCGTTATGTGAAATAGGTGGTCGAGTAAACGATATCTCCTAATCAAATGTATTCAAAAAAAGCTGTGTCTACCCACCCGTTCACTAGATCGAATTTGCCGCATTATTCCTGAACAAACTGGTGGTTTTACATCATTCAGAATTTTTATATTCCCTCTACTTAAATAGCCAACATTTCCCAACCCCGAATTAACCCGCTGGACTTTTAAAAACGTCATCAAATGTCCCAGGTCACCCCCCCCTCCACTTTGCAGTGTTTCCAGGATAACTCATTTCTTCCTGGTTGGGAAAGTGGGCGTCAGCCCTCCCGAATTTAATCCGGAAATTTGCTGCTAATCAGGTCTTCACATCAATCAGCAAACTGGAAAGGAGAGCAGACTGATTTGTGGGGTGTGAGTGAGTTGGGGAAATAATAAAACAAAGGGTTTGAAGTGAATGGAAGGCAGCCAGGCTGTTTTGCTGCATTGCAGGCAGCCCTCAGCCCTGGCCAGGATCACCTGACTACCAGAAAGCACTCCAGACTCCCTCCCCACCTTGACAACTCATCAGGGATTCTTCAATCAGTTGTTCTTCACCTGCCCTAAAGTGGACAATTGAAGAATTCGCAATGCAGTAAAGTGCCACTGACTCCGCCCTCCCGGGTTGGTCACTCGCAGGCAGCCATGGGCCAAATAACCGGGACTGCATTTTCTGCCCATCACATCTGAAGAGGAGCCATACGGATTCGAAACGTTCACTGTTTCTCGCTCCAGACCCGCTGATTTTCTGTTTGTATTCACTGCATTTTCTGCCAGTGGGTTGAAACTCTCTGAGGCTGACTCTTCTCCCTTTTGATTTACTCTCTCAGACTCAATCTCCTGATTTTAACTTACTCTCTGAGACTTTATCCTCCTGCCTGATGGCACTCATTACAGTATTTTTGCCTATTTAGCGGGGGGGGGGGGGGGGGGGTGCAGTTCAGCTCAGTTGGTTGGACAGCCGGTTTGTGATACAGAACAAGGTCAACAGCGCGGGTTCAATTCCCGAGGTTATTCACGAAGGCCCCCGTCTTCTTAACCTTGCCCCTCGCCTGTTGCCCTTCGCCTGACGTTGGGTGGCCTTCGGGTTAAATCACCACCCGTCAGCTCTTCCTCCCTCAAAGGGGGAAACAGGCTATGGTCATTTGGGACTATAAAGACTACTTTTGCCCAGATCAATGTTGTTCGCTGACTGTCTCACCTTATTGCAACGGTGTAGTTTATGTGCCTGGATTCAACCCTCTGTGACCATTTGGGGAATGCATAACCCCACCCAGCGATGCACATAGCAAAGTCATTCAAGTTTGAACTTGGTCCACCCTAAGCACTTGACTTCCTCCACCACCTCACATGTAGTTTTGTACTTGATATTTAGCAACCTTATTTGTCGATCATCTCAACACAATTATTACAAAATCGTCTTTTAACATGAAGGCAATAGATACCTCCCCATTTTTATCTGCGTCTAATGTTTCAAAGGCTATGTTTAATATTAGGTATAACGCTTTGGGAATTTGCATACCATTTAAAGCTCAGCCTTTCCCAGAACCAGTCTAAAATAATTAAGATTTGTATATTTCATTGCATTATATTCAATCTTGGCAGAAGCTTTACCGGAGTTTACTGTCCAGCATCAGTCAAAAAGATGATTTTTTTCCCTCTCTCTCCTCTCTCAAAGGGTGGCGAGTCTCTGGAACATTCTTCCTCAAAAGACAGTGGAAGCAGAGTTTTTGGATATTTTTACGGCAGAGGTAGGTAGATTCCTGATTATCAAGAGGATGAAAGGTTATCGGGAGAGGTGTTGGAATGTGGACTTGGCATTACAGTCAGAGCAGCCATGATATAATTGACTAGCTCGAGGGGCTGCGTGGTCGCGAGTTGGTAAAGCCCACTTGTCCAAATCTACTAATAACCTTTTTAGTGTCACAAGTAGGCTTACATTAACACTGCAATGAACACTGTGGAAATCCAAATGCTCTGGAGAAGCTGGTCCATAATTCTCTTAGGGGCAAGGTTAGATGCATCATCTTGTCTTCCAGATGATGAGGTGGATCAGACAGACAGGCAAGTGTCTGGGAACCAGAGCAGAAGGTCAGCAGTGAAGTAACTAAGGGAGAGATAGAGACTAAGGCCAGTAAGACTAAAAGGAAGAGCCGGCAGGGAGAAGTTGCTAAATGCAGCGAGGCTGGCGGTCTTGCGTTTCAAGGTGAGAAGTTTAACAGGTAAGGAAGATGAACTTAGAGCTTGGATTAGTACTTGGAACTATGATGTTATTGCTGTTACAGGGACGCGGCAGAGGGATGGACAGGATTGGCAGCTAAATGTTCCAGGATTTAGATGCTTCAGGTGGGATAGAGGGGGGTGTAAAAGGGGTGGGGGAGTTGCACAACTGGTTAAGGAGGGAGGACACCTCAGAGGGCTCGTGCAGCGAGGCAATATGGATAGAGCTCAGGAATAGGAAGGGTGTAATCACAATGTTGGGGTTTTACTACAGGCCTTCCAAAAGCCAGCAGAAGAAAGAGGAGCAGAGATGTAGACAGATTTTGGAAAGATGTAAAAGCAACTGGCTTGTTGTGGTGGGTGATTATAACTTCCCCTATATTGACTGGGGCTCACTTAGTGCTAGGGGCTTGGATGGGGCAGAATTTGTAAGGCACATTCAGGAGGGTTTCTTGAAACAATATATAAATAGTCCAACTCGGGAAAGGACCGTACTGGACCTGGTATTGGGGAATGAGCCCAGCCAGATCATCAAAGTTTCAGTAGGGGAGCATTTCCGGAACAGTGACCATAATTCCAAACGTTTTAAGGTACTTATGGATAAGGATAAGAGTAGTTCTCAGATAAAGGTGCTCAATTGGGGGAAGGCTAATTATAACAATATTAGGAAGGAACTGAATAATTTAGATTGGGGATAGTTGTTTGAAGGTAAATCAGCATCTGACATGTGGGAGTCTTTCAAACGTTAGTTGATTAGAATTCAGGACCGGCATGTTTCTGTGAAGGTGAAGGATATGTATGGTTAGTTTTGGTAACCTCGGCTAACAAGGGATATTGTGAGCCTAGTCCAAAATAACAATTTCATAAGATTTGTGGACCGAGATCAGATGAAGCCCTTGAAGAATATAAAGAAAGTAGGAAGGAACTTAAACAAGGAGCTAGGGGGACTAAAAGTGGTCACGAAAAGTCCTTGGCAAACAGGAGAATCACAAAGCATTTTATATGCATATAAATAGCAAGAGGATAGCCAGGGAAAGGGCTGACCCACTCAAGGACAGAGGAGAGCACCTATGCATGGAGCCAGAAGAAATGGGTGAGGCACTAAATGAGTACTTTGCATCAGTATTCACCAAAGAGAAGGACTTGGTGGATGATGAGTCTAGGGAAGGGGGTGTAGATATTCTGGGTCATGTCAATATCAAAAAGGAGGAGGTGTTGGGCGTCTTAAAAAACATTAAAGTAGATAGGTCCCAAGGGCGTAATGGAATCTACCCGGAATACTGAGGGAAGTGAGGGAAGAAATTGCTGCAGCCTTGACAGAAGTCCTTGCATCCTCATTCGTTACAGGCGAGGTCCCAGAGAACTGGAGAATAGCCAATGTTGTTCCTTTGTTTAAGAAGGATAATCCAGGAAATTATAGGCCTTATATCAGTAGTAGGGAAATTATTAGAAAAGATTCTTAGAGACAGGATTTACTCGCATTTGGAAACAAATGGACTTATTAGTGATAAGCACCATGCTTTTGTGAAGGGGAGGTCACGTCTCACTAACTTGATTGAGCTTTTTGAGGAAGTGGTGAAGATGATTGATGAAGGCAAGGCAGTGGATGTTGTCTACATGGACTTCAGTAAAGCCTTTGACAAGGTCCCTCATGGCAGACTGGTACAAAAGGTGAGTCACACAGGATCAGAGTTGAGCCGGCAAGATGGATAGAGAACTGGCTCGGTCATAGAAGACAGAGGGTAGCAGTGGAAGGGTATTTTTCTGAATGGAAGGCTGTGACTAGTGGTGTTTCACAGGGATTGGTGCTAGGACCTTTGTGGTTCGTAGTATATATAAATGATTTGGAGGAAAATGTAGCTGGTCTGATTAGTAAGTTTGCAGCAGATGACACAAAGATTGGTGGAGTTCCGGATAGTGAAGAGGACTGTCAGAGGATACAGCAGGATATAAATCGGCTGGAGACTTGTGCAGAGAACTGGCAGATGGACTTTAATCCTGCTGGAACTCTGACTGGCTGCCTGCCCCCTTCTCCGGTTGGGGAATTCATTGTCCTGTTACGTGTGTGAGGGCAGCGGTCCAGTCTCCCTTCACATCCCTCCCAATTTCTGCTTCAGTCTTTAAGCCTTTTACTCGGGTTCGGTTGAACCTAAACTTTAAACAGTTCCGATCTGAGTGCTAAATTATCCCCCATTCCAGTCCCCCTGTTATTGGGACTTTGAAATGACTTTTTGCCCCTCTTAAAGCACTCCCACAGTATTGAGTTCCCCCAAGGGAATTGTACCTTTTTAGCTTCACTCTTACAGTGATCGTCTGGATCGGGACTAAAGTTAAGTTGAATTCTAACAATCGGTGCAAATTTCAAATAAAACAACACCCAGAATCACCTTCTACTGGAAGCATCAACATTTTGGGGCATTTACTCCAGGAATTAATTTTTGGTGCATCAGGTTTCGTGATCAGCTCTGTATCTGTGACTTCAATTCAATTGCTTCGAGTGTAACTCTGTCTCTTTCAGTTCAATGCAGACCTCAACTTCCCAGTATTTTTCTAATTGTTTATATGCCAAAACTTCCGTAGAAATTCAATTCAATTACCTGCCAAAGACACAATGGGACATTGTGGCTCACAGTGGATAGCAATGCCTGAAAGGCTGGGGAATTCGATAGTACGTTCGAAAGGGAATTCATATCCCGGGCTACCGGGAGAGCCAGGACTTTGGGACTAATTGGACAATCTCTGAAAGAGCCGAGACAGGCAAGGTGGACTGGAAGGCCTCATTCGGTGGTCTATGATTTCTGGGTCTTAGAATCCACACTACATGCGATTTACAAAAGTATTTCACACACATGCAGGTTCTATAGCGATAGGCAGAGACCAGGGAGTTGGAACATCCAATTGTTGGCACAACTGCCCCAAAATGTTTACATGTCCACAGCATAATAAACGCCAATTCTCATGTTCTGCCGTCAAAGCATTCCATAATTAAGCATTTCAGACCAGTGACCTGATTTAATCATGAGATTGAGGAACCGATTTTTCCAACCGGGTGGAAGCCATTGGCCATCTTTTATTTAACGAGACATGCATTAAAAAAGAATACATGTTAATCAGCTTACCAACTATGGCTTTCCGTGATTTAAAATAAAGCTATGTGAGAAGGTCACGTTGCAGCATGTGACCTTGCATCATTTCAGGAAAGTTTGTAGTGCAACAGGCCTCAAAATGATTGGAACTGGAGCCAATCTAACAGTTGTACAACGTGGGGAGCACTAGAGATGTTTTTTTTTCCTTTGTACTTTCCCGCTTATTTTGAGTGAGAGAATATCTAACATGTCAGCCGCAGTGTGTGTGAATGAATGCGGGCGGATGGGTATCAGTGAATGTGTGCGTGTGTGATTCAAATACCATTGAGCAGTTTCTTTCCTGGCAATGTTGGGGCTGAAACTGAAGTGTGTCGTAAAGTCTGTGGCAGGAGTGCTGTCTTTGATGGAATAATCACAGGCAGACTCTGACTGGGCTGGTCTAGTTTGCTAGAATATATTTCTCTTGCTCTTAGTAGCGAGAATTAAGTGAATGCTGGGAGTGGTGTAAATATGCATTGAAGCCCAAACAACCTCTACATTCACCTGCAGGAAGTGCATCGCAATTGTTAACCTTTCTGCTAATGCTTTGTCACCCTGCAGTGGGAACACACCTAACATACAGGGTCCGTACGCCCAATCACAAATCCACCCTCCACAATGCAGGGCAGCACGGGAGCATTGCTCGCTTCGGCAGCACATATACTAAAATTGGAACGATACAGAGAAGGTTAGCATTGTGGATAGCACAATTGCTTCACAGCTCCAGGGTCCCAGGTTCGATTCCGGCTTGGGTCACTGTCTGTGCGGAGTCTGCACATCCTCCCTGTGTGTGCATGGGTTTCCTCCGGGTGCTCCGGTTTCCTCCCACAGTCCAAAGATGTGCAGGTTAGGTAGATTGGCCATGATAAATTGCCCTTAGTGTCCAAAATTGCCCTTAGGTGGGGTTACTGGGTTATGGGGACAGGGTGGAGGTGTTGACCTTGGGTAGGGTGCTCTTTCCAGGAGTCGGTGCAGATTCGATGGGCCGAACGGCCTCCTTCTGCACTGTAAATTCTATGATAAAAAATTCTATGAAATTCTATGAATGATCTGCTGCATGCAGAATTTTCAAGACTGCAACTAGGCTGTGGTAACTTCAAGGCAGTAATCTAATCTTGAGACATGGATCATTTTTCTTTCATACTTCTTTCCCAACAATTCTCTTCCCTTCCCCCACCTCCATGAATTCTGCCACCCACTGGGACCTTGTTCCGTTTCTCATGTCCAAATGTTCCTAGGCTATTTGATTTAAGTGGTCACCACAGCCAAACTCAATCTTGTCCTATCTTCTTGCTCACCCAAATAGATTGAACAAGGACCAGGAATCCTGACAGACCTCATCACATCAACTGACATCAAATACAATGCTGGACAGCTGAACCCAGGTAACAGCCATAGACTAGTGATCATTACCTGACACTTTATATTGCCTTAACCAACTAAGTCATCGGGAGGCTCGAATGATTACTACAAACCATCCAAGTTTTTCACTCAAGACTTGTGGTATCATTATTTTCACCTCTGTTATCACCAACTTGCTGTTGCTCCCAGATGCCCTATTAGCTGGATCTCAGGTATTTCTCATGCTTTGTGAAATCACTTCCATTAATCTCCTTAAGAAAATACTGAGCAAGAAATCACTAATGTCCTGTCAAGCCTACTTGCTCCACAGGTCACATGCAATTCCCACTTTAGTGAATCTCACCCAGCACATTTGAACTTCTAGGTGTGAGTTCTGCATGACTTTTGTCTGATCCACAGAGGTTATCAAATAGAACATCAGAATGTCCATTAATCCATCCTCAAAAATTCCTCAATTCATTCTTGGTAATTTGCTCGCTGCAAACCACACTTCTCTCCATAATCTCCACCCACCAAGTACCACCCACCTAGAACCATCCCCAACATTCCTGTTCTCAAGCAGATATCTAATCAGCGACATTTTTCTGGTCATGCAGAACAAGCCCTCAAAATATTTAATTGTCATCTGCACATATCACGCCAAGTTTTACTATGATCCTCTTTGTGTTGTTACAATAGTTTGTGAAGCGTATAAATTGATTTTGTTGTACGTTTTTAAAAATTTGTTCATGGGCTGTGGGCGTTGCAGTCTGTGCCAGCATTTATCGCCCATCCCTAATTGCCCTTGAGGGGGCAGTTCAGAGTCTACCATGTTGATGTGGGTCTGGAGTCATATGTAGGCCAGACCAGGTAAGGATGGCAGATTTCCTTCCCCAAAGGACATTAGTGAACCATATGAATTTTTACAACAATCGACAACGGTTTCATGGTTATCATTAGACTCTTAATTCCAGATTTAAAAAAAATTAAATTAAAATTTCATCAACTGCAGTGGCAGGATGTGAACCTAGGTCCCCAGAGCATTACTCTGGGTCTCTGGTTTACTAGTCCAGTGACATTACCACTACACCACTGCCTCCCCCATACACACTCTTTTTTTGAGCTGTGGATGAATATTCTTTTAACCATAAGTCATGAGATTTGTTAATGCTGTATTTTTCCCTTCAATCCTGTACTTATAGTCCAAGAGAAATAGTCTACATTCTCTGTATTTTGCATGCATAACCCATGGATTACTGCCATCTCTGTCTTTCTCTATTTTCCAGTGGAATCAAGTTCAGCTCTGGGATCCAGTTCTCATTAATATAGAGGCCAGAGTCTTGGAATCATCATCACTAGCCCATTACGTCAACATCGCTTTGAAGGTAGGAGATGCAAACTTCCCATAATAACCCACACTGTTAAGGGTTAGAAAAATATGATTCAGCAGCTGATGCTGTACTCTTACGATGCTTTGCGATCCAATGTTTGACTATCTCTGTTGATGGCAGATTCGCATTGAAGTAGAAATCTCTCATAAGTGGGCAGTCATCACAGGCTGCTGGAAGTCACCTTGTCACTTGATAACCTTTCTTGGCAAACCTTTGTTTCTTGCCAACGGACATTCTTTGTCAGCTACATTGATTAGTGTTTATGTACAGAATCTTCTGTTCATCTGGCCTTTAAACCTTCAAGCATTCCGAACCTATTTCACTTAACTATTCCAGATCACTTTGAATGATGTAATGTACCAAAAATGTTGTTGCTTCACCACATAGCCTGGTGTCATCAGTATGTTATATACCACAAGAAGCACCCTGCTCTCTATCATATCTGAATAGTTTAAAGAGCAGGTAGTATGTCCTGACCTTGTATCAACTTATCGACTACAATGGAAAAAGCAGGTCTGAGTCTTATTCTCAGTTTTACTGAATTGCTTGGGGTGACTCTGACTCCTGTTCTGTGTATGGCACTGGTAGAATTCACTGTGACAACACACAATCAGTGAATTACCATAGGGCCATAAACAGAGCAGAGAAATAACCAATATGCCACAATGCCGACCTTGGAAAAACACCTTCAATAGGCATCAACACCCAACCCCACCTGGAGTATGATTAAACCCTGCTTCAACAACTAGACACCACCAACAATGCAATGCCATCTATTGGAGAGGTAGAGAGAAGGTGCATGTGTTGTAGATTATCTATTTAAAAATGTTCTGAAACTCACTGCCATGCTTAGTATTACATACATCAAAGGGTACGCTGGAATGGGTACTGGATGAAACTTTCTGCCTTAAAGGGAGCAACTTCAAAATAGAGTGTATGGCAATATCTTTCCATTTGCTTGTGAGCATTTGACAGGTGATGAATTTCTTGTGCATTAAGTCATCCTGAAAAGGAAGCACAAGGTTATTTGGGTTCTATTACCTCTTGGAAATAAGGAGGATCATTAAGAACCTTTGTGTGGACACTGAGTCCCTTTAAGTGACTTGTAGGTAAATGTATAAATAACTAAGGCCGTTCAGGAAGTGGAATGTTTATTGTTTCCTTTGGCCTTTTCTAGCAGCAAGGCTTTTCCCAGCACCTACAATCTACAATGCTGTGAGATGAGACAAAATAGGTTGTTTTAGCATTTGGAGAGGAAGGGTCTTGATTCGGAACTGGGAACAGCGACAGCCCTATTAGAAAAAATAACATATTCATAAAATAGGATGATCTTTAAAAATTGTTTTCAGCACATTGTTCAGGCAGAGTCTCACCATCAACTCATCAATATTCTGTGCTGTTGAGTGTTGCGCAACCTGAGATAGTCAGACATTATTTCACTGTCCAACTATGAATACTGCACATCCTGATATGAGCAACTGATATCCAACCAGTTATCAGTTGAAATGATTCAAATGTTTCTCCTTAGAAACCATTAACAAAGTCCTTGACATTTGTTGATAAATGTGACCCTGCATGCTGAAGACAGTAAAGAAATAGAGAAGAAAGCCAAAATGTACCCGTTTTCAGCAGCCAAAGAGTTTATTGTTCAACAATTCCAGCCACTCCATCCTCCCAACAGAAATAAAGATTCTGCCGCTCACTGCCAAATCTGCCCTTTGGACTGTAAAAGACTTTGGCTGTGGTCACACATACAGTCAAGAAGGTTTCTTAACTCCCACATGATTGTTGTTCATGTAACCAGGAACTGCCAAAGGTCAATTTGCATTAGCAACTGTCCATGTTACAATATAGAAAACTGAAAGGCAAATCCCCAAGATTTGGTTGGATTGAGGTCTTGATTACCAAACATCTCAAAGTACTGAAGGAGGAAGACATCACCTCCTCAGTCAGAATCATCTGGTAAGTGTGAGATAGGGTTTCTATTGGAGAACAATTATCTCCTACATTAGATGAACAAACATTATTGATGATAGTTTAGAAATTGATCGTAGCAGTCAAAAAACCATGTGTTGATGTGATATCTTCTGTCCACTATTTTAAGGCAGTACTAACCTATTTACTTTATCTGGAATGTTAAATCATTGGTACTTAATATGTTGTCTACTGACATTCGTGCTGATCATACTTTAAACCACCTTTCTATTTATTTTGTCCTTTCCAATTTAGCCACCCCTCCTTTTCTCAAGTAGTTCACTGTGTTTGTAAATGTGTCCCACAGGCTGTCACTGGTGCCTCACCCAACCAGCCATTGCTCAGCCATCAGCCTTCGCAATGGATGCATCAGCTTATTAAACCATGGGGGGTACGAACAAAGTTCAATTCTCATACATTGCACTTTCGAACAGGAGTCAATGGGTACTTTTCAGGGTGGTTTTAATATAATAATCTTTATTATTGTCCACAAGTAGGCTTACATTAACACTGCAATGAAGTTACTGTGAAAAGCCCCTAGTCGCCACATTCCAGCGCCTGTTCAGGTACACAGAGGGAGAATTCAGAATGTCCAATTCACCTAACAAGCATGTCATTCGGAGCACCCGGAGGAAACACATGCAGACAAGGGGAGAACGTGCAGATTCTGCACAGACAGTGAGTCAAGCCAGGAATCGAACCCAGGTCCCTGGTGCTGTAAAACAACAGTGCTAACCGCTGTGCTACCATGCTGCCTCTTTTTCGCTTTCTCTTCTTTAAACCAGGGGTGCTGTATCCGTTATGGCAAATCTATCACTGCTCTGGTTAAGCCACAGGAGCTGGTGATTGAACTTTGGATATTCAAGGTCTATGGTTCAATGAACTCCTGAGTAAACCCACTAAGCTCATGGTGGGAGCAATTGATTTTCTTAATAGCCTTCCTAATATGAATGATTAAATTCATGAAAAACCATTCCTTCCTATCTTGAACATGAATTATTCAGTGCCAGTATAGCACCTGGGGGAGTCTGTTTGTATTTCTGGTTCATTTTTGATCCAAAGGTATTAATAAAATCATTTTTGTTTCCTTGTCTCTGCAGTTGAGACAGGTACGTTCAGTTCCATTGAATTCAACCCCCGAAGCAGTTACTTTCCCAAGAACAATGATAAGGTGCAGGAAGACATAGTCTTCAGGTCAGGTGGAGCCAACATCAGAACTTTATCTCCAAGGGACTAAGCCTATACACATTGTACTGTCAGCCAAACACAGAATACATTTTGCCCGTTGCAAGACACACTACAAGGTTTTTCTCTCTCTCTGTGATGCACTGTACAGACTGCAAGATCTTCAGCAACAAGCCAAGGGACATATCAGACAAACAAGGCCGATGGTAGTTCTTCAACGCCTCCATCACCGTCTGGGACATAACTGGAAAGGATACATGTTCGCCTCATTGAGTCATTGGCAAGCTCCATGTCAGTATTCAGTCTGGCCTGCTGATGCCCACTAACATGATATGACAGCCTAGAACAAGGTGAATGGACTGGGATACAGTTAGTTGGAAGAGCAAATTGGCTTCAAATTGCACCCACTTTCCATACTTGTACCTTTCAACCTAGCTCCAGGAGGTTGTAATTCAGAACTTTATTGAGTCCTCTGAAAACCTATCTCTGGAGGTTTTGGGACTCCAATGTCCTGTTCTCATCTGGCTGAGGTGGCCCCAAATCACAAAAATGCCCCTGCCTTGAGGAAGAGGTCCTCTCAGCTTGACATAAGGATTGTGGTGCAGGCAATTACAACAAAATGTATATGGGTTTTGAAAGTACAAGTGAAAATTTACTTTCCCTGCACTGGTCACCCAAGGCTAGAATTTCCCCAGGAACATCCTCTGATCGCTCACTGTCACTTTGGCGGAATCCCTGGAGAAATGGCGAAAAACAAAATGGCCTTTCAAACTATTCCTTTGGATATCGCACTCTTCTTTCAGTCAAGTTGTGTCAGGTTGGTTCAATGGCAGCCCTCTTACCTCTGAGTCAGGAGATCATGGGTTTAAGCCTCAGTTGAGGATTTAAGTACATAGACAGGGACAGCAAGTGAAAAATGTTGTCCTTTTTTGAAAAGAAATTCCTGAACTGATGAGAGGGAACCCCCCCCCCCGCCGCCCATACTGCTGTCTGTGAGAACCCTGTGTACAATGAACCTTCAGGTGGATCAACAGGTTGAAAGTGCCCCCCCCCCCCCCCCCCCTCCCCCCCAAGTCAACATTGCATTGGTGATGTTGCTCCAAGAGGGCACAAGGTGTAAGGTGGGAGAGATGGAAACCGTCACGAGGCTGCCGTCCTGATGCTGGGCTGTGACTGAGTAAAAGGAGGTTTATTCTGGATCTACCCATATTAAGAGCTGACTTGAGTGTCGTAGCAGTCTGAAACACTTGATTGCCCAGAACTAAATTCCAGCACAAACGATGTGGTGATAAATGAGTTATTATCAGTTATTTTTCGGTGAGATCTGCATTTTAAAATGCCAACCTATCAACTGAATGGAATATTTGGTTGCAGGTAATCGTTTGCACTGTTGTAAGTATTTTATTGCTCCTTCTGATGCCATGATCTTACAAACACTTTAAAAGACTCCTAGAACATGCAATTGTTGAGGGAATATTTGCTCACACCCAGTAAGCTACAAAGACAACTAATTTTCTCCAGTAATCTTGCTACCAGGATGGATATCGGAAACTCCACCCATGTAGAAATGGGAGCTCAACAACAGCATCTAGCTTTCATATGGTACTTTTAATGAATGTTTCACAGTGGTGACGAGGAAGATTGAGCTGTCATTGAAAAGAACCTGGGAGATTTGAGCAGATATCTGTACAAAGTGATAGTTGGTCGGGGCTAGATAACAAGGTGAGAGGCTTTCAGAAAAGCTGCTGAGGGTGTGGCCAATGGAACTCAAGGCTCTATCGTGATAGGTGGAATGAAAAGAGGGTCAATATCTAGGAGCTCTGAATCTCATCAGCAATATCCCACCAAGGAGCCCTATAAACTATTGCTCTCGTGCCTGGACCCCAGCTGTAACATTGCATTAGTCTTGGCTCAGTGTGAATGACAGAACAACTATGTGTGGGATTTCCTCCCCTCCAACCAAATAAAACATAGTCAAAGTTCTTACAATGGTCGGAATTGGATAGAGGCCCTTTGAAAAAGGTCTCGGATGATCGGAACGAAAGGCATCTCTCCTTTGCCCATTTTGGCACTAGCACATTTTTGCTTTTGTATATGGCCTTTGAGCAATTATGTGTAGTGCCAATATAGGAAAAGGATGCACAGCAACCATCATTGTCCAGGAAAAGAATACATCTCCTGACGGCAGAGTCTCAGGGAGAAAAATCCACAGTATAGGGGACAACAGAAGGTAGGAAAGAAGATGAGGTGAATCACAAAGCAATGATCAGGGGCCACCAAACCTGGCGTTTAAAAGAGCATAGAATGTAAAAGGATGGTAACAGTGGGGAAAATAACGAGTTTTGGGCAAGTAGGAGGTGGGGCAGGGGATGGCACAATGCGTCTCTCGAATATTTTCACTTTGTCTTCATGTCTGAAAGTCTTCAGTATCACTCCAGCTCTCCAGTGCTGGTGATATTACCAGTGCCACTGCCATCTCCCTTTCTGTCTCGTTACTGTTTGATATTGCTGAAACATTCCCTGGTGTATTGTGATCTTGCTCTCTTTCCCTCACTGGTAACTGAGCTGTATCAATGATATTGATTTTCTTGTCACGTTTCCTTGTCATGGGGACCTTACCCCATGTTTTGCATTTCTGAGCTGTCTGATATTGAGCCCGGGGCTGGATGACTTCATGGATTCCTTTCAGTGCAGGAGTACAGTGCAGGCACTTCACTGGAGGGCAATACCTGCCTCGGTTTCACAACATGCCAACAAACATTGCCACCTGGGTCAGAGGAGATCGCTGCCTGGCTGTTTTTGGCAATGGTAGAACTCACACTGGTGAGATAGTGGGATCCGGTGGTTCTAGACTTGCCAACTATAGCCAGAGAGCAGAGCACTCCCTACATTGCCTATCAACCATAAAAAGTGGGGCTGTGTGTCAGAGATGGACGGGAAGTGTGCATCAGATCTGGGTTGACCTGACTGATGGTGGCCCAGTGCTGCTGAGAAAGGGTTATAGGGGCAAAAGATAATATATGACAGGGATAACATAAGAAATACAACCTGGTGAGAATCCTGGATAATCAATCTGATCAATAGCATGACATGGAGCTGAAAATTGCTCGGACAGAGAGAGAGAAACACACAGAGAGACAAAAATAATTGACAACAAATAGGAGGGGCAAGTTGGAATTCTTTTCAAGCAATGAGTTGTTACCATCGGGAATGTGCTCCCTGAAAGGGTCACAGAAGTAGATTCAATGGGAATGGGAGTTGTATAGTTACTTGAAAGGAAAAAGTTGCAGGGTTATGGGAAGCAGCAGGGCAGAGGGGCTGATTGGAGAGTCCCTTTAAAGATCCGCCACAGTATGATGGATTGAATGGCCTTCTTCTGTACTGAATGGTTCTGTAACAGGGATACAGGGAGTATATATATATATATACACAGACAAAAAGGACAAATAAATACATAGAGGTTACAGACATATATGCACAAAGAAAGAAATCCACACAGATACACACACGCACTTCTACACCCAGATATGCCTCAGAATAAATGCACTTGAACTTTATGCACATTTCGCGCTGATTGTGTACCTTCTGAACACTGCAACATGACAGCACATTTGAACGTATTGCATCATGTCCATTGCAAATTTGTACTAAGCTTCGTTATGGAATGTGTGTTGGCTCTACATGGTTGAATAGCTATGAATTGACCACAAAGCTTTCCTTTCTGGAAAGATAGTCTGATTGAAGGACAGGCAGCCACACTCCTGACCATTGTCAGAGCCCTGACATCAAGTTTGTTTTATGCCAATGTTTTCGCACAGATACAGTGACAATCAAATCCACTGTAACTGGCAGCCACCACGCACACCTGCCCCACAAACCGATCTATTGTTGTCTCTTGGTATCTGAAGCAGGGTGTCAGGTTTTGATTGTACAAATGTTTATCCCACAACAAAACCCCGTGACTCTCTAACTCATCCCTGGTGCAGTGAACCCTTGCGCGCCTTGTTGAACCTAAACAGAGGGGGGTCCCACAATCCAGACACTATTTATTGAGGATTTTGGCATTGAACTAAACTCTCAATGAGGGAGCCTCCCTACCATGGGGGGAGGGGGGGTGGGTGGTATTCAGGGCTCTTTTCAAAGAGGGAATCATTAACACTGAAAATGTTCATGGGTTCCCCCTACAATGATGTGTTGGCAATCTCACTGAAACATTGAGAGACAATCAGCACTTCCTATCCAGCCAATATATACATTCTTCTCTATAATTTATCAGGGATGTAGAAGTTCCACGTTCAGTAATCTGCTTGTAAAAGATACAGGAATGGGTGGGAGAATTCTCGACTTTAAATGGGTTCCGTTTATTGAATCTGTCCCAGACTCCCTTTGCCAAATTGCCCAGATAGAGGAGAGGCAATGTCAGTATAAAGGTGCTCAGTCCGCTCCGCTCAGCCAATCAGAGGTCTCAATAATTGGCCTTAGTGCCCCTGGAGGAGGCACCCAGGTTCCCTGCACCCTATAGCTGTGAAGCGAGGCTTGGTTATTGCGCCTGTGTGTGGCTGGAGGGTGAGTACTGGACATATAGAGCCTACCTCACCACCCCACCCCCACCAACTCTTCAATCGTCTGCCGAGTTACTACTGCCGTGACTCGCTTTGGAGGAGGGACCCCGCAGAACCAATCATCCATTGCACTTACCCCAGCAAGTGGGAGGAAGCCAGCAAAGAGCACCAACAGGCTGCTGGGAGAGTGTTGGGACCCAGGTCAAATCCCATTGGTGCAGAGGTGCAGACCTCAGCCGCACTGCAGCCAGGGGGTTTCGAGTGGATCAAAAGGAGTCCGAATTGGAGGGAGCTGTCACCAAGCTTTGCACTGTGTGTGTGGGCCCGTCATTTCTCTCAGCAAACATCACTCTAGCCGCAGACAGGGTTGACCCTGTCTCATTTCCCGGAAATTTATTCTGTTGCATCCACCTGGATTATTTTGTCCCCGGGAAGTTCCACTGAAAATTTTCACATGCAACAGCCACACCCACCAACAGCACAGCGCTGCAGTGTCTCTGGTCTGGGATCCTGCTGTGTCTCGGGTCTGGGATCCTGCTGAGTCTCGGGTCTGGGATCCTGCTGTGTCTCAGGTCTGGGATCCTGCTGTGTCTCGGGTCTGGGATCCTGCTGTGTCTCGAGTCTGGATCCTGCTGTGTCTCGGGTCTGGGGTCCTGCTGTGTCTCGGGTCTGGGATCCTGCTGTGTCTCGGGTCTGGGATCCTGCTGTGTCTCGGGTCTGGGATCCTTCTGTGTCTCGGTTCTGGGATCCTGCTGAGTCTCGGGTCTGGGATCCTGCTGTGTCTCGAGTCTGGATCCTGCTGTGTCTCGGGTCTGGGGTCCTGCTGTGTCTCGGGTCTGGGATCCTGCTGTGTCTCGAGTCTGGATCCTGCTGTGTCTCGGGTCTAGATCCTGCTGTGTCTCGAGTCTGGGATCCTGCTGTGTCTCGAGTCTGGATCCTGCTGTGTCTCGAGTCTGGGATCCTGCTGTGGCTCGGGTCTGGGATCCTGCTGTGTTTCGGGTCTGGGATCCTGCTGTGTGTCGGGTCTGGGGTCCTGCTGTGTATCGGGTCTGGGATCCTGCTGTGTCTCGGGTCTGGGAATCTGCTGTGTCTCGGGTCTGGGATCCTGCTGTGGCTCGGTCTGGGAATCTGCTGTGTCTCGGGTCTGGGATCCTGCTGCGGCTCGGGTCTGGATCCTGCTGTGTCGCGGGTCTGGGATCCTGCTGTGTCTCGGGTCTGGGATCCTGCTGTGTCTCGGGTCTGGGATCCTGCTGTGTCTCGGGTCTGGGATCCTGCTGTGTCTCGGGTCTGGGATCCTGCTGTGGCTCGGGTCTGGGATCCTGCTGTGTCTCGAGTCTGGATCCTGCTGTGTCTTGGTCGGGGATTCTGCTGTGTCTCGGGTCTGGGGTCCTGCTGTGGCTCGGGTTTGGGAATCTGCTGTGTCTCGGGTCTGGGATCCTGCTGAGTCTCGGGTCTGGGACCCTGCTGTGGCTCGGGTCTGGGATCTTCTGTGTCTCGGGTCTGGGACCTGTTGTGTCTCAGGTCTGGGATCCTGCTGTGTGTCGGGTCTGGGATCCTGCTGTGTCTCGGGTCTGGGATCCTGCTGTGTCTCGGGTCTGGGATCCTGCTGTGTCTCGGGTCTGGGGTCCTGCGTGTCGCGGGTCTGGGATCCTGCTGTATCTCGGGTCTGGATCCTGCTGTGTCTCGGGTCTGGGATCCTGCTGTGTCTCGGGTCTGGGGTCCTGCTGTGTCGCGGGTCTGGGATCCTGCTGAGTCTCGGGTCTGGGATCCTGCTGTGTCTCGAGTCTGGATCCTGCTGTGTCTCGGGTCTGGGGTACTGCTGTGTCTCGGGTCTGGGGTCCTGCTGTGTCTCGGGTCTGGGAATCTGCTGTGTCTCGGGTCTGGGGTCCTGCTGTGTCGCGGGTCTGGGATCCTGCTGAGTCTCGGGTCTGGGATCCTGCTGTGTCTCGGGTCTGGGATCCTGCTGTGTCTCGGGTCTGGGATCCTGCTGTGTCTCGAGTCTGGGATCCTGCTGTGTCTCGGGTCTGGGGTCCTGCTGTGTCTCGGGTCTGGGGTCCTGCTGTGTCTCGGGTCTGGGGTCCTGCTGTGTCTCGGGTCTGGGGTCCTGCTGTGTCTCGAGTCTGGGATCCTGCTGTGTTTCGAGTCTGGATCCTGCTGTGTCTCGGGTCTGGGGTCCTGCTGTGTTTCGGGTCGGGGAATCTGCTGTGTCTCGGGTCTGGGATCCTGCTGAGTCTCGGGTCTGGGATCCTGCTGTGTCTCGGGTCTGGGATCCTGCTGTGTCTCGGGTCTGGGGTCCTGCTGTGTCGCGGGTCTGGGATCCTGCTGAGTCTCGGGTCTGGGATCCTGCTGTGTCTCGAGTCTGGATCCTGCTGTGTCTCGGGTCTGGGGTCCTGCTGTGTCTCGGGTCTGGGAATCTGCTGTGTCTCGGGTCTGGGATCCTGCTGTGTTTTATCATAGTTTTTATCATAGAATTTACAGTGCAGAAGGAGGCCATTCGGTCCATTGAGTCTGCACCGGCTCTTTGAAAGAGTACCCTACCCAAGCCCACACCTCCACCCCATCCCCATAACCCAGTAACCCCACCCAACACTAAGGGCAATTTTGGACACTAAGGGCAATTTAGCATGGCCAATCCACCTAACCTGCACATCTTTGGACTGTAGGAAGAAACCGGAGCACCCGGAGGAAACCCACGCACACACGGGGAGGATGTGCAGACTCCGCACAGTCAGTGACCCAAGCCAGGAATCAAACCTGGGACCCTGGAGCTGTGAAGCAATTGTGCTAACCACTATGCTACCGTGCTGTCTCGAGTCTGGGATCCTGCAGTGTCTCGGGTCTGGGATCCTGCTGTGTCTCAGGTCTGGTATCCTGCTGTGTCTCGGGTCTGGGATCCTGCTGTGTCTCGAGTCTGGGATCCTGCTGTGTCTCGGGTCTGGGGTCCTGCTGTGTCTTGGGTCTGGGGTCCTGCTGTGTCTCGGGTCTGGGGTCCTGCTGTGTCTCGAGTCTGGGATCCTGCTGTGTTTCGGGTCTGGGATTCTGCTGTGTCTCGGGACTGGGGTCCTGCGGTGTCTCGAGTCTGGGATCCTGCTGTGTTGTGGGTCTGGGATCCTGCTGTGTTTCGGGTCTGGGAATCTGCTGTGGCTCGGGTCTGGGACCCTGCTGTGTCTCGGGTCTGGGAATATGCTATGTCTCGGGTCTGGGATCCTGCTGCGTCTCTGGTTTGGATCCTACTGTGTCTCGAGTCTGGGAATCTACTGTGTCTCGGGTCTGGGATCCTGCTGTGTCTCGGGTCTGGGAATCTGCTGTATCTCGGGTCTGGGATGTGCTGTGTCTCGGGTCCAGGATCCTGCAGTGTCTCGAGTCTGGGAATCTGCTGTGTCTCAGGTCAGGGATCCTGCTGTGTCTCTGGTCTGGGATGTGCTGTGTCTCGGGTCTGGGAATCTGCTGTGTCTCGGGTCTGGGAATCTGGTGTGTCTCTGGTCCAGGATGTGCTGTGTCTCGGGTCTGGATCCTGCTGAGTCTCGGGTCTGGGATCCTGCTGTGTCTCGAGTCTGGATCCTGCTGTGTCTCGGGTCTGGGAATCTGCTGTATCTCGGGTCTGGATCCTGCTGTGTCTCGGGTCTGGGATCCTGCTGAGTCTCGGGTCTGGGATCCTGCTGTGTCTCGAGTCTGGATCCTGCTGTGTCTCGGGTCTGGGAATCTGCTGTATCTCGGGTCTGGATCCTGCTGTGTCTCGGGTCTGGGAATCTGCTGTATCTCGGGTCTGGATCCTGCTGTGTTTCGGGTCTGGGATCCTGCTGAGTCTCGGGTCTGGGATCCTGCTGTGTCTCGGGTCTGGGAATCTGCTGTGTCTCTGGTCTGGGATCCTGCTGTGTGTCGGGTCTGGGACCTGCTGTGTCTCGGGTCTGGGATCCTACTGTGTCTCTGATCTGGGAATCTGCTGTGTCACGGGTCTGGGAATCTGCTGTGTCACGGGTCTGGGAATCTGCTTTGTCTCGGGTCTGGGAATCTGCTGTGTCTTGGGTCTAGGAATCTGCTGTGTCTCGGGTCTGGGATCCTGCTGTGTCTCGGGTCTGGGATTCTGCTGTGTCTCGGGTCTGGGATCCTGCTGTGTCTCGGGTCTGGGAATCTGCTGTGCCTCGGGTCAGGGATCCTGCTGTGTGTCGGGTCTGGGATCCTACTGTGTCTCTGATCTGGGAATCTGCTGTGTCACGGGTCTGGGATCCTGCTGTGTCTCGGGTCTGGGATCCTGCTGTGTCTCGGGTCTGGGATTCTGCTGTGTCTCGGGTCTGGGATCTGCTGTGTCTCGGGTCTGGGATCCTGCTGTGTCTCGGGTCTGGGATTCTGCTGTGTCTCGGGTCTGGGATCTGCTGTGTCTCGGGTCTGGGATCCTGCTGTGTCTCATGTCTGGGATCCTCCTGCGTCTCGGGTCTGGGACCTGTCGTGTCTCGAGGCTGTGTTCCTGCTGTGTCTCATGTCTGGGATCCTCCTGCGTCTCGGGTCTGGGATCTGCTGTGTCTCGGGTCTGGGATCCTGCTGTGTCTCATGTCTGGGACCTGCTGTGTCTCGGGGCTGGGACCTGCTGTGTCTCGGGGCTGGGTTCCTGCTGCGTCTCGGGTCTGGAATCTGCTGTGTCCCAGTTGCTGCCAGTTTGAAGGGGGTGCACTCCAGGTCACAATGCCCATCTGGAGTTACCCACTGAGATTCAGGGCTAATATGAAGCGCTTCTGGTGTCTCAGCTTATCTTTGGCTCCTGAATTAACTCATCTTCTTTCTGCTGGAACCAGGCTCCACGCGGCCGTTGGGCTTTATTGTTTTCTCCACCATGGCTGCCACTTTCTACCTGACAATTGTCTGCCAGATGCCCTCTATTCCAGGACCAGATCTGTTTCTGATTTCTCTGTTTACCCCTTCTGGCTTGTGGGTGTTTCACTCTCGGCTTTTCGTCCTCTGACCTGTTCCTGTTCGTTCCAATTGCGCTCTGGGTCCTGGTCAATTATCTCTGCTGCTAAACATTTGCTTCCAGAGGTCACTGACCCCAGATATCCTTCAGGACAGCCGCTTCCACTGGAACTTTAAACTCTACTGCTGCTGCCTCCAATGTTGTGTTCTCCTCACTTCCCAACAACCATTTACCTCCCTCCCACCCCTGGTTCCCTACACTTGACTGCTCTTGGTCCTTGCTCATCCGACTGCTCTGCAAATCCTCTCATTGCATTGCCAACATCCGAGGTCACTGCTCACCTTGGGCAATCTCTCGAGCAACATACGTTGCCTCATTTTCAACCTCCCCCTCCTCCAGCAATGTGTATCTCATGTCCTGTCCCTCAAATCTGCATTCGCTCCCTCTCCAAATTCGCCTGCTGATAATAATAATACTGTTTCTGCTCTTTCTACAAATCAACTTCATCCATTTTGGATTTTAACATCAGACCAGTTTTGATTTGAATACTTTTCCCTCCTTGTGGTCTGTTTAGAACCAGCACTGGTCTCTCCCAATCTCTGCAATGTCTCACTCCATGTGTCCATTCCAAAGTTGCTCCAAGCCCAAGACCATTATTTCCAAGGCCCTGTCCTCTTGTTCTCATTCAGGTGCTTCTCTCCCCTGTCCTCCCCTCCCCTCCTGTCACCGAGTCAGGTCACCTTTTACTTCTCTTCCTAAACTGTTCATTCAGCACAAATTCTCCTCAGTCATAGCCAAAACCTCAACTTTGACATTCCATTTTGCCTGTCTACCCCCATCGTCTTGATCATAGAAAAGGGCATCTCCAACTCTGCTTGTACCCTTCACTATCCAAATCTCCAACCCTACTTTCTTCTATGTCCCGCACCCCCACCCCTGAAGGAAATCTTCCTCCAAGTTACATCCAATTGTGTTTTCAAATTGTCTCCTGTCTAATCTTAGGCCCTCAATTCACCCCAATACCTATTTAGGCATTGATCTGCTCAATCATTCCCTCTCTTGCATGTTTGCTACTTTTGCCCTTGCTAAACGTTTACTTCTCCCCATCCTGGCCATTCCTTTGATGTGACCGCCCCCCGCCCCCCCAGCCCGACCACTGGTGTTGCTCAATGTGCTATCCTTTGCCCCACCTCTTCTTCATCTAGATGCTCTCCCATGGCAACACAACACAAAGATATGTGGTTCGCTTTCACAGATGTGCTGTTAGCGCACAGCTCTGTCTCCGCTGCCTCTTTCAAGCCCTCTCCCATCTCTATGTTTTCAGTCTGCATGTCCAACATCCAGTCTTGAATGAACTTCTGTTTTTACCAATTCAGTATTGGCAAGATGAATGCCATTGTCTTCCACCCCCAATTTTGATTCTATTTCTCTCCCCCGCCATTGTCTCAGAGTGAACAAAATTGTTTGCCACCTCAGTGTCCCATTCAACTTCAGTCTCAGCTTCTGACTCCGTATGAAAATGAAACATTCCAATATCAAAGAATTACTAGACAGAAGCACAGATATCACAAATAATTTTGTACAATAGTTTTAAAAATAATACATAAAAAATAGTGATTGATTGCAAAAGGGAAGGAGGGAAAATTGAGTTAAAATAGTTTTCATAGGTGTCTATTAATGGTTTATTCAGAACCATGTGGTTGTTGGATAGTGATGAACTTATTGGTATTTTTTTTAAATTTCCAATTAAGCAGCAATTTTAGTGTGGCCAATCCACCTAACCTGCACATCTTTGGGTTGTGGGGGTGAGACCCATGCAGATACGGGGAGAGTGTGCAAACTCCACAAGGACAGTGACCTGGGGCCGGGATCGAACCTGGATCCTTAACGACATGAGGCAGCAGTGCTAACCCCTGTGTGAACATGCCGCCCCTATTTATTGGCATTATTGTGGGGAAGAGAGCAGGTAGAAATGATTGGTGTAAGGGTCAAGAACCAGAGGACAGAGTTTTAATCACAGAATCATAGAATTTACAGTGCAGAAATAGGCCATACGGCCCATCGAGTCTGCACCAGCCCTTGGAAAGAGCACCCTACCTAAACCCACGCCTCCACTTTATCCCCGTAACCCAGTAACCCCCACTAATCTTTTTGGACACTAATGGCGATTTAGCATGGCCAATCCACCTGACCTGCACATCTTTCGACTGTGGGAGGAAACCAGAGCACCCGGAGGAAACCCACGCAGACACGGGGAGAAAGTGCAAACTCCGCAGAGCCAGTGACCCAAGCCAGGAATTAAACTTGAGGCCCTGGAGCTGTGAAGCAACTGTGCTAACCACTGTGCTACCATGCCCCCCATGTGGCGATGCCGGTGTTGGACTGGGGTGGGCACAGTAAGGAGTCTTACAACACCAGGTTAAAGTCCAACAGGTTTCTTTGGAATCACTAGCTTTCGGAGCGTAGCTCCTTCATCAGGTGAGTCACCTGACTGAGTATATCCATTTCAGTAACATTGTCCACCTTCAAGACTGCCAGGTCCATCAGCTGCTCAAATTCTCAATCCACTCTCAAGTATTTCAATACTGCCCTGATTGGACACCTATTCTCCACCTGCCACAAGCTCCAGCTTATCTAAATCTCTGCTGCCCATATCCTGTCCTGCACTAAGACGCATTCACTCATCACCTTGTCCTCACTGACTGACAGTAGCTTCCTGTGCCCCTGTGCCTCTAGTTTCATATTCTGATAGTTTTTGGCCTGGCCTCATATCTCACTATGTCTGTAACCTCCTCCATCCCAGCATTTTCCATTCCTCACTCTTTGACCTCGCGTTCATTCTCCTCCCCTTGCCCCACCACTGGTAACCATGTAGGTCCTGTGCCCTCAGATGGCCTCCTTTTTCTTTCTTTGACCATCTCTTTGACAATGCTTTTGGTCGCTACTCTTATTATCTCCCTCTTTGGTTCGATGCTCACTTTTGTCTGATTAGACCTTTGTGAAGTCCCTTGGGCCACCTTTCTACAGGACATGGACATTGCTGTTGTTTTTGCTGATTTCCCTTCAGCTCAATGGCTTTGTGAAGTCTCTGCTCTGGGTCCCCTGCTCTCCATGTGTTCCATGGATGATGTGCTAGTCAAAATGCCTCGTTATACACTGTCAATGGATGACACAAAAGGGCAACTAGTGAAATGACAGGCCTTTCTTCCACAAACTCCAATTTGGTATAAAACCAGAAATATTCAGCAGGTCAGGCAGTATCTGTGGTGAGAGGAACAGAGTTAATTTTCATATTGATGACCTTTCATCAGAACTGTCTTGGGATCCGACAATGTGGACAGTCAATGAGAGGTGATTGGTGGCACCTGCTTCAATCGGGTGGATGCGCAATGCAATTAAGGGTGGATTTATAATTTGGATCAATGGACATTGAAACAAAGAAGATGAACAATGTGCATGAAGGGAATGAATTCTATAGGAAAATACTAATTGTCGGCTTATGTGGTGTCAAATCCTGCAGAAATACACCAAGTGTCTCTCATTTAATTAATTGTTGACCCTTAGCTCAATAAAAGAGCTGAATAAATATCAATACAACAGGAAAATAATGCAGATGCTGGAAAGCTGAAATAAAAACAGAAAATTATCAAAATACCCAGCAGAGCTGGCAGTATCTGTGGAAAAAGAGTCAAGAGTGAATGTCTCAAATGTCAATGACCTGCTAAATATTTCCAGCAATTCTGTTGATACTATTGGGCTAAGGACAGGGAAGTGAGGTGGTCAGGGTTAAATAGCAGAAACATGCAAGTTTTCTACTTGGTCACCTTTGGAGACCAGTGAGTATACAGAACTTTCTCTCAGCTGATTAGTTGGGTGAGGTAGTGTCGAGAACAGAGGGGAGATGTTACATGTTTTGAGGAAGGCACAGTCTTGAATGACCCTCCCTGCCAGATGTTCTAAAGTTCAGCCATTCAAATAAAATATTTAACTTATTTCCGTTTGTACTTCACAGATACCTTTTGAGTGTCCTCTGGAGGTGCAATTCAGTCCCAAGCTGGGGCAGCCACATGGAGTGGTGAGTGTGACTCGACTCAACTGTGTGTCCAGGTCAAAAATTGCAAAGGGGTTTCACTCTTGCAGGGCAGAAACTATGCAGGCCTGATTTGAGAGATGCTGAACAATCAGCCATCAAGGGGTGCTCTCAATGACAGTCCTTATGAATTGGAGAAATCAAGGGAATATGGGGATAATGCATGAAAGTGGAACTGAGGTAAGAATATCCGCTATAATCTTTTGAATGGTGGAGTAGGCTCAATGGGCCACATGGCCAACTTATGCTCCTGTTTTCTATTTTCTTACAAACTGGCTGAATGTACTTCCCTTTATGACACTGAAGCCCACCCGGAGTAGAAGGATCCCATCGTCAAACCCAACCCATTGAGTTGGCTAATCTCAGCTGCAGTGTCACCTGGGAGAATCTGACAGTGGCCAGGCTGGAGAAAACCAACCAGATTTCTGGGACGCAGCCTTGCTGACACATTGAGAACAGATACTTACATTAGGTACTGAAAAACAACTAATGTAGATAGGATTGTCCCTCATCTTCAGATTGGTGGATTTTTCACCAGCCGTGGGAACAGGACATTGCACTGAGGGAACAAGGAGATGTCCCTTCCTCCATCGCTGATCAATTGTCTTCCAGCCAGGATCAGGAAACTGTCTTTTATTGGTGGATTTTTAAAAAACCTATTGACACATATTGTGAAATTTATACCGAATTCCAAAGGCACTGCCACAAAGAATAGTCTGAACTGGTCCACAGGAGGTTTCTTCTGTAACGTTTCTCTTTTTTAAAATTTAAAGTGCCCAATTCTTTTTTCCAATTAAGGGGCAATTTAGCGTGGCCAATCCACCTACCCTGCACATCTTTGGGTTGTGGGGGTGAGACCCATGCACATGTGGGGAGAATGTGCAAACTCCACATGGACAGTGGGCTGGGATCGAACCCGGATCCACGATGCCGTGAGGCCGCAGTGCTATCCACTGCACCACCGTACCATCTTGTAACTTTTCTTTTGGTAGACTGATGCACTGCCTCTTATACGATGACTCCCGGTAGGTAGAAATCCCAAACTGCTTTTGCTTGTGAAACAGAACACTATCCCGGAATCCTATAATCATGCCTCGTGCTGCCCCCACTGGTACATATAGATTACAATCTAAATGTTTCATTCTACTTTTGGAGGTGTCATTGTGCAGCGAGATTCCAATGTACTATGCACAGAACAATGAGATCTGGCACTCAGGATCACAAGTTCAAAAGGACAAATTCTTTTTTTTAATAAACTTGAGTACCCAATTATTTCTTTCCAATTAAGAGGCAATTTACTGTGGCCAATTCACCTAACCTGCTCATCTTAAACTTGGGTTGTGGAGGTGAAACCCTCGCATACACAGGGAGAATGTGAAAACTCCACACAGACAGTGATCCGGGGCCAGGATCGAACCCGGGTGCTCAGCGCTGTAGACAGCAGTGCTAACCACTGTGCCACCCTAAAAGACAGTTTCCTGATCCTGGCTGGAAGACAATTGATCAGCGATGGAGGAAGGGACATCATCTTGTTCCCTCAGTGGAATGTCCTGTTCCCACGGCTGGTGAATGGGGTCAATGTAGCAACATAGTCATTAGGAGGCAAAAAAGACTAAAGTACATCTCGTTCACCTCCTACCATCCTGGTAGTTACAAAATACAATGACACTAACTCACTGATAAATCACAGAAATCAATCTCCATCAATTAGTCTACATGAGATGATGAAAACTCCAGTGGTGGAAAAGGGACCATAGATCCAAAGTTATCTGTACCTTTCAAGCATGCTAGATTTACCACAGGCTATGTCTCAATCATGAACCAACCCCAGAGGCAGAAATAATAACTGAACAGAACAGGTTTTGAATCTAAAGACAAGTATTCGTGTTACATATTGACAACTGCGGATCACATTATAAGAGTGAAAGATATGGTAGAATTTATGTTGGGTTAGGAGGTAGTGAATATGAATTTAAATCCCAACATAGCAGTTTGAAAATTTGATGCAGCTCTTCAAACATTTAGATATTTTTAAAAAAGCTGTCATCTGAAACTTGTTGTAAAAATTTAACTGGTTCAATTAACGTCCTTACCCGACCTGGACTATATGTGAATTCATTCCTCCCTCCCCACCCAATGTGTTTTACTCTTAACCGCCCAATGAAGTAGCTGAGCAAGCCACTCTATTGTATTAAAATTGGCCAATGCATGCATCCTAAGAATCAATTAAAAATGAAAACCAGGCCCCATTTTCCAAAAATCTGATGAAATGCTGTTGTAAAACAAGCCAATATGAATGGGACAAGTGAAGATGAGGTCTATGTTTTACAAGCCTGTGGAAAATGGGAGGAAGGGACGAAAGAGGGCAGTTGCTCTCCTGATACTTGTGATTGACAGTCATGAGGCCCCAATCTTTAGATGTTCACCAAATGTTCTACAGGATGTAGATTGCATGGCAGTAATGTCTCAGCCCAGATTACAGCAGGTCAGCAGCAGGATCTCAGTTGATGGGCCCACCCACCACAGAATTTTATAGGAAGAATAAACAAATTGTCCTGACCAACAATTATCTCTCAGCTGACAAAAAAAAACCCACATCGATATATAAAAATCCTTTGCAATTCATGGGGCTGACCATTAAATACAATGCTATGTTAATAATAATGTTTATTAATAATAATAATAATAATAATAATTGCTTATTGTCACAAGTAGGCTTCAATGAAGTTACTGTGAAAAGCCCCTAGTCGCCACATTCCGGCGTCTGTTCGGGGAGGCCGGTACGGGAATTGAACCCATGCTGCTGCCTTGTTCTGCATTACAAGCCAGCTTTTTAGCCCACTGTGCTAAACCAACCCCACACTGCAATAAAGTTACTGTGAAAAGCCCCTAGTCGCCACTTCTCGGCGCCTGTTCGGGTACACAGAGGGAGAATTCAGAATGTCCAAATGACCTAACAGCACATCTTTCGGGACATGTGGAAGGAAACAGGAGCACCCGGAGGAAACGCACGCAGACACGGGGAGAAGGTGCAGACTCCGCACAGGCAGTGACCAAAGCCGGGAATCAAACCAGGGGCCCTGGCGCTGTGAAGCAACAGTGCTAACCATTGTGCTACCGTTGTATGCAACGGTATGTTGTGCTATGTTGTGGCAACGGGGAGGTTTAGAGTTAGAAGAGACAAAGGCAAAAGCAAAACACTGCAAATGCTGGAATTCTGAAATGGAAACAGAAAATACTCAGCAGATTGGGAAGCATATTTGGGTGGGGGACTTTCATCGGAACTGGAGGGGCAGATGTATTTTATTATCAACCATTGAGTATACAGAAAGAAGATGAGTATGGAACACCTTGCATTGAATTTTAACAATGGCCCTTCTGTTGAATACAAGCCCTTATAATGAAGATTAATAGTCCCGTACTATATATTGCCTGTTAAAGATCTTGAGATAGTGTACCCTTGATTTCTATAGGTCTTCTTGCACAAGATGGGATGAGGAGAAAAAGAAGAGGAATGTCCATCACTCCAATTTGAACACCACAGTGAGCACTGTTTTAATTATTCCCTGTTAGAATTACTGTTGAACCTGACACACACTAACCTGGTAGTATGGTAGCCAGCTCACTGACTACATATTCACAACACCCTATCAGATTGCTAAATGCTGTTGTCTGGATATTGTTAAATTCAGCCAATCATAAAACCTTTACTTTTGAGTGCAGGTTAACAAATTTGCACCAAGGCTTGAGAAAAGCCAATTAATTATGTGGCCCTACAAGATCTACTCACCACCCCCACACTGCTACAAATACTGATTTAGCAAGTAACAAGGTATCCAGATTGGATTTTTCCATTTTATCTTCCATTATCCTTTTGTTTTCGTTTGTTCCTGCTGGGTGACTGGGCCAAGAACCATGAAACTCCTCAATGGACTCCCACTTCTGTTCGTGAACAACAGCAGTTATAAGATCCATCCAGCCAATTTGTGTGTGTGAGGTTCTGATCTTGGCTAGGCTAGCGGAGGAAAGATTGAAGAGAAAGCAAGGAACTTTGTATCGGGAAGAATGATCATAACATTGTAGAATTTCACATTGAAGGTGTGAAGTCTGGGTCTGAAATTAGTGTCTTAAACTTAAATAAAGGCAATAACATACATGCAAAGATAGAGTTGGCTAAAATGGAATGGGGAAAAATTATAAGATAAGACAGTAGAGAAACAGTGGTAGACACTTAAGGAGATCATTCATAACTCTCAACACAGATCTATTCCATTGAGAAAGAAAGATGCTATGAGAAGGATTCACCACCTGTGGCTGACTAAGCAAGTTAAGGATGGTATCAGATTGAAAGAAAATATGTACAGTGCTGCAAAGATTGGTGGTAGCCCTGAAGATTGGTAACATTTTAGAAACCAGAAAACAATTATTTAAAAAAGTAAAGAGGGAGAAATTGGAGTATGAGAGAAAACTAGGAATGAATATAAAAATATTGACATTAAATCTTCTACAGTATGAGTATATAAAAAGAAAGAGAGTAGCTAAACTAAGCATCTTTGTTAGAATTGTTGCTGATCTTGGCAGACACAGTAAAAGAGCATGTCCCCCTGATTACAAGTTCACAACACCCTATCAGATTACTAAGTAACCTTAGAGGGTAAGACTGGGGAATTCACAATGGAAAACCAGGAAATGGAAGAAAGTTTGGACAAGTATTTTGCATCGGCCTTCCCAGTTGAAGATTCAAAAAGCATCCCTCGAATAGTTGAAAATCTAGAGACAAAGGGAGGGAGGAATTGATAACAATTGTGATCATTAGATAAAAGTATTAAGAAAATAAATGAGACAAAAAGGTTGACAAGTCCCCTGCATCTGATGGCCTGCATCCTAAGGTCTTGAAGGAAGTCATTGCAGAGATAGTGAGATTCACTATGTGTCATCTTTCAAAATTCCCTAAGGTTTCAGTGGACAGGAAAACGGCAAATGTAACACCACTATTCAATAAAGACAGGAATCAGGCAGCACGGTGGCGCAGTGGGTAGCATTGCTGTCTCACGGCGCCGAGGTCCCAGGTTCGATCCCGGCTTTAGGTCATTGTCCGTGTGGAGTTTGCACATTCTCCCTGTGTTTGCATGGGTTTTGCCCCCACAACCGAAAGATGTGCAGGGTAGGTGAATTAGCCACGCTAAATTGCCCCTTAATTGGACAAAATTAATTGGGTACATCTAATTAAATAAATAAATAAATAAAGACAGGAATCAAAAAGCAGGAAACTATAGGCCGACTGATGTAAAATTTGTCATTGAGAAACTTCTAGAATCCATTAATAAGGAGGCAGCAGCAGAACATTTAGAAAATCATAATATGATCATGCAGATTCAACATGTTTTTTAAAAGAGAAATTGTAAATGACAAATTAATTGAGTTCATTGAGGATGTAACAAGGAGGGTAGATACAGGGGAACCAGTGAACATGGTTTGTTTGCCTTTCTAAAAGTCATTCAATAAGGTGCCCTGTAAAAAGGTTACTGCACAAAATAAGAGCTCATGGTGCATGGGGTGATAAAGTGGCATGGGTAGAGGATTGGCTAACTAACAGGTTACAGAGATTCAGAATAAATGGGCCATTGTCAGGTGAGTAAACCGTAACCAGTGGAATTCTACAGTGATCAGTGCTTGGGCATCAACTATTTATGATCCGTATTAGTAACTTGGATGAAGGACAGTCTATTGTAGCCATATTTACTGATGATACAAAGATGAGTAGAAGAGGAAGTTGTGAGGAGGATGCAAAGAGTTTGAAAAGGGATATAGGTAGGTTAACTGAGTGGACAAACAATTGGCAGATGGGAATATAATGTGAGAAAATGTGAGGTTATCCACTTTGGCAGGAAGAATAGAAAAACAATATTATTTAAAAAGAGAGACTTCAGAGTGCTTCAGTACAGAAGGATTTGGGTGTCCTTGCACATGAATCTCAAAAGGTTAGCATGCAGGTACAGCAAGTAATTAGGAAAACAATGAAATGTTGGCCTTTATTGCAGGGGGGATGAAGTATAAAAGTGGAAAAGTCTTGCTACAGCTTTATGGGGAGCTGAAGAGACCACAGCTAGAGTATTGTATACAGTTTATCTCCATACTCCATTCTTGCATTGGAAGCAGTCTAGATAAGTTCCACAAGGCTGATTCCACGGATGAAGGTGTTGTTATTGTAAATAATGTAAATGGTTCATACAAAAACATTGAAACCTCATTATGGCTGTAACCGTGATCTACCCGTGTAATTAAATCTAGTTGTAGACTGACTGCAACATTCTAATAAAGAAAATAAATTTCTGATTGTGCCAGAGTGTAATGTTTTCTTGCGCCTTGTCTGATCTTAATAATTTCACATTTCAATGAAGTGATTAATATTTCAACAAGAGGAAAAGCAAAGGGTGAGACCAATGACATGGATGGGGTCAGGGGTCAGCAGGATCAGGGTTAATGCCAGCTGCTGATCTCTGTGACGGGAATACAGTCCATTCTGAAAATAAGAACAGGAAACTATTCTGCTCAACCCTTTTTAATAGGTAACATCTCAACATATCCCTCAATACCCTCTGACCTCTCACTACCTCCGCCAATAGCATCTACCCATTCACCATATCCCTCAATCTCATGCAACTGCAGCCTGCAAAGCTCCTTATTACATCACTGAATTATTCACTAAAATTAGTACATAAATATAAACACAAGAAACAAAACACATTCTTCTCAATTTTCTTTGCCCACTGTCAACCCCAACCTCCTCATCACCCCCCCCCCCCCCCCAACCCCAGCACCTCGCCCCGCACCTATAGAATTTGTCACTTACTGCCAAAGACTATACGCCTGCCATTGATGTTTCAGTAACAGGTTCTCGTGAATGGCTTTCTGCTCGAGGTATTGTACTGTTCAATGTGGCCTTGGGGGTGTAACTGAGACGAGGAATTCTTCACGTTGGAAGAAACTCTTGTCCTTTTCCTTTGCGGCATGGCTTCAGCAGATGCCTATTTTGGGAAATGTATCTCCAATGTGTTGAGTTGTGCGAATGAAACAAACAGCGAGACGGGAGATACTAATCAAAAAGGAGGAGAACGTGTGGCTAACCAATAATCGCTCCAGAAATTTCTGAAAAATGAAACTGGAATAACTTACTAACTATAATCATAAACATTGGGGTAATTCAGAATATGTAAGGCCTCATGATAGACAGAGAATGTCCCAGTGGATGAGGTTTGATGTGGTGCCCTGTTCTTCTCGAATGCTCTTAAAGAAAGAAAGGCTGTGCGAATGCATCTAATTAAGTACAGTGAACACCTCACATTTGATTCTAAAGGTTGACTAGGTGCTTAACCTTGTTTGGTTCATGGCCAAATCAGATTTATATTATTGGGAGAGTTTTAGGCACCTAACTTTCAAAAATACATTGACTTGGAATCATAGAATCATATATATCAGGAGATCATTCGGAGATTTATTCCTGTGCTTCCTCTTCGAAAGAGCTATGCAATTGGTCCCAATCCCCAACTCTTTCCCTAAAACCTTGCAGAATTTCCCATTTCAAGTATGTATCCAATTTGAAAATCCCTATTGAATCTGGTTCCCTTTCAATTACTGCAATCACCAAGATTCCTTAGGCAGTACCTTCCAAACTACTATCTAGATGGACAAGAGCAGCAGATACCTTGGAACACCACCATCACCTGGAAGTTCACTTCCAAGTCACTGACCACCCTGACTTGGAAATGTATCACCAGTCCTTCACTGTCACTGGGTCAAAATCCTGGGACTCTCTCCCTTACATCACTGTGGGTGTACCTACACCACAGGGACTGCAGCTGTTCAAGAAGGCAGTTCACCACCATCTTGTCAAAGGCAATTAGGGATGAGCAATAAAGGCTGGACTAGCCACATCCCATAAATGAACTTTTAAAAATTCATATTGCAGCCTCTCGCTGCACATGTTTCCTGATGTCTCCTCCAGCTACTTTGCAGATTAACTTAAATCTGTGCCATCTGGTTCCAGATGCTTTAGCCACTGGGAAAAAAATTCCCCTTATTTACTTGATAAAAACTGCTTCATAATTTTAAACATCTTTACCAAATCTCACATTAAATTTCTCTGCTTGAAGGAGAATTACCTCTTTCTCTAATCTCACAACCTAACTGAAGGCTTTCATCTCTGATCCCATTCTACTAAACCTCCACTGCACTCACTCAAGGCTTTGATTACCTTTCTAAAGAGTAGTACTCAGAATTGTTCACAATAATCAATGTTTTCTAATGATTTAGCAAAACTTAGGCAGCACCTTCCAAACCCATGATCACTACCATCTAGATGGACAATGGCAGCAGATACCTGGGAACACCACAACCTGGAAGTTCCCCTCCAAGCCACTCACCATCCTGATTTGGAAATATATCGCTGTTCCTTCAATATTGCTGGGTCAAAATCCTGGAACTCCCTCCCTAACAGCACTGTGGATGTACCTACACCACATGGATGGCAGTGGTTCAAAAAGGCAGCTCAATTAGGGATAGGTAATAAACACTTTCCTAGGCAGCGAGGCCCATATACCATGAATGAATAAAAAAAATACTGCCTTACATTTGTACTCTATGTCACTATAAAGCAAAGGATCCCATGTGCTTTTCAACAGCCTTCTTCACCTATCCTAGCATCTTCAAAGACTTGTGCATGTACACCCTCAGCCCTCTGTTCCTACACTCCACATATCATTGTACTAACTCCTCGCATTTCCTATTAAAATGGACCACTTTGCACTTCTCTGCATTAAAGTTCTTCCTCAATGCGTCTGCCCATTTCATCGGATTGGATGTGGTCCAGTGTGATGTTGGTGAATGATGAGCCAGCTTCACTCAGAATCGCTGGATCAGGAGCAAGTGCCCTGCCTGATGCCTGACCTTCACAACTCAGGTCACCTGAGGTCAATTGTGGTAACAAAATGCTGCTGCTGCTGAAATCAGATAATTCAATCCAATAAGGAATTAAACCTGATCTCTCTGGATCAGTCCTGCGCTGGTCAGTGTCTTCGCCCATCAGATAATCCAGGGAATGGAGGCATTTTCTATGTTGTACACAGGTTCACAAATGGAGGTGGACGCAATGAGTTGAAATACCAAGAATATTGTCCACTCACTCAATGATGATTAATCCTGATTTACTGTGAATTAACATTGTGTGGAGTATTCAACTCCAGAATACTCAAAGAGCAGTAACCATAGCAATGCTTGTGTCTAATGTATTATCTACATTATCTTGAAATATAATGACACTGTGAAGAATTCATGAAGTGAACTCTGTCTCAGGGTAATGCATATTTTCCATGCATCAGGTGGTACTTTTTAATGTGAAAAGGTTTATTGGTATATTTCTGTTACTGCACATTCAATACAGACACACACAGATATTTTGTATTCTTTATTCTCTCATGGGTTATCATTGGCAAAGCCAGCATTTGTTGCCATCCCTAATTGCCCCAGAACTGAGTGGCTTGCTGGGCCATTTCAGAGGGCAGTGAAGAGTCAACCACATTGCTGTGGATCTGGAGTCACATATAGGACAGACCAGTTAAGGATGGAAGATTTCCTTCCCGAAAGGGCATTAGTGAACCAGATGGGTTTTTACAACAATCATCAATGGTTTCATGGTCACCAATACTGAGACTAGCTTTATTAGCCAGTTTATTAACTGAATTCAAATTTCACCAGCTGCCGTGTCCCATGACACCAGAGCATTCTGTCATGTGAGAGTACCTTTAAGAAATGGGTGTTTAAGAAATGTACCTTTAAGAAATGGGTGTTTATCAGTGATGTCAGAGTGTGGGTGGAGCTGGGCTGTCTGTCAGCTTTTTACTTTTGTTTTAGGCTGTTTGCTGCAGGGTTGTTTTAGTTTCGTTTTCAGTGTTGGACTGAAGCCAGACTGAGCAGGTGTACTGTTGATCTCTCTGCCATGAAAAGACTATCTTTGATCATTTGGTGAATTCAGAATTATAAATGTTCACAGTAGTGAATGTAAACCTAATGTGCTTCTGTTAAAAGGTGTTTCTTTTGTCTTCTGGATGTTGTTTGGGAAGTTATTAAGCATTACTTAGTGTTGTATTTTATGGGGGTTGTATTTGAATTGATGGTTGCAAAGATGTTCACTGTATGTTTTAAAAAGGTTAACTTGAGTTCATAGAATAAACATTGCTTTGCTTTAAAAAATACTTTTCCATTTCTGTTGGACCACACCTGTAGAGTGGGCCGTGTGCTCCCCATACCACAATCTATTAAAAGTTGTGGGTCAGGTGAATTCCATGATACAATTTGGGGTTCTCTAAACCCTGGCCCATAATAAATTGGGGGCTCGAGGGGGATAAATGTCTATCTATGGATTGGCTTTGTGAACTTAAAGACAGTGAGGGGTGAGCATATTGTGGTTGCTTTTCAGGTGTGGTATTTCAGTTAAGTAGGGAGTGTGTTGTAGACAATGGCTCTTTCAGAGGCTCAGAAGTTTTTGGCGGTGGAGACGGTGACACGCAGTACCTTATGGACAGAGACTAAAAGCAGACTGTTAGATTTGGCAAAAACATTGCAGTTAACATTACCTGACAAAATGCGAAAAGATGAGGTAATTATGGCAGTAGCTAAGCATTTAAAGTTTCCTGAGATACAGTTTGACTCATTGTAAATGGCAAAAACTCAGTTACAAATTAAACAAATGGAACATGAGAAAGAATTAAAGCAGCTTGAATACGAAAGAGAGGAAAAAGAACGAGAGAGAGCGGAAAGAGAAAGAGATAGAGAGGAAAAAGAAAAGGAGAGAGAAGAAAGGAGAAAAGAAAGAATAGCCCGTGCAGAACAAAAAGAAAGAGAAAGGGAGATACAGATCAGGGAAAAAGATAAAGAGAGAGAGTTTGAACTTCGGAAAATGACCATGAAACATGACAGTCAGTTAAAATTGGCAGACGTAAAGGGAAACGTACAGTTGGATGATAGTGGTGAGGATGGTGAGAAAGAGCGTCAAAGTCGAAGGCTTGGTGAGAATCTATTTAAATATGTCCAAGCATTGCCAAGGTTTGACGAGAAGGAGGTAGAAGCCTTTTTCATTTCATTTGAGAAGGTGGCTAAACAAATGAAATGGCCAAAGGACATGTGGGTATTACTGATTCAAATACAGCTGATAGATAGGGCTAGTGAAGTGTTTGCATCACTACCAGAGGAGGTATCTGGGTCGTATGAGGAGGTGAAAAAAATCCATCGAAGGTGCATATGAACTAGTGCCTGAAGCCTACAGACAAAGGTTTAGAAATTTAAGGAAAGGACCTGGTTAAACATACATGGAGTTTGAAAGGATCAAACAGAGTAATTTTGATAGGTGGATAAGGGCTTTGAAAATAGACCAAACGTATGAAGCTCTCGGAGAAATTATACTTTTGGAGGAGTTTAAAAACTCAATTTCTGATGTAGTGAGAACTCATGTGGAAGAGCAGAGGGTTAAAACTGCGAGATTAGCAGCAGAAATGGCAGATGATTATGAATTAGTTCATAAATCAAAGCTTGGTTTCCGACATCAGTTTCGGCCTGTGAGGGATGAGAAATACTCAAGTGGTAAAGGTAAAGGTGATCTGATGGGAGATTATAAGGAGAGTGTACCTCAGATTAAAAAAGAAATCCAGGAGGGTGGAAGAGACATGAAAAGTTTCAAATGTTTTCACTGTAATATACTAGGCCATGTAAAGTCAGCGTTGGTGGTTGAAGAAAAGCACTGAGAAGGCTGATGTGGTAAAACAGGATAAGACAGTGGGGTTTGTTAAAGTGGTAAAGGAAAGTCCAAGCGAAGCGAAGGAGGTGCAAAAGATTGTACAGCCTGATCAAGAGGTGATTGATAAGAAGGTGCCAGGTCTCTTTAAAGAATTTACTTGTGTGGGTAAAGTTTACTCATGTGTATCAGGAGGAGCAGGTAAAGAAGTCACAATTTTAAGAGGTACGGGAGCTAGTCAGTCTTTAATGGTAAGAGCTGAGGAGTTATGTAGTTTGGGAAGAATGTTGCCAGAAAAGCTGGTAATATGTGGAATTCAGGGTGAGAGGAGTAGTGTTCAATTATATAAGGTAAGGTAGGAAAGTCCAGTGAAGAGTGGTGAAGTGGTAGTAGGAGTAATAGAGAAACTATCTTGTCCAGGAATACAGTTTATCTTGGGTAATGCTATAGCTGGATCGCAGGTGGGAATAATGCCTACTGTGGTTGACAAGCCAGTGGAAAATCAGACAACTGAAGTGTTGAAGGATGAATATGCTGGGATTTCTCCGGATTGTGTGGTAACAAGGTCGCAAAGTCACAGGTTAAGACAAGAGGGGAAATTAAAGAGTGAAGATGAAGTTGAAGTGGAATTATCAGAAACGATTTTTGATCAGATGGTTGAAAACGAACAAGAAGCCTTCCGGTTGCGGCTATGCCTAGGTAGGTCGCACGTTCGGCAGCTCCCGCCGGGACCGGACTTTTGGGCTCTTCCGAGGGGCCCCAACGACAATTGTTCGACGGCTCCCAGTGTGGGAAGGTGACAGCAAGGTCCCCCCGACATTATATGGATTGGACCAGGAGTGGAGCAGTTAAAAAAGTGATCCTGGTGCAGCAAAAAGTGCGAGGGAGGAAAAGAAAGATGGCGGCAGGTGGAGACCAAGCAGCGTGGGTGCAGTGGTCGCAGGAGCAGCAGGGGTTTCTTAAACGCTGCTTTGAGGAGCTGAGGACAGAAATGCTGGTGCCAATGAAGGTGGCGATTGAGAAGCTTGTGGAGACCCAGAAGGCCCAAGGGGCGGCGATCCGGGAGGTGCGACAAAAAACCTCGGAGAACGAGGACGGGACCCTGGGCCTGGCGGTGAAGGTGGAGGCACACGAGGCGCTGCACAAGAGGTGGGCGAAAAAATTTGAGGACCTGGAGAATAGGTCGAGGAGGAAGAATCTTCAGATTCTGGGTCTCCCTGAAGGAGTCGAAGGGCCCGATGCCGGGGCATATATGAGCACGATGCTCAATTCGCTGATGGGCGCGGGAGCTTTCCCGAGGCCCCTGGGGCTGGATGGGGCTCATCGGGTCCTGGCAAGGAGACCCAAAACCAACGACCCGCCAAGGGCTGTAGTGGTGAGGTTCCACCGCTTTATGGACAGAGAGTGTGTCCTGAGATGGGCCAAAAAAGAGCGGAGCAGCAGGTGGGAGAACACGGAGATCCAAATTTACCAGGACTGGAGTGCGGACGTGGCTACAAAGAGGGCTGGTTTCAACCGGGCTAAGGCGGTGCTCCTTCGGAAGGGGGTGAAGTTCGGGATGCTGCAGCCAGCGCGATTGTGGGTCACGTTCCAAGATCGGCACCACTATTTTGAAATGCCTGATGAGGCATGGAACTTTATACAGATTGAAAAGTTGGACTCAAATTGAGGGTTTGTCGTGGGGGGATGTTTACTGTGTTGACTGCGTTTGGGGAATGTTATTTTTGTTTCGGTGCTGGGTGGGGATGGATGAATGGATTTGATGTGGGGGCTGTGGGAGAGTGTGGGCATCGGTGTTGGAGGGGCAGGGCCCCGCGGAGGAAGAGGGGGGTGGAGGCCCGGGGATAGGGAGTTGGGGTAAGGCCGCAAAAAGGAGCTGCGCCAGAGGGGCTCAGGAAAGCGCGGGCCTTTTCCCGCGTTAGGGAAGGATGGGGGTGGGGCCGGGGGGGGGAAGGGCGGTGCTGGAGAGGAGCACGCACTGACTGTCGAGGGGTGGGGGGATTCTCACACTGGGGGGTCGACGGAATGGCAGGAGAGGCCGGGGTCGGCAGGAGTCAGCTGACTTACGGGAGTGTCATGGGGGAGCAAAATGGCTAGATGTGGATCTAGCGGTGGGGGGGGGGGGGTGGTGAGGGGGGGGGGGGGGGAACTGGGTTGCTGCTGCATTGGCCAAAGGGGAGCTGGAAGTAGGAGAGGTGGTGGGGGGGGGGTGAGGGGGAACTGGGTTGCTGCTGCATTGGCCAAAGGGGAGCTGGAAGTAGGAGAGGTGGTTGGGGCGGGGGTCCGCCGACTGGAGGGTGCGGGAGACGTGGGCACATGGCTGGCCTAGAAAAGGAGATGGCTAGTTGGCAGGGGGAGGGGGGGTGGTGGGACGAGTAGCCCCCCCGATCCGGCTGATAACTTGGAATGTGAGGGGCCTGAACGGGCCGGTTAAGAGGGCCCGGGTGTTCGCGCACTTAAAGTGACTGAAGGCAGACGCGGTTATGCTCCAGGAGACACATCTGAAGGTGGCAGATCAGGTTAGGCTGAGAAAGGGATGGGTAGGGCAGGTCTTTCATTCAGGGCTGGATGCGAAGAACAGAGGGGATGCAATACTGGTGGGGAAGCGGGTGTCGTTCGAGGCACTGAATATGTAGTGGATAATGGAGGTCTGTATTTGATGGTGAGTGGTAGGTTGCAGGGGGTGCGGGTGGTACTGGTGAACGTATATGCCCCAAATTGGGATGATGCCGGATTTATGAAACGCATGCTGGGTCGGATTCCGGATCTGGAGGTAGGCAGCTTGATAATGGGGGGGGGGGGGACTTCAACACGGTGCTGGACCCAGCACTGGACCGTTCCAAGTCCAGGATGGGTAACAGGCCGGCTGCGGCCAAGGTGCTCAGGGGGTTTATGGACCAGATGGGGGGAGTGATCCATGGAGGTTTGCCAGGCCGCTGGCCAGGGAATTTTCCTTCTTTTCCCACGTCCATGGAGCCTACTCCCGGATAGATTTTTTCATTTTGAGTAGGGCGCTAATCCCGAAAGTGGAGGGAATGGAATATTCGGCCATAGCCATCTCGGACCACGCCCCGCATTGGGTGGAGCTGGAGTTGGGGGAGGAGAGGGACCAGCGCCCGCTGTGGCGCCTTCATGTGGGATGTTGGTGGATGAGGGTGTGTGCGGGCAGGTGCGGGGGTGTATTGAAAGATATTTGGAGGCCAACGACAATGGGGAGGTGCAGGTGGGGGTAGTCTGGGAGGCGTTGAAGGCGGTGGTCAGGGGAGAAGAGAGAGGGGAGGGAGAGGGAGAGGTTGGTGGGGGAGATTTTAAGGGTGGACAGGAGTTATGCAGAGGCCCCCGAGGAGGGGCTACTTAGGGAGCGACGGAACCTCCAGACGGAATTCGACCCGTTGACCACTGGGAAAGCAGAGGCACAGTGGAGGAAAGCGCAGGGGGCGACGTATGAGTATGGGGAGAAGGCGAGTCGGATGCTGGCACATCAGCTTCGTAAGAGGGAGGCAGCGAGGGAGATTGGTGGAGTTAGGGATAGAGGGGGGAATACGGTGCGTAGTGCGGTGAGAATAAACAAGGTATTTAGGGACTTCTATGGGGATCTGTATAGGTCTGAGCCCCCAGCGGGGGAGGAGGGGATGCGACGATTCCTAGATCAGCTGAGGTTCCCGAGGGTGAAGGAGGAGGAGGTGGCTGGTTTGGGGCGCCGATTGGGCTGGAGGAGCTGGTTAAAGGATTGGGGAGCATGCAGGTGGGGAAGCCCCCGGGGCCGGATGGGTACACGGTCGAATTCTACAGGAAATACGTGGACCTGCTGGGCCCGTTGCTAGTGAGGACTTTTAATAAGGCGAGGGAGGGGGGGACCTTGCCCCCGACAATGTCCAGGGCGCTGATTTCTTTGATCTTGAAGCGGGACAAGGATCCATTGCAATGTGGGTCGTATAGACCGATCTCGCTCCTCAATGTTGACGCTAAGTTGCTGGTGAAGGTGCTGGCTACGAGAATTGAGGACTGTGTCCCCGAGGGGATTCATGAGGACCAGACGGGATTTGTGAAGGGTAGGCAGCTAAATACAAATGTATGGAGGCTCCTCAATGTGATTATGATGCCCTCGGTGGAGGGGGAAGCGGTGGTAGTGGCAGTTATGGACGCGGAGAAGGCCTTTGATCGGGTGGAGTGGGAGTATCTTTGGGAAGTGTTGCGGAGGTTTGGGTTCGGGGAGGGGTTCATCAGCTGGGTCAGGCTGCTATATAGAGCCCCAGTGGCGAGTGTGGCTACGAACCGGCGGAGGTCGGAGTACCTTTGGCTGTACCGGGGGATGAGGGGTGCCCCTTATCCCCCTTCTTGTTTGCACTGGCAATTGAGCCGCTGGCCATGGCACTGAGGGAGTCCAGGAAATGGAGGGGACTGGTCCGGGGGGGAGAGGAACACCGGGTGTCGTTGTATGCCGACGACCTGTTGCTGTATGTGGCGGATCCAGTGGAGGGGATGGCGGAGGTCATGCGGATCCTTAGGGAGTTTGGGGACTTTTCGGGGTATAAACGCAACGTAGGGAAGAGTGAGCTCTTTGTGGTGCATTCAGGGGACCAGGGAAGGGAGATAGACGAGCTCCCGCTGAAGAGGGCAGAAAGGCGCTTTCGGTACCTAGGGATCCAAGTATCTAGGACTGGGGGGACCTGCACAAGCTCAATTTGATGCGGTTGGTGGAGCAGATGGAGGAGGATTTTAAAAGATGGGATATGCTGCCACTCTCACTAGCGGGTAGGGTGCAGTCGGTGAAAATGACGGTCCTCCCGAGGTTTCTCTTTGTGTTCCAGTGCCTTCCCATTATGATCCCCAAGGCCTTTTTCAAACGGGTAGGTAGGAGCATCATGGGATTTGTGTGGACGAATAAGACCCCGAGGGTAAAGAGGGTGTTTCTGGAGGGTAGCAGGGACAGGGGGAGGGGGCTGGCGCTGCCGAATTTGTGTGGCTATTATTGGGCAGCCAATGTGGCGATGATCCGTAAGTGGGTAATGGAGGGAGAGGGGGCGGCGTGGAAGAGGCTAGAGATGGCATCTTGTGTGGGCACGAGCCTGAGGGTGCTGGTGACAGCACCGCTGCCGCTCTCGCCGACAAGGTGCACCACGAGTCCGGTAGTGGCGGTGACGCTGAAGATCTGGGGGCAGTGGAGGCGACATAGGGGCGAGGTGGGAGCCTCGGTTTGGTCCCCGATTCGGGAGAATCATCGGTTCGTCCCGGGAAGAATGGATGGGGGGTTTCGGAGCTGGCATCGGGCAGGGATCAGAAGAATGGGGGACCTGTTCATCAATAGGACGTTTGTGAGTCTAGGGGCGCTGGAGGAGAAGTTTGGGCTACCCCCGGGAAACGCTTTCAGGTACATGCAAGTGAGGGCGTTTGTGAGGCGGCAGATGAGGGAATTCCCGCTGCTTCCGGCAGGTGGGATTCAGGACAGGGTGATTTCGGGTGTGTGGGTTGGAGAAGGCAAGGTTTCGGCGATTTACCAGGAGCTGAAGGAAGAGGAGGAGGCCTCGGTGGAGGAGTTAAAGGGCAAGTGGGAGGAGGAGCTTGGGGAGGAGATAGATGATGGTCTGTGGGCTGATGCCCTGAGTAGGGTTAATTCTTCCTCCTCTTGCGCCAGGCTCAGCCTAATACAGTTCAAAGTTACTCACAGAGTGCATATGACAGGGGCGAGGTTGAGTAGGTTCTTTGGGGTGGAGGACAGATGTGGGAGGTGCTCGGGCAGCCCAGCAAATCATGTCCATATGTTCTGGTCATGCCCGGCGCTAGATGGGTTTTGGAGGGGTTTTGCGAGGGCTATGTCCAAGGTGGTGAACGCCTGGGTCAAGCCGAGCTGGGGATTGGCATAATTTGGGGTATCGGACGAGCCAGGAGTGCAGGAGGCGAAAGAGGCCGGTATTCTGGCCTTTGCGTCCCTGGTAGCCCGGCGGAGGATTTTGCTACTATGGAAAGATGCGAAGCCCCCTAGTGTGGAAGCCTGGATAAATGACATGGCAGGGTTCATCAAGCTGGAGAGGATAAAGTTTGCCTTGAGAGGGTCTACGCAGGGGTTCTACAGGCGGTGGCAACCGTTCCTAGACTATCTCGCGGAGCGTTAGGAGGAGGTCAGCAACAGCCCAAGGGCGGGGGGGGGGGGGGGTTCTTTTGGGGTGGCGTTTGGGTGAAGGTGTTTTTTTTTCCTCCCTATTTGTGTTTTTAAATGTTATGTGGGGGGTTATTGTATATGGGGGAAATCCAATGTATAATTTCTGATTGTTGTGTTCTTGTTTCTTTCTTTTTGTTGGGGGGGGGGATTTTGTTGAAAATGTGTGGAAAAATTTGAATAAATATATATTTTAAAAAAGAACAAGAACAGGTGGAGGATGAGGCAGATATTTTTAGTTCAGGAAAATTGGCGGAGTTACACCAGAAAGATGTAGAAATCAAACGGATGTATCAGAAAGCATATACGGGCTGACTTCCGGTCTCGGTGATGCCTTGCTAGCCGCACGTTTCGGCGGCTCCAGCTCCGACGGACCTTCGGGCTCTTTTAAGAGCCCCAACGGGAAATTTTTGGGCGACGCAACCCGGTGTGGGGTGTGTGAGAAGGGAGTCACCCCCAACGAAGGAGGAAAATACCGGCAGCGGCGGCTGCAGCGCGAGGAATCGTCGACCAAAGAGACAGAAAGGGAGAAGCACAAGATGGCGACGGAGAAAGTGCAGGCGACATGGGGGCCCGAGCAGGACGAATTTTTGAGACGGTGCGTGGAGCTACTAAAGAGGGAGGTGCTGACCCCGATGCTACAGGCAATTGAGGGGCTCAAGGAGACACAAAAGACCCAGGAGACAGAGCTCCGCGTGGTGGAGCAGAAGATGACGGATAATGAGGACGAGATCCTGGGCCTGGCGGTCAAAACTCAGACGCATGAGGCACTTCATAAAAAGTGTACTGAAAGGATCGAGGCCCTAGAAAACGGAGCACGAAGGAAGAACCTTCGGATACTGGGTCTCCCTGAGGGTGTGGAAGGAGTGGACTGTGGAGCTAATGCAAGTACGATGCTGAGCTCACTGATGGGTGCTGAGGCCCCTACGGGCCCCTTGGAGGTGGAGTGGGCACATCGGATCCCGGCGAGAAGACCAAAAGCGGGAGAACCACCCAGGGCGATAATCGTGCGATTTCACCGCCTTAAGGATAGAGAAGAGGTCCTGAGATGGGCTAAAAAGGTGCGGAGTAGCAGATGGGAGAATGCAGTGGTACGGGTGTACCAGGATTGGAGTGCGGAGGTGGCGAGAAGGAGGGCGAGCTTCAACCGAGCCAAAGAGGTGTTGCATAAAAAGAAGGTGAAGTTCGGGATGCTGCAGCCGGCAAGACTATGGGTCACGTATCAGGAGAGACACCATTATTTCGAGACGGCGGAGGAGGCATGGACCTTTATTAAAGAGGAGAAATTGGATCGGAACTGAGGGACTGATACTGCAGGAAATGTTATTGTTAATGTTATGGTTGATGTTAATAGAGAAGTAAATTGGGAAGGGGGGAGACATTGGGAAATGTGGGCGCCGGTGAGGGGGGAAAGACGGGACATAGATGGAGAATGAGGAAGGGGAGGGGGAGGGGAAAGGGAGCTGCGCCACAAGAGGCGGGTCAGGTAAAGGGATGTTCCCGCGCCAGAAAGAATATGGCGGGAAGACAGGCGCAAGGCGGATGGGAGTTCCCCACACGGGGGGGTCGAGGAGTGAGCAGGAGTAGCCGGGGTCAGTTGAAGTCAGCTGACTTACGGAAGTAATATGGGGGAGCAATCACGCTCGAAAGAGATCTAGCGTGGGGGGGGGGGGGGGGGGACAACTGGGTTGCTGCTGCGGAAATCCAAAAGGAAATGGATAAAGAGTGGGTGGGCGGGGATGGTGTGCGACGCTGGGGGAGCGAGCGGGAGCGCGGAGGCGGGATATGGGACTGGCCTAGAGAAGGTAATGGCTAGTCGACACGGGAGGGGGGCAGGTAGCCCCCTAGTGAGGCTGATCACGTGGAACGTGAGAGGCCTGAACGGACCGATAAAAAGGGCCCGAGTGCTCGCGCATTTGAAAGGACTAAGGGCAGACGTGGTTATGCTCCAAGAGACGCACCTGAAGGTGGCGGACCAAGTTAGGTTAAGGAAAGGTTGGGTGGGACAGGTGTTCCACTCAGGACTAGACGCAAAGAACAGAGGGGTGGCCATATTGGTGGGGAAACGGGTAGCATTTGAAGCAAAGAACATCGTGGCAGATAGCGGAGGTAGATATGTAATGGTGAGTGGCAGGCTGGAGGGAATGGAGGTCGTGTTGGTTAATGTATATGCCCCGAACTGGGACGATGCGGGATTTATGAGTCGGATGCTGGGGCGTATACCGGACCTGGAGGTAGGAAACTTGATTTTAGGAGGGGACTTTAATACTGTGCTGGACCCGGGGCTAGATAGATCCAGCTCAAAGACCGGAAGAAGGCCGGCAGCGGCCAAGGTGCTTAAGGGGTTTATGGACCAAATGGGGGGAGTGGATCCATGGCGATTTCTTAGACCTAGGGCTAGGGAGTTCTCCTTCTTCTCCCATGTCCATAAAGTGTACTCCTGGATAGATTTTTTTGTTTTGGGAAGGTCGTTGATCTCTAGGGTGGAAGAAGCTGAGTATTCAGCCATAGCGGTTTCGGACCATGCCCCACATTGGGTGGACCTGGAATTAGGAGAGGAAAGGGAGCAGAGAGCACTCTGGCGATTAGATGTGGGATTGATGGCGGATGAGGGAGTGTGTGCAAGAGTGCGGGGGTGTATCGAGAGATACCTGGAGGTCAATGACAACGGCGAGGTCCCTGTGGGAGTGGTATGGGAAGCACTAAAAGCGGTGGTCAGAGGAGAGCTGATCTCCATTGGGGCCCACAAAAGGAAAACAGAGGCCAAGGAAAGGGAAAGATTACTGGGGGAGATTTTAAGGGTGGATAGGGAATTTGCAGAGACCCCGGAGGAGGGACTGTACAAGGAGAGGAGACGACTCCAGACGGAGTTTGACCTTCTGACCACCAGAAAGGCGGAGGTGCTGTGGAGGAAGGCACAGGGGAGGAGGTATGAATATGGGGAAAAGGCTAGTCGCCTGCTGGTTCATCAATTGCAAAAGAGGACAGCAGCGAGGGAGATAGGAGGAATTAGAGACGAAAAGGGAGACACGGTGCGAAGAGCAGGAAAGATAAATGAGGTGTTCAAGACCTTTTATGAGGAACTGTATAGGTCTCAACCCCCAGAGGGAGAGGAGGGGATGCGGCAGTTCCTGGATCAATTGAGGTTCCCGAGGGTGGAGGAGCAGGAGGTGGTAGACCTGGGGGCACCGATTGGGGTGGACGAGGTTATTAAGGGACTGGGGAGCATGCAAGCAGGGAAGGCTCCGGGGCCAGACGGGTTCCCGGTGGAATTTTACAGAAAATATGTGGACTTGTTGGCCCCGTTGATGGTGAGGACATTCAATGAGGCCAGGGAAGGAGGGACTTTACCTCCGACAATGTCGGAGGCGACGATATCGCTAATTTTGAAGAGGGATAAAGATCCGTTGCAGTGCGGGTCCTATAGGCCCATTTCATTATTGAAGGTGGACGCCAAATTGCTGGCAAAGGTACTGGCATCGAGGATAGAGGACTGTGTCCCAGGGGTGGTGCACGAAGACCAGACAGGGTTCGTAAAAGGGAGACAACTGAATGTGAACGTGCGACGACTATTAGGGGTGATAATGATGCCCCCAGTGGAGGGGGAGGCAGAGATAGTGGCGGCAATGGATGCAGAGAAGGCATTTGATAGGGTGGAGTGGGAGTATTTATGGGACGTGTTAAGGAGGTTTGGGTTCGGGAACGGGTTTATTAGCTGGGTCAAACTTCTTTATGGGGCCCCAACGGCAAGTGTAGTTACGGGTCGACAAAGATCTGAGTATTTCCGACTATATAGGGGAACAAGACAGGGATGCCCGCTGTCTCCATTGTTGTTCACGTTGGCAATTGAACCTCTGGCCATGGCGTTGAGAGACTCCAGGAAATGGAGAGGGGTGATTAGAGGGGGAGAGGAACACCGGGTCTCGCTATACGCAGATGACCTATTGTTATACGTGTTGGACCCAGCGGGGGGGATGATAGAGGTTATGCGAATGTTGAGGGAGTTCGGGGATTTCTCGGGGTATAGGCTAAACATGGGGAAGAGTGAATTATTTGCGATACATCCAGGGGACCAGAGTAGAGAGATAGAAGGCCTGCCTCTAAGGAAAGTGGAAAGAAACTTTCGATACCTGGGGATTCAGATCGCTAGGAGCTGGGGAACCTTGCACAGACTTAATCTGACACGGCTGGTAGAACAAATGGAGGAGGACTTCAAAAGGTGGGACATGCAGCCTCTGTCGCTGGCGGGCAGGGTGCAAGCAATTAAGATGATGGTCCTCCCGAGGTTCTTATTTGTATTTCAATGTCTCCCTATACTAATCACTAAGACCTTTTTCAATAAAATAGACAGGAGCATCACGAGCTTCGTGTGGGCAGGGAAAGTTCCGAGAGTGAGGAGGGGGTTCCTTCAGCGTAGCAGGGACAGAGGATGATTGGCACTACCGAACTTGGGCGATTACTATTGGGCCGCCAATGTGGCAATGATACGTAAATGGATGATGGAGGGTGAGGGAGCGGCGTGGAAAAGACTGGAGAGAAAGTTCTGTAAAGGGACGAGTTTAGAGGCGCTGGTGACGGCGCTGCTACCGTTCTCACCAAAAAAGTTTACCACGAACCCGGTGGTGGCGGCAACATTGAATATCTGGGGACAGTGGAGGCGACAGAGAGGGGTGCGGGGAGCCCTGGTGGGGTCCCCAATCAGGAACAACCATAGGTTCGCCCCAGGAAGAATGGACGGAGGATTTCAGAGCTGGCACCAGTTGGGAATTAGGAGGGTGGGAGATTTATTTATAGATGGGACTTTTGCGAGCTTGGGAGCATTGGAGGAAAAGTATAAGTTGCCCCGGGGAAACTTCCTGAGATATATGCAGGTGAGGGCGTTTACTAGACAACAGGTGAGGGAATTTCCGCTGCTCCCGACACAGGGGACTCAGGACAGAGTGCTTTCAGGGGTGTGGGTCGCAGAGGGCAAGGTGTCAGAGATATATCGAGAGATGAGGGAAGAGGGGGAGGAGTCGGTGGGCGAACTAAAAGAAAAGTGGGAAGAGGAGCTAGGGGAGGAGATTGAGGAAAGTATGTGGGCTGATGCCCTAAGCAGGGTAAACTCCTCTTCCTCATGCGCCAGGCTTAGCCTGATTCAATTCAAGGTGCTACATAGAGCACACATAACGGGAGCAAGATTGAGCAGGTTCTTTGGAGTGGAGGACAAATGTGGGAGGTGCGGCGGAAGCCCGGCAAACCACGCACATATGTTTTGGGCGTGCCCGGCACTGGAGGGGTATTGGAAGGAAGTGACAGGAGTGATTTCGAAGGTGGTGGAGGCCCGGGTCAAACCAGGCTGGGGGCTAGCTCTATTTGGAGTTGCGGATGAGCCGGGAGTGCAGGAGGCGAAAGAGGCCGACGTTGTGGCCTTTGCGTCCCTAGTAGCCCGGCGTAGGATTTTACTCATGTGGAAGGAGGCGAAACCCCCCGGACTGGAGGCCTGGGTAAACGATATGGCGGGGTTCATTAAACTGGAGCAGATAAAGTTTGCCCTGAGAGGATCGGCTCAAGGGTTCACCAGGCGGTGGCAGCCATTTCTCGACTACCTAGAGGAACGTTAGAGGGAAGACAGATGACCAGCAGCAGCAACCCAGGGGGGAGGGGGGGGAGGGGGGGGGGTTTAGTTTAGTTTATGTCAAACGATTATGGGGTTTAGTTATTTGTGTATTGTTAACATTTCTTCACTGTTACGTTTGCTTTGTAAGAGGGAAAACATTTTCAATAAAATATATTTTTAAAAAAAGAAAGCATATACGGGAGAGGAATCTGAGTGTATACCAGGGTGTTATTACCGTAAAAGTGATGTCTTGATGAGAAAATGGAGACCTTTACAGATGCAGGTGGATGAAAAGTGGACAGAAGTTTCTCAAGTAGTATTGCCAGTAGGGTATAGAAAGGAGACGTTGCGAGTTGCACATGAGGTACCAGTGGGGGGTCATTTGGGCATAAGGAAAACTCAAGCTAAAATCCAGAAACATTTTTATTGGCCTGGACTACATAAAGATGTAGTTAAATTTAGTCAATCATGTCACACATGTCAAGTGATAGGGAAACCTCAAGCAGTGATAAAACCAGCACCCTTAATACTAATTCCAGCATTTGAGGAACCTTTTACAAGGGTCTTAATTGGTTGCGTAGGACCGCTTCCTAAAACAAAAAGTGGGAATCAATATCTTTTGACTATAATGTATGTGTCTACTAGGTTTCCAGAGGCCATTCCAGTACATAATATTACAGCTAAAAAGATTGTGGAGGAGTTACTTAAATTCTTTACTAGATATGGACTACCCACAGAAATACAATCGGATCAAGGATCAAATTTGACCTCAAGGTTATTCAAAGAAGTTATGGATAGCTTAGGATTAAAACAATTTAAATCAACCGCGTACCATCCAGAATCGCAGGGAGCGTTAGAAAAGTGGCATCAGACATTAAAGACAATGTTGGGGGCTTATTGTCACATTATCCAGAGGATTGAGATAAAGGAATTTCATTCGTACTGTTTGCAATTAGGGATGCACCTAATGAGTCAACCAAATTTAGTCCTTTTGAACTAATTTTTGGTCATGAGGTAAGAGGACCACTAAAATTGATTAAGGAAAAATTGGTGAGTGAGAAATTGGAAATTACATTATTGGATTACGTGTCAAATTTTAGGGAACGATTAAATAGAGCAGGTGAATTGGCTAGACAACATTTAAAAGTTGCATAAAATGTGATGAAACGGGTAGCGGACAAGAAATCCAAAGTTCGTAGTTTTGCCAGTGGAGATAAAGTTTTAGTGTTGTTACCTGTGGTATGTGAATCTTTAAAAGCTAGGTTTTGTGGACCTTATCAGATTGAAAGGAAATTAAGTGAGGTGAATTATGTGGTAAAAACACCAGATAGAAGGAAGACTCACCGAGTGTGTCATGTGACTATGCTTAAAAGGTACTTTGAAAGGAAAGGAAAGAAAAAGGAGGAGGTTTTAATGATTCTAACTCAAAGTGACGAACCAAATCCAGATGACTGTGAATTTGACATACCTCAAATTAAATTGGAAAACGAGTATGTTCTTAAAAATTGGAATAAATTGTTGAGTTGCCTTCCAGAGGAAAAATGGACTGACCTGAAAGAGTTATTGATATCACATGGACAAGTTTGTGGAGATAAATTGGGAAGTACTAAAATGACTATACACAATGTAGATGTGGAAAATGCTGTTCCAATCAAACAACATCCAGACAGACTTAACCTGTTAAAATTGGCACAGGTTAACAAAGAGATTGAGAGTATGCTTAAAAATGGCCTAATTGAAGTGGGTTGCAGCCAATGGAGCTCACCCATAGTGATGGTATCTAAACCAGATGGTACCCAATGGTTGTGTGTGGACTATAGAAAGGTTAATGCACTTACAAGAACGGACTCTTATCCTATCGTTTGGAGGATTGCATTGAGAAAGTGGGACAATCAACTTTTATTTCCAAACTGGATTTACTTAAAGGTTACTGGCAGGTACCTTTATCCGAAAGGGCAAAGGAGATTTCAGCTTTTGTGACTCCAGATGGTATATACCAATTCAAAGTTATGCCATTTGGCATGAGAAATGCACCAGCCACATTTCAACGGTTAAGTAACAGAGTCTTTTCAGGATTACCCAAATGTGGGGTATACATCAACGATCTGGTAATTTTCAACCAGACATGGACAGAACATTTAAAACATCTGATGGAGTTATTCGATCGGCTTCAGGAGGCGGGTCTGGTGATAAACCTAGTCAAAAGTGAAAGGCCTAAGTCACTTTCCTTGGCCATACAATCGGACAGGGTCGAATGGTCCCACGGGATGTTAAAACAAAAGTTATTGGGGAGTTTCCGATACCCTCGACACGACGGGAAATAATGCGATTTTGGGGCAGCACGGTAGCATTGTGGATAGCATAATTGTTTCACAGCTCCAGGGTCCCAGGTTCGATTCCGGCTTGGGTCACTGTCTGTGCGGAGTCTGCACGTTCTCCCCGTGTGTGCGTGGGTTTCCTCCGGGTGCTCCGGTTTCCTCCCACAATCCAAAGATGTGCAGGTTAGGTGGATTGGCCATGCTAAATTGCCCTTAGTGTTGGGTGGGGTTGCTGGGTTGTGGGGATAGGGTGGAGGTGTTGGGTGGGGTGCTCTTTCCAGGAGCCAGTGCAGACTCAATGGGCCGAATGGCCTCCTTCTGTGCTGTAAATTCTATGAAATTCTATGATTTCTTGGTATGAGTGGGTTTTACCGGAAATTTGTACTGGATTTTAGCAGTGTGGTCGCTCCACTGTCGGACTTGCTCAAGAAGCGTAACAAATTCCAGTGGACAGCGGAGTGTCAACAGGCATTTGATGGCCTGAAGGCTGTGTTAACCACTGCTCCTGTGTTAGTCATCCCAAATTATACCAAACCATTCAAAGTGGCTGTTGATGCAAGTGATGTGGGTGTAGGTGCGGTGCTTCTACAAGACGATGACGAATGGCTAGAGCGGCCTATTGGTTATTTTTCAAAGAAATTGAATTCTCACCAGAGAAAGTATTCCACGATTGAGAAGGAGACTTTGAGATTGGTGCTGGCTTTGCACCATTTTCACATTTATGTGACCAGCAATCCATCTGACACCGTTATATATACTGATCATAATCCATTGATATTTTTGGAGTGATTCTGGACTAACAATGCAAGGCTGTTTCGCTGGAGTTTATTGTTACAGCCATTTCATTTAAAAATAGTACATGTGGCAGGATGGGAAAATGTGATAGCCGATGCTTTGCCACGGATGTGATGAACGGAAGCAGGTTCAGTTGGAGGAAGAAGAACGAAAAAAAATGGACTATATTATTATACCTGTTTGCGTGTGTTGTTTTTTGAAACACAAAAGTATATTCACTGTGTGCATTTCTTAAAGGATAGTGAAAAGGTGAAAAATGAAACCATCTTGAAGTTGATGGTTTATTTTTTTTCTTTGGGGGAGGTATCATGTGAGAGTACCTTTAAGAAATGGGGGTTTAAGAAATGTACCTTTAAGAAATGGGTGTTTATCAGTGATGTCAGAGTGTGGGTGGAGCTGGGCTGTCTGTCAGCTTTTTACTTTTGTTTTAAGCTGTTTGCTGCAGGGTGTGTTTTAGTTTCGTTTTCAGTGTTGGAGCTGAAGCCAGACAGAACAGGTGTACTGTTGATCTCTCTGCCATGAAAAGACTATCTCTTGATCATTTGGTGAATTCAGAATTATACATGTTCTCAGTAGTGAATGAATACCTAATGTGCTTCTGTTAAAAGGTGTTTCTTTTGTCTGCTGGATGTTGTTTGGGAAGTTATTAAGGATTACTTAGTGTTGCATTCTTTGTGGGTTGTATTTGAATTGATGGTTGCTAAGATGTTCACTGTATGTTTTAAAAAGGTGAACTTGAGTTCATAGAATAAACATTGTTTTGCTTTAAAAAATACTTTTCCATTTCTGCTGTACCACACCTGGACAGTGGGTCGTGTGCTCCCCATACCACAATCTATTAAAAGTTGTGGGTCAGGTGAATTCCATGATACACTTTGGGGTTCTCCAAACCCTGGCCCATAACAATTCACTGGATTACCAGTCCAGGGACTGTACCACTATGTCACCACCTCCCCTCATTTATACAGACACGTTTACACAGACAGACACACATATACGGAAATGCAATCACACATATGTACAGATACATAACTACATTGATACACATGTAGACACACACACAAACAAACAAATGCAAACATACAGACCCGGGCGGGGGGGGGCTACAATTTCCATCACCAAGGGTGGCTCTGTCACAGCAGAACTGACCAAACTGGCAGAGTTCTAAAGGGTATAGCTACTAGACTGGGTCTGCGCAGTTGGTGAGTGAATCAATGAGACATACTTGACTTCATCTCACCAACCTGCCGGCTGCAGATGCATCTGTCCATGACAGTATCTGTAGGAGTCACCACCGTACAGTCCTTGTAGAGATTAAGTACATTGAGAGATATTGTGTGGCTCTTCCACCGGGCTAAGCAGGATTGATTTTGAACCAATCTCGCAGCTCAAGACTGGGCATCCATGAGGCACTGTGGGTCATCCGCAGCAGAATTGTACTCAACCACAATCTGTAACCTCATGGCCCAACATATCCAACAAGTCAGGGGAGCAACCCTGGTTCAATGGAGAATGCAGAAGGACATGCCAAGAACACCTAAAAATGAGGTGTAACCTGGTGAAGCTGCAATTCAGCAGTACTTGCGTGCCAAACAAAGTATGCAAAGAATGGACAGAGCTCAGCGATCCCACAACCAATGATCATATCACTGGAGGAGGAGGCTCCACAAATATTAAAAGCACATTAAAAAAAACATTCCTGGGGCGTCATTCTCCGACCCCCCGCCGGGTCGGAGAATGGCCGTTGGCCGCCGTGAATCCCGCCCCAGCCCCCGCCGAAGTCTCCGGTACCGGAGATTGGGCGGGGGCAGAAATTGGGCCGCGCCGGTTGGCGGGACCCCCCGCTCAATTCTCCGGCCCGGATGGGCCGAAGTCCCGCCCAGAAATTGCCTGTCCCGCCGGCGTAAATCAAAGCTGGTATTTACTGGCGGGACCAGGCGGCGTGGGCGGGCTCCGGGGTCTTGGGGGGGGCGCGGGACGATCTGACCCCGGGGGTGCCCCCACGGTGGCCTGGCCCGCGATCAGGGCCCACCGATCCACGGACGGGCCTGTGCCGTGGGGGCACTCTTTCCCTTCCGCCTCCGCCACGGCCTCCACCATGGTGGAGGCAGAAGAGACTCTCCCCACTGCGCATGCGCGGGAAACTGCCGGCGGCCGCTGACGCTCCCGCGCATGCGCCGCATTTCCGCGCCAGCTGGCGGGGCAACAAATGCCATTTCCGCCAGCTGGCGGGGCGGAAATCCCTCCGGTGTCGGCCTAGCCCCTCAATGTTGGGGCTTGGCCCCCAAAGATACGGAGCATTCCGCACCTTTGGGCCGGCGCGATGCCCGTCTGATTGGCGCTGTTTTTGGCGCCAGTCGGCGGACATCGCGCCGTTGGGAGAGAATTTCGCCCCTGATGTGGGAGTTGCTGACTGGGCCTGCATTTATTGCCCATCCCTAATTACTGTGCCCTTGAATTATATGGCTTGCTAGTCCTTTTCAGAGGGTATTTTAAGAGACATCTACATTGCTGTGGATCTGGAGTCACATGTCAGCCTGAGCCAGGTAAGGATGTCAGATCTCTATCTCTAAAGGGCATTAGTGAACCAGGTGGATTTTTACATCAATCAATTCAAGGTCAACATTAGGCTTTTTAATTCCAGATTTTAATTGGATTCAAATTTTACTATCTGCCATGGTGGGATTTGAACCCAGGCCCCAGAACGTTAGTCTCTGGATTACTAGTCCAGTGACAGTACCAGTCCAATGACAATTACTTCCTGCCGGGGTAATTTCGAAAGATCAGACGGGTTTTGTTAAGGGCCAGCAATTGTTGGCCAACATTAGGGGATTTCTGAATGTGGTTCTGTCACCCTCCCCGGGGGTTGATCTAGAGGTAATCACCTCCATGTATGCAGAAAAAGCGTTACACCAGGTGGAGTGGGGTTACCTTTTTGAGGTATCATTTAGTGTGTTAGGCTTTTGCACAGAGCCCCCACTCCGAGCGTTTGTACCAATGCATTGAGTTTGGCGTACTTTCGGTTAGATAGGGGTACAAGGCAGGAATGTCCACTTTCCCTGCTATTGTTTGCTTTGGCGATTGAGACGTTGGCCATTGCACTTAGATCACTGGCTGGTGGAAGGGTATAGAGAGGGGAGTTAGGGAGCATTGGGTGTCCCTGTATGCGGACAATTTGTTGCTGTATATCACAGACCATCTCTCAAATGTGGGGAAGGTAATGGAGGTGCATAGAAAAGTTGGTTCCTTCTCAGGATATAGTTTGAATGTGGGAAAGAGTGAGATTTTTCAGGTGACCCCTCAGGGGAAGGGACCTGATCTGGAGAGGTTACCGTTGGGGCTGGCCAGGATTAGTTTTAGGTATTTGTGAATAAAGGTGATTCACGACTGGGCCCCGTTACATAAGTTGAACCTGGCCAGTCTGGTAGAGGGGTGAAGACGGACTTGAAGACATGGGACGCCCTCCTGTTGTCCTTTGCGGGAAGGGTTCAGACGGTTAAGATGAACATTCTTTCAAGGTTCTTGTTTGTGTTCCAATGTCTCCCAGTCTTTCTTCTTAAATCTTTTTTTAGTAGGGCCAACAACAAGGGACTGGTTTAGCACAGGGCTAAAGAGCTGGCTTTTAAAGCAGACCAAGGCAGGCCAGCAGCACTGTTCAATTCCCATACCAACCTCCCAGAACAGGTACCGGAATGTGGTGACTAGGGGCTTTTCACAGTAACTTCATTTGAAGCCTACTTGTGACAATAAGCAATTTTCGTTTCATTCAACTTAATTTCGACTTTTGTTTGGGTGGGTAAGGCCTCGGGTTCGAAGGACTTTCTTGCAGAGGGATATAGAGTCAGGGAGAGTTGGCATTACCTAATTTGATGTATTATTACTGAGCTGCAAACATTGAGAGAGTGCAGGGGTGGGTTAAGGATCCGGGGTTGGTTTGGAGGCGGATGGAGGAGGCTTCTTGTATAGGTTCGAGCTTGAGGGCACTTGTTACTGCTCCTCTTACATTCTCTCTGGCCAGGTTCTCTTCAAACCCAGTGGTAAAGCCTCCCTGAGAATATGGAACCAATTGAAACTGCACCTGAAATTAGGGTCTATGTCGCTACTGGTACTGATCTGTGGGAACCATAGGGATGGATTCAACGTATAAGATCTGGGAGAGGGAGGGGGCTGAGAGGTTTAGAGATTTGTTCGTGGAGGCTAGGTTGGCGGGGCTGGAGGAGTTGGTGGAGAAGTTCCAACTCCCAGGGGGGGATGTTTTTCGATATTTTCCGGTACGGAACATTGTGCAAAGGGAACTCTCTGTGTTTCATTGGTTACCGGCATCTTCAATTATGTATAGGGTGCTATCTTCTGGTGAGATGGGGCAGGGGGGACATCAGAGCTATATGGGCAGATGATGGCAATGGAGAAAGCTTCTCTGGACGAAGTGAAAGAGAATTGGGAGGAAGAATTGAGTTTGGCTTTGGAGGGATGGTGTGGACCGAGGTTCTGCATAGGGTCAATTTCACCTCCTTGTGTACAATGCTAAGTTTGATTCCTTTTAAAGTGGTGCATTAGGGCGCACTTGGCCAGGGCACATATATGTGGGTTATTAATGAATGTAGAGTGGGGATATATATAAGTGGCTGGGGGAGCAGGGAGGTAAGTAGGTGGTGAAGATCAAGCAGAAATGGGAAGCGGAGTTGTGAATTGAGATCCATTGGGGAGTATGGAGTGAGGCACTGCGAAGGGTAAACGGGACCTCCTCATGTGCAAGGATGAGCCTGATACAGTTTAAGGTGGTGCACATGGTGCATATGACTCGGGCGAGAATGAATGGGTTCTTTCAGGGGGTAGCAGATGAATGTGAGAGGTGTGGGCAGGGGCCAATGAATCACGCGCACATGTTTTGGGGATGTGAAAAATTGGGAAGATTCTGGGCGGGAGTGTTCGCGGTCTTAGCCAGGATAGTGGAGGAGGAGGTGGACCCAGACCCTTTGGTGACGATGTTTGGAGTTTCAGAGAAGGCAGTGCTCATGGAGAGGAGGAAGGCCGATGTCGTGGCCTTCGCTTCTCTGATTGCGCGGCGGCGAATTTTGCTGGAGTGGCGGTCGGCATCGCCACCGGGGGTAGCGGCTTGGTTGGGTGACCTGTACGATTTCCTGCGGTTGGAGAAGCGAAAGTATGAGTTTAGGGGCTCAGCAGGGGAGTTTGAGAAAAGGTGGGGGATGTTTGTGACCGTGGTTTGAGCAGCTATTCGTCGCAGGGGGGTGTGGCGGAGGGGGCTGGAGGGGGGGGGGGGGGGGTGATGGGGAGAGGAGGGGTGAAAAAGGGGGAAAATCTGTACAGACTGTCCAGTTGATTATTGGGAAGTATGTTTCCCAGGGTGTTTACTTGCTGTAACCTGCTTTGATACATGTTTGTAATAAAATACGTTTTTTAAAAAATGAATGAGTATAGAAGATAGATGTGAAAGTTTTCCAGGGGGCCGGTGAACCACTCACTTATGTTTGGTCTTATCCTAAATTGGTTAAGTTCTCGGCTTCCTTCTTCGAAACAATGTGGGAGATTTTGGGAGTTAAAGGGGAGCTGTGCCCAATGGTGGTGATCTTTGGAGTGTCGGACTTGCCGGGGCTGCAAGAGTGGCCAAAGGCTGATGCCTTGGCCTTCGCCTCTCTTGTAGCCTGGGGGCAAGTCTTCCTCGGATGACGCGCATTGGCACCTAAAGCTTCGGCATTGTTGGAATTCCTGCATTTGGAAAAGATCAAGTATGCCATAAGGGGATCGGAGGAGGGGTTTTCCTTAAATGGCTGCCGTTCATTACCTTATTTCAGGAACTGGTTATTGTGAGCAATGGCGGGTGGGAGGGCGGGTGAGTAGTTAGGAGGGGGTATGGGAGGGGGGCTGGGGGGAGGGTCTTGCGTAGATATGGGGATATTTTTATTAAAATTGTATCATTTGTTTGACCATTTTGTATGTTATAACTGAAAGATTTTTGAATAAAAATATATTTTTTTAAAAATGGTATTGGTGAGTAGTGGTATTCTCTTCTAGAATCTTTGGTAATTCATTGTAAGTCTTAACTCCCGGCTTTGTTGCATGGACTGAGTTTTGCAGTAACATAAAAGTTTTGCGTCCAACCAAACTGATAAGTGTTGCAACCTTCTGTGTTTGATCAGTTATGAGATAAAGTTGAAATCTCTTTTCATATTAGTTACAAATCTCACCGTCTTCATCAAATGAATCCGTGACTCCAACTTTGCCCGCCATTTTGGATACCGGCTCCCAGAGTCTATACTTCTTTCAACCTTCCTCCCTTCCGTTCTTTTTTATGTATGAAACAAGAGGTCTCCTGATCTACAATTTAAAATAAAAAATGTTCTTTTGCCTGGTCTGTAGTTTGTCTTGTTCGAGTAGTAGCTTACACAGATTTGGAAAGACTTATCATAGAATCATAGATTTACAGTGCAGAAGGAGGCTATTTGGCCAATTGAGTCTGCACCAGCCCTTGGAAAGAGCCCCCTACTTAAACCCACGCCTCCACCCTATCCCCGTAACCCAGCAACCCCACCTAAGCCTTGCTTGCGGTCCTTTGAGGTCATAATAGGGCAGCACGGTAGCACAAGTGATTAGCACTGTGGCTTCACAGCGCCAGGGTCCCAGGTTCGATTCCCCGCTGGGTCACTGTCTGTGCGGAGTTTGCACGTTCTCCCCGTGTCCGCGTGGGTTTCCTCCGGGTGCTCCGGTTTCCTCCCACAGTCCAAAGACGTGCAGGTTAGGTGGATTGTCCATGCTAAATTACCCGTAGTGTCCATAAGGGTTGGGAGGGGTTATTGGGTGGAAGTGAGGGATTAATGTGGGTCGGTGCAGACTCGATGGGCCGAATGGCCTCCTTCTGCACTGTATGTTCTATATGTATAATGGCCATCGACATACACTGTAAGTAAGTAACGTGGCACGGAATGACTACTTGGTGGGGTGATGAAGGGATACTATGAAATTGTACATCAGCACGTGATTATCATCAGGAAAAACAGCAAGTTTGGGGGAAAGGTGCCGTTTCTTTGAGCTAATGATGTGTCACCTTGCCTTAATCTTCAATAATTGCAGCTCCCTGTGGTTCCTGTTCATTGCTCTATCCTGAACTCCAAGATTTATTGCACAAATTTGGTAAAGTTGAGAAACCTACTCTAAGGCACTGAAAGAAATAATTTGCATTTCTGTAGCACCCTTCAGGGTATCCCGAAGCACAGCCAATGAAATAGCTTTAAAGAGTAGTTACTGTTGCAATGTAGGATCCAACACCTTGTGAGTGATCCCTAGTAACAAATGAAGCCATCATAGGAAAAGATTGGGGAAAGACGTCATTCCAAACAAAAATTGCCATTCTATACAATGGATGGGCTGAAATTGTTTTCCATACAGGATTGATGAGTGATCCAAAGGTTGTCTTTATCGCAGAAGAATGAAAGTGATGAATCAAACAATCAGAAGACTCTCACATTACCAGCAACCTCTCCGACTTGTAATGGGGAAAAACTCTTTGGACAGTCATGTCAAAGGGCTGAAAATCTTCAGTCCACAACAAAAACTGGCATTTGTATAGCACCTTTGATGAAACATCGCAAGGTACTTCGCAGTCAGATAGATTTCAGCACCAAGATGTTAAAAGAGGTGAACAAAACCTTGGTTACCTTCAGCCCTTCCTGCCCTCTCCTTCCACGACCTTTCCTGGCGGGAATGCAGAGGAAGGGATAGACTGGGGCTGGATGCTTTTCCATTCTAGAAAGCCATATCGGGCATTTACATTAGATCACACTCTACCTCACTCCTGTAAGCAGACATAGAATCCGTAGAGTGCAGAAGAAGGCCACCTGGCCCATTGCGTCTGCACCGATCCTCTGAAAGAGCAATCTACCTCGGCCAAATCTCTATACCCGTAACCCCTCCTAGGGGCAATTTAGTATATCCAAAGAACCTAACCTGCACATCTTTGGACAGTGGGAGGAAACCGGAGCACCCGGAGGAAACCCACACAGACACGGAGGGAAAGTGCAAATTCCACACAGTCACCCAACATCAACTCAAACCTGGGTATCTGATGCTGTGAGGCAGCACTGCTAACCACTGTGCCGCCATGCTGCCCCTTGTATCCCTTATGCACTGGAGAATTCCCTGACCTATCCAATATATAGGCAAATGTGATGACATTGAGAGGACAAGAGCACCCTACCTAGGCCCACTCCCCCACCCTCTCCCCCGAACCCCACCTATCCTGCACATCGTTGGACTGTCCTCAAAAGACTGAAACCAATGAGCCAGTATTTCGCATATTGGGCCCAATTTTGCTCATCAAACCTTGGGTATGTATTTGAGGATGACTAATTTGCAAGGTTATGGGGGAAAAGCTGGGGTATGGGACTAAATTCATCAACTCTTTCAAAGAGCAGGCACAGGAAAAATAGAACAAATCACTTCCTTCTGACTGCAAGGTTCTATGATTCCAATCCAGTATATCATGACAGCTATCAAAGTCTCTCAAAGTCTATGAGATATAACCAGTTTTACATCTCTGGAGGCCATAACCCGAGAAAGGGAATAATATTAGTCATGACAGAGAAACATACCCTTTAATTGCATATGACAGGCCTGAGGACATCATAACTGAGGCTGGGATCCCAATCAGATTCCAACCATCTACCAATCCCCTACCGTCACCCAGTCTCCATCACCCAGTCTCCATCACCTAGTCCCCTACCATCACCCAGTCTCCAACCATCACCAGTCTCCAACCATCACCAAGTCCCCAACCATCACCCAGTCTCCAACCATCACCAGTCTCCAACCATCACCAAGTCCCCAACCATCACCCAGTCTCCAACCATCACCAAGTCCCCAACCATCACCCAGTCTCCAACCATCACCAGTCTCCAACCATCACCAAGTCCCCAACCATCACCCAGTCTCCAACCATCACCAAGTCCCCAACCATCACCCAGTCTCCAACCATCACCCAGTCTCCAACCATCACCCAGTCTCCAACCATCACCAAGTCCCCAACCATCACCCAGTCTCCAACCATCACCCAGTCTCCAACCATCACCAGTCTCCAACCATCACCAAGTCCCCAACCATCACCCAATCCCCAACCATCACCCAGTCTCCAACCATCACCCAGTCTCCAACCATCACCCAGTCTCCAACCATCACCAGTCTCCAACCATCACCAAGTCCCCAACCATCACCCAGTCTCCAACCATCACCAGTCTCCAACCATCACCAAGTCCCCAACCATCACCCAGTCTCCAACCATCACCCAGTCTCCAACCATCACCCAGTCCCCAGCCAAACCCCGACTCCAAACATCACCCAATCCCCAAACATCACACAGTCCCCGGCCATCACCCAGTCTCCAACCGTCACCCAGCCCCCAACCATCATCCAGTCTCGAACCATCATCCAATCCCCAACCATCACCGAGTCCCCAACCATCACCCAATCCCCTACCATCACTCAGTCCCCAACCATCACCTAGTCTCCAACCATCACCCAATCCCCAACGATCACCCAGTCTCCAACCATCACCCAATCCCCAACCATCACTCAGTCCCCAACCATCACCCAGTCCCCAACCATCACCCAGTCTCCAACAATCACCCAATCCCCAACCATCACCCAGTCTCCAACCATCACCCAGTCTGCAACCATCACCCAGTCTCCAAGCATCACCCAATCCCCAACCATCACCCAGTCTCCAACCATCACCCAGTCTCCACCCATCACCCAGTCGCCAACCATCAGCCAGTCTCAAACCATCACCCAATCCCCAACCACCACCCAGTCCCCTACCATCACGCAGTCTCCAACCATCACCCAATCCCCTACCATCACGCAGTCTCCAACCATCACCCAGTCCCCTTCCATCACCCAATCCCCTACCATTACTCAGTCCCCAACCATCACCCACTCTCCAACCACCACCCAATCCCCAACGATCACCCAGTCTCCAACCATCACGCAATCCCCAACAATCACCCAGTCCCCAAACATCAGCCAATCCCCTACCATCACTCAGTCCCCAACCATCACCCAGTCCCCAACCATCACCCAATCCCCAACAATCACCCAGTCTCCAACGATCACCCAGTCTGCAACCATCACCCAGTCTCCAACCATCACCCAATCCCCAAACATCACCCAGACTCCAAACATCACCCAATCCCCAACCATCACCCAGTCCCCTACCATCACCCAGTCTCCAACCATCACCCAGTCCCCAACCATCAGCCAGTCTCAAACCATCACCCAATCCCCAACCATCACCCAGTCCCCAACCATCACCCTAGCCCCAACCATTAACCTTCTCCAACCATCACCCAGTCCCCAACCATCACCCAATCCCCAACCATCACGCAGTCTCCAACCATCACCCAGTCCCCAACAATCACACAGTCCCCAACCATACCCAATCCCCAACCATCACCCAGTCCCCAAACATCACGCAGTCTCCAACCATCACCCAGTCTCCAACCATCACCCAGTCCCCAACCATCACCCAATCCCCAACCTTCACCCAGTCTACAACCATCACCCAGTGTCCAAACATCACCCAGACCCCAACCATCACCCAGTCCCCAACCATCACACAGTCCCCAACCATCACCCAGGCTCCAACCATCACCCAATACCCAACCATCACCCAATCCCCAACCATCACCCAGTCCCCAAACATCAGCCAATCCCCTACCATCACTCAGTCCCCAACCATCACCCAGTCCCCAACCATCACCCAATCCCCAACAATCACCCAGTCTCCAACCATCACCCAATCCCCAACCATCACCCAGTCTCCAACCATCACCCAATCCCCAATATTCACCCAGACTCCAAACATCACCCAATCCCCAACAATCACCCAGTCCCTAACCATCACCCAGTCTCCAACCATCACCCAATCCCCAACCATCACCCAGTCTCCAACCATCACCCAATCCCCAATATTCACCCAGACTCCAAACATCACCCAATCCCCAACCATCACCCAGTCCCCTACCATCACCCAGTCTCCAACCATCACCCAGTCCCCAACCATCACCCTAGCCCCAACCATTAACCTTCTCCAACCATCACCCAGTCCCCAACCATCACCCAATCCCCAACCATCACGCAGTCTCCAACCATCACCCAGTCCCCAACAATCACACAGTCCCCAACCATACCCAATCCCCAACCATCACCCTGTCCCCAAACATCACCCAATCCCCAACCATCACCCAGTCTCCAACCATCACCCAGTCTCCAACCATCACCCAGTCCCCAACCATCACCCAATCCCCAACCTTCACCCAGTCTACAACCATCACCCAGTGTCCAAACATCACCCAGACCCCAACCATCACCCAGTCCCCAACCATCACACAGTCCCCAACCATCACCCAGGCTCCAACCATCACCCAATACCCAACCATCACCCAATCCCCAACCATCACCCAGTCCCCAACCATCACCCAGTCCCCAACCATCACCCAGTCTCCATCACCCAGTCCCCTACCATCACTCAGTCCCCAACCATCACCCAGTCCACTACCATCACTCAATCCTCTACCATCACCCAATCCCCAACCATCACCCAGTCTCCAACCATCGCCAGTCTCCAACCATTACCAAGGCCCCAAGGATCACCCAGTCTCCAACCATCACCCAGTCCCCAAACATCACCCAGTCCCCAACCATCACCCAGTCTCCAACCATCACCAGTCTCCAACCATCACCAAGTCCCCAACCATCACCCAGTCTCCAACCATCACCCAGTCACCAACCATCACCCAGTCCCTAGCCAAACCCCGACTCCAAACATCACCCAATCCCCAAACATCACACAGTCCCCTACCATCACCCAGTCTCCAACCATCACCCAGTCCCCAACCATCATCCAGTCTCGAACCATCACCCAATCCCCAACCATCACCCAGTCCCCAAACATCACCCAATCCCCTACCATCACTCGGTCCCCAACCATCACCCAGACCCCAACCATCACCCAATCCCCAACAATCACCCAGTCCCCAACCATCACCCAGTCTCCAACCATCACCCAGTCTCCAACCATCACCCAGTCCCCAACCATCACCCAGTCTCCAACCATCACCCAGTCTCCAACCATCACCCAGTCCCCAATCATCACCAAGTCCCCAACCATCATCCAGTCCCCAACCAAACCCAATCCCCAACGATCACCCAGTCTCCAACCATCACCCAATTCCCAACCATCACCCAGTCCCCAACCATCACCCAATCCCCTACCATCACTCAGTCCCCAACCATCACTCAGTCCCCAATCATCACCCAGTCTCCAACCATCATCCAATCCCCAACCATCACCCAGTCTCCAACCATCACCCAATCCCCAACCATCACCCATTCCCCAACCATCACCTAATCCCCTACCATCACTCAGTCCCCAACCATCACCCAGTCTCCAACCATCACCCAATCCCCAACCATCACCCAGTCTCCAACCATCACCCAGTCCCCAACCATCACACAATCCCCAACCATCACCCAGTCCCCAACCATCACCCAGTCTCCACCCATCACCCAGTCTCCAACCATCACCCAGTCCCCAACTATCAGCCAGTCTCAAACCATCACCCAATCCCCAACCACCGCCCAGTCCCCTACCATCACCCAGTCTCCAACCATCACCCAGTCCCCAACCATCAGCCAGTCTCAAACCATCACCCAATCCCCAACCATCACCTAGTCCCCTACCATCACCCAGTCTCCAACCATCACCCAGTCCCCAACCATCTACCTAGCCCCAACCATTAACCAGTCTCCAACCATCACCCAGTCCACAACCATCACCCAATCCCCTACCATTACTCAGTCCCCAACCATCACCCAGTCTCCAACCATCACCCAATCCCCAATGATCACCCAGTCTCCAACCATCATCCAATCCCCAACAATCACCCAGTCCCCAACCATCACCCAGTTTCCAACCATCACCCAATCCCCAACCATCACCCAGTCTCCAACCATCACCCAATCCCCAAACATCACCCAAACTCCAACCATCACCCAATCCCCTACCATCACCCAGTCCCCTACCATCACCCTGTCCCCAACCATCACCCAATCCCCAACCATCACGCAGTCTCCAACCATCACCCAGTCCCCAACAATCACACAGTCCCCAACCATACCCAGTCTCCAACCATCACTCAGTCTCCAACCATCACCCAGTCCCCAACTATCACCCAGTCCCCAACCATCACACAGTCTCCAACCATCACTCAGTCTCCAACCATCACCCAGTCCCCAACCATCACTCTGTCCCCAACCATCACCCAGTCCCCAACCATCACACAATCCCCAACCATCACCCAGTCTCCAACCATCACCCAGTCTCCAACCATCACCAAATCCCCAACAATCAACCAGTCCCCAACCATCACCCAATCCCCTACCATCACTCAGTCCCCAAACATCACCCAAACTCCAACCATCACCCAATCCCCAACCATCACCCAGTCTCCAACCATCACCCAATCCCCAAACATCACCCAAACTCCAACCATCACCCAATCCCCTACCATCACCCAGTCCCCTACCATCACCCTGTCCCCAACCATCACCCAATCCCCAACCATCACGCAGTCTCCAACCATCACCCAGTCCCCAACCATCACCCAGTCCCCAACTATCACCCAGTCCCCAACCATCACACAATCCCCAACCATCACTCTGTCCCCAACCATCACCCAGTCCCCAACCATCACCCAGTCCCCAACCATCACCCAATCCCCAACAATCACCCAGTCCCCAACCATCACCCAGTCTCCAACCATCACCCAATCCCCAACCATCACCCAGTCTCCAACCATCACCCAGTCTGCAACCATCACCCAATCCCCAACAATCACCCAGTCCCCAACCATCACCCAGTCTCCAACCATCACCCAGTCTCCAACCATCACCCAGTCCCCAACCATCACCCAATCCCCAACCTTCACCCAGTCTACAACCATCACCCAGTGTCCAAACATCACCCAGACCCCAACCATCACCCAGTCCCCAACCATCACACAGTCCCCAACCATCACCCAGGCTCCAACCATCACCCAATACCCAACCATCACCCAATCCCCAACCATCACCCAGTCCCCAACCATCACCCAGTCCCCAACCATCACCCAGTCTCCATCACCCAGTCCCCTACCATCACTCAGTCCCCAACCATCACCCAGTCCACTACCATCACTCAATCCTCTACCATCACCCAATCCCCAACCATCACCCAGTCTCCAACCATCGCCAGTCTCCAACCATTACCAAGGCCCCAAGGATCACCCAGTCTCCAACCATCACCCAGTCCCCAAACATCACCCAGTCCCCAACCATCACCCAGTCTCCAACCATCACCAGTCTCCAACCATCACCAAGTCCCCAACCATCACCCAGTCTCCAACCATCACCCAGTCACCAACCATCACCCAGTCCCTAGCCAAACCCCGACTCCAAACATCACCCAATCCCCAAACATCACACAGTCCCCTACCATCACCCAGTCTCCAACCATCACCCAGTCCCCAACCATCATCCAGTCTCGAACCATCACCCAATCCCCAACCATCACCCAGTCCCCAAACATCACCCAATCCCCTACCATCACTCGGTCCCCAACCATCACCCAGACCCCAACCATCACCCAATCCCCAACAATCACCCAGTCCCCAACCATCACCCAGTCTCCAACCATCACCCAGTCTCCAACCATCACCCAGTCCCCAACCATCACCCAGTCTCCAACCATCACCCAGTCTCCAACCATCACCCAGTCCCCAATCATCACCAAGTCCCCAACCATCATCCAGTCCCCAACCAAACCCAATCCCCAACGATCACCCAGTCTCCAACCATCACCCAATTCCCAACCATCACCCAGTCCCCAACCATCACCCAATCCCCTACCATCACTCAGTCCCCAACCATCACTCAGTCCCCAATCATCACCCAGTCTCCAACCATCATCCAATCCCCAACCATCACCCAGTCTCCAACCATCACCCAATCCCCAACCATCACCCATTCCCCAACCATCACCTAATCCCCTACCATCACTCAGTCCCCAACCATCACCCAGTCTCCAACCATCACCCAATCCCCAACCATCACCCAGTCTCCAACCATCACCCAGTCCCCAACCATCACACAATCCCCAACCATCACCCAGTCCCCAACCATCACCCAGTCTCCACCCATCACCCAGTCTCCAACCATCACCCAGTCCCCAACTATCAGCCAGTCTCAAACCATCACCCAATCCCCAACCACCGCCCAGTCCCCTACCATCACCCAGTCTCCAACCATCACCCAGTCCCCAACCATCAGCCAGTCTCAAACCATCACCCAATCCCCAACCATCACCTAGTCCCCTACCATCACCCAGTCTCCAACCATCACCCAGTCCCCAACCATCTACCTAGCCCCAACCATTAACCAGTCTCCAACCATCACCCAGTCCACAACCATCACCCAATCCCCTACCATTACTCAGTCCCCAACCATCACCCAGTCTCCAACCATCACCCAATCCCCAATGATCACCCAGTCTCCAACCATCATCCAATCCCCAACAATCACCCAGTCCCCAACCATCACCCAGTTTCCAACCATCACCCAATCCCCAACCATCACCCAGTCTCCAACCATCACCCAATCCCCAAACATCACCCAAACTCCAACCATCACCCAATCCCCTACCATCACCCAGTCCCCTACCATCACCCTGTCCCCAACCATCACCCAATCCCCAACCATCACGCAGTCTCCAACCATCACCCAGTCCCCAACAATCACACAGTCCCCAACCATACCCAGTCTCCAACCATCACTCAGTCTCCAACCATCACCCAGTCCCCAACTATCACCCAGTCCCCAACCATCACACAGTCTCCAACCATCACTCAGTCTCCAACCATCACCCAGTCCCCAACCATCACTCTGTCCCCAACCATCACCCAGTCCCCAACCATCACACAATCCCCAACCATCACCCAGTCTCCAACCATCACCCAGTCTCCAACCATCACCAAATCCCCAACAATCAACCAGTCCCCAACCATCACCCAATCCCCTACCATCACTCAGTCCCCAAACATCACCCAAACTCCAACCATCACCCAATCCCCAACCATCACCCAGTCTCCAACCATCACCCAATCCCCAAACATCACCCAAACTCCAACCATCACCCAATCCCCTACCATCACCCAGTCCCCTACCATCACCCTGTCCCCAACCATCACCCAATCCCCAACCATCACGCAGTCTCCAACCATCACCCAGTCCCCAACCATCACCCAGTCCCCAACTATCACCCAGTCCCCAACCATCACACAATCCCCAACCATCACTCTGTCCCCAACCATCACCCAGTCCCCAACCATCACCCAGTCCCCAACCATCACCCAATCCCCAACAATCACCCAGTCCCCAACCATCACCCAGTCTCCAACCATCACCCAATCCCCAACCATCACCCAGTCTCCAACCATCACCCAGTCTGCAACCATCACCCAATCCCCAACAATCACCCAGTCCCCAACCATCACCCAGTCTCCAACCATCACACAATCCCCAACCACCACCCAGTCTCCAACCATCACCCAATCCCCAAACATCACCCAGACTCCAACCATCACCCAATCCCCAACCATCACCCAGTCCCCTACCATCACCCAGTCTCCAACCATCACCCAGTCCCCAACCATCAGCCAGTCTCAAACCATCACCTAATCCCCAACCATCACCCAGTCCCCTACCATCACCCAGTCTCCAACCATTACCCAGTCCCCAACCATCACCCTAGCCCCAACCATTAACCTTCTCCAACCATCACCCAGTCCCCTACCATCACCCAGTCTCCAACCATCACCCAGCATCCAACCATCACCCAGTCTCCAACCATCACCCAGTCTCCAACCATCACCCAATCCCCAACCATCACCCAGTCCCCAACCATCACCCAGTCCCCAAACATCCCCCAATCCCCAACCATCACCCAGTCCCCAAACATCCCCCAATCCCCAACCATCACGCAGTCCCCAACCATCACCAGTCTCCAACCATCACCCAGTCCCCAACCATCACCCAGTCCCCAACCATCACCCAGTCCCCTACCATCACCCAGTCTCCAACCATCACCCAGCATCCAACCATCACCCAGTCTCCAACCATCACCCAGTCTCCAACCATCACCCAATCCCCAAACATCCCCCAATCCCCAACCATCACCCAGTCCCCAAACATCCCCCAATCCCCAACCATCAGCCAGTCTCAAACCATCACCCAATCCCCAACCATCACGCAGTCCCCAACCATCACCCAGTCTCCAACCATCACCAGTCTCCAACCATCACCCAGTCCCCAACCATCACCAGTCTCCAACCATCACCCAGTCCCCAACCATCACCCAATCTCCAACCAGCCATTCGTCGTAAAAGGGAACCAATCAAAACTGTAATTGCTTCCAGTTTGGTTTCCCCATGAGTTACCTGCAATCCTCCATTTCAGATCTCTCGAGCAGACCCTATTTTCCTCCAACATTTGTTGTCATGCCATTGTCGGCAGCATGGTCGGCACAGGCTTGGAGGGCTGAAGGGCCTGTTCCTGTGCTGTACATTTCTTTGTTCTTTGTTCCTTGGGTCGTAAGCTCTGCAATTCCTTCCCAAAATGTTCTGTTACTCTGCCTTTCCACCTCTCCCTGTTACTTTGGGATGTTCTGTAAAACTAACCTCTTTGACCGTGTTTTTGATCACTTGTCCTAATACCCCATTATATGGTTCAGTGTCACGTTGTGTTGGAGGTTGTTCCTATGGAGTGTGTTGGGATGTATTTACTATGTTGAGGGCACTTTATAAATGCAATTTGTTGTTGGGAGAAAAACGGGCAATTAATAGTATTTGCTGACACAGCCACTCTTCACTTTGACCAGCACTCAAAGACTGGAATGTGACGGGTAATGAAACACCCACTCTCACCCCAGTGGATCCATTGGATAATCCGTGACAGCATGAATAATAAATCAGGGTTAGGACTGAGTGCTGCTTTTGACTAAGTGCTAACTGTGCACAAAAAGAAAGGAGTTAATAATTTATCCATGTCTTGATTTATTCATTTATATCTGTTACTTTTGCTCTGTAAGGGCCACAGATGACATTAGCAACATAAACGCTCGAAACATACTTCAGACCGATGTGCAGCAACGAGGCGATGGAGGGGGTGCTGGTGGTTGAGTGTAGGGCAAGTGAAAAATGTGTCAAGAAATCTCCACATTACTCTGGTTGTGCACAGAGGTCGTCTTATTAATGTAGAATATTCTAGAGACTTCAAAGCACAAAGAGGCCACACAACTAGACATTCTGTCAAGAACCACGCTGATGGTATCTGCGAAGGTATCCCAACTCAGAAAATAGGTTTGTGGGCGGAGAGAGAGAGAGAGAGGGGGGTTGGGGGGGGGGGGGGGGTATAGATTTATTTTGTTGTGGTGTGTTGAGTCAAGTGAAACCCCAGTGAGAATACCCAGCCCAGTCAGTGTGCAACAATAATTAAAGACTATTTATTAAATTAAAGAAAAGACAAATATACACAAACAGGGCTACAGTACTCTCGGGCAATTAAGTAATGAATCACTAAACACACACACACAGTTTATGTAGAACATACCCCTTGTTCCAAAATATATCTACGATCCCTGAACTCCTTAAGCCTTCCCCTTTCCCAAACAACATCCAAATGAAATAAGTCTATAAGTCAAATCCACCTTATAATTACCACCCAACCAATGTGTATAGTCAAGTCTGGGAAACATATTTTCCTGGTCCAACAAAGATATTTAAACTACCTTTACGAAGTTTTCTGCACAACCTTGGCACTAAGTCCTAGATGCTAGCTCCGGCTCCTAGCTGTTAGATTGGAGACCCCCCCCCCCTTCCCCCCCCCCCCCCCGCCCCCCCAGACAAATAGATACCCAGACACACACTCCAACACCTAGATTCTTGGACTCGAAGCCACACACCGAGACACAAAGGCATCTTTAGTGATATCCCTGTGCTATCCATATGTAACACAAATGAGGTGTTTGAAGCAGAATTTTCTGGCCGTTCATGCCAATGGGATCTTCCGGTCCCACCGAGGGTGACCCCCCCCCCCCCCCACCATGGGTTCCCTGATGACAGAGAGTGCAAGCAATCGGAAACTCCACTGATAGTAGTGGAACAGAAGATCCCGCCGCTGGCTGATGATGGGCCACTTCCACTGCTGCAAAACATGCCGAGGGTGGGTGTAAAGTTCTGCCTATCACTTCTGTTTGCTTGAGGAGCTCTGGTGAGGTTTATTCACAGCTGAATCAGTACAAGTGGTAGAGCAATCTCTGGACACATCCTGTTGTCTAGGATACTACAGTGCAGTGAGACCATGACCCTGGTCACATGATAACATCCAGGTATCTGGCTCATCTGCATGTTGAACTTCTTAAAAGGCCATCATGCTTAAAGTAATATTACAAATCTATTTTTTCCCCAAAGATAAATCTCATATATTATAAGTGAGACACATAGACACTGAATAATCGCAAAGGTCATTTTAAGGGATTTATATTTGTATTGGTAAACATGAGAAATAAGATATAGGTTTAAGTGAGTTTAATGTAATGTTTCTGTGCCTGGAAGAGTAAAACCCATAGTTAGATTCATGCTGGACAAAGATGTTTGCATGTGTGCAGGTTTGGTTAAGTTACAACTATTTTTCTATTGTGCTTAGAGAGGGCCAAGGCATGAAGAATAAATAAATCAGCAGTAATTTCTTACAAGCTGAGGCCTTGTAAGGTAGGGAAGCTTTTAAGTTTTAGTTTCACTAATTTGTGGGCAGTTGGCTGTAGGTAATGAGAGAGAAACAGCTCTTATATCTCTGCTAGAAGCAATTGGTTCAGAAGGCTAGGGAGGGACCATCTCTCTCAGCTTTACCTTTAGAAAAGCCATACCATGTAATAATGGTTAAGAAAGCAAGTTTAGAGATCTGAAGGGCGGGAGTGGAGAATATGGCGGCAGCCAAATAATCAGAAACCGCCGGTGTAAAGGCATGTCACAATTTTCCCAATGGCGGGTCAATGGTGGGTTTGGTCTTCCTGCTGGCTCGTGGCATGGGCACCATTTGCATTTATTTGTGAATGCTCACTAAAACAGCCCACCTCCCCTGGCATACATTCAAGCACTCCAATCTTGCCAATGTGATAAAGAACATTGTGCACAAGGCAGTCCTCGGTTTGCAAGAGATTTCTTTCTTTTTTTTTAGAAATATTTTAATTCAAATTTTTACATATTTTCAACAAACGGAACTTACGGAAAAAAGAAAAACAAAGAACACATAAATAAACATCTTACAACCACATCACGAATTCCCCGATATACAAACCCCTCATTAAGCAATAATAAACACAGTAGAAAACACAAAGTACACACCCCGCACCCCCCCGGGTTGCTGCTGCTGCTGACCACCTCCTAATGCCTCGCTAGAAAGTCTAGGAACGGTTGCCACCGCCTGAAGAACCCTTGCACAGACCCTCTCAAGGCTAATTTTACCCTCTCCAATTTAATGAACCCTGCCATGTTGCTGATCCAGGCTTCCACGCTTGGGGGCCTTGCATCCTTCCACTGTAGCAGAATCCTCCGCCGGGCTACCAGGGACGCAAAGGCCAGAATACCGGCCTCTTTCGCCTCCTGCACTCCCGGCTCGTCCGATGCCCCAAATAGTGCTAACCCCCAGCTCGGCCTAACCCGGGTGTTCACCACCTTAGACACCGTCCTCGCAATGCCCCTCCAGAACCCATCCAACGCCGGGCACACCCAGAACATATGGGTGTGATTTGCTGGGCTCCCCGAGCACCTCCCACATCTGTCTTCCACCCCAAAGAACCTGCTCAGCCTCGCCCCTGTCATATGCGCTCTGTGAAGAACCTCAAATTGTATCAGGCTAAGCCTGGCGCAAGACGAGGAAGAATTCACCCTACCCAGAGCGTCTGCCCACGTACCCTCGTCTATCTCCTCCCCAAGCCCCTCCTCCCATTTACCCTTTAGCTCCTCCACCGAGGTCTCCTCCTCCTCCTGCATCTCCTGGTAGATCGCCGAGACCCTGCCCTCGCCAACCCACACCCCCGAGAGCACCCTATCCTGGATCCTGAGTGCTGGAAGAAGAGGGAATTCCCTCACCTGCCGTCTTACAAACGCCCTTACCTGCATGTACCTGAAGGCGTTTCCGGGGGGAAGCCCGAATTTTTCTTCCAGCGCCCCAAGGCTCGCAAACGTCCCATCTAAAAACAGGTCCCCCATCCTTCTAATTCCTGTCCTGTGCCAGCTCAGGAACCCTCCATCCATTCTCCCTGGCACGAACCGATGGTTCTCCCGGATCGGGGACCAAACCGAAGCCTCTACTTCACCCATGTGGCGTCTCCACTGCCCCCAGATTTTCAAAGTCGCCGCCACCACCGGACTCGTGGTGTACCTAGTCGGCGGGAGCGGCAGCGGTGCTGTCACCAGTGCTCCCAGACCCGTGCCCACACAGGACGCCATCTCCAGCCTCTTCCACGCTGCCCCCTCCCCCTCCATTACCCACTTGCGTATCATCGCCACATTGGCAGCCCAGTAATACCCACACAGATTAGATAACGCTAACCCTCCTCTTTCCTTACTCTGCTCCAGAAAAACCCTTCTCACCCTCGGGGTCTTTTTCGCCCACACGAATCCCATGATGCTCCTACTGACCCGCTCAAAAAAGGCCTTAGGGATCAGGATGGGGAGGCACTGGAATATAAAAAGGAACCTCGGGAGCACCGTCATCTTCACCAACTGTACCCTACCCGCCAAGGAGAGTGGCAGCATATCCCACCTTTTAAACTCCTCCTCCATCTGCTCCACCAGCCTCGTCAAGTTGAGCTTGTGTAGGGCCCCCCAGCTCCTGGCCACCTGGATCCCCAGATACCGAAAACTCCTTTCCGCCCTCTTCAGTGGAAGCTCGTCTATCCCCCTTCCCTGGTCCCCTGAGTGTACCACGAAGAGCTCACTCTTCTCCACGTTGAGCTTATACCCGGAAAAGTCCCCAAACTCCCTGAGGATCCGCATCACCTCCGGCATCCCCCCCCACTGGGTCCGCCACATACATAACAGGTCATCGGCATACAACGAAACCCGGTGTTCCTCCCTCCCCCAGACCAGTCCCCTCCAGTTCCTGGACTCCCTTAGAGCCGTAGCCAAAGGCTCAATTGCCAATGCAAATAGCAAGGGGGATGGGGGGCACCCCTGCCTCGTCCCCCGGTACAGCCGAAAGTATTCCGACCTCCTCCGATTCGAAGCCACACTCGTGGACATCGTCGGGGGTAGGCCCCCCCCCTCCCTCGCCTCATTGAATGTCCTCACTAATAGAGGGCCCAGCAGGTCCATGTACTTCTGGTAAAATTCCACCGGGAACCCATCAGGCCCCAGTGCGTTCCCCGCCTGCATACTCCGCAGCCCCTTAGTCAGCTCCTCCAGCCCCACCAGTGCCCCAAGCCCATCCACCTGCTCCTCCTCCACCCTCGGGAACCTCAGTTGATCCAAAAATCGACGCATCCTCCCCTCCTCCGTCGGGGGCTCAGAGCTGTACGCCCCTCATAAAAGTCTCTAAATACCCCATTTATTCCCACCGCACTCTGCACCGTGTTCCCCCCTTAATCCCTAACTCCCTCAATCTCCCTCGCTGCTTCCCGCTTCCGAAGCTGGTGTGCCAACATCCGGCTAGCCTTCTCCCCGTACTCGTACACCACCCCTTGTGCTTTCCTCCACTGCACCTCTGCCTTCTTGGTGGTCAACAGGTCGAACTCGGCCTGGAGGCTTCGTCCCTCCTTAAGTAGTCCCTCCTCGGGGACCTCTGCATACCTCCTATACACCCTTAAAATCTCCCCCACCAATCTCTCCCTCTCTCTCCTCTCCTTGTGGGCCCCAGTGGAGATTAGCTCTTCCCTAATCACCACCTTCAGCGCCTCCCAGACCACCCCCACCTGCACCTCCCCATTATCGTTAGCCTCTAGATAGCTTTCAATGCACCCCCGGATCCGCCCTCTCACCTCCTCATCCGCCAGCAAGCCCACATCCAGGCGCCACAGCGGGCGCTGGTCCCTCTCCTCCCCTAGCTCCAGCTCCACCCAATGCGGGGCATGGTCTGAGATGGCTATGGCCGAATATTCTGTGCCCTCCACCCACGGGATTAGTGCCCTGCTCATAATGAAGAAATCTATCTGGGAGTAAGCTTTATGGACGTGGGAAAAAAAAGAAAATTCCCTGTATCCCGGCCTGACAAACCTCCATGGGTCCACTCCTCCCATCTGGTCCATAAACCCCCTCAGCACCTTGGCCGCCGCCGGCCTCTTACCCGTCCTGGACCTGGAGCGGTCCAATGCTGGATCCAATACCATGTTGAAGTCCGCCCCCCCCCCATCATGCGCCGCATAAATCCGGCATCGTCCCAATTCGGGGCATATACATTCACTAATACCACCCACACCCCCTGCAGCTTACCACTCACCATCACATACCTACCTCCATTGTCTGCCACGATGTTCAGCGCATCAAACGACACCCGCTTCCCCACCAAAATCGCCACCACCCGATTCTTTGCGTCCAACCCCGAGTGGAAAACCTGCCCTACCCACCCCATATCTCAGCCTAACCTGATCTGCCACCCTCAAATGCGTCTCCTGGAGCATAACCACATCTGCCTTCAGTCCCTTCAGGTGCACGAACACACGGGCCCTCTTGACTGGCCCGTTCAGGCCTCTCACATTCCAAGTTATCAACCGGATCAGGGGGCTTCCCGCACCCCCCCTGCCGATTAGCCATCCCCTTTTCTAGGCCAGCCACGTGCCCGCGCCTCCCGCACTCTCCATTCCCCCCAGCAGCAGACCACCGCCCCGACTCTCTCTCCGAGCTCCAGCTCACCTTTGGCCAATGCAGCAGCAACCCAGTTCCCCCCCTCCCCCCTCCCCCCCACCCCAGCTAGGCCCCCCCCCTAGCTGCGTTGCTCCCCCCATAGCACTCCCGTAAGTCAGCAGACTCCTGCTGACCCCGGCCACTCCCGCCACTCCACCGACCAGTGTGGTAGTCTCCCCCCCCCCCTCCTGTCCATCAGCGGGCGCTCCCCCCCTTCCCCCCCGGCCCTGCCCCCTTCCTTCCCTAGCGCGGGAAAAAGCCTGTGCTTTCCATCAGACCTGCCCCGCCCTCTCTGGCGCATCTCCCTTTTGCGGCCTAATCCCAGCTCCCCACCTCGGGCCTCCCATCTCCCCTCCCCCCAACGGGGCCCCGTCCTTCCAACCACCGACGCCCACACTCTCACAAAACCTCACTGGGCTAAATAGCTGGCTTTTAAAGCAGACCAAGGCAGGCCAGCAGCACGGTTCGATTCCCGTACCAGCCTCCCCGAACAGTCGCCGGAATGTGGCGACTAGGGGCTTTTCACAGTAACTTCATTGAAGCCTACTTGTGACAATAAGTGATTTTCATTCATTTCATTCATTCATTCACCCTACCCCACCCAGCACCCAAGGAAACAATACAGAACAGAATAGTACATCCCCCAAAGCACAGTAACCACAGTAGCCCCCCGCGACCTCCCCTCACAACCGACCCTCAGTTCGTGTCCAACTTTTCGGCCTGAATAAAGGTCCACGCCTCCTCCGGCGTCTCAAAGTTATGGTGCCGGTCCTTAAACGTGACCCACAGTCGCGCCGGCTGCAGCATCCCGAATTTCACCCCCTTCTGATGCAGAACCGCCTTAGCCCGATTGTACCCGGCCCTCTTCTTGGCCACCTCCGCACTCCAGTCCTGGTATATACGGACCTCTGCATTCTCCCACCTGCTGCTCCACTCCTTTTTTGCCCATCTTAGGACACACTCCCTGTCCACCAAGCGGTGGAACCACACCAATACCGCCCGCGGCGGCTCGTTATTTGGGCCTCCTCGCCAGGACTCGGTGGGCCCCATCCAGCTCCAGGGGCCTCGGGAAGGTACCCGCGCCCATCAACATGTTCAGCATCGTGGCCACATATGCTCCAGCATCTGACCCCTCCACTCCCTCCGGGAGACCCAGCATCCGCAGATTCTTCCTCCTCGACCGATTCTCCATGTCCTCGAACTTCTCCTGCCACTTCTTATGCATCACCTCGTGCGCCTCCACCTTCACCGCCAGGCCCAATATCTCGTCCTCATTCTCCGAGGCCTTCTGCCGCACCTCCTGGATCGCCGCCCCTTGGGCCTTCTGGGTCTCGACCAGCTTGTCGATCGAAGCCTTCATCGGCTCCAGCAGCTCTGCTTTCAATTCCGTGAAGGAGCGCTTGAGAAACTCCTGCTGCTCTTGCGCCCACGCAGCCTGGCCTCCACCTGCCGCCATCTTGGCTTTCCTCCCTCGCACTTTTCGCTGCACCAGAATTACTTTTTTCACCGCTCCACTCCTGATCCAATCCATACAGTGCCGGGGAAATCGTACTGTCACCTTCCCACATTGGGAACCGTCGAACAAATGCCGCTGGGGCCCCTCAAAAGAGCCCAAAAGTCCGTTTCTGGCAGGAGCTGCCGAACGTGCGACTTAGCTCAGCATAGCCGCGACCGGAAGTCTGCAAGAGATTTCAAGGTGAGTGCAACATACAGAGCTGGCCTGCCATCGCACAGCCGCTGATGTGCTGTTCACCACTCTGCCAGGGCAATCGGTTCCGGCCCTCTGACTCCAAGCCGAGCTGCTGGACCCACGGACATCCTGTGCCACCGTCTCAGATCAGCACTGTGCCTAGGATTGGGGAGCACAGTGGGCTCCTTCTCTTCTTCTCCGTCTCTAAACACCACTGTCTATCTGGACAGATCTGTGCTGCAGAACCTAAAAAGCTGCTGCATCAAAGGTCTGAAGTTTGACCGGAGTTGGAGTGGGAGGTAAGGTTGGGGGGTGGGGGGAGTGGCTGACGATGACAAAGGGGGCAGTGTGGAAGGAGGGCTGTGCGGGGGAGGGGAAAGGCAAAGGGGCAATATGGAAGGAGAGTTGTGCGAGGGAGGGGAAACACAAGGGGGCAGTGTGTAAGGAGGGCTGTGTGGGGGAGGGGAAACACAAGGGGGCAGTGTGGAAGGAGGGCTATATGGGGAGGAGAAACACAAGGGGGCAGTGTGTAAGGAGGGCTGTGTGGGGGAGGGGAAACACAAGGGGGCAGTGTGGAAGGAGGGCTGTGCAGGGGAGAATAAACACAAGGGGGCAATGTAGAAGGAGGGCTGTGTGGGGGAGGGCAAACACAAGGGGGCAGTGTGGATGGAGGGCTGTGTGGGGGAAGGCAAACACAAGGGGGCAGTGTGGAAGGCGGGCTGTGCGGGGGAGGGCAAACACAAGGGGGCACTGTGGAAGGAGGGCTGTGCGGGGGAGGGCAAACACAGGGGGGCACTGTGGAAGGAGGGCTGTGCGGGGAGGACAAACACAAGAGGGCGGTGTGGAAGGAGGGCTGTGCAGGGGAGGACAAACACAAGAGGACAGTGTGGAAGGAGGGCTGAGCGGGGAGGACAAACACAAGAGGGCAGTGTGGAAGGAGGGCTGTGCGGGGGAGGACAAACACAAGGGGGCAATATGGAAGGAGGGCTGTATGGGTGAGGGCAAACACAAGGGGGCAATGTGGATGGAGGGTTGTTCAAGGAGTGGAGGTAATGGGCGAGCATTCAAGATTGCATGCAGAGGGGCAAGGAGGTGGATGAATAAGGTGAACAATGGAAGGCAGAGGGAAGACTAAGTGGAGGGAAGCTGGAGCCCGACGGGGCTGCATTAAACGCAAGGTGAGGCAGGGGGATCTAAGGGATAGCACATGGAAACGGATGCATATGGACTGCAGGTTGTGGACTGGGGCCTGTTAGTGTGGCACATTAGGAATGGTTCTCATGAACATCAAACAAGTCAGGGCTGCAATGGTTTGTGAAGGTCACTGTTGTGGGCAGCACAGTGGTGAGCACCTCATCACACCAGGGACTGCGTTCAATTCAATTCTGGCCTTGGCTGACTAACTGTGTGGAGTTTGTACCTTCTCCCCGTGTCTGCGTGGGTTTCCCCCGGGTGCTTTGTTTCCACCCGCAGTCCAAAGATGTGCGGGTTAGGTGGATTGGCCATGCTAAATTGCCTCTTAGAGTCCAAAAGGTTAGGAGGGGTTACAGGGATAGAGCAGGGGAATGGGCCTAGGTAGTGCACTCTTTCAGAGGGTTGGTGCAGACGCAATGGGCTGAATGGTCTCCTTTGCACTGTAGGGATTCTATGATAACTGTTGCCCAGAGTTCTCTTTGGAAACGGGAACTATGTCAAGACCCCCGTTTAAGGTCAGCGCTGGCAGACAGGAATCACAGAGATCAGACGTTCCCGCTGCAAAATGGAAAGGAGTCAGAGATGACAGGCTGTCCAGGGACAATCTGGACCTTAGTCTGACTTCAGAGGAAGGAGACAGCGCAGAAGAGTAGCAGGAACAGTCATTGGAAGCACGGTGTACCCCAGCTGCTGGGAGGGGCAAGGGCTGTGTGCTTCAAAGGAAAAATGCACAGCTTTGTGTGCAGGGCAATCAATGCACTGCCTATATTCCCTACAGTCAATGTTCTTGGCAGCTCTACACTGGGCTGCAGACAGTGATGGTCACAGGGGGAATCTGCAGCCTATATATAGGGGGGTAATGTGAAGTTGACTTGGCAGGGGAACCCCTGTAAGTTACGGTGCACAGATGGGATGGGTAGAAGTCCACATGTGGCATGGGTGCCTCACAGGTGGTGGGCTCAGAGGGGTGGATGGGAATGTCCACCACCACAACAACAGGATCCTGGTTGATTATACAGGACAAAGACCCCATCGCCCAGGAAGCAATGGCAAGCCAGAATACTGACTGGGCTTTTAAAGGGATAGGCACAACTCAATAGCTTGACATCAAAGTTTCCAAAGCTATACAGGTTGAAAATCCCTTATCCGAAATGCTTGGGATCGAGTGTGTTTCGGATTTCGGAATATACTGCGCATTGGGAATTGCGCATGTGCAGTGCGTGCTGGGAACTGTGAATGTGTGGAACGTTGGGAACTGCGCTTGATAAAAAGTGCGGTTTTGGAATTTTCCGGTTTGTGGAATTTCAGATAAGGGATGCTTAACCTATATACTAGAAGACAGGAATGTGTCTCACAATGTCATGCTCGGTTTTACTTTCTCAGCCAGATAACTTCTGATTTGAACGCTCTTTGAGAGTTACTCTATATATTCCTTCCCTCTAGCCCAAGCTCGACCTATCTTCCAGCTTCCTTTAAATCCTCACAAACTCAGTCTCTTCAATCTGAGTGCAAGCTCCCACCTGTGTTCTGCTTGCTGCACAAAAGAATCAGCATGTTCTCTCCTTCAAGTGCAGCACTGACTGCCTCTATCTAATACCCACTGACTCTAAGATGTCTGTAGGCCACAACAAACAAACTGCTGTCTGTGACATTCATTGATTTGTCGGGAAGCCTGTAATCTGATCTCAAAAATGGCTTCCTCTGCCCTCTTCCCAGGGTAACACATTAACCTTGTACCCAGGTAGAAATGCTAATCACTTATCCTTGACCTCAATTTCCTTCCATCTTGAAATAAGTGGAGAATGTATAGCACAACTATTTACAACCCAATGCCTACAACACCTTTCTGGGACTTTGGGAAACTCAGGATATACTCATGGTAAACTGAGAGACTGGTGCCATTGTCTCCAAGCATATATACCTTGCATCTTTGTCCCAACAAAACAATTTAAGCCCGACTTTGGTCACTAACAATCAAACCTCCAGGCTTACTCCAGATTGCAGAACAGGTCACATGACCTCCCTCATTTGCCCTAGATTTAAAGCTACAGTCCAAATTATAATAATCTTATAAACCACAATGTTGTAAGAATCTTTCCAACCCTCTCAAGAAATATAGACCTCAAAAAAAAATTCCTACAAGGAGCAAACTTGCTCTTAATGAGAATTGACTGGCATTCCTGTGAAAAGCCTTGGGAAGCTTTACTATGTTAGAGCATTGTGCAAACACCAGTTGTTGTTGTGCTTGTTCATCAATGCAGCAGCCCACAATAAAGTAGAGGGGTGTTTACATGGATGATATCAAATGAATCAACGCTGATTGTCGGAACATAGAGAGTGAGAGAGAGATCCAATTGTAAATGGGAGGGAATCAGTAAGAAGACTGTCATTTTATTGCAATTATATCAAGGGTGAAGTTCTGCGTGTGGACTTAAAACCCAGGGATTAAACTAAATTACAGCCTCTTACTCTCTATGTCCAGAGTTGCTATTATGCTGCTCAACATTAACTTGGTTTTCAGACAAGGGAGAGGGAGATTTTACCAGGCTCAGTGTTGAAGAGGGGCTCAGAGCGAAGCAGGCCATTACTGGGCCTCAGCTCCAAATTTTGAGGAGAGACTCAGTGAGCAAGATCCGCCATCTGTAATGTGATAATGACCAGATGTTGGCTCAGAGCTCGCTGGGGAAGCTCATTCTGTGGCAAACCTCCAGGATCTCCTTCCTTCAGCTCCAATGACCTGTGTGCTAGAAATTGTTGGAAGTGCGAGCTGATTAAAGGGGCACCTTGAGAATGAGGGAACCAACAGTCCATCTTCTTTTTTAAAAATTTAGAATACCCAATTCATTTTTTTCAATTAAGAGGCAATTTAGTGTGGCCAACTGACCTACCCTGCACATCTTTGGGTCGTGGGGTTGAGACCCACGCTGACACGGGGAGAATGTACAAACTCCACACGGACAGTGCCGGGCCGGGATCGAACCCGGGTCCTCGGCAGCGTGAGACATCACTAACTGCTGCGCCACCGTGCCGCCCTCAGTCTATCTTCTTAACCAATTAAATTTAAGGACAGACAAACACAGGAGCAATGGAGAGTGGAAAAAAAGTGAAATAAAGTCAAATTAGACAGAGAAAGAGAAATAAAGGGAATGAAAGAAAGATTGGATTACGAGAAAAAGACGGTCTGAGTGGGGAGAACATGGCCACAGTGTAACATCTCATCGGAGAGACAACATCTCTGACAGTTCAGCGCTCCCTCAGTGGTGTACCAGAGCGTCAGCACAGTGTAGGCTAGTTCAATTTCCCAGAATTGAGGTTGAACATAGAACATACAGTGCAGAAGAAGGCCATTCGGCCCATCGAGTCTGCACTGACCCACTTAACCCTCACTTCCACCCTATCCCCATAACCCATGTAGCCTTTTTGGTCTCTAAGGGCAATTTTTCATGGCCAATCCACCTAACCTGCACATCTTTTGACTGTGGGAGGAAACCGGAGCACCCGGAGGAAACCCACGCAGACACGGGGAGAACGTGCAGACTCTGCAAAGACAGTGACCCAGCGGGGAATTGAACCTGGGACCCTGGCGTTGTGAAGCCACAGTGTTATCCACTTGTGCTACCGTGCTGCCCAAAGGGCAGGTGGGAATTAGGGAGGAAGAATTCCTGTTCTTGGTCGCTATCCTGTGAAGCTTGTTGGTAAGCATGTGTGTGTGGATGTCAGTGAAAGCCAGGACTGGACCTGACTTGGCTGCATCTCTGCCCCGGGATCGCATAGCCATCATGGGATCAATAATGGAGAACTGGTGCTTGTTCATGACATCGGGGGACAGTGGTGCTAGTGGCTCTGTAGTTGAACGTCATTGGGACTCAATGTGCATAGTTAGGAACATCGGAACTGGGGCAGGCCATTCAGCACCTCCAGCCTAATCTACCATTCAATTAGATCATGCCTGATCTGTATTTTAATTCCATCGACCTGTCTTGGTTCCGTAACACTTAATATCTTTGCACAACAACATAAAGAATAAAACATTAGAGGTGAAACATTTAACTTCAGGCGATAAATGGAAAACAAGGAACAACAGATGGATCATCCATTTTGCCACCTTGCCTGATTTTCCTATTGACTGACTTGGCGCCATGTGACAATCCACTGAGAAGCCTGGACAGAGGGCCAAGGCTTATGGTACAGGAAACCACCAAAGTTGGCATGAGCAAAAGAGACTAGCCCTTTAAAAAAAACTTATGAAGCTCAGTTCCATGGGGCGAAAGGCAGAATTAGACGTTAGTTATTTTATATAAACAAATAACAAAAGAAGTAAAGATGAGGCAGCTGTTTAAATTGTGCGGCTGTTTACACAAAACAATCCAAATGTCTGACTCATGCACACACACACACACACACACACCAAGGCTTTAGTCGGCTTCATCTTACATCAGGGACTGCAGGCCTGGATTTAATGTTGTTACTGTGGTCACCGGGCCTGAGGACCGTTGTGCGGTGGGTCAGGAACCGACTTTTCACTTGTGGGATTTGGTTTGCGATCCAGTTAAAACGAAAGGGTGAAAATGTCCTCTTTCATTGCAGGTTGAATGTTTGATGTCATTGCATTCCAGGCCCAAGAGGGTATGTCCCAAATAGGATTGTCAACTCAGGCTGGACATATTCCGAGAGGTAACATTGCGCAAATTCCCACTTCCAGCTGTCCTGCCCAAAAAGCATTTCATTTCCCACCTTTCAGTTTTTAAAAACTGTTTAAAGTAAATACGATTCTTTGTTTTAATGTCCCAGTGACTTTTTCCTCCCATGTTGCTGGCAGAGAATCCAAGAGATTAAAGTTTAATTCTTGGAGACTCCAGGGCAATCCTGGAGAGTTGGCAACCTAAAGTACAACGCTGCCCTTAAATTGGCACAAAGTTGAAACGCAGGGGAGTTTGCACCAGTATTCTGGCAAATATTTATCCTTCAACCAACATCACTAAAAACAGATCAATTGGTTATTGTCTCATTGTTGATCAAGGACCCTGCTGTGCAGAAATTGGCTGTCGCGTTTCCAATATTACAAACTTCAAAAGTAATTCATTGTGTGTGAAGCGCTTTGGGACGTCCAGAGGTAGCGAAAGGTGTTTGTTTTTGTCTAATTTCGAAGCCACAATGTGATATAATCTAAAGAACGGCCTATTGGGCAAAGGAACTGATTCTCCAACCTAGGGTCATCCCCGTCGGACACGGTGGGGAGATAGTTAGAAAAAAAACAATGTTGAGTTCAGTACGTTCAGAGGTGTAAAGGACCTTCAGTAAAACATTTAGAAAGCTTAGAAGCCAAATTATGGTGAGCCTGAGAGTTTTGGAAAGGTGGGTAGAACGCAAAATAAACCACCAGCAGTTGATATTTATAGATTAGACATTTTTAAAAAGCTGCTGTGATTTCTAGCGATTTAAATTAGTTAAAAATAAAACATTTTCAAACCTCTCAGAAGGAATCAAAGTAGAACATGATTAAAAATGGTGAATTGAGGAGACAACATCATTACAGGGTTGCCATGTAAAGGGCAAAATATACGAGGAATGATTCAAGATCCTCACAATTTACAGACCAGGTAATCAATGGAGATTGAATGCATATTAAATATGTAAGATACAGAAAACACAAAGTATTCAAAGAAACAGGACTTGAGGAAAGAAATAGAAATTCATGAAAGATACACTTGAACAGGTTATCATGAGATCCCATATTAAGTGTGTTTTTAAAAATTTGTTCGCGGGCGTTGCTGGCTGGGCCAGCATTTATTACCCATCCCTGAGGACATTTAAGAGTCAACCACTTTGCTGCGGATCTGGAGTCACGTGTGGGCCAGACCAGGTAAGGATAACAGATTTCCTTCCCTAAAGGACATTTGTGAACCAGTTGGGTTTTGAAAACAATTGACAATGGTTTCATTTAAAAAAAGATAAATTTAGAGTACCCAATTCATTTTTTCCAATTAAAGGGCAATTTAGCATGGCCAATCCACCTAGCCTGCACATCTTTGGGCTGTGGGGGTGAAACCCACGCAAACACAGGGAGAATGTGCAAACTCCACACGGACAGTGACCCAGGGCTGGGATTCGAACCCAGATCCTCAGCACTGTAGTCCCAGTGCTAACCACTGCACCACATGACACCCTTATGAAATGAGCTTTTAACGATGCAGGCTCCTCATCACTAAGATTGCCTAATCCTACCTTCGTCACATCACCTGACTCCACCCCTACCTCAGCACATTCACTCTTTTTTTAACCTCGAGTTTTGACTATTAATGCTCTCCTGGCTGACTTCCCATTTTCCATCCTCCATAAACTTGGACACATCCAAAATCTGCTGCCCACGTGCTTGCGCTGCCAGTCCTGGTGGCTCCCCATTGTCTGCACCATGATGTTGTGCCCTCAGTGACGCTCCTCAGTGACTGGGCTATGCCCTGAAGCGCTTCAGCAATGTCCATCCGCATCTACGACACATCCCTCAGTGGCTGGGACATGCCTTGCAGTGCCTCGGCAATGCCCACCGGTGTCTGGGACGCGTCCATTAGCGACTGGGACATGATGTCAAGACCCACAGCCATGGTCATCACAGGTTGAGCCATTCCTTGGGCACCACCACTCAAGATATGGACATCATGCACCCCCAGGTTTTGCACTGCGGTCGCCACCCTAGCAGTGTTGGTCTCAACATGGTCGTCAACATCTCCTGCGACTGAAACCTTTGGGACTCCTCCAATCAGCTATGCAGTCGCTGGAATGTTGCTGATACCCCCTCCTGAATCTCACAGCCGTGTCCTAGCACCTGCATCAACTCTGGGAGAACCTTATCCAGAGGCTCGGCATCTGACTGGGACCCAGCTGAATCCTGGGATCCTGCAGACCTCCGACTACTGCCTCCCTTGGATGTCCCTGACTCCACCTGATGTGCATCAGCAACTATGTGGTGCTCACCAGATTTTCTCCCAGAAACCTGTCCAGTAATGTCACCCCACTAAGGTGTGTGCCTCTGCGCCGGATGGGGTTATAGCTGTGACGCCTCGACAGTGGTCTCCTTGGAGCTCTCCTCCGAGGTGGTCCCTTGGATGACCCAGCCTCGACAGTGGTCTCCTTGGAGCTCTCCTCCGAGGTGGTCCCTTGGATGACCCAGCCTCATCAGATGGAGATCCAGCGAGACACTTGACATGTGATTAGTGAGAGTGAAGGATCATTTTGTCTGACATGGAACAACGCATTTGCAACAGGTTATCCGGGTGAATGGCCAGTGGATCTTTGGGACTCCACACCCCGTCTTGGCCCTTTCCCCTTCTTATGAGTTATATTCTTCTGCAGGGGCAAAGGGAGGGCTTTGTGAGCTGCACACTTGATGGATTAGGGGGGTTGATAGCAGAGGGCATGTGTGGGCACCGCACCTGGACATGAAGGGACCGTGCTGGTGGGTTCTGATGAACAAGCAGGGAGATCGGATGTGGGGTGTCAGACAGTGATCTGGGTGTGGGGGGGGATGTTGGGGATTTGAGGGATGACAGGCAGAACTGATGCCACGCGGTAATTTATCCTTGCAGCTCGGTGGAGGTTGTCTTCCGACATTGGAAGGCGGTCCTCTTTGTCATGTTGCCCACACTGACAGTCGCTGCCACCTCCAGGCAGTATTGCTGAACCGGCAGCTGGTCCTCCAACACCCTCAGGGGCACAGGATGTGCCACCTCACATCCAGTGTCGAGAAGCCTGACCAGATCAGCATCCCCCAAAGCAAGCAGCAGGGATGTGCGTGCCATGCCTGGTAGTGAGGGAGCATTTAAAAGCAGCTCCCTGATGGCAGCGAGACACTGAGGTGCGAGTCAGGTGAATCAGATGGCGAGACAGCAAGTAATGGCAAGAGGCTCGGACAAGCCCCAATCACGCCAACATGGCTACTGAGAAAAAACCCACAAAATGCTCCCAAAATCCCAATGAAAACCCGCCATCCCCCCCAATCTCTTCCCGCCCCACAATCCTCAAAACCTCGGTATTCCTCCAATACTGGCACCTTAGACATCATCAATTTTGATCACCGTATCACTAAAGGCCTTGTAGCTTAGGTGCTAGTTCCCTCAAGTTTCTCTCCTCCTTTAACATACTCCTTAAAATTTACTTGTTTGATCATGCTTTTTGGTCACCTGTCCTGGTATCTAATATGGTTCAATGCCAAATTGTGTTTGACACTGCTCCTGTGAGGTGCCATGAGATGTTTTAATAATAATAATCTTTATTATTGTCACAGGTAGCTTACATTAACACTGCAATGAACTTACTGTGAAAATCCTCGTTGCCACTCTGGCGCCTCTTCGGGTACACGGAAGGAGAATTCAGAATGTCCAAATTACCAAATAGCACATCTTTGGGACATGTGGGAGGAAATCGGAGCACCCGGAGGAAACCCATGCAGACACAGGGAGAACGTGCAGACTCCGCACAGTGACCCAAGCAGAAATAATTAATAGGATAAAAGCACAATATTAATGCATAGATCTTGAAGTGTGTCTGGAAGGACGGTATAGGGCTCAGCTGTGATGCCTCCTGCAATCAGCTACGGCCACTCATTCTCTCTGGTTAGGCTCATCGATGAAGAGCGGGCACTTGGTTGAGGGAGTGGAGACCATCATATGAAACTATCCTTCAGTAATGAAACAAAGCCTTCTCGAGGATAGAATAGGGGAAAGTTGATAAAGGAAAGCTCCGGGAAGCAATACATACAAAAGTGACAGGTAACAAAATACCAGCTGGTCCATCAAGCTTGTCCCAGACTCATGATAGTTGGGAGTCATAACCAGACATTTACTCACAGTCCCGCAGTTAATCTCCTGGGATAGGCAAAAATGACAAAATCCCAGGATCATGGAGGAAAAAAATAATCTGGAAAATTCCTCTGGCCCCCCCATTGAAAGCTGTCCAGGTGAGACAGCAATCCTTCTCCAGTTTTACATTACAAATCCTGTTTTGTGCTCAACTTGAAACATTAAAGATTGCCTCCTGTGGTTTAAGTTCTGGTTTGCTTGGAATAAATCTTTGAATATAAAAGTTCCAACCAAGTCACCATTGACTGATCCCATATCACCTGTTAGCAGAGGATGGTGCAGTGGGGCTAGTGGACAACTCTTGTTACTCTTAGTAGAATTTTACTCCCAAATTAATCAGTTCAAACTCCAGCAGTCTCAAATATCTCAAGGAAGAGGTTTTTTGTGCCATTGTAGCCCAGCAGAAGGCACAACTCTTCCATTTATTATATGTTCTATTGGTTTGAAGCATTCCCAGCCCTAGTAGATCATGGTTAGGTGCAGAGCAAAGCTGTCCAAGGGTCCACCATACCTCACTGGTGTTAAAAACATTTTGAAAGGCAAGTCTACACTTTTTCAACCCCAATCGCAGAGAAGTATCAATCTGACACTTCCATCTCTTGTACCAGTGAATGAAGTTGCCAATCAAGTACCAAGTGCAATATATTATGTGCCATGTTCACAAGGAGCTTATATTGAGATTGACAGATTGATTTGTATAGGACCCCAAAGATGGGGAAAGTGAATATTGGCATGACAAGGAGATATATGGAGAAGAGATGGAAAGGAGAGTATGTAAGGGGGCAGAGAGAAAACTGGGAGTGCAAAGGAGTGAGAGAGTTAGGAATGGGGTAATGGGGGAGGAAATGGAAATGGGGGGGGGGGGGGGGGGGGAAAGAGGTGGTTAAGTACAGATGAAGAGAGCGCGGAAGAGACAGACGGAGTGCAATTATGGTCCTTTCAGGTTAGTGAGTAAACCTGTTGAATATGGATTGCTTTCTCTGATGCCTTACAAAGTATTTTGCCCTCTCACCCAATGGATAAGCCCTGTTGTCATAATAGTGATCTTCATGGACTGGATACCGGTGTTATGATGCTATAAGTCTCTTAACAAATTCCCCTTCCCTCCCTGTGCATTCAAGTTACAAGGGCCATTGTTTGGCTGAAATAAAAGAAGCACAGTCCAGCAGCCTCCACCTTACCAGGATTATTCACATCTTTATTACACACCTTGAGCTCGCTATGCCCAAAAAAGCCTGCGGTGTTTAGGTAGCAAATCACAATTCCCAAACAAAAGTAAAAGCAACATATAAAACAAAATAAAATGCAAATTACTTCATTCAAATACATTTCAGAGTATCCATGGGGAATAAATATGGTAGCAAACAAACCACAGTACTTTTAAGACCTGCAGTCACCTTCAGCACTTAAAAGAACTTTTATTATATATACAGTATTCTTATCTATCTGAAGATTCAATCTTTGCAACGTGTCCCCTAGACCAGGCTGATCACTTATCTGGAGCATCCTTTGGTCCACTTTACTAACTAGACAAAATATGGAGGACAATGGCAACTTAACCCTCCTGCCCCCCCTCCCAATATAAAGCTGTAGGTGCCCAAAGCAGGAAGTATTTCCAATCTATTTTAGCCTGCTGGATAGAATTCATTTTCACAGTACCTGGAATCATCACATTCATTTTACGTGGCGACCAAATGGCTCCCGTGACCTTTCCCTGCCCCTCCCAACACACACACACACACACACACACAAAGGGAATTTAGCTAATACTATAGTGGTTGTCGCAAGAGTCATTTTGGCTCCATCCATTGCTCATCTTGTCAGTTGGAGGAATCAGAATCCTGTCTCCCACTTGCCCAAGTGTTGGGTGTGAGCTGGATAGGATTGAACAGGGCAACAGGAGAGCTGGGTGGGTTGGGGGGAAAAGAGAGTAAATACAATGTAGTGTTATCACTGGGATTTTAGCGAAGCTTAATGGTGGTTGTGGGGAACTGCCACACCATCTATCCTGAAACACAGTAAGTACCGCTGTGGATTTTCTATCCTTCAGGTGTTGTCTGGAGAGGGTTCGAAATTGTATAAACACAGATCAGATACTGGTGGCGAAAATTAGGAATTATCAGTAGCCCACAAGAAGCATATTGGCACAAACATTAAAGCTTATTGGCTTAAGTGCAATTTTTTTGACAAAGTGCTGGGCCAAGCATTAAGTAACCCAAGTGACAACATTGCAGTGTACAATAGATATACGATTGAGAAAATCAGACCAGGAAAGGTCACTGACAAGAAATACTGAAGCAGTTTAAGGAGTGCTTGGTCCTGCAGCATTTTAACCTTATTAAGCTCTCTTCACTTATACATAACTTTGGAGGCGAATTAATCACTGTGCCCTCTAGATGCACCCTCTAGTTTGGTACGAGTGGGTATGGGTGTCAGTTTCCACAACATGCAATATAACTGACTCTGTCTCATCTCGTCAGGATGTGAGTGCAAGAGCACTCTTGCCCAGTTACTATTTTAACACCTCTTACTCTCTTTAGATGAGCTCCTTTGAATAATGCTAAATGAAGCCCAACTTTAATATTATCTAACTCTGATTCAAACCTTGTCCATGAGCCTGACTTAACAGTTTAATTTATTTGTTTCTGTGAGCACACCAGAAAGTGAAACTCCAAAGGGAAAGATTTTACTTCAGAACCCCAGCAGGATCAAGGCCTGGAACACAAAACTGGGATCTGGAATGTCTTTGAATTTATTCACTTCAACTAAAGCCTATTAATGGAAAATGGGAAATATCTTTCGGCTCCAAATAACTTTTGAACAATGGTAGTACTTATAGCACTTGTATGTGGGTTAACTTTGTAGAAAAAAACAATTTAATCCAATGGTTTGAATGATACGGAGACCTGCCATGTGTGGTTAAAATTCCCCAAACCATAGGTACATGGGGGAAAGCATTCTATTTGGGCAGGAGCATTAGGCGTTGTAATTTTTTAACTGCACCTACTTTCTATTCCTTGGGACATTTTACATTAAGAACCCTATGTAAATGAAATTTACTGTTGTTACATTACGATTACCCAAGTGATCTAAAGTTAGGACAAATTAAATTCACTAAAAATGTTTCATGACTGCTTGTCAAGTGGACAAGGTCAAACTGAGGGAATTGCTGCCTTACAGCAGCTCACAGGACCCAGGCTGCATTCCCACTTCCCTCACTGGCCCGCTGTGGGAATCCCAGTCTGAATCCCACGCCCAAAGCCCATCAAAGAAGTACTGCTCTGCTCAATGCTAGTTTACAGTAATAGCTTTTACAGCTGAATCAAGGTACAGCTGGAACTTGGGCTTTACACCCACGGCTCCTGGATTTAATAGGAAATGAATAAAACACATGAAAAATTAAAATGATTAAAAATAACTCCCTGTTTACCCAAAAGGTCCCTGGCCCAGCTTGCTTTGGTGTGTGGGGGGTGGAGACAAACCATCTTTATATCCCAACTCACTCAATGCCTATCAGTTTTATCCCTTCTCCGACTTTTGAAGATTCAAACCGGTGTCTTTTGACGTCTTGTACCTCACTTCAGTTGGGAGAGAAGAAGGGAGCGATTCAAAGCACCGCCTGGTCCTGCCCACACATAGCAACATGTATGCACCTGAACACGAACACACATGCGCTCAAACAGAGATGTAGGACAAAGACCGAGAGGGGAAGCCCTGGCTCATTGCCCACTTCCGTCTGTGCTCAGACAGTGAGGTTGATTACAACTGCGATTGGGAACATAACATTCTTCTGCTTTAACTCACAAGGTTTTAAATAAGTGAAAGAGCAATAAAGTCAAAATTTACACACCAACCAGACAGCAGCTTTAAAAAAGTTTTGGGTTCAGTTCCGCGCCAACTTTTATTGTGATGGAAAATGCAGAGGCAACCCACCCTCCCACCCCTACAGCCAATCCAAACTACCAGAACCACAATGATAAAGATCCCAGTTGAGACCACTAATAAACAAGGCCTCCATCTTCAGTCACAGACACAAACACTTTGTGCATAAATACAGAGAAACTTATACAAATAGGTTTGATTTTTCTTCCCCTCCAATATAAAACAGTAAATACAAGAGCTAGAAATCTCTCTGAAGGTAATATAAGAGATGAGAAGTCCTTCCTCTATCATATCTCTCCCCAACAATAAACCCATATAGGGTACTTTTATTTTCATGACCACCTGTTAACACACTAGACATCTGATTGCAGAACTGTAACATCGGACTTCCGAAGGACAGAAAAGTTGCTTGGTTCATCGGTGATCTCCTCAGTGCTCCAGTGTCACCACCTCCACCGCTTGTCCATCCACAGTTATGCCAGACGACTGGATTTCTGTCATCCGAGTGGTGACAGGGGCCATTGCAACCTGCACAGGCCTATTACCCTGAGCCAGGCTGGTGACGACGGTCTGGTACATACTGACTGGGATCTGCACGAGGCCTGGGAATGAAGGAAACAGAAAGTGTCAGCTAGATAATGATGCAGACCCCCCAACCCCCCCAACATCAATACCATTTCCTTTTAGGTAAAGCAGCCCAGTCTGTAGATAACTCCATTAGGTCAACAACTTTGAGATACGTTCTGAAGTTGACTGGCCAAGACATTTACTTTGAGAGTAAGTACCAGCGCTCCACACCTCCCCCCCCCCCCCCCCCCCCCCCCCAACCACACTGCCACCTACTAAACACTCATCTTCAGAAGAAAGTAGACCCTGAAAGTAAATATTATTTGGAATTCTGCTCAGTCATGGATACAACACTCCAGCATCATAATGACGGATAGTCAGTTATAGGAATGAAAAGGATAAATTGAGAAAAGGACACAGTCCCAATAGACCCCCTCTTTTCACAACCCACCCCACACAATCATGGGTTCTATCCAACATGCTTAATCACGAGGTACCCAAGCAACACTGATTATTTATTCATTCCCACACTGGCCGTTAACCTTTACGATTTTCCCTTCACAAAAATGCTCTTGATTCAAACCCTCATCTGACAAGGAACATCCCATCATGCGAAATTTGGTCACAACAGCCGATCCGTTAATCTCCATTTTAACCTAGATATGACTTTGTCACACCTGCTCTCCTCCAGCATTGTGTTCCAAGCCAAGCCGTCTACTCTGACCTCCTGTGCATTCTTCCCTCTAATTGTAATGACAGAGTTTTCAGCCATTTTGGCTCTATGTTCTGGAACGTTCTCCCTAAAATCCTCCATTTTGCAAACTCTCTCACTGCCCGTGGTCACCTCTAACTCCTCCATTTCTGCATGGTGCCTTGTTCCTTTCTGTGAAGCATCCTGGGATATTTTCCACACTGCGTGCTATCCAGTTACTTTCCAAACTAATTTATGTAGTATTACTGGCTTTTGCTGCGAATTCACTCGTTTATCTATGGGGAAGGAGGAAGAAAATAATTCTTCTCATCTCCAGCCTTATTTGATGTTTATTCATTTTGATTCAGCACATTGTCTCCTGCTTTCTCCATGCGAGAGAGGCAGAGAGTAAGGGAAGGGGCTAAGGGGATCACCATCTCTCTGGTCATCCCATCCCATACACCTAGGAACATTGTGAGGCTGTTCATCCCTGGGGGCTGCTCCACCATTCAATTTAATCATGCTTGATCTGCACCTTTTGTAGATGGGAATTGCTGGTGGACCCTGAACACACAGAACAAAGATTTCTTCTGGTGCCTTTCTGTAATAAAACTTATTTTGACAATTATTAGCACCGTTGCCGCTAACAATAAACAGAGGAAATCTTCTTTCAATGTAAAATTAGTTTGTGGTACAGTTGAGAAGAGTTGGCTGTACTGGTCTTGATCACAGGTTGGCGAATTCCAAGTCTGGTCTGTTTTGGGTTAAGTGGATGCAGCCCAGGTACTACCATTGGTCTCAGTGTCTCTGGGTTAGGGAGAGCAGAAGCCAGCCTGCTCCCGATGACAATTCCACCGCGAGTCTGGGGAAGGGCAGTGTCGCAGCGATAAGTTGCCGAGGTCAGGCAGTCTGCTGGCAATCAATCTGAAGCTCAAACATGACGAATAAGCAGTTGACTGAGGGATTGGAGGGGAGTTGGCTGTGGAACTGCACACTGACAAACAGCCTTCAGAAGGAGAGGAGGGAAGCAGAATAGATGCGTGAGGATAATAAAACATACAGAATGCACTGTTCTGTACCGTACCTCGCTGACTACGAGGCAAAGATATATTCTTCCCCCTCACCCAAATGGCTATGCTGCATGCTGGACAGTGGGTGTCAACACAGCATTCAACGACTGCGGCATCAAAACAGAGTCCTACTTTTAACCACCCAGACATGCAGCCTTTCAGCAGCATACTATTAAATTAAAGCAAGCGGGAATTTTCAATGATTTTCTCATATTCACCCACCAAACCCAGGGAAGTTCAGTCATTGCTACTCAAATGAAAGTAAAATACTGCAGATCTGAAATAAAAACAGAAAATGCTGGATAAACTCAGCAGGTCTGGCAGCATCTGTAGACGGGTCAGTTAGACTCGAAACATTAACTCTGTTTCTCTCCATAGATGCTGCCAGACCTGCTGAGTTCATGCAGCATTTTGTGTTTTTATTACCCCTCGTTACTCCACTGGCTCAGAGCAGCTCACACCCAGCATGGAGCTAACAGTGGACCTCGGATCATGCTCCTCAAAGTACTTCATTGGCCATAAAACACTCTGGCCGATTGGAGGTTGTGAATGGTGATTTAAAAGTTCAAGCCAGAACTTGCTTTTTACTCGCTGGATTATCATAGGGGTGTTTATCCGGCAAACACAAAAGAAATTGGCAAGGATCTTTTTTTAGATATTTAAAAATTCCAACATTTTAAAAAGTCTTTCCCCGTTTAATGCTAGCTGACCCTCTGGAACGGAGTCACGTCTGCAGGGTTTAACTGTGCCAAGTTTTAAAAATTTTAATTTTTGAAAGATTCGAAGGACTTAGCCATCTGAATGATTTAGCAAAGTAGAGCTAATCCTACTGGTTATATAATTGATGATTAATTTGTAAACAGACGGAGGTTTTTCTTTGGTACTCATGTCTATGTCTAGAACCAACCTCTAATTAAGCTAATCTTTACATCTTCACCCTGACACGGGCTGACAAGCTTTCAAATTATATCAAAAAATATAAAGCTCCCTCATTCTCCCTTGCATCATACAACCAAATCAAAGCTCTCAGAAGAAATGAAGAGGAGATGAAACTGCAGGCGACCGATAGCATGACGTGGGCGGAAGAACCTGTGATACTCCTGCCACTGGCTTCCCAGAGATTCTAAAGGCTGCATCTTCGGCTGATCACAGGCCCCACATTTCATGGGACAATCAGGAAAATAAGAAAAGGATTTATATAACAACTTATTGTGGACAATTCAGGGCACTACACTTCAGGAAAGGTATAAAGGCCCGTGGAAAATCAAAGACGTTTACCAGGGATGAGGAATATCAGTTGTAAGTGGAGGTTGGAAAAGTTAGGATTATGCTTCTTGGAATAGAACATAGAACATACAGTGCAGAAGGAGGCCATTCGGCCCATCGAGTCTGCACTGGCCCACTTAAGCCCTCACTTCCACCCTATCCCCGTAACCCAATAACCCCTCCTCACCTTTTCTTTTGGACACTAAGGGCAATTTAGCATGACCAATCCACCCAACCTGCACGTCTTTGGACTGTGGGAGGAAACCGGAGCACCCGGAGGAAACCCACGCAGACACGGGGAGAACGTGCAGACTCCGCACAGCCAGTGACCCAGTGGGAATCGAACCTGGGACCCTGGCGCTGTGAAGCCACAGTGCTATCCACTTGTCCTACCGTGCTGCCCGCTAGAGCAGGCTATGAGATGGAGATTTTTTCCAAGATGATGAGAGGTTTTGATAAGAAAGAGGAGATAGAGAAAAACTATTCCTACTGGTGAGTGGTTCAACAACCAGAGTTCAGAGATTTTAAATTATTGGTAAAAGATGTAGAGGGAAGCAGTACTGCAACTCAGTCATTTGAGATCTGGTACACCCCATCTGAAAAGGATGGATGCTGATTTCATAAATAATTTAAAAAGGGAGTTGAGCAGGTATTTGAAGACGAGGAACTTACAGGGCTCCGGACAAAATGCAGGAATGTGAGGCAAAGCACAACGACTCTTTCAAAGAGCCAGCACTGGTACAGTGGACTGGATGCCTGCCTTCTGCCCTGTATGTTTCTTTGAATGCTTAAAAATCATTAAAAGGGAAGCAAGGATGAATCATTGCGGAGGTGTTATTTACAGACACATTCCATGTAATCCTACATTGAGAACGAGCTGGTGACAGTGAAAGGTGAGCTGGATAGTTACCTTTAGCAGTTAATACCACAAGAGGGTTACCTAGATGTACAAATTACAACCGTGGTAAGTGAAATTACACAAATTGCAGAGAATGTACAGCACAGAAAGAGGCTATTTGATCCAATCGGCCTATGTCAGTATTTATCCTCCCCATGAGCATCGTCCCAGCTTTTCATTTAACCCTATCAGCATAATCTTCTATTCCTTTCTCCCTTGCGTTTATTTAGCTTCCCCTTAAATGCATCAATGCTATTGTCTTCAACTACAACTGGCAGCACAGCGCCCACACTCTAACCTCTCTGTGGAAAAAGAAGCATAATTTCCCAATTAGTTCTTATTTTTCTGACCCCTAGTTTTAGCATCCCCTACGAGAAGAGTAGTTTAGACCAACTGCCCAAGGAGCATGGAAACATGCCAGGCTGTGACTGTGAATAGTGAAGGGCTGCTGGCTCTTTCGTCATGAGCTACGGACTTAAGCTCATTACTCCATTCCAAGACTGACTTGGACATAGTACTTTTATTAAACCCAATCACACAATAACATTGCTCAGCAACAAAGCTTCTACAGATGTCACTAGCCGCTTCTTAACAAGACAGTCGTTGAGGCTAATCACTGGACGGATGTGGGGGAGGGGGGCATGGTATTACAGGAGACATTTGAAATCAGAAAGTAGAGGATTTTCCTTCACTTCTCTCCTGCTGTTGCTAATTCTGCCTGGGATACAGTGTTTTAGACAGCAGGCATTGGTTAAACAAGATAATTGTGTGGACATTTTACACAATAAAGTTTAGATATTGGGTGGCAACAGTTTTCTTTGATTACGAGTGGATCACAGCCTGTCCTTATCTAATATTTATTCTTGCACACATGCACATGTAATTTTCAGTGGGAACCGCTGGATGGTAGCAATCAGGTCAGGCTGATTCTTCCCTTTTTAGCTACATCCAACCCACCATCTCAGCAGAGTCCAGGCTCACTTGCTGACCGTCAGTCTTGAAAAACAACTCCGGCAGCCAATCATCTGGATTGGCTATCAGTACCTGGCCTGGATCAAGAGCAAATTAGGCCATTGGGAACGCTGTGCCTCATTAGGAAGCTGCTTGTAAGACATCAGATTTGCAAATAAGTGGATTGGACCTTGGCTTCTATTTAAGCTTTGCTGGTGTACTGTGCTCACAGCAGGGAGCAGGATAAATCACTTACTGTTGATCACAAGTCTAATACCAGAAAAACCATGTCAATTTAAGTCTTTTGTCCTTTCCTTTACCCCACTGACTTTCTCAGCCACCCCTTGCCTCCTTCCCTAAAGGGTATTGAACCATTCCTGGGGTATGGTTCCACATCCCACCACTGAACATTCCTAGAGTAGAGTAAAGCCCCTTAGCAATGTCTTATCAAACACTACCATTACGGGTAGGTCACAGATCAGATGCAAAATAAACCCGAGTTAGTTCCCCTCTTCACAGCTCAAAGGTGTTGAGGCCAACATTAGTGTCCCCACCACCTGTCAGGCAGGGCATTCCAAAACTCATTGCGCAAGAAAGCTTTTCTTCATGTGGTTTCTGGGTCTTTTATCAATCACCTTAAATTGGGCAGCATGGTAGCACAAGTGGATAGCACTGTGACTTCACAGCGCCAGGGTACCAGGTTCGATTCCCCGCTGGGTCACTGTCTGTGCGGGAGTCTGCATGTTCTCCCCGTGTCTGCCTGAGTTTCCTCCGGGTGCTCCAGTTTCCTCCCACAATCCAAAGACGTACAGGTTAGGTGGATTGGCCATGATAAATTGCCCTTAGTGACCCAAAAAAAGGTTAGGAGGGGTTATTGAGTTAGAGGGATAGGGTGGAAGTGAGGGCTTAAGTAGGTCGGTGCAGACTCGATGGGCCGAATGGCCTCCTTCTGCACTGTATGTTCTAAATCTGTGCCCTCTGGTTACCAACCCTTCAGCCATTGGTAAATATGGCTCGGCAGCCACATGCTTCGGATATCAGAGTCCCGACTGGGAAAGCAAATCTTCTTTGCCCAGCTCAAGGAAGGCTCCCAAACAAGAGAGGGACAAAGGAAGCTCTTCAAAGACACTCTGAAGGCTTACCTCAGGAAATGCAATAGGCGTCAACACCTGGGAGACACTTATTCAGAAGAGACCTATTTAGAAGAATCTAATTGAAGTGACACCCGATGGCAAGAGGAGGTCCAGGAAAAGGAGTCCGAGAAAGGAATGCTAGTGATCTCAAGTCAAAGGGCCAATCCCACCTCCCGGAAACACCTGCCAAGTGTGCAGTTCGAGATGCAGCTCTAGGATCAGGCTCAAAGGCCACGCAATGACTCACTGAACAGTGACGCTGCGTTTCTTGGGTGGACAATCATATTCTTAGCGGGTGATCATCGAAGAGAGTTTCTGTTTATTAACTTTATCTAAACCGGTCATGATTTTTAAGCACTATCAAAACTCCTTGTAGTTTTCTCTGCTCGAAGGAGAATGGTCCAATTTCTGCAGTCTATCAATGTAACTGCAGTCCTGGGACCATTCTGGTAAATCTCTTTTGCACTCTCTCCAAAGCCATCACATCCTTCTTAAAATGTGCTGCCAGAATTGGACAGAGTATTCCAGCAGGGCCAAACTAGTGTTTGGTGTAGGTTTAGCATAACCCCCTGGTCTTTTTTTTTATTTTAAACACTGCACCTCTTGTTTATAAAACCCAGGATCCCAAATGCTTCATTATCTGCTGTTTTAACCTGTCCTGTTGCCGTCAAATATTTGTGCACAGCACCCCTAGGTCTCTCTGTTCTTGGATCCCTTTAAAATTGCACTTCTAGACTTGGGCCTGAATGCAGAGAAATCCCATCTTTTGATGGGCTGTAATGCGAGGTGAGTTGAAATTAGTAGTATGCTGGGACTGACACACTGTTGTAGTGGTGTTGCAGTTGGTTCTATAACTTGAGATAATAGCTGTTATTATTGGGAAATAAAAGGAGAATTAAAAAACAAACTTGAATCACTCAACATATGGACACTGGCTTTTCAACACTGGGACTGAGTTTAATTTCAGCTCAGACTGTCTACAGACTATAAAGGGCTTACGTGAAATTAGTCAAGAGATTCGCTGAATACAACCCCCACTGGGTGTGGAGCCAAAATGATAGACCTGGGAAATGGAAAAGTGTCACACATATAGATCATAGAATTTACAGTGCAGAAGGAGACCATTCGGCCCATCGAGTCTGCACCGGCTCTTGGAAAGAGCACCCAAGTAAAGCCCCACCTCCACCCTATCCCCGTAACCCAGCAACCCCATCTAACCTAAGGACAATTTAACATAGCCAATCCACCTAACCTGCACACCTTTGGACTGTGGGAGGAAACTGGAGCACCCGGGGGAAACCCACACAGACACGTGGGTTAGGGGGGGGGGGGGGGGTGTCAGAGGTAGATTCTTTACCCAGAGAGTAGTGGGGCATGGAATGCACGGCCTGTGGAAGTAGTTGAGTTGGAAACATTAGGGACCTTCAAGCGGCTATTGGATAGGTACATGGATTACGGTAGAATGATGCGGTGTAGATTAATTTGTTCTTAATCTAGGATAAAAGTTCGGCACAACATCGTGGGTCGAAGGGCCTGTTCTGTGCTGTATTTTTCTATGTTCTGTGACACGGGGAGAACATGCAGACTCCGCACAGACAGTGACCCAAGTGGGAATCGAACCTGGGACCCTGGCGCTGTGAAGCCAGTGCTAACCACTATGCTACTGTCCTACCCACATATAGTCCATATGCTATATATGCCACTATAGATGGCGTGCTCTTCTGAGGTTGGTGGTCAGGCACATTATTCGGGGAGGTTGGAACTTTACATCTAATTGAAGGATTGTTCATCATGTGTAAGCCATGACAATAAGTGCAACCCTAAATTTGACTGCAGGGCTGACACTGGGAGGTAGCTATAGTTAGGGGTCATTTTCAAAGACTGACATCTCTTAGATGATTGTACACACATGCACAGAATTAATATTTTTCTCTAGGAACCGCAGCTAAAGCTCAAGTCAAATTAGAAGAATTCTCAATCTCTTAAAGGGAGGTAAAGCTCTTCCAACACAAACCTTGGACTGCCCCCAACAAAGCCTCATCAACTTGGAGAAGAAAAAAGACACTCAGGAAAAAGCTGTCCTGATATGGAAATTTAGTGGAGAGAGAAAGGTTTAAGAAATTCTGTTTTTTTTTTAAAAAATGGGAAAGCATGGGATAGAAATAATTTTTTTTAAAAAGGGATTCATGGGTTGAGGTGCACAAGCCTTTAAAAGTGATTTTACAGGGGTTAAAAGTGACCAAAAGGAATATCAATATAAGGGATGTGGGATTTCAATAAAATCCCAGGAATGTGAGCATTGCCAGAAAGGTCAGCATTTATTGATCATCCCTAGATGCCACCTGAAGGTAGTAGTGGGCTGTCTCTTGAACTGCCGCAGCTATTTGACATAAATTGTGGGGTTTGATAGACCACTTCAGAGTGTAAATAAGCAGTCAGCCAAGTTGGTTTGGTGTCATCTGTAGGTGAGACCATAAGAGGACAGTAGGTGTCCTTCCTGAAGTGTTCGATGGGCCCACTGTCATTCCTGAGAGTGCTTTCTGGTAAAAGTAAAAGGACTTAAGTTGCCAAATTATTTGGCAGGGAAAGCTAATTATATATATACATTTCATACATCCACCATTACACTTTACTAAACTCCGAGTGACAACAATGCAGGGGCTAGCTCATTCAGCGCTCATGGCCCCTATTGCTGTAAGGCGACCAGGCTGTGGGCTAATTGTGGCAAATGGCCTCTCTCAGCCGTCTGTGCTCTAAAGCTCATTATCCTATATCTTAAACTATGGCCAGCAGTAGCTGCCCTGCAATAGATTACCAGGCACCTCAATCTGCACACGAGTCGATTACAATAATTACTCCTCTGCTAATCGCCGTCGGTTTTTTTTCATAAGGAAATCTTTTACTCTTGATCACTTGTCTACATTTGGAATTATTTTCAGATGTACAGATGGATGAAAAAAATCTGCCCTAATGCAATTGGTACAATTTTTTTATCAGCCTGTTTTATAATCAGCCTCCACTCCTTTAATTTTCATGCATTTGGAACATTGTCACAAGTCCTACATGCTGCATTAAAGCGACTGCATGTTGGATCTTTTCCTCAGAGCTGCCCCTCTCCCTTGATCGTCTCCCCACCTCTCCTGAAAATTTGAACTGGAGGACAGTTCCACAGTTGCTGCCAAGAACTGAGGGCTCAGTTCTTCAGGTATCAGCCCTGACCGTAGGGGTGATCTCAATTAAGTCCAATCTTAACTGCCCTAAACACCTACACTTTACCAGCAGGCACTGGAAGGTACGAGGATATGGAAAGCGAGACAGTGAGCAGAACAGTGGGATAGTATTTGATAGGTCAAATGGCCTCCTTCTGTGCTACAAATACAAAGAGAATACGGCTTTCCGGGTTGGCCGATGTTCCTGGGCCCCAGGGAGCTGACATGATCTGTATTGCCATAGCATTGTCCTGACTGATCAATTAACTCGTCGAATGTTGAGTGCGCCACTGGTTGACGCCTTTACTCACTAGGCCATGAGAATTCGAAGCAACTGAAGTTGCTAGAATGCTCTCCTAGTGGGTCAAGTAGTCAACGGTCTGATTTAGAATCGCACAACCTTACAGCACAAAAGTAAACCATTCGGTCCACTGCGTCTGTGCCAGCTCCAATTTATCTGATCTCCTGCTCTTTCTCCATAGCCCTGCAATTTCTCAAAACCTTTGTGGGAGTGCTATGACCCATTCTGGACACTTACACACCAATATTCAGACTCTTCCCCTTCCTCAATGTTGGCACTTCCCCACATGATGCACCTTCTGATCTGGGTGATACCATGCAGACTGGGCCCTCTTATATTCAGCATTTTTAAAATAAACTAAAGATGACAGGTTTGAATCTTTACCAATACTGTTTTCTCGATCCAGTTTGTTGCACCCGGGGGCTTTCTGTTGTTTGCTGCCAGTGGAAATGCGGCAGACAGCGGTCAACTGGGAAGCGGCAACCTTTACAGGAACGTACAAGGCCACTGTGAATTGCAAAATACGAGAGGGGAATATGATGGAAATGGCTCTGACAAACGCAATCTGAAACCAGCACCACTAGCACAAGCATCCCCGATTTTCATCGCTCCATCATTGGTGGCTGTGCCTTCAGTTGCCGAAACACTAAACTCCGGAATTCCCTCCTCAAACCTCTACCCGCCTCTCCTCTTAAGTTGGCCCGTAAAACCTACCTGTCTGACTAAGCTTTGGGTCACTTGTCCTAATATCTCGTTATGCAGCTCAAATTTGATTGATAAAGCTCCCGTGGGCCCGTTTACTGATTTAAAGGAGCTATATAAATGCAAGTTGTTATTGCCATGCAGAAACACTCAAAATACCTGCAAAGGGCCAGACACCACTTGTTTATCCATTGCCGCAATGAACAAATTGACATTTCACCAGGTCTGCCTCCTTTCCATTTGAAGATGGATGGTTCTTTGGGGAGGCACCTACCTCCCCAAAGTGGCCATATCCACCCAGTGGGTAAGTATGGCCAGGCCATTCAAGGTTAGAGGTCATCCAGACCCAATATCAATGCACATATTTCTTTAGTGGGTGGGTTGGGGTGAGGGGTTGCTATCATCGGATAGTCAGCAGGGGTGGAAGCTTTGGCAAGTCGCCTCTCCTTAAATGAGGAATACTGATCTCACTGTAAAACCCTTAGCATCTTGCTGAATTGACAGTAGGTAACTCAGCACAGATAGGGATCAAACCTAGGACCTTCCTGGCTCAACTCCATATTAGATAAATTCACTGAGCCATTAGAGAGCTTTTTGGAATCTGCTTTGAACAAAAGCAAAGTCAACTGTTGCAATTGGTTTTATTCCACTGCGCTAAAGGGTAAATAAATGAGAAGCCAGAGTGGGGGTTTCAAGCCGAGTGTAGACAGGGTTGACACAAAGGGGTGATTTGTTCTGCTGCTCCTCTGCTGGTGATTACAGGCTGCAGATTACTGCAGTCACGTGAGCTGCTTAGAACAAGGCAAGCTGTCAGGAGTTGCTAAGGTCAGCGTGAGCTTTCTATGCAAAGCTCGGAAAAGGGAGTGGAGGGCAGGACAAGAAGACAGAGAAAGAAGCAAATTTTCTACTTCTAGTCTTTAATCTGTTCCATAAAGAGCTATAGCCCCTCGTATCCCTTTGTCTTTCTTCCTCGTTATCTTACAACATACAGACTTTAAAATCCAAGCATGGTGTGGCCATCTCATTTGGCTCAATGTTTCCAATTATTTTTAACTTGCATAGTGTACACACTAAGTATAGACCTTAAACTAAGTTGCCACATTACCATCTCCAACATACACACATTGATGTTATAATTGCTTATTAGTACCTTGGTCATCAATTCCTTTGGCTTTGAATGCTATTTTTCCCTAGTTCAACCCTGTGTGCGCTGCCACTATACTACACATCTATAAGTATTTCAGCTCACTGAAGAGGCCAGAGATCAAATTCCAACAAAATTGGCGCTGGAACTGAAATCAGAGCTACAATTCCTCGGCTGCTCAAAGGACAAATGCATCAACTAAAAAAAAAAAATCACACCCGGAGTGAGCTGTATCACAGTCTAAGTGACATCAACACAATGTCATGTGAGATGTGGCTGACACTGAGTCAGGACCTGAACGTATAGTTGCATCAACTCATGGAACAATCTAGAATGGCTTTGTTTCTTTGCTTGAAACTCTGGTAACTGTTTGCAGTTAAAGAATTTCAACTCCAAAGAAAAAAAAAACAACTCAATAGTCCATAGCGGAGGTTAACAGCACAGAAGAGAATAGAAGCAGATATCACATACATAAAAGCATGCTCAAGCACACATACATTCATGTGCATGCACTGCAGAAAGGAGACTGTTTTGAGAGATACAGAAAATGAAAAATTAGGAGCTCTCTCTTTTGGAACCCTGATCGCGCTAGTGACTAAAGGCAGTACCCAGAACAATGCCACGTTGTACAGGTCAATCAATAGATACCAGGTTTGATGCAGTTTTGAGTTAGCTGACATCAGCATCCCTCCAAAGCACATGCCTCTTCGAATGATGGGCGAGGATAGCCTCTAAAGCCAAACTGCCTGATGGATGGATTAAGTACCTACATGGCAGGGACTCTTCAAGAATAGGGGCAGGGAAAAGATATCCACCCTTTGCTTTTTCAGTGGGTAGGTGAATCACATGCTGTGGTACTGAGCCATACAAACCAGGAAGATCCCAAGTTTTTGTCCTGAGTTTGTTGAATAGAGATGTTACAGGTAAACACAATGTCACACTGGGCTAAAAATCAAACCACACCAGCACCAGAAGGTTATCTAGGATTGCAACGGGATCTTGATCAATTAGGCCAGTGGGCCGATGAATGGCAGATGGAGTTTAATTTAGATAAATGTGAGGTGATGCATTTTGGCAGATCGAATCAGGCCAGGACCTACTCAGTTAATGGTATGGCATTGGGGAGAGTTATAGAACAAAGAGATCTAGGAGTACAGGTTCATAGCTCCTTGAAGGTGGAGTCGCAGGTGGACAGGGTGGTGAAGAAGGCATTCGGCATGCTTGGTTTCATTGGTCAGAACATTGAATACAGGAGTTGGGACGTCTTGTTGAAGTTGTACAAGACATTGGTACGGCCACACTTGGAATACTGTGTGCAGTTCTGGTCACCCTATTATAGGAAGGATATTATTAAACTGGAAAGAGTGCAGAAAAGATTTACTAGGATGTTGCCGGGACTTGATGGTTTGAGTTATAAGGAGAGGCTGGATAGACTGGGACTTTTTTCCTTGGAGCGTAGGAGGCTTAGGGGTGATCTTATAGAGGTCTATAAAATAATGAGGGGCATAGATAAGGTAGATAGTCAACATCTTTTCCCAAAGGTAGGGGAGTCTGAAACTAGAGGGCATAGGTTTAAGGTGAGAGGGGAGAGATTCAGAAGGGCCCAGAGGGGCAATTTCTTCACTCAGAGGGTAGTGAGTGTCTGGAATGGGCTGCCAGAGGTAGTAGTAGAGGCGGGTACAATTGTGTCTTTTAAAAAACATTTAGATAGTTACATGGGTATAGAGGGTTATGGGCCAAGTGCGGGCAACTGGGACTAGCTTAATGGTAAAAACTGGGCGGCATGGACTGGTTGGGCCGAAGGGCCTGTTTCCATGCTGTAAACTTCTATGATTCACCCACTCTCCACTGAGCACCGTTGAACATGGACTGAGGGCTCAGCCACAACCTGGCTCAGCTCTGCTTTCTCCGATAACAAATAAGTTGATGGTAGTCTCGCTGCTCATGGTCACTTGTGAAGAATGGCAACTTAGACACTGGAGTATTTTCCTTCAGGGCAGAGTAGGAGAGAGAAATCAAGAGGTCCTTAGTCCGATCGAAACAAAACTACACAAGTAGTTCCCTCCAGGAATTACACAAGATTTCTTCCCTTCCCCCAACTATATGAAAATGAAATGAAAATCGCTTATTGTCACAAGTAGGCTTCAAATGAAGTTACTGTGAAAAGCCCCTAGTCCCCACATTCCGGCACCTGTTCGGGGAGGCTGTTACGGGAACTGGGGCCCTGGAAGCTCGGAACAACACATTTGGTTGTGGAACAGCAGCTGGCATTTTGCGAACTCCTCGGGTGAGTTCCTGTAGGTGTATAGGGAACCCACAGGTTTATACACACATCAAAATGCTTTCTGACACAACACAGGAGGAGGCTAAAGCCAAGATGGTGAATTGTGTACAGGGTGGCCTTACTTGAACAGCAACAATGGTCAGGCAACTGCAAGAGGTGCAGAGAAGAGGGTACTAGTGTCATCGTGGTCTAGTTGGAGGCAGTCTCGCTTCTGAGTCAGAAGGTTATGGGTTCAAGTCTCACTCCAGAGGACATCCACAAAAAACTAGACCAACATTCTATTGCAGTTCTGTGAGTGCTGTACTGCCCGTGGAGTGCTAAGGGAGTTCTGCACTGTTGGAGACGCTGCCTTTCGGATGAGACAGTAAATGAGTATTAAATCACATTGCGCTAGCTTGCTGTGGCAAATTGGCTGCCACATTTTCTACAACAGTGACAATATTGCAAAACGTCACTGGATGTAAAGCGCTTTGGGTATCCTGAGGTCTTGAAAGGTACCATATAAATGCAAATCTTTCTTTCTTTCTATGAATAGCCATGATTACAGGTTTGGGCAGCACGGTAGCATAGTGGTTAGCACAATTGCTTCACAGCTCCAAGGTTCCAGGTTCGATTCCTGGCTTGGGTCACTGTCTGTGTGGAGTCTGCACGGTCTCCCCATGTGTGCGTGGGTTTCCTCCAGGTACTCCGGTTTCCTCCCACAGCCCAAAGATATGCAGGTTAGGTGGATTGGCCGTGCTAAATTGCCCTTAGTGTCCAAAATTGCCCTTTGTGTCGGGTGGAGGTGTGGGCTTGGGTAGGGTGCTCTTTCCAAGAGCCGGTGCAGACTCGATGGGCCGAATGGCCTCCTTCTGCACTGTAAATTCTATGACCTGAGAAGGCCATAATCTACAATGGGAGTTTTGCATATCACAAAACTTTGAATAAACCGGAGGAGAAATGAGGAGGATTTTATTTAAGGAGCAGCAACTGATATTTATATAGCAACTTTAATGCAATAAAATGCCCCAAGGTGCTTCATAGGCATGTTACGAAATAGACAGTGAGCTACATAAGGATTTATTAGGTAAGATGACCAAAGGCTTGGTCATAGACTTATGTTTGAAGAAACATCTTAAAGGAAGAAAGCAAGACGGAGAGGTGAAGGGAGGGAATTCCAGAGACGAGGGTCTACTAAGGGCAGCACGGTAGCACAAGTGGATAGCACTGTGGCTTCACAGCGCCAAGGTTCCAGGTTCGATTCTCCGCTGGGTCACTGTCTGTGCGGAGTCTGCACATTCTCCCCGTGTCTGCGTGGGTTTCCTCCGGGTGCTCCGGTTTCCTCCCACAGTCCAAAGACGTGCAGGTTAGGTGGATTGGCCATGATAAATTGCCCTGAGTGACCAAAAAATGTTAGGTTAGGAGGGGTTATTGGGTTACGGGGATAGGGTGGAAGTGACGGCTTAAGTGGGTTGGTGCAGACTCGATGTGCCGAATGGCCTCTTTCTGCACTGTTATGTTCTATGTAAAGGCTTGGTCACCAATGGTGAGTAATGAAAATTGCAGTTGCTCAAGAGGCCAGAATAAGATGAGTGCAGACAATTGAGGGGTGTGGGGCTGAAGATTACAGAGATAGGAAGGCGCAAGGGAGTGAATTATGATCTGGAATGTACTGCCTCGGAGTAGGGCGAACTGATTCAGTAGTAATTTACAAAAGACAACTGGACAATTAGCTGAAGGAGAGAAAATTGCAGGTCTATGGGGAGTGAGCAGTGGGGAGAGTCTAATTGGTCACCCATTCAAAGATCCGGCATGGGTGGGAAGTCCTACAAGGTTCCATGGCTGCTCTCCCTCAAACCACATCATCCTACACAATCTTCCTTTTCCCTGAAAGCTAATATCAGGTCTTACAGTCCTCCTTTCTATCTTAACCCACTCTTTGCCAGGATCCAAGTGCTGTCGAACCTCTTATCTCTGTCAGCACTTTCTCAACCCAAACAAACCTCAAGCTTGCCCCACTACCCATCACACTTCCAGCTGCTTCTTAAATGTGGCAGCACCTTTGCTTCCAAATTAGCTTCCCTACACACTGATCACGCACCACCAAATGTCAGTCTCAAACTTGCTGTTGACTTGCATCAACCTGAAGCCTCCTTGTCCCAATTTAATTGGAATCAGTGTTGCCCTCTCCTTCCTCATTCACTTGTCTTCTATTGCTTTATAGTCCTGCCCTCCACTGTGGATATGGCCCTTCCCTTGTGGAGCTATTGTAGCTGTTGAGTTGATGGGAGGCTCCCTCATTTAAAGAGTCTTTGTACACATAATCACCAAAATGCTATATTTTTAAAATATAACGTGGCAGTTCCTTTCCTGTCCTCTATTTTGTATTTGGAAAGCGGGTTTTTATATTGCTCTCAGTTGCTGATTCAAGTCTCAATGCTACACGCTGAAAGCCATGTTATCCCTTTCTTAATGAGCTTTGTCAATTCTGCTGTCACTGTGTTTTTAAAGAGTCTTAGGCAAATAGCAACGGTGCACCCATTTACTGGTGATGACATCATTTAATCTGCATGCTGGACCCTAAGACACTCGACTCTGGGCAGCCTGTGTTAGATGGCAGTGACCTTGAGAGGTTACTGCTGCGTGTTGTGACAGAAACAGAGATTGAGAGACTAAATCAAGGGCTGCTCTCACACTGCAATATTCCAACAGCATCAAATCAAGTAACAAGTTGTTTATGAACCAACATTTTCCCTTTCTTTTGTCCTAACCAGTGGTGGATGTGATATGTGAGAAATGGAGGGGCAAAAAGGCTTCAGACAAAATTATAAATTTTTGACCCTGTTCCAAACAAAATGCTTCACTCCACAGCCAGGTTTAATTGAATTGTACAGTAGACTGTAAGCGCACTCAAATCCTGATAGAAAGTATTAACTACCATGCCAAAAAAATCTGGGTTACATTGAGATCAAGATTTCTAAAAATATCTACTGTTGCATCTCTGTGCCCTTGGCCTAATGAACTGTCAGTTTCACCCGAGCTCTAGCAGACGTACAAACACTGCAGAGAAGGAAATTAGACCCTCCAGAAACAACACTGCTTTCTGCCAAAGAGATTTGTCAGTGTCTGCATCTACGAGAAATGTAATGGTAAATCTCGACTAAATGGGAACGGATAGAAAAGGTTTGGGCAACAGGAATCTTATAGTCAGAACATATGAGCGGGCTTTAGACCATCAGAATTCGATAGAGTGAGAATGAGTGAGGTTTGTTCCATATAATTCCAAACTTGTAGAATTTGTCTGACGCTAGTCAGCACGCCAGGGAAGAGACACCAGTCGGATCCAACACCTTTGGAATTAGATACCTTGAGGGAACCAGCATCCACTGAAATATATGTCCTTACTGGGTGGAGATTTCTATGGAAATTGTTCCCAACGGTTATCCTGCCGTTGTTTTCACATGTTCTGACTGCAAGTTTCCTGCCAGTGAATGTTTACACGGGTGCTAACTTCCTGATGGTGAATGTTTCAATGGGTGCTAGTTCCCTATCGGTGAATGTTTCCATGGGTGCTAGCTCCCTGTCGCTGAATGTTTCAACCGGTGCTGGTACCCTGTCGGTGAACGTTTCAATGGGTGCTAGTTCCTGGTCAGTGAATGTTTCAATGGGTGCTAGTTCCTGGTCAGTGAATGTTTCAATGGGTGCAAGTTCCCGGTCGGTGAATGTTTCCACCGGTGCTTGTTCCCCGTCGGTGAATGTTTCCACCGGTGCTGGATCCCTGTCGGTGAACGTTTCCACGGTGCTAGTTTCCAGTCGGTGAATGTTTCCATGGGTGCTAGTACCCAGTCGGTGAATGTTTCCTTGGGTGCTAGTTCCCTATCGGTGAATGTTTCCATGGGTGCTAGCTCCCTGCCGGTGAATGTCTCATTGGGTGCTAGCTCCGTCGCTGAATGTTTCAACCGGTGCTAGTACCCTGTCGGTGAATGTTTCCATGGGTGCTAGTTCCCTGTCGGTGAATGTTTCAATGGGTGCTAGCTCCCTGTCGCTGAATGTTTCAACCGGTGCTGGTACCCTGTCGGTGAACGTTTCAATGGGTACTAGTTCCCTGTCAGTGAATGTTACCACCGGTGCTAGCTCCCTGTCGGTGAATGTTCCCATGGGTGCTGGTTCCCTGTCGGTGAATGTTTCCACGGTGCTGGTTCCCGGTCAGTGAATGTTTCCACGGTGCTAGCTCCCTGTCAAAATATTTCGACCGGTACTAACTCCGTGCTGGTGAATGTTTCCATGGGTGCTAGTTCCCTATCGGCGAATGTTTCCACAGGTGCTAGTTCCCTGTCAGTGAATGTTTCCATAGGTACTGGTTCACTGTTTCCATGGGTGCTAACTCCATGTTGGCGAGTGTTCCCACGGTGCTAGTTCTTCGTCGGTGAATGTTTCCAACAGTACAATTCCGTGCTAGTGAATGTTCCCACGGTGCGAGATCCCTGTCGCCGAATGTTTCCACCGGTGCTAGTTCCCTGTCGGTGAACGTTTCCATGGGTGCTAGTTCCCTGTCGGTGAATGTATCTATGGGTGCTAGTTCCCTGTCGGTGAATGTTTCCACCGGTGCTAGTTCCCTGTCGGTGAACGTTTCCATGGGTGCTAGTTCCCTGTCGGTGAATGTATCTATGGGTGCTAGTTCCCTGTCGGTGAATGGTTCCACGGTGCCAGTTCCCTGTCGGTGAATGGTTCCACGGGTGCTAGTTCCCTGTCGGTGAATGGTTCCACGGGTGCTAGTTCCTCGTTGGCGAACGTTTCCACGGTGCTAGTTCCCCATCTGTGAGTGTTTCCAACGGTACTAACTCCATGCTGGTGAATGTGCCCATGGATGCTGGTTCCCTGTCGGTGAATGTTCCCACGGGTGCCACCTCCCAGTTGGTGAATGTTTCCACAGTGCTAGCTCCCAGTTGGTAAATGTTTCCACGGTGCTGGTTCCTTGTCGGTGAATGTTTTCATGGGTGTTAACTCCGTGCTGGTGAATGTTTCCACGGTCCTTGTTCCCTGTGGGTGAATGTTTCCATGGGTGCTAGCTCTCTGCTGGTGAATATATATTTTTTAAATTTAAAGTACCCAATTCTTTTTTTTTTTTAATTATGGGGAAATTTAACGTGGCCAATCCACCTACCCGACACATCTTTGGGTTGTGGGGGTGAGACCCACGCAAATACAGGGAGAATGTGCAAACTCCACAGGGACAGTGACCCGGGGCTGGGATCGAACCCGGGACCTCAGCGTTGTGAGGGCTAAACACTGTGCCACCTTGCCGCCCCACTGGTAGTGAATGTTTCCATGGTTGCGAACTCCCTGCCGGTGAATGTTTCCATGGGTGTTAACTCCCTGCTGGTGAATATGTCCACGGGTTCTAACTCTCTGCTGGTGAATGCTTACTAGGTTATAACAAAGGTTTGTGCTGAGCAACATTTTCTAAACTTAGCCTACACCCCCACACACGCACGCAAACACAAACACAGGCGCAAGCACACACACACACATGCAAACACACAGACAGGCGCAAACAGAGGTGCAGACACACACACACACAGGTGCGCGCGGGCGCACGCATACAGACAGGTGCACACACACATAGTTACACACACACACACACATAGTTACACACACACACACACACACACACACAGTTACACACACACACAGTTACACACACACACACACACAATTACACACACAGAGAAGACAAGGCTTTATACCCCATGAGACTCCCAGCACTCAGCAGGCAAAAAACCTTGTTACCTGTCGTACCAAGCCCCTTTGATCAGCTTTACTTTCCAAATACATAAGCATACATTTCCAATTATTGCCCAGATTCAAGACTGCCACCTGCCTCTCAGGGTCTGGCAGAATTGCCCATGACAGCTGTTGTAGCGCTTAATCTATTGACTGATAATGGACTGCACCAAAGCTCTTTACAACAGCTCAGAAGGCCACATGCCTCAAAGAGAGAGAGAGCTATTTTTGGAAAGTACACATCTTTGAGGGCAGAGGGAGGGAGGAAACATTATTAATAATAATAATAATCTTTATTAGTGTCACAAGTAGGCTTACATTGACACTGCAATGAAGTTACTGTGAAAATCCCCGAGTCATAAGACCATAAGACATAGGAGCAGAATTAGGCCACTTGGCCCATTGAGTCTGCTCCGCCATTCAATCATGGCTGATATGTTCCTCATCCCCATTCTCCTGCTTTCTCCCCATAATCCCTGATCCCCTTATTAATCAGTCGCTACACTCCAGCACCTGTTCGGGTACACAAGAGGGAGAATTCAAAATGTCCAAATTACCTAACAGCATGTCTTTCGGGACTTGAGGGAGGAAACCGGAGCACCCGGAGGAAACCCACGCAGACACGGGGAGAACATGCAGACTCCACACAGACAGTGACCCAAGACGGGAATCGAACCCGGATCCGTGAAGCAACAGTGCTAACCACAACTCCTCAGTGTTTAAGGGGGCGACTGGATTAAATAAGGGTCTCTGGTTCCTCCAGTCCATCTTTCCATATTAAGGAATAAGTGAGACTCATTCCTTTCCTCTCTCACACTATGTTGTTCCAATTTCATTCAGGAGCCCTGAAAGGACTCAGCACCACACTCAATTCTATCAATTGACGAGCTGTATGTCATTTGCACAGACAACTGGGAGATTGGAACAGGTGACTGCCTAGACTCCAGGCAATATAGGTGTTAAAAATTAAGGGACAAAAATAAGTGTGATGTTGACATGGATGTACAATGGAGAAGCCGGAGAACACATTTTCAAATTGTCACGGTTAATAAAACTACATCACTCGAAACACCGAGGGCAAGTAACAAACCCAGCATTACCCTCTGGAATTGCCACGGCCTTTTAATAAAAGACGTTTGTGACTACTGAATGTGGGGCACTGTTGCTAAATGGTACAGAACAGTTGCTGTGCTTACTTCAAAAAGTAATGCCCTGTGTAAAATCTCTCAGATGGTTTATACATGACAAGGATGTGGATAAATGAAAGCATTCCTGCTGTTGAGGATCAAACAAATACAAAATAAAAGCCCTGACTGCTTGGTGCTGTCCCGTCTCCAACCAAGTGGCAAGATTAATAATCAATATTGCACGACGGTCCATTGGGAGTTCTCTGCTAATTTGATGGAGCCAAAAGCTTTCCCAACATTTAAGGCAAGCAAACCAGTTTCTGCATCAAAGAACTTTTCATTCAGCCAAGTAATGGTGCAAAATTCCAAATCGGGATTGGTATTCAGAAACACTAATCATGTGAATTTACTTATGGAGGACTAAATGGCAGTAGATTAGGATACTCCTTTTACCATCTCTGGAACCAAAATTCCATTCTGATCCAGATTAATGGGACCAAAGTCTCTCCCCCCATTGCTAGCTGCAAGAATACTATGTAAAGTAGGTTAATGAGCCCGAACCCAGTTCCATCAGTATAGTCTTAACCTCAACAAACTGGCAAAAGTTGGCATGCTCAATTAAATTACAAGGATGGATGGTGTGACTTATGCTACACCAGATCTGGGAGCACTGAGGCAGATACTGGATGTCCCAGATAGGAATGTGCTCTATCCTTAGCATTTACATCCCAATCTTGAGAAACACAATCACAATAAAAACTTTCATGATGCATAGAATTTACAGTGCAGGAGGCCATTCGGCCCATCGAGTCTGCAACAGCCCTTGGAGAGCACTCTACCCAAGTCCACACCTCCACCCTATACCTGTAACCCAGTAACCCCACCTCACCTATTTGGACACTAAGGGGCAATTTAGCATGGCCAATCCCCCTAACCTGCACATCTTTGGACAGTGGGAGGAAACCGGAGCACCCGGAGGAAACCACCGCCGACACGGGGAAGACGTGCAGACTCCGCACAGTGACCCAAGTCAGGAATCGAACCTGGGACCCTGGAGCTGTGAAGCAACTGGGCCGCCCAATCCTTAATAATCCCTAGATGCCAACTTCTTTTAGTGTACGAGTTCTACTAATCACCCAATTTCTCCGTTCTCTCCTTTTTCACTCCCCACTCCAGGAGTCAATTTCTCAAAGCACTTATCTTTACTGGACCTGCTACACATCATTCATTAGTTATGGCCGATTAAAAAGCCGGACACGCTCAAGATGGATTGTGTGTGTTGCAATGTTGAAAGGATTTTGTGAATGAAATTTACATCACATTATTATGATATGGTCATAAAAGTTTCATGACAGCTTGTAGTCATCAAATATTCATCCTGGCCGCAGGCATCAGTTTATGACCAAAAGGATCTGGACAGCCTGGAAAATGGAAGTGACAGACTCTGATGTTTGTGGAGTTAAATTTTACAAAATAAATAGCTATAGCATTTTAAATTCTTTAGACGCAATTATGAATTTTGAAAATCCCCCAAATCTATTTTATTCCATTAGGTTTGCTAATCTCCAGTGCCAGATGGATAAGCAATGACTAGGTGAGCACGGGCTCTTGACAAAAAGGCGATGCAATGCAGTTGTATGAGCTACGTAACACGTTTGAGAAGGCAAACCCTGAACAATGCTTGCATGTGCCCTGACAGCAGGGTTGAAGTTTAGAATGGATCTCGAGAAGCATTTCTTTATGCAGAAAGCGATCGTCAGTTGGAACCAGTTGCCATGAAAGGTCATTGAAGCCAAGGCACGGACGGGGCTCATTTAGAAAGAAAAGAATGGATGGTGCTGTAAGAAGAATGTAGCATTCTGGAATGCAGAGTCAAAATGTGCATTCTTTATCTGCACTCACCTGGTGATTAGAGATGGAACTGCTTGTAAATACTATAGAGGTTAGTTTTGAAGGTTGAATGCAGTGCAGGCACCTAGGGAAATAGGGTCAAAGAAGGGGTGGGAAGCTGAGGTGAAGGAGGAATTCTAAAATGAATAGGTAGCAGCAGCAGGAAAAAAATCACCAAGAGCTATGGGATGTATTGACAGACTTCAAAACACAACTGCAGCTCAAGATAAATCATAGAAAGAAATAATGGCAATTCTTACCATTGGCATCCTGAACGCCAGTCAGTGCTCCTACAGCAGCGGCAGTCTCCCCCGACAGCACAATCTGGCCTCCGCCCTGCAGGGTGGCTTCGGCAAGTGTGGCAACAGCATGGGCAGCAGCCTCGCTGTAGCAAGGAAGCACATAACATGTTGGTCACTCACTTGATTCTCCAGTAGAAATATACTCCATGTACATATATACAAATACAACACACGCTATTGTACTGCACAGAAGGAGGCCATTTGGCCTATGCCAGCTCTTTGAAAGAGTTATCAATTAGTTTCTTCTCCCATGGCCCCATGAATATCCCCCCATCAAGTATTTATCCAATTCCCTTTGGGAAGGAGTAATGAATCTACTTCCACCATCCTTTCAGGCAGATTATAGCAACATTAAAAAACCCTAACATTCCCAAGTTCTCTGCCTATTATTTTAAATCTGTCACCTCTAGTCACTGATCCTCTTGCCAGTGAAACAGTTCCTCTCTATCCACTCTATCAAAATTGCTCCGAATTTTAAATGTCTCCATTTAATCGTCTCTGCTCCAAGAACAACAGCTTCTCTAGTCTCTCCGCCTGCAAATATACCACCACAAAAGCAGAACATGGGTTAGGATCAGCATGGTCCTTTGCCCATTTGACCTCATCTTTCCAGGAAACTCATTTCATTGTCTTCCTGTTCCAACTTAACATTTACTTAACCCAGCAGAAAGGACACCAGCAGAACAATCGGTAATCAGAGGATACAAGATTGCTGAAGAACACTGATGCAATACTACCGCAGTACTTCCTCGATCATATGCACAGGTCCTGAAATGGAGCTCGGACCTTGAACTGCCTGACTCAAGACGCGAGAATGCAACCAAATCAGTCATGCTGACTGTAAACTCCTTCCTTGAGGAAGCAAAGTCTTGCTAGGAAACAGTTCTGTGTATGGTATTAACCCTTGATATATCTTGCAGCCTAAACAGCCTTGAGATACGGGTACAGCACTGTCACTCTCTGTATGCATGTCCTAGCAATGATCATGAGAACATATGAATTAGGAGGAATGGGCCATTCAGCCCCTCGAGTCTATTCCACCATTCAATAAGATCACAGTCAATCTCATTGTGGTATCAACACCACATTCTTTCCTATCCCCTATTATCTTTGACTCTCTTGTCAATCAACTATCTAGCTCAGCCTTAAACATAATCAATGACCCTGCCCCCACCACTCTCTGGGGAAGAGTTTCACAGACTCAGAGAGTCTGAGCCCCACAACAACCTTCCAAAATAAAAACTGCACAGTAGAAACATCAATAACATCAGTTCAATCATAAAGCAATGAGCTGGTCCACAACTCACTCCAATTGCAACAGGATTTCATTCTGTTCTTAACGGAGACTGGATCGGAGTTTATAAACTTTTTTCAAATAAAGTTAGAGTACCCAATTCCTTTTTTCCAATTAAGAGGCAATTTAGCATGGCCAATCCACCTACCCTGCACATCTTTGGGTTGTGGTGGCGAATCCCACGCAAACATGGGGAGAATGTGCAAACTCTGCACGGATAGTGACCCAAAGCCGGGATCGAACCTGGGACCTCGGCGCCGTGAGGCTAACCACTGCGTCAACGTGCTGCCCGAAGTTTATAAACTTGACTTCATTCTCAGTTCAGACCTCAATAATCCACCAGATGATGAGATAGGGGCCAAGGGTTAACTGGTGACTCAAGTTCCCCACAGCAGATGGGCTGCACCACTTCTTTCTGGGTTCTGATACACGGCTCGCCAACTCTGGTGCAGTTCAGATGCAGTTGGGAGAAATGGAAGGTTGGAGGAAAGTTGGTGGGCGGTGGGGAATATCGTGGCATAAAAAGCCAGAATTAAGTTGCTGTCTGGTCAATGGGGGCGGTCCTCCATGCCACCACTTGAGATCTCATCCCTTGACAAACTCTTTAAATGTGGCACATTATAGTCAGTCTTGCTGCAATTCAAGTGAAGAATAATGCAACACTAATCACATTATACAGTGTGCACAATGCGTTTTAGTTTGAGTTCAATCTATTCAGTCCGATCCAGTGGATTGCTACTGGGAAAATACCAATCGTTACTGCCCCCTGCTGGAATCAGTACAGCACTACCACTTAAAATAAGACTTTTTTTAATTGGCTGCAAAATTCATCAAAAGCTTGAGGGGTGAAACTCAGTGAAACATAATCGCCATCTCCTGAAATCAATGTAGAACCTTGTAAGATTCATTGACAAAAGATTCTGATTTCACAGAATCCCATCTGAGATGTAAGTATTTAGTGTAATGAGCCTCGACAGTGAGAGGTGGTAGTGGCTGCTGAATGGCACCACCACAGTACTTATTCCTCTCCTCACCTGTAAGCTCACAATCCTCCAGCAGGGCTCAATGGATAAGGATCCGAAGGAAGAAGGAGGGCAGAATTCCTCTGTCACACCCAGGGGTGCGGAGGCTGGCCACGGCAGCTGTACCCGACCTTGGTGAAACGTTATTAGTAGGGTGAAGGAAAATCAGCTATCTGCACTAACTACTGGAATCACCCTGTGCTAACCATGCATTACTCTCACTCAAAAACAAAACCTCCAGAGCAACAAAATGGGCTTTTCTTCAGAAACGGTAGAATAACACAAGAGTACATAAAAAGGATGGCTCAGGAGCCTCTACAAAACCTCTGCACTAGATGCAAGGATAGTTACACAGACAAAAGCTATTTGCGGCAAGTACACCTGATCTGACGTCTGATGGATCTAATTAAAGCAGGCAGCAGACAGGCAGAGGCCTACATGACACATTTGTAATGTCGATTAGTAAGAGAATGTGTTCAAAGTTGAAGTGGAAAAGCTGTTAGCAAATTAACAAAAGCTGTGCAATTTTAATTGAAAATGAATGAAAATCGCTTATTGTCACAAGTAGGATTCAATGAAGTTACTGTGAAAAGCCTCTATTTGTATGGCTTCTCAGAACAATTTCAGAAATGTTACAGGGCAGAAGGAGCAATTTATCTAGTTCCATTCTCCCAGCAACCCTGTACACTCTTCCTTTTCAGGTAACAATCTAATTCTTGTTTGAGTGCCTCGATTGAACCTGCTTCCACCACACTCTCAGGTACTGCATTCCAGGCCTTAACTATTCACTGCATGAAGAGGATTTTTCTCCTCAAGCCTTTGCTTTTGTCAGTTACTTTAAATCTGTGCTCTCGATCCTTTCTACGAATGGGAAGTTTCTCCCCATCTGATCGATCTGGACCCCTCACGATTCTGAATACCTCTATTAAATCTCTTCCCAACCTTCTCTTCTCCAAGGAAAACTGTCCCAGCTTCTGCAATCTATTTTTGATTAAAAAAAAAAATTAACTTACGAGTACCCAATTTTTCTTCTCCCAAATAAGGGGCAATTTAGTGTGGCCAATCCATCTAACCTGCACATCTTTGAGTTTGTGTGGGTGAGGCCTGAACCTTGCGTGAAAGGCACAATCTCTCAGTTCTGATTAATTCTGCTAAGTCATCCTTTAGCACCCACTCCAGTATCTCTACATTGGTTTTATAATATAGAGAGCAGAAATGTTTAGGGTGGCACATTCTATCTTGACTTTAACATAGCATTTGTTGGTTAGAGACAGGAGAAAGCAGGGAATGAGAAAATGCCACTCCACTCTTTAAGGTCACTTCTTCCAAACACCTTGTATAATCCATCTCACCAGACTCTACCCAAAAAGAAACCCTGTGTTTTCAGTTTAGTTTCTATTAACAGTGTGAACCTCTCCTTGAGTGGACGAGAAATTCTCTCATCACCAAAGGTAGCCGAGCAAAACTGTAGCACATACGTCATCGCCAATATTTGACACCCACGTGTAACACTTCTCCTGAACCAGCAGCTTAAGAGCCAGATGTCCCGTTTCAAGCATCTCAGTCAACAATTTGCCTACAAGCTAAAAATGAGACCTCCCACTGCTTCTTTGGTTTAAAATCAACAATAGGAGAAGGGTACAATGTATACCCAATCCAAAAATATATGAATATATTTATACTGTGCTAATGCACCCTTCCCCCACCCCCCACATCCACTTTGCTTTATTCATGCCTCAGTCACCAGTTCCCCAAAACATTCTCAGCTGGTGTTGTTCCAAGTAATGAGCTTTGAACAACACCAGATGCATGAATAACATGTTGTGGCCCCTCCACAAACCACTGGTTCACGTGTCTTTGCCCTGAGAACCAATCCCAACAGAAACTTATGCTAGTCTTCACCTGCTGGATCAGCGTTGTATCCAGAGAGCAGTGCTGTCACCTGGGAGGCCAGAGGTTCAACCTGTGCTCTGTGCTGAATTAGGTACAGCATCCATGGAGCAATAGGAGGTACAATTCAAATAAAGAACTTGAATTTATACAGTGTCCTCAGGGCATTCCAAAGCTCCTTACAGACAATCTTCCCTGTAACATCATATGGCCTATCTCAGCCTTGGGGTCAGATCAGCAAGTTGACTTTTTCTTCAGTGTGGTCACTGTTGTAATGTAGGAAATTAGGCACCCAATTTGTGTACAGCAAGATCCCACAAATAGCACTGTGAAAATGACCAGATAACAGGATCTAGTGATGCTGGTTAGGGGATAGATGTTGGTCATGGCATGAGGGACTTCTGTTATTCTTCAAATAGTGCCATGGATTTTTTTATGTCCAACTGAGGAAACGGATGGGGCATCGTCTCATGTGAAAGATTGCACCTCCAAACTGCAGAACTCCCTCAGTATTGCACTTGAGAGTCAGCATGGAAATGGATCTTATTCCATGAGCTTTTAACTTAAGGGCTGCCACTTAACCACGATTGAGGGACAGGAAACAGATCCGGGTGTCTCACCCATGATTCCTACCCAGTATCCTGACAGGAGCAGACACAAGGAGGGACGTGGGGATCTGATTTGATGGTGACCCTCCCCATCGCCTCTCCAGTTGAATAGTCTGGACACATGAAGATGATCTGTTTGGGTGAGGTACCAGAGAGACATAGAACAATACAGCGCAGTACAGGCCCTTCGGCCCACGATGTTGCACCGAAACAAAAAGCCATCTAACCTACACTATGCCATTATCATCCATATGTTTATCCAATAAACTTTTAAATGCCCTCAATGTTGGCGAGTTCACTACTGTAGCAGGTAGGGCATTCCACGGCCTCACTACTCTTTGCGTAAAGAACCTACCTCTGACCTCTGTCCTATATCTATTACCCCTCAGTTTAAAGTTATGTCCCCTTGTGCCAGCCATTTCCATCCGCGGGAGAAGGCTCTCACTGTCCACCCTATCCAACCCCCTGATCATTTTGTATGCCTCTATTAAGTCTCCTCTTAACCTTCTTCTCTCCAACGAAAACAACCTCAAATCCATCAGCCTTTCCTCATAAGATTTTCCCTCCATACCAGGCAACATCCTGGTAAATCTCCTCTGCACCCGCTACAAAGCCTCCACGTCCTTCCTATAATGCGGTGACCAGAACTGTACGCAATACTCCAAATGCGGCCGTACCAGAGTTCTGTACAGCTGCAACATGACCTCCCGACTCCGGAACTCAATCCCTCTACCAATAAAGGCCAACACTCCATAGGCCTTCTTCACAACCCTATCAACCTGGGTGGCAACTTTCAGGGATCTATGTACATGGACACTTATATCCCTCTGCTCATCCACACTTTCAAGAACTTTACCATTAGCCAAATATTCCGCATTCCTGTTATTCCTTCCAAAGTGAATCACCTCACACTTCTCTTCATTAAACTCCATTTGCCACCTCTCAGCCCAGCTCTGCAGCTTATCTATATCCCTCTGTAACCTGCTACATCCTTCCACACTATCGACAACACCACCGACTTTAGTATCGTCTGCAAATTTACTCACCCACCCTTCTGCGCCTTCCTCTAGGTGATTGATAAAAATGACAAACAGCAACGGCCCCAGAACAGATCCTTGTGGTACTCCACTTGTAACTGAACTCCATTCTGAACATTTCCCATCAACCACCACCCTCTGTCTTCTTTCAGCTAGCCAATTTCTGATCCACATCTCTAAATCACCCTCAATCCCCAGCCTCCGTATTTTCTGCAATAGCCTACCGTGGGGAACCTTATCAAACGCTTTGCTGAAATCCATATACACCACATCAACTGCTCTACCTTCATCTACCTGTTCAGTCACCTTCTCAAAGAACTCAATAAAGGTTTGTGGGGCATGACCTACCCTTCACAAAGCCATGCTGACTATCCCTGATCATATTATTCCTATCTAGATGATTATAAATCTTGTCTCTTATAATCCCCTCCAAGACTTTACCCACTACAGACGTGAGGCTCACCGGTCTATAGTTGCCGGGCTTGTCTCTGCTCCCCTTTTTGAACAAAGGGACCACATTTGCTGTCCTCCAGTCCTCTGGCACTATTCCTGTAGCCAATGATGACATAAAAATCAAAGCCAAAGGTCCAGCAATCTCTTCCCTGGCCTCCCAGAGAATCCTAGGATAAATCCCATCAGGTCCTGGGGACTTATCTATTTTAAGCCTGTCCAGAATTACCAACACCTCTTCCCTACGTACCTCAATGCCATCTATTCTATTAGCCTGGGGCTCAGCATTCTCCTCCACAACATTATCTTTTTCCTGAGTGAATACTGATGAAAAATATTCATTTAGTATCTCGCCTATCTCTTCAGACTCCACACACAATTTCCCATCCCTGTCCTTGACTGGTCCTACTCTTTCCCTAGTCATTCGCTTATTCCTGACATACCTATAGAAAGCTTTTGGGTTTTCCTTGATCCTTCCTGCCAAATACTTCTCATGTCCCCTCCTTGCTCGTCTTAGCTCTCTCTTTAGATCCTTCCTCGCTACCTTGCAACTATCCATCGCCCCAACTGAAACTTCACACCTCATCTTCACATAGGCCTCCTTCTTCCTCTTAACAAGAGATTCCACTTCCTTGGTAAACCACGGTTCCCTCGCTCGATGCCTTCCTCCCTGTCTGACCGGTACATACTTATCAAGAACACGCAGTAGCTGATCCTTGAACAAGCCCCACTTATCCAGTGTGCCCAACACTTGCAGCCTACTTCTCCACCTTATCCCCCCCAAGTCACGTCTAATGGCATCATAATTGCCCTTCCCCCAGCTATAACTCTTGCCCTGTGGTGTATACTTATCCCTTTCCATCATTAACGTAAACGTCACCGAATTGTGGTCACTGTCCTCAAAGTGCTCTCATACCTCCAAATCCAACACCTGGCCTGGTAATGCATTGATTCTCGTCTTAGAGTGGAGTCAATGCCTTCCAGAGGGGAGAAAATGGACACGAAAAACCAGAAATGTATACCAGAGGGATCCCACTGTGTTGGAATCTATGGTAACCAATCAAATGTCCAGGTTATGAGTTACAAACAGAAAATGCTGGAAACACGAAGTCAGTCAGTACTGGTGAAGAGAACAGGCTAGTTAACATTTCAGACACGCAACCCTTCATCAGAACAGTCACTGCCCAGCAAGAGGTGGAGGGCAGGGGGTCGCTCAGGCTAATTTTCCCATCTCCAGAACAGGGTCAAATACCAACTTCAGGTATCTCATTTCCATTCTGCTTCCTCAACCAGAGACCAACTAACTCAGCGCAAATCAAGGCTCAGACCGTCAACCTTTCTGACCCAAGTTACTCTGAACAAACTCGCCAAGTGATTGCTGGCACAAATGTGTTTGCAAGTTTATCTCAACCCTTCTGAGTAATCCTCTCACCTCCATAGGCACTATTATCTTCCCTGTAACATCATATGACCTATCTCAGCCTTGGGGTCAGATCAAGTTGACTTTTTCTTCAGTCTTGGTCAAAACTGCTTGGTAGAATATGAGCCGGCTAAAAGAGTCCAAGGGGAAATGTTCACCTGTCTTTCGATTTCTATCCCCACCCTTGAACCCCATTACAACCCATTCATTCATCTGCACCCAGAATTGAATGTCCAAGCACTGTGTGTCGAGAACTGTAGAAAACCATAATCAAAATAATTGAAAAATAAAAATCTCACCAACAGTGAAATGTGAATGACGTGCATCAATAAAAGGACCATTTTCAACTTCAAGCTCAAAACTTTACATATTTTTTAAAACAATGGTGAACTTGAAAATTAAATTTAGACTGAAGGTCCAGCCACTAGCCCAGGATATTTCCCTTTTCCTGAGAATCAAAGGGGAACTTCATGCAACATCTCTCCAGACCTCTGCTGGCTGTTACCCACCTGTTCAGCGCCATGGTAACTGTGGCCCCTTGCTGCATCTCCTGAGATGCAGCCACCGCGGCCTCTGCCAGAGAGGCCACGGCCTGGGTGGCTTCGGAGGCCTGCGTCGTCTGGATTGCCATTTCCCCACCTTGCAACGTAGCCCAGTTCTGTTCCACCTGTGTGAAGAAAGTGCTGGTGTTACTGAGGCAGAAGCAAATAAAAACGTGAAGAATCAAAGGAAAATATGTGTGTATGTGGGGGATTGAGGTGGGGTTAGAGGGAGGGGGAGAGGAATATGCACATATTGTTGCAGTCTTTTAAAAAAAATAAAAAATAAACAACTAAAGGAAATGTTTTATCTCCTGCTCCAACAAAGTGCTGCTGTTTTGGGACATTTCCATAAATAACAACCAGTTGAGGAGAAGGGGGTTATGGCAGAGAGCAAGAAGAGGGTTTCCCGCAGTGTGGCAAATCTATACCAGCTTTCAGACTAGTCAAGCCCCAGTTTAAACGAGCAGGGCAGTTCAGGTACATAGGCAGCTCCTTTCCAGCAATACCTCGCCCAATGGTTTTGGACAGAATTAGAAACAAAATATAAATTTTCTATTCAAAGTTCCAGAGTGCTATCTAAAAACAAAACTCCACCACAGGCTTCCCTTTCTCTTTAAGCAAACCTACTGCAAATTTCTATTGAGATTTCAAAGGTTTAACATTACCAGAGGCTAATTCTGGGCTCCCAACCATACAGATCAGAAAGGATGCATAGTTCATCCATGATTGGTGCCAAATCATTTCAGCCACAATGCTACAACTGGATTGAGTGGGAGGAAGAGGTAGGATCTCCACTCTCGGAATGAACCCTGCCAGCTCGAGGAATGAGCCCCAGTAGTGGTGGCTGTCACGGTCAAATTAGCTAGTGTCCAGTTTTGCACATGAATGCTGAGTACTTGCTGCATATACTGAGAGACCTGGAACGCAACAGTTTCTGGAGAGGTGAAAACTAGAGCAAAGGAGAGAAAGTTAACAATGAAACCTTTTCTGGTATTTAACGAGTTTGTAGCAGCTGCTCAGGAGATTGTTTTACAGGCCACTTAGAATCTAGTAAAAAAAATCTAGCCCAACTAGAAGAACTGGTCACTTAATTTAAATACCGAGAATATTTTCTCTTTTCTTGCAAGGCCGTGCAACTAACTGGGTCTCGAATACCTAATTTCTCAAGGTGTAATCTGTTACTCATATGTATAATAATAATAATCTTTATTATTGTCACAAGTAGGCTTACATTAACACCTCAATGAAGTTGCTGTGAAAATCCCCTAGTCGTACACTGAGGGAGAATTCAGAATGTCCAATTCACCTAACAAGCATGTCTTTCGGGACTTGTAGGAGGAAACTGGAGCACCCAGAGCTGAGAATCGAGCCCAGGTCCCTCGAGCAGTGCTAACCACTGTGCTACTGTGCCACTCTGTAATAATTTAATCCTACCAAACAGCATCCAAATTATAATTATATGGCATCTTTATGTATAAGACACCCCAAGACACATCAAAGGAGTAAATAACATACAAAATCTGACTCCAAGCCACATAAAAATACCAGAATTACGACAGAAAGCCAAAAATATGGCCAAAGAAGTAGGTGTTAAGGACCATCAGAGAGAGAGAGAGAGAGGGAAGCAGCAGTGGTTTAGGGATGGAATTCCAGAGCACACGATATTGGCAGCTCAAGGCACGGCCGCCAATGGTAGGGCCAAGAAAACCAGTTAAGTGCAAGAGGCCAAAGTTCGACGAAGGCAGTCATTTCAGAGGGTTATAGGGCTGAAGATGTTTACAGAAACAGGAATGGAGACGCCCATGGAGGGATTTGAAAACAAGGGCGAGAATTTAAAAATCAAGGTACTGCCAGCCCAGGGGGTCAATGTAAGTTGACAATCACAGTGGTGATGGGTGAATGAAGCGAGTCGAGCTAAGGGCAGCAGACACAAAAAACGGAAGAAAATTTAATTTCAAAATTTACTTTAGCGATTCTAGGAACCTATTGCTCACAGTCCTAAGTGTGGGAAGTTTAGGTGAATGAGGGACTGGGCAATACATTACAGGATGTGTTATGAGTGCAAGCAGTCAGAAATATGCTGACCTAAATCCAGCACCCATACAGGGGAAGGTTCCATTAGCTCCTCTTTTGGACAGAGTAGAAGAACAGTTTGTTATTTTTTATATGGGCCCCTGTCTCTGAATTACCTGCTGTCCAAACATACTTGCTATTGCCATCTTCTCACATGGCAGTCAAGACTCGCTGTATTGCCTTACAGCTGCAAAACTCCCTATTTCTCAGTCTTCCTTCATCTACCACCTTCACCTAACCAATGCCTAAAACCTGGCGTTGTCATTTAAGCACCATTTGCTGAAATAGCTTGCCTGCTTACCAACTTTTCAATTTCAATACAAACCCGTGGCTGTGGGTTTGAATCTAAACACTGTTGTGCCAAGGGCTAGGTCACACCACAGCATTCACTAGTTTTGGGCTTCACTGCTCTCATAAGGTTTGTCAAAGGCTGGTGGAGCGACGAGAGGTATCACTGGCTGTAAAAATAATTTAATCCCAAATTTTTATAGGGGGTGAGGTGAAGCAGAAGGCTATTCCTTTCAGGGCAGAGCGACAAGGAACCCACAACATTCCACCGTCTCTTAACTTGGTGAATTGTTTTTGCCCTCAGTGCAACATTTGTGGTCTGACACCAGGAATGCCACAGCCACAAAAGGATCGCCCAATTCACCAAATGACATGCGGACCACCAGGTCGGCAGGGCGGCTCAAAACAGCCCAATGAAAGGACAAAGTGATGGACAGAATAAGCAATCTGCAAACTGTTAAACGGGACAGATCAAGTCCAACACAGAGGGAGTGAAGCTCAGGCAGTGTTGTAAAGAATTAATGTTCCCTCGTACCTAAATTGGAATTGGGGTTTTAATTGTTTAATAGACAGCACCAAATATAAAGATGGTAGGTGGCGTTGTTGGAGAAGCGATTGCTGAACACAATAAACTTGGAGTTGAAGAAGTCAAGACCAGTTTTCTAGTTCTTATCATAAGTTACCATTGGAGCTTAGCAGGCAGCAAAACGGGGAAACAATTTGATGAGTCTTTTCAAAACGATGCCAATGAAGCAAGACGTGATCAACCCCTGATCAACTAGCACAAAATGATTGAGATTAAGATTATTGAGCAAACAAAATTCTTAAACATGCAGATCAAGAAAACGGGTGTAATGTTGGCATATTTTAATTTATTTACAATTAGTTTTAAACAATTTGACGTTTTCCTAAAAGAAGATATTTTAACTTATTTTTTCTTCGGTGTGTCTTATGGTCAGAGACTATGAGCTGTAGAGGTGTCCACATAAGCAATTCATTGAAAGCTAGTGCACAGGTATAAAAAGAAATGAAAGGCAAATGGAAACGTTGAACTTTATCTCATGAGGATTGGGACGCAAAGCTGATGAAGTGATACTTCGCTTGTACTGAGCCTTGATTAGGCCCCATCTGGAGAACAAAGTGCAGATTGAGCACCGATCCACAGGAAAGATACATAGGCCATGGAATGGGCGCAGTACACACTCACCGTAATGATTCCGGGCCATACAGGATTAAATTATGGAGCCACATTAAATAAACTTTGTTTATGTTCCCTGGAGTTTAGGAAGCTGAGGTATGATTTAATTGAGGCACTTAAAATGGTACAGAGATTTGATAGGGCAGAAACCGAGAAACAATTTTCTCTGGAGGGAGTGTCCAGAACAAAAGGGCAAGTCTTAAAAATTGAGAAAATTAAAAACAGGCCTTTCAGGAAGCACTTTTCCACATGAAATTTTGGTATTTGTTCTCCCAAAAGTCTGCAAAATTTGTAGTTTCTTGTTAGGTAAAGGTATTAAAGGATACAAATCAAAGGCAGGTAAATGGAGTTGAGGTACAAATCAGAAAAGGTTCATGGGGCTGAATTGTCTCCTTCTCTTCCACGGCCAAAACCCCACCCGCAGTCCAACAAAGCTTCTAGTTCTATAACCTCGCCCTTCAGCCAGGTGGAAAGGACCATCCAGGCCATGGATGTCTCCATTGTTACACGATGTCACGATAGGATGTCAGTGCTGGGTCGTGCCCAGTGGGAGTTGGGATGGAGCTCCCAACCCGTGAGTGCGTGTGCAACTGCTACCCTCACCTCTCCGTCCTGCACAGTGGAGTAATTCACCTGAGCAACAGTTACCGTTCCTGGGAGCTCAGACGCATCTGCAAGAGTCGCAACTGTTGCACCCGTGCCAACCTGCAAATAAGGGCAGACATGAAAGAACAGTGCTTTAATCTGCAGCAGGGCGTCTTCATTCCCCACTCACCGCTTTCCCAAAGATTATCCTTCGCTTAAAATCAAAACAAATCAGTGTCACCGCTCCGCCTGATGGTTTAGTGAGTAAACAAATCTGGTGCAAAGTTAATAATAATAATAGCTTATTGTCACAAGTAGGCTTCAATGAAGTTACCGTGAAAAGCCCCTGAGGTCACTGTGAAAAGCTATGCAGGCCAGATGGGTCTGAGTTACCACCTTTGGTCGGAACTGGGGTATTACGGATTCTTTAATTAATCTCAGTGTCTCCGAGAAGAAAAAGAATGAGAGTTGGGGAAATAAAAAATTAATTCAGCTCATGATCAATATCCTACAACCCCTCCCCTCTGGAAAGAAGCACAACTGGATGCCAGGCAAGGGCAGGGTCAGGGCCAAATACAATCGCTTCTATAAAATAAAGTAAAATAGAAAGGAATACTTCAATTTATAAAGCACCTTTCATGACCGTGGGATGTTCCAACGCAGTTTACAGTTTCTGATGTACTTTTTGAGTAGTCAATGTTATAATATTGGAAATGCGTCAGCTAATTTGAAAGCCATAAACAGCAATTTTTAAAATGACCAGCCAATCCCTTTGAGATGAGAGTTCAGAGATAAATATTGATCAACGTGAAAACTTCTTTCCAGAATCTTTAACGTTGCTTGAGGAGGCAGACAAGCCCTCAGTTTAATATGTTGTGAAAGAGACAGCATCTGCAACAATGCAGCACTGCCCTCAGTTCTGCACTGGAGGGTGAGCCTCGATTCTGGGTTCAAGCACCTGAAGTGGGGCTTGAAGTAGAACTTTCTGATTCAGAAGTAAGAGTACTACCAACTGAGCCATGGCTGACATCGTACGATCAAATATAGCACGTTGACTCAGGAATGGCTCAGACATGAGATAGGGCTACTTGGGTAAGGTGCCATTGACTGCAGATCTGCATCTTTATCACTGTAGGCACGGTTGCAAGGAAGAAAATGTGGCAGCTAATTTGTGCACAGCAAGCTCCCACAAACAGAAACACTAATGATTAGATAATCTGTTTTAATGGCGATGACTGAGGGATAAATATTACTGTGGACACCAGGGATAACACCCCGCTTCTAATTCGAAATATGCCATGGGGTCTTAAACATTGATTGAAAAACAAATTTGATTGAATTTTTTGAGCATGTGACCAGGTGTAGATGAGGGTAGCGCAGTTGATGTAGGTTACATAGATTTCAGCGAAGCCTTTGACAAGGTCCCACACGGGAGACTTTTAAAGAAGGCAAATGCACATGGGATACAGCGTAACTTGATACAGTGGATTCAAAATTGGCTTAGCTGTGGGAGACAAAGTGTGATGACATACGGCTGCTTTAGTGACTAGAAGCCAGGGCCTAGTGGTATACCACAGGAATCTGTGCTGGGTCCCATATTGTATGACATAGATGACTATGTGGCGGGCAGGATCAGTAAGTTTGGGGATGACACAAAGATTGGCCGGGTGGTTAACAGTGAGGTTGAGTGTCTTGGGTTACAGGAAGATATATATCATATCATATATAATTTACAGTGCAGAAGGAGGCCATTCGGCCCATCGAGTCTGCACCGGCTCTTGGAAAGAGCACCCTACCCAAGGTCAACACCTCCACCCTATCCCCATAACCCAGTAATCCCACCCAACACTAAGGGCAATTTTGGTCACTCAGGGCAATTTATCATGGCCAATCCACCTAACCTGCACGTCTTTGGACTGTGGGAGAAAACCGGAGGAAACCCACGCACACACGGGGAGGATGTGCAGACTCCACACAGACAGGGGTGAGGGGTGCAGCACTAGGTGGACTGCAGCAGAAGTGGAGATAGTTGATAGCACACAGGTGGAGTGGATGGTCTTTGTGATGCAAAGGATATGGGGTCTGAAGCTCACCATAGGGCTCAGTTGGATGTTGAGATTCTGAACAGTGTGGTTCAACCTGAGACAGTGGCTAGGTAGGGTATTGGAGTTGGGAGCAAAGGAACAGAGCTTGTGGCTGGAGCTGAAGACAATGGGTTTGGTACTGTCAGTGTTCAATTGAAAGAAATGTTGGCTCATCCAAGAATGAGCACAAGCTCATTCAGATAAAACAAATCAGAGGCAGTACAGGGGTGGAGGGAGGTGGTGGTGAAGCAGACTTCAATGTTGGCAGGGCACATATGGTACCGGACATTGGATGATGTCACGGAGGGGCAACGCGTGAGAAAACAAACAGACGGACCACGGATAGATCTTTGGAGGATTCCAGAGGTAACAGGGCAGGAAAAGGATAAGAGAAACCATTGCAGCAAAGTCTGTAGTTTCAACTGGATGGTTAAGAATGGAACCAGTTGAGTGCAGTCCCATGAGAAAGGAATTTTGGAGGATGGCGTGGTCAACCTTGTCAATGGCTGTAGGCAGGCAGAGAAGAATGAGGAGGAATTGTGCACCATGGTCAGTCAGAAAGGATGCAATTTGTGAAGTTGATTAGGGCAGTTTCACTGCCGCAGCAGGGCAGAAAGTGGATTGGAGAATTCAAACATGGAGTTGCAGGAAACATGGGTTCAAGTCTTCAGAGAGGAAAGTGAGATTGGTGATAAAGTGGCAAGGACAGAGGTCATGGGTTATAGAACATACATTGCAGAAGGAGGCCATTCAGCCCATCGAGTCTGCACCGACCCATTTAAGCCCACACTTCCATCCTATCCCCGTAACCCAATAACCCCTCCTAACCTTTTATGGACACTAAGGGACATTTAGCATGGCCAATCCACCTAACCTGCACGTCTTTGGACTGTGGGAGGAAACCCATGCAGACACGGGGAGAACGTGCAGACTCCGCACAGACAGTGACCCAGCGGGGAATCAAACCTGGGACCCTGCCGCTGTGAAGCCATAGTGCTATCCACTTGTGCTACCGTGCTGCCCAAATGATGGCAGATTTGATAGGGGTTTTTGATAGTGCCTGAGGAGTAGGGGCAGGAGATCAGGCAGGGATGGTCAACATCGTGGTGAGTAAGCATTCGATTGTAGGAGGTGGAACTCATGGACCAGATGAGCTTTGAGGGGGGATGAGGCGAATCAAGCTAGACAAAGATGCAATTCTATAAGTAGAAACAAAATACTTTAAAAATCACCTGTATAAGTGAGACTGTGCCATCAGGGTTGCTGATTGTCTGTACCACTGTCTGAGAGGGGACGAGATGGGCAATATGTGTCTGCGGCTGTGTCTGCTGATCTTCAAAAGCATACAGCAGATCCTCTCTGCCATGCTGCTTGTAACAGTTCTTAACAATCGTCCTCAGTGCCTGTGTCCAGGAAACCTATGGGAGAAAATTCAACCTTCAAATATGGTCATGTAAAATATCAGATCACAAATTTGCTGCATTTGTCCTTCCCCCACCCCTGAAAAGCATTGATTCTTCACAGGAGTCATTAGATAGCAATCAGCAGCAGACCAATTTACATAGAATGCACAACTTGGAAACATTGGGCCCAGCTGTTCAGTGCTGGTGTTTATGCTGTGCACAAGCCTCCTCCTGGCAGTAACTCCCTGAGCATAACTATCCACTGCTTTCTCCCCCAAGTACTTATTGAGCTGCCCCTTAAATGCAATGTTATTTGCATGAACTACTCCTTGTGGCAGTAAGTTCCCCATTTTAACAGCTAACTGAATATAGATGAATCAGAGGCAATACATTTTGGTAGGAAGAATAATGAGTCCACACCCCTTGAAAAAAAAAATGTCTAAATGGAGTAGAGGAATAGAGGGGTCTGGTACAGACACACAGATCAATAAAAGTAGTGATGCAGGTTAATAAGGCCAGAAAACAATTCAGGAGAAACTTCTTTATCCAGAATGATTAGAATGTCGAACTCACTATCACAAGAAGCGGTCGAGACAAAGAGCACAAATGCTTTCCTAGGAGGTAAGATAAACGGATTAGGTGAACAGGGGTAAGAGGAGGTGCGTATGGAGCATAAGCAGCAATACAAAGCCATTGGGTCAAACAGCCTGTGATGTAAATAACGTAATTTCGCTCTCAGTAAAGTTTTTTCTCCGCTCCCAGGCAGGACATTGCTCGAGTGAGGCCAAGCGCAGGGAGGTTAAGGTGCTGCATTGGACAGTGCTCCCCAACCCAAGGCAGTGGCCCATTATCCCTGTATGTTAATACATCCGGGCTGAAAACAGCTAACAAGGTCCATTCCAAGTAAATGTGCCTGGAGAGGAATGATATCGATAACCAATTGTGGTGCTGCTGTTAGCTCAACAGCGATCTTAATTTGAGCAGTGCCAGGTCAGGATAGATTTTTTAAAAACTCATTAATGGGAAATGAATGTCACTGGTCAATATTTATCGCCCATCCTTAACTGCCCTTGAGAGATGGAGGTAAACCACCTTCTTGAATCACTGCAATCCTTGCGATCTGGGTACACCAACAGTGGTTAGGAAGGGAGATCGAGGAATTTGTTTTCGGTCAATGGTAACCACCCCCCAAGATTTATTGGTAATATATTCAGCAATGGTATTGAATTTCGTGGGGAGATAGTCAAGACACTCTCTTGTTGGAGATAGTCATTGCCTGGGCACTTGTATGACATGAATGTTCTTTGCCATTTAATAGTTCACGCTGAGAGTTGCCGAAGTTGTGTTGCATGTGGATTTGAGATGCTTCTTTACCTAAGGACGGATGGATAAGAGTTGTGAATCCATCCCTGCATTATTCATCATTTACCAGATTACTCCCGAGATATTCCTCATGGTCCAGCTGGATGAGGAACCTCTCAGTAGTCCGGTCAACAAAGACAAATTAGCTACCTATGCTCTGCAACATTGCACCATCACAAATCTGTCATGAAGCTGGCACAGCACGATTGCCAGAAAGAGTGCACAAAAATGCAGATCTGCCACTGGTAGGAGACATCACCCACCCAGAAAATGCCTCATCTCAAGGCAGCCAATCTGGACCAAACTGCCCAAGCTAGGCAGTTCTGCTGCGGAACGAAGGAAGGACCTGCGTAACAACATCAACAGCGCATCGCAGAATCATCAGTTGGTTGATGATCCCACGTTGGAAATTTCAGGCTTCAATCCTCTGCCCAGCGAATGGGTCCAGCTGAACAGATTTTGCAGTGGAGTCCGACCCTGCCGAAACAACCTCTCCTGTTGGGCACGCCGTGACTCACTTCTGTGCAACTGCGGCAAAGTGCAAACCATGGTGCAGATAATCGACAAGTGTCCCGATCTGCGCTTCAGCGGCGCTCTCACTGCCCAACACCAGGTTGATGAGGAGGCTGGCAACTGGCTAACGAATTTTAAATTTGACATCTAGCTGTTCCTCAGTATCATAGGGAACATGAGTTCAATGAATGAGAAATGGTTATCCCAAACTTCTTCTACACACAATGTGAAGTCTTTGTCATAGAACTTGGGTGCAGGGGTCATTCAGCCCCTTGACCGGCTCTGTCATTCAATTAAATTAACTATCTCAACGCCACTTTTCTGTGCCAGTCCCATATCCTTTGATATCACCAGTATCTAGGAAATCTGTCGATCTCGGTCTTGAACATACTCAAGGAGCATACAAGAGCTAGAAGCAGTAGACCATTGAGCCTGCTCTGCCATTCAATATGATCATGGATGGTCTTGGGCTTCAACTCCACTTTCCCTCTTGCTCCCCATAATCGCTCGATTCCGAAAGGCCAAGAATCTGTCTACCCAACCTTAAAAACAATCAGTGACGGATCATCCACAACCAGCTGGGGTGGGGATTTCCAAAGTTTCATAACCCTTTAAGTTGATTCCCTGACAAGTTGAAACAATCTCTCGGCACCTAACCCATCAAGCCCTCTTAGAATAGTGTACCTTTCAATGAGATCATTTCTCATTCTTCTAAACGCCAGAGAATATAAGCCCAATTTACTCAGCCTCTCATCCCAGGGACCTTTGCTGTACCACCTCCAATGCAACTATATTCTTCCTTAAATATGGAGACCTAAACTGCACACAGTATTTCAAGCGTGGTTTGACCAAAGCCCTGCTACAACTGTAACAAGACTCCTTTATTCTTTATTCGAGAATTGGCTGACTGGCAGAGAGTGGGGATAAAGGGGTCTTTTTCAGGATGGCAGCCAGTGACTAGTGGTGTGCCTCAGGGGTCTGTGCTGGGACCACAACTTTTCACAATATACATTAATGATCTGGAAGAAAGAACTGAAGGGCCTGTTGCTAAGTTTGCAGATGATGTAAAGATCTGTAGAGAGACAGGTAGTATTGAGGAACCGCAAGGTAGCTGCAGAAAGATTTGGACAAGCTAGGAGAGTGGGCAATGAAATACAATGTGGAAAAGTGTGAGATTATGCACTTTGGAAGGAGGAATTTAGGCGTAGACTATTTTCTAAATGGGGAAATGCTTAGGAAATCAGAAGTACAAAGGGACTAGGGAGTCCTTGTTCACGATTATCTTAAGGTTAATGTGCAGGTTCAGTCGGCAGGTAAGAAGGCAAATGCAATTTTGCATTCATGTCAAGAGGGCTAGAATACAAGATCAGGGAGGTACTTCTGAGGCTGTAAAAGGCTCTGGTCAGACCCCATTTGGAGTATTGTTAGCAGTTTTGGGCCCCGTATCTAAGGAAGGATGTGCTGGCCTTGGAGAGGGTGCAGAGGAGGTTCACTAGAATGATCCCTGGAATGAACAGCTTGTCATATGAGGAACGGTGAAGACTCTGGGTCTGTATTCGTTGGAGTTTAGAAGGGTGAAACTTACAGGATACTGCAAGGCCTGGATAGAGTGGACGTGGAGAGGATGTTTCCACTTGTAGGAAAAACTAGAACCAGAGGACACCATCTCAGACTAAAGGGACGATCCTTTAAAACAGAGTTGAGGAGGAATTTTTTCAGCCAGAGGATGGTGAATCTGTGGAATTCTTTGCCGCAGAAGGCTGTGGAGGCCAAATCACTGAGTGTCTTTAAGATAGAGCTAGATAGGTTCTTGATTAATAAGGGGGATCAGGGGTTATGGGGAGAAGGCAGGAGAATGGGGATGAGAAAATATTCCATGATTGAATGGCGGAGCAGGCTCGATGGGCCGAGTGGCCTAATTCTGTTCCTATGTCTTATGGTCTTATTCCTGTACTCCAATCCCCATGGCAATAAAAGCCAACACGCCATTTGCCTTCCTAATTGCTAGTGCATGCTAACTTTCTGCGTTCCTTTTGCCTGCTCTCTTACCCATCTACCTTGGATTCTACTCATTGAGACTCTTTTCCCCGTAAGAAAGCAGAACTCCAGAATATTTAAGTATCTTCAGTTTTATGGCGGAACTGCAATAGAATTGGGGGCCTTGGTAAAAATACATTCACCCAACTGTCACTACTCTCATGTTACAAAATGCTGATTCCTGAAAGGTAACAGGTGGGCTACAATGATTCACATTGAGGTGGGAAATCTAACAAGAACAGGGAGTGCAGAGTTGTAAATTACCTATGTTCGTTGTCGCCCTACAGTCTGGTTCAGGTCAGAAGTCCCTGCTATAGAGTACAAATGTGCCAATTCATTGATTCTGCTTACCCGCTGTTTCTGTTCCTCCGAGCGCACATCGCTGCGAACATTGGCCCACGGAATGTCCTCAGGCCACCACAAAGGGCGGCAGCTCTCCTTACCCCAGCCAGGCTTCCCGCGCCCTGTTGAGTATTTCAGCATCTCCGGAATGAACGCACGGAGCTGAGCCTGGAAGAGTCAAAGACAGAGAAGAATGGTAATATAGCCAGTTAAATATTCGTGGGGAATGGGTTTCTCAGCGATAGGGGATAGAAAGACAACGAACTTTGGCATAGTTAAACAGATAGCTGGAAATTGCTTTGGTGCAAGAGATTGAGGTGAACAAGAGACGGAGCTCTGTGGGGGATTTTAATTTAGGGAGCAGCGATATACATTCTTCTTCTGATCCTATATATTCATGGTTTGCTGGATATACCAACTTCAGCTCATGAAATTATGACTCCATTGTGGGGGGAGAGAAAAGCAATACTATATTTGATGAGTCAAAAAATGATGTCAAAAGCCCTGAGATTGAAGGTTTAAGTGGCATCACGCGTCCCTTCCACTGCATTCTATTATCTTTGAGGTCTTTTTAAATGTGCCTGTAAAAGTTGTTACTGCTAAGAGTCAGCATATATCTCAACTGAAGACATGATATGTAAATCTTTCTTACTGAAGAGGAGATTAATTCACATTAATTTATTTGGAATTTTCTCATCCAAAAAGTAGGTATTTCAAAAAACTACCTGGTCTCATCCATTAATAATGTCCATCATTCTGCCATTCGCACTTCCTCTACACACATCTTTTAAGTTTCTTTAGTAAAACCGGTAAGTGCTGGAAATACTCAAGCAGGTCTGGCAGCAATTGTGGAACAATAAACACATTTTAACATTTCAAATCCAATACTGCTGGACGTTAACTTTGTTTCTCTCTCCACAGATGCTGAGATTTTCCAACATTTTCTTTTTATTTCAGATCTCCAGTATCCTCCACAGGGCTTTTGCTTTTATTCTTGTTTCTTTACTTGCCTCATTACCACTCCCTTTGGGCCAGCACCTCCACTCTTAATCTCATCCTTTTACAGATCTTCCCTTTTGACTTGCTTAAAATCTATTGCATTTCTAACTTTTCTCAATGTTGGTGAAAGGTCACCGACTTCACAGTACGAGAACGAGGGGGCACAGCTTTAAAGTGATTTGCAAAAGAAGCAAATGTGATGGAGTAAAAGCTTTTTCACATAATGGGTGGTTGGGGTCTGGAATGCACGGCCTGGAAGTGTGGTGGAGGCGGGTTGAATCAAGACATTCAGGAGGGCATCAGATGCATACTTGAATGGAAACAATGTGCAGGGGTACGGGAAAAGGCAGGGGAGTGGGACAAAGCCAAATTGCTTGTTTGGAGAGCCGGTGCAGACACGATGGGTCGAATGGCCTCCTTCTGTGCTGTAACAATTCTGTATTTCCAGCATTATGTTATTATTCCATCATCCAGTATTTTGCTTTGATGCATCAATCATGTGATTATGTCGATTATTTACATTCAGATCTGATTAATGCAACAATTGAACTAGATTTAGGTCATCGGTGTGTAAGACAAATAGATTCATTGTCCATGCACTCAGTTTCCATTCTTGCTAAGAAACTAAATCCTTTGGGTGGCACGGTGGTTAGCACTGCTACCTACAGCGCTGAGGACCCAGGTTCGATCCCGGCTCTGGGTCACTGTCCGTGTGGAGTTTGTACATTCTCCCCGTGTCTGCGCGGGTTTCACCCCCACAACCCAAAGATGTGCAGGTTAGGTGGATTGGCCACGCTAAATTGCCCCTCAATTGGGAAAAAATAATTGGGGTACTCTAAATTTATCAACAAAAAAAACCTAAAACCTCATGCCCCATGGTTATTTCTATCAAGTTTTCTTTCTTCACGACCTCCCTCATCAGTTCAATTTTCTTCCCATTTGTCTCTTTTTGTGCTGCAAGCACAAACTCTTTCTGGGCTATGTGAGCACAGAATGACAATTGCCAGTGAAGGGGCAAGAAACCAGTGGCTTGAACTGTTTTCAGCCTGTAGTGAACTGGCACATTATTAACTGGGACCTCTTTGAAGACGGGATGATCCAGCACAATTAAAACTTTGAAGTTTTCTTGATGGCTCACCGGGAAAGTTGCAGCTTAAACCCTTAAGTGTCGCTGTTTAAATGATCTTAGTTGGGGGTAGAGTGTGTTAGTTCACCATTTGGTTCCTTTCTCAAATGTCTGCCCTTCACATGTGAGCCTATACTTGGAATGTAGAGAAGATAGCTGATTTGGATGGACGGTGCAAAAAGATAGATGTTGCAGTGAAACATGACCCTCCCCTAACATCCACACAAAAATATTTTCAGCTGGGATCAACAAACAACTGGGAACAGGTTCCTTCCTAACTCAACAAAATCCTACCTCAGCCCGCATGGGGTCTCCGAGGCGAGGCTGCTCGGTTCCTGCCTTGGGTAACTCTGGTAGGAACATAGTTAAGTGAGTTGAACTGCACACTTAAATATGCAAATCTGGGTCTGGCCCATTGGGGCGGGATCCAGATAGTGACCTCTTACAAGAACACGTTGGATCTTGTGAGGCATAACAAGAGTCATAAATCTCGTGAAAGTTCTCCCACGAGATATACCGGCCTCCCCCATCCCAAGTCAGGAGCAGCGAGGCCGTTAGATCATGCCCAAAGTGTAACCGCAGTGACAACACTGTGCTCCACTGTACCACGCATCAATTTTCTCATATTACCCCAGCCCCGTCCATTAGGAAACTGCCAGTCAACGATGTGGATTCAAACTCCTTTTCTGTATGATAAATAACAGTCCACACTTGGTGTAGCATTAAAGCCAAAGGACCCAGCTAATCTCAGGCAGAACTGCGCAGCTTTGCTACAACTGAGCTTGGTAACCCATGGCCAGGATTGTGTTAAGATTTTTTATGTTAGGCATTCTGCTTGGCTGCAACTGGGTACAAGTTAATGTACATTTGCTTTTTTTCAAAATGTTTTTTAAAAAATTTAGAATACCCAATTATTTTTCTCCAATTAAGGGGCAATTTAGTGTGGCCACTCCATCTACTCTGCACATATTTGCGTTGTAGGGGTGAGACCCACGCAGGGGAGAATGTGCAAACTCCACACGGACAACAACTCGGGGTTGGGATCGAACCCGGATCCTTCGCGCTATGAGGCAGCAGTGCTAACCACCGTGCCACCCTGCTGCTGCATTGACTAATGGCACACTCGATCTGCATTTGAAAGTAATGTATTCTCCGTCAAGCATATTGAGAGTTGTAGCAGAAATGTGCTAAAATGCTATAGAAATGCAGATCGAGTCCAAACACAATCACCCAGGCAGAGAGAGAGCGAGACTGACTTTCATTTGAATCTAGCTTGGCAGAATCAACGGTCAGCTTTTTCACAAAATGGCCATTCCTGGAGATGAATAAACCTCAATTACCAATGGAGGATTACAGTTTTAGTAACCTGCTTTGTGTGTTTTTTTTCCAAACTACCTCCTCTCCTTAACTGCTCCAAGGATCCTTTGGCCAGTTTCCAGATGGTTTTAATTATAGTGGTGGGAGTGCACAGGGGCTGCAGCAGCTTGAGGCTCTTGTTAGGAGGGTCCTTTTATATAATCCGCAGGGACACAATCAGCAAACAGCATCATACCTGGCTCAGCCCAACACGCTAATTAGTAGCTCACGGCAACCGCCTCACCTGGCCCACTCAGTAACAAGGAAAATAAAATACACGCACACTTGCGCTGCTGGCATTCACTAAACACAAGGTACTGCTGAAATTAGGGGTGGCACGTGACCATGGCACACCTGCCCACAAGTGCTACCTAAAGACAGCCAGCAACAAATTCATTTCCCACAAGACGCCAATCCTCAGCTTAATTAAAAGGCAAGACGTGTATTTTTCTATGCTGTGTTTTAGCACGATTCAACTGAAGAAGCTGTCAACTGCCCAACGAAACTAGCCTGGGTGAGAACTTGTGACACTTCAGTTTCTTTAATGAATCCCTATGCACTTGGCACCAGTCATCCATTGCACGCAAGAGAGGCGAGAGGCAGTAGCAGCTGGAGATATATTCAACCTAATTTTCGTGCCTCATCTAAATAATATATTCTTTCTCCTCTCTTGAAGGCATTCACTTATACTGGGGTCCAGTCCCACAGGTATCTACATCACTCTGGTACTTTTGCTAAGGTGGTCAACTCTTTGTATGCGACTCTTAATGGTGACTGCTGGAAGTTATCCAACCAAGCCATCAAAGCCAAGTTGATACTGTTTCCACCCAACATATGTACAGTTAAAATCATAGAATGGCTGCAGCGCTGAAGGCCATTCAATCGATCATGTTTGTGTTGGCTCTCAGCAAGAGTAACCCAGTTAGTCCCACTCCCCTGTCATTTCCCTGAAAATTCTCTCTCCTCAGTTCCTGATTCAGTTCCCCTTTGAAAGCCACAATTGAACCTGCATTCAGCAAACTCTCAGGTAGTGCATTTCAGATACTAACCACTTGCTGTCTATGCCGCCCCTGTTGCTTCTTTTGCCAATCACTAAATCAGGGTCCTCTTGTTCTCAACTCTTCAGTCAATGGGAACAGTTTCTCTCTACCTGCTCAGTCTAAACCCGCCATGATTTTGAATATCTCTATCAAATCGCCTCTCCAGGTGCTGGATGAGATGTCAATCAAGCGGGCTGCTTTGTCCTGGTGCACAGCTCTTTGGGTGTTGTTGCTAATTTGCTTTGTAGTGTTAATTGAGGGAAGAATGTTGGCCAGGACAGTGGGTGAATTCCTTGAATAGTGCGATAGGCTCTATGTCCAATAGAATGAAAGGAGGGGAGAAGCAGGGCTTGACTTAAATCATAGAATTCCTACACTGCAAAGGAGGCCATTCAGCCCATTGAGTCTGCATCGACCAAACCGCACTCCAACCCATAACCCACACATTACTGGACACCAAGGGGCAATTTAGAATGCCTAATTTCGCAGTTAGGAAGGCAAATGCAATGTTAGCATTCATGTTGAGAGTGCTAGAATACAAGACCAGGGATGTACTTCTGAGGCTGTATACGGCTCTGGTCAGACCCCGTTAGGAGTATTGCGAGCAGTTTTGGGCCCCTTATCCAAGGAAGGATGTGCTGGCCTTGGAAAGGGTCCAAAGGAGGTTCACAAGAATGATCCCTGGAATGAAGAGCTTGTTGTATGAGGAACGGTTGAAGACTGGGTCTGCACTCGTTGGGAGTTTAGAAGGACGAGGGGGGATCTTACTGAAACTTACAGGATACTGCGATAGATTGGAAGTGGAGAGGATGTTTCCACTTGTAGCAAAGACTAGAACGAGAGGACACAATCTCAGACTAAAGGGATGATCCGTTAAAACAGAGATGAGGAGCAATTTCTTCAGCCAGAGGGTGGTGAATCTGTGAAACTCTTTGCCATAGAAGGCTGTGGAGGCCAAATCGCTGAGTGTCTTTAAGACCATAACACATAGGAGCAGAATTAGGCCACTCGGCCCATCGAGTCTGCTCTGCCATTCAATCATGGTTGATATTTTCTCATCCCTATTCCCCTGCCTTCTCCCCCAAACCCCGGAAGACAGCGATCGATAGGTTCTTGACTAATAAGGGGATTGGGGGTTATGGGGAGAAGGCAGGAGAATGTGATGAGAAAAATATCAGCCATGATTGAATGGCAGAGTAGACTCGATGAGTCAAGTGGCTTAATTCTCCTCCGATGTCTTATGGCCTTATTCACTTATCCTGCACATCTTTTGACACTGAGGGGCAATTTAGCATAGCCAATCCACCTAAATTGCAGATCTTTGGACTGTGGGAGAAAACCAGAAGAAACCCACGCAGACGCAGGGAGAAAGTGCAAACTCCACAGTCACCCAAGGTTGGAATTGAACCCGGGTTCTTGGCGCTGTGAGGCAACAGTGCTACTCACTGTGCCCCGTGCTTGTTTCATTAACAGGATGGCACCTCCAACCCTGTAGTGATTGTTCAGAACTACATCACGTAGCAGCATGGATCATGCACTCAAGTCCTGAAATGGAGTTTGAACTCAAAACCTCGCAAACTGTGTGGTACTGAGACGTACAGGCCAGAACAGCCCCGGTTTTTAATCACCTACCTGACCCAACTGACTTCATACTGGCACGGGTGACTTTCAAAATTCAAGGATAGATGTAGCTGATGAAAACTTTGTGCATGTGAAAAAGAGAGGGGGAACCAGCACTCGAAAAAGTCCTCATTTTAAAAGTATAATACACAGGGAAGCCGCACATGAAGCCGGGCCAGTGGGCTAAGGCACAGAGGTGGCAGGTGACCAGTAAAAATCAATATTTTTCGGAAGGAACATGTGATGCAGAGGAAGAGGGATGAGGAGAACAGCAGTTATGAAGAAAACTGAGGCAGAGAAGAAAAGAGTCCACTTGTGCCGAAGCTTTCAGAAGACTCAGCTCTACTTCCTCCTCTCCTTCTCCCTTATGCCTCGTCAATGCAAAACAGGCTCAGCTCACCTGCGTCATTTTGTCCACAGAGACTGGGATTCCATCAATAGTCAGTGGTGGAAGGTCAGAATTAATCTCCTGAGGCGGGGGAGCATGCTCTGCCAATGCTGACTCCAGATCTTCCAGGATCATGCTTTTATACTTGCGTACCTGTGGGAAAGCCAGAGATTTTAGGTAAACAACCTGCAGGGTGGCGGCCGAGGGAACCGGTGCTAGGCAACAGCAGCAATGGCCTACGCCAGCAAAACATGGTCGCATCTGCTGCTGTGAATCAGAGGGAAGGTGATGAGGGAGGATACTAACCAGCACAGGCAACCAGGAATCGGAACAAAGCCACAATAATTACTATCAGAGTACTGAACAGCCACGTCAGTGTTTCAAGGACAAATATCTCCAAGGAGGGATTGTCACATATCTCTCCTCCTCTCATCTCCCCCAATGCTGTATTTTGTTAGTGGATCTGCACGGACGGTGGTGCATTGCACACAAGCAACCAATCGTCACACTTATCTGTCGATGCCAACATGGATTTAGGTTCCAATCCCAATACCTACAAGATGAGGGGTCACGAATGGGGCAGGGGTGGCAGGGAATATACCTCCTTCCCCACAGGGTGGACCAAGTCTGTCTCAACCATCCACCGCACCCTCTCAAAAAAGGAAGAAATTATGTTTAAAAACAGCAATGGATTTGCATGAGGGGAAAGTATATGAACTAAACTGCACAAATGTTCAGGGTGCGTCAGTACATTAGAGAGATGGAGGGGGAAAAATTAAAGATATTGGGATTTCTGAATTGAAGCTGTACTTGGAGGCAGAATGCCGAATGGCGAGGAACACAGCAATTTACATCTGTGGAAGGAAATCAAAGGAAAGAAAATGAACTACCTTTGACACAAGGGGTAAAATGGCCAATCATCCCATGCTTTGTTACAGCCCGAACACTAACCTTCACTACACCCCAATTAATAGCAACGCCAGGTGTGTGTTTTAAAAAGCAGATGCCGGCTTCAGCTCCCCAGGGGAATACCTAAACAAGTAAATTCACATCTACCTGCACATTTGCCAACACAATCCTACCCATGACCGACAACATCTTGCACTGTTTCTCTGAAATGCATTGTAATGCAATCCCTCTGCAGGGAATAACCCCCCCCCCACCCCCTCTCTTGCAGAACAGCCTAGAGGCTCACAGCCCACCCACGCCCTGACATTTACAATTGGGCCATCTGATTACTGGATGCATTTTCAGTGGAAACTCAACTCTCAGCCTGGATTTATTCAGAGGAAATAACAGCCTGTCCCAATGGCAGATGGGAAGTGGTTATCCAGGAGTCAGCTCAAAGATGAAAACGGTTTTGCTGCATGAAGCATTGCACATCGGCCTATGTGCCCCTTCAAGTTGCTGTTCAGTGTTAATGGAGACAGAATGGAGTTTCTTCACTGGCTATTACAAAGCATTAATGCCCCTGGGCTATAGATGATGGAGGAACTAACTATTGCGGGGTTGGGGGGTGCTCACTTCAGTGTGATCTATAGACATTACTGGAATTGGCAGGGTGGCGATCTCACAGAAACACAGCACGGCACACAACCCAGGTGGACAGCTTAAAAGCAAATTACTGCGGATGCTGGAATCTGAAACGAAAGAGAAAATGCTGGAAAATCTCAGCAGGTCTGGCAGCATCTGTAGGGAGAGAAAAGAGCGAACGTTTCGAGTCCGATGACTCTTTGTCAAAGCTCAGGTGGACAGGTATCTGGAACCAAATCACTGACCCTTCAGCTTGTGAACCACTGCTGAACTTGGCACCTCGCTGTTCTGCCAGGGGGTACAGAGCCTAAAATGAGGGGCAAGACAGAAGAGGAACACAGGCACACACCCGCATGCAGGCGACTGTGACTTACCACATTCTCATTATTTGTGACTTACCACATTCTCAAGAGGAGCAGCTCCAAACACTTTGAAAACTGGGTTTGGTTTGGAGGGCGAGATACACAGCACGATGGCCTGCTGGCCAACTCTGGTTGTGTATTCGTCTAAGGTGGCCCGCAGTTTCCTGAGGGAGAGAGCAGAAATACAGAAGCTCTGATGAGATGATGAAAGGGCTGGTTTCATGATAAAGAACCCAATACTGCAGGCATATTAGTGTGAAGGACAGATACGGTGCCTCCCAATAGTGGCCTCGACCCAAATATTCTGGGCAGTCCCAAACTGTACAAACCATGGTCCTCAATTCCCTAATCCCAACATGCCCAGAGCATACTGCCAAAAAGGTAAATTGGTCCAGCCCCTGGTTCAGCTCCACTCTCCTGCTACCCTAACACAAAGAAAAACTTGTTTAACGCTGACTAAATTATTTGAAATACTCTCAATGACATTTCTTTTACAGACAATGGGTTTTAACAAGAGATTATAGGCAGAAGGAGAAAGAATCTAATGGGTTTGGATCTTGGGCCATTATAGTACAGATTTTAGATGCCCAGAAAGACCAATATAAGAGTACGCAGTGCAGAAAGGGCTCTTCTCAGTTAGTCACACTGGCTAATACCGGCATACGGTAAAAACATGGAGCTTTAATCAGAGCAGCAATATTGATCGAAAGGTGTACCTCTTGTCATATTGTGTTTTCAATCAAGCTCAAAATGCATAACACACAATCTGGGTACAGCAAGAATTAGATACTGAATTAAGGTTCCCTATGTTATGCTTATTTAATGTGTCTAAAGCATGGGGCTCTCCCAATGGCTCTGTTAATGAACGTACTGCCCTGTGTGGTACTCAGCCATGAAGGTTGGGAAAGTCCAGGGTTTGATCCACAGTCTGTGCCGAGTTGGCTGATCTCTGCCAGAGCTCTGGTGGGCTGCTACAATTGAGCTCATTGCCCCAATGCTTGGGGTAGGAAGGATAACCAAGGCTGCTGACCATGACCCTGGTTGTTAGGAGGTGGTGGTACAGGTTAATTTGGGAGACCCACCATCATAGCCAGCTGACTGGCACCAGAGAGAAATATACCCATTCCGAGGGAGCATGACAAGGAGTGGAAAAATTGGATGAAATGAAACTGTTATAAACAAAAAACTGTGATTTAAAATGATGCACCGCAGGTGGAAAACACACAAACAACTAGCACAAGGAACTGTTTGGAAAATAAAACTCAGACCTCCAGAGAAAAGCTAAACATGAGAGGGAGCTATCACCTTGTGTTGTTTAGTTTACCCAGAGGCATATTAAATACATATTACTAGATATTCCCCAATCTGGGGCATAAAAAGTTTGAATGTCTTTGGAATCGAAGTTTTGAATAGCACCAGGGCAGATTAATCAGCAAACCGATCAACCATTGATACAGAGCTCAACAGGCGGACCAGCTCTCCCCCACCACCGGCTGTGAATACGGAGGTACCTCACACCAAATTATTTCAAGAGACCCTACAATTTGCTTATTTACAGCCCTCGGTGGCAGTAGTATAGAGTGCAGAACTTTTCTGTCTAAGGTTCCAGTATCAAGTACTCCCAGGCTTGACAATAGATTTAGAGTGAAACTCCCTCCACTCTAACAATGTGACTTAACCTCAGAAGATCAACTCACTCAGTTACAGATGTGGATTTGAAGCAGGGATCTTCCCGGTGCACGGCCAGGCTCTGGGCAGTGTATTTACTAACTACACCAATGGGGTTGCTTTGAAAAGAAAAGTGAAATTCTACATCAGCTTTTTTAAAAAGCAATCAATCAATCAAATAAGATAAGGTCACTGGGCCAATCAAGACACATCACCTCTACATTCACTCGCCCATCACAGCATCTAGTTGTATTCTGAATAATCTGTGCTTTGCCATTGTTACTTTGAAGGGCAGATTATTCTAAACATTCCGCTCACATCAAATAAAAAATATTTTCTTAATTGTTCTCAATTTATTTGACATTCATTTCCACTTAGCACAAGATTAGCCATGATCTAACTGAATGGGTTTGAGGGGCTGAATGGCATACTTCTGTTCACCAGGAGCTATTTTTATAGTGTGTTTTGAAATATTGAATCCACATTTTCACTTAAGCTACACTATTTATTTCAGTATTTTCCATTCCTCGATGAGACTCCAACCCCCCCCCTCCCTCAACCACGCCCTCCCCGCCTCCCTAAGCATCTTCTTTCTCGACTTCAGAAATCACCCTCGTCTCATCGTTCCTCACGGCTCGTCCCCTATTATAAGTGGGATCAGTTCTTTTTGCTCTCTCCTGGACCCTCGTCTATAGTTATTTTTTACTTGGGAGCTGGTGTTCTGGGCCGGGATTCCTTGGCCACGGGGCGCAGCCTCACCGTAGCAAACGTGTTTGTTGTCTTTTGCGTATAGATGGATTGGACTCAAAGGCATGGGGACGCTTCCGTTTCTTGCCCGTTGCCACGGCAGCAGCTGCCGCCATTCCCACTGGACCTGAAAGCAGAGAGTTGAGAGGTCAGAAAGTGGCACACCTCACCCACTCAAAAGTAACCTTGATGCCGTTAGGAACCGTGCCCGACTTTGGGTGCTAAGCCACATGGAGATCGTTCCTTTATTGGTTTGCAACGCTCCCACATTGGCTGGAATTTTCAACACAAAAATTCCCTATATAAAACAAAACAAAAAGTAAAACGCAACATGAAAGTTGGCTGCTTGGTTTGAATTAAATTGATTCTTTGTTCCCAGTTTTCCTGAGTTCTGATTAAACAATCTCCCCCAACCCCCACAAAGTTTTGGTTTGAAATCAGAAATGTCTTCATCTGCGACAATCAGCTGTCAGTGAAGGTGGAAACAGTGGCAATGCTGCGCCGAGCAACAGGGAATGCAGGAGCCAATCTTTGCAGAGCTAGATCCCACAAATAGCAATGCAATAATAACCAGTTTATCTTTTAGTTTTTTGTGTTGGGGGGGGGGGCGGGGGGGGAAGAGGAAGAGTGTGCAGAATTCCACTCAGCTTCCGTGCTTTTATCTGAACTTGGCTGGGGACAGCTAACTGAGCACAGACTGGGAACTGAACCTGGAAATTCCCTGCTTTCTGCGTTTCACTGAGACTCAGCTATTTGTTAGGAAATAAATAAGTCTTTGGGTAGGTAGCGGCTATTCTGAACACTTAAGTGAGACACGTATTACATCAACGCACGGTTAAAGAACTGAGAGATTGCGAAATAAAGGTTGCGCCCAAATTTCAGCGGGTAATTAAACTCTCCCATCTGTAGGTAGTCTCCTCGATTTGAGGATCGCCAAACTGTGGCTTGTGTGGTTATTTTACCAAGGGGTAGGGCGAGGAGACAGGGCCCAGGTTTAGTTCAGCCAGAAGTGGGATCGTACCCCGTGGGGTAATACTGAGCCAAACAGACCATGGAGGTCAAGGAGCAGTCTGCTGCGAAGTTGTGGCTTTCCACAATTGTCTTCAATACTCTTGCGGTTGAGGGGGAACCCCAGCCTTGATTCCCACTGAGCGGATGCAATTTGGGAGAACAAACAAAGCTAGGGCACAATAAACTGGAGGATATTGAGAGGGGTAGGTGTAGTGAGATACAGTGGTGTACCTGCATGTGCACAGGTCCCTGAAGGTGGCAGGACATGTAAATAAAGTGGCAAAGAAGGCACATGGAATGCTTTTCTTTATTGCACGAGCTATAGAAAACCAAAGCAGAAATGTAATACTGGAACTGTATAAAATGCTGGTTAGGCCACAGCTGGAGTTTTGTGTACAGTTCTGGTCACAACTTAACAGGAAAGACATTATTGCCCTAGAGAGTGCAGAGGAGATTTACAAGAACGTTGCCGGGGCTGGAAAATTGCAGCTTTGAGGAGAGATTGGATAGGATTGGGCGACTTGATTGAAGGGCCTAGATAGAGTAGACAGGAAAGACAAATTTCCCCTAGCAGAGAGGTCAATTACCAGGGGGCACAATTGTAAGGTAAATAATAGAAGGATCAGAGGGAGTATTAAGAAAAGTGTTTTCACCCAGAGGACGATAGGTGTCTGGAATTCACTGCCCAGAACAGCGCTTGAGGCAGAAACCCTCAATTCATTTAAATGGCACCTGGATCTATGTCGGCGGTGCTGCAACCTGTAAGTTTATGGACCGGGTGCTAGAAGATGGCATTAGAATGGGTGGCTAGTTTTCCCTTTAAAGCTAGCGCAGACACGGTGGGCTGATTGGCCTCTTTCTGCACCGTAACATTTTTGTGGCTCCTTCTGCACTGTAAAGTCTATGAAAAAGGAGTGAATTTCAGCAGGAGCAAAGCTAGATTGAAAAATCACTGAATTCAGCTTTATTTAAAGGAATTTTAAAGGTAGTGGTGTCTCCTTCTATAATGTGATTTTCTCCTTAATGCCTCGTTAATTGACACTAGTTAAGTCACACTGTTTCACAGCAGACATTAGCTCATTTTTCTGATGGCTCTCCAGCACCCTCTGCTGGCTTAAGCATCCACTGCACAGTCTGTGCTACTTTTTTCTTGCTTAAGCCATGTACTCCTTTCCTTACCAGTGCGGTTCCAGTGCTTCATTAATCTGGTCATTTTCCATATGTGAAGTTAAAAAGCACCAACAAATGAACAGCCATTTTGGGGAAGGAAGAGCTATATAGCGCTTTTTAAAAACATAAACTCATTGCTGTAATAGAGGAAACACAGCCGCCAATTTACAGTCACAAGTTCCCACAACCAGCAATGAAATAAATTACCAAATAATCTGTTCTGCTTTGAGTTAAGGGTAAATAGTAGCCAGGTCCTTTCCCCAGTTCTTCTCCAAAATAATGCTGTGGGGTCTTTTATGTCCACCTGAAAAGGCAGTCTTGGTTGTAATCTCTGACAGTGCAGCACTCCCTCAGTGCTGCAATGGGAATGCCAGCCTGTATTATGGGCTCAAGTCTCTGCAGTCAGACTTGACCTTCTGATTAAGAGAGTATGCTACCAACTGAGGCAAGTATCAGAGGGTGGCAGACACCAATGGAACTGTCCTCCAGCAGGTGAGGTAAAAAAAAAGTAAAGATGCCATAGTCCCAGATGGCCATAGGGTGCTTTCCTCTTTGAGGGGGAGAGCTGACTGGTGGTGATTTAACCTGAGGATCACCACACCTCAGGTGAGGGGCACGATTGAGAAGGTGGGGCCTTCATGAATAACCGCAGCCAGTATGGGAATTGAACACGCGATGCTGGCCTCGCTCTGTATCACAAACCAGCTGATCAGCCAACTGAGCTAAATGAGTGGGGTAGGAAGTGGAAGAAATAAAGCAGTATGCCATTCTGTGCAAGTGAGAATAAATTGTGATTAAATCACTGGCATGGAAGTGGACCCAGTCTTAATGGTTACACTCAGGTGCAATATCAGCTTCCATCCTTCCCCCTCCTCCCCAATCCAAAGTCTCACCTGCTGCAGCAAGATGGGCGGTGACCTCATCTGTGATGGTTGAATTTAGGATGTCAGAATCGTCATAGGAGGTCTCCTCGGGGGAAGAAGGCGAGTCATCCTCTCCACTCAGGACCGTGTGGTCTGTGTACGTGGCCACGTGCACCTGCTGGACCTGCTGGGTAACCGCGTGAGCCTCGATAGTCGTCATGTGTTCGTGGTTTTGATTCACTCCTTCCATCAAACAGTACTGCTATGGACAGGAAACGGAGTGTTGTGGGGCAGGTGAGGGAAGCATGAGGTAAGCGGTTAGCATCAAGAACAGAACATAAATCTTGGCAAAACTTAAGACAATCTAAAACAAAGCCTTTAACAGTGAAAATGAACTCATTCACAGCCTTTAGCACAATTACCTTAGTGTGTAACTCAGAACCATCTTGTAGTAGTCCCAACATAAATAACAAAGATTATCTACATCTCTATTTTATATATTATATATCCATTAAAAATGTAATTAGATTTTGAGCCTGAAGTTTTACATGATGTCTGGGAAGGGTCTGTATAGTTTCTTCAATAAGCTGAAGGAATTATTTAGGGGGTTATTGTTGTATGGAGGGTGATGGAACCTCATTATCAAATGACTGAGTGCTTGCTCCAGTGTGACTGAGTGTTAGCTCCAGCAGACTTCCATTCAACATTCACCATGTAAATAAACTGGTCAGCAACAGAAGTAAAATCAGCAGCAAAAGACTGGATTAAAGAAAAGGTGAGTGGCTCAGCAAATGTATCCACAGAGTTACTGAGCTATAGAAACAATGAGGAGCACATTTTTCCATAAGGTCCATGTTCAGTTAGCTGATCTCAATCGGGGCAACAGCACTGACTCTACAACGGAGTTGGCATTTCTGCGTTATAAGAACTTGAGGGAAGAGCTATTTATTTATTTCGCACCTCTGGACATCCCAAAAAGCTTTTAAAACCCTATTGCTTTACAATCAATCAGTCAGTGGATCAGGGAGGATGAGAAAATTAGCTTTAAAAATGGCATAAAAATAAATGTATAAACTTGTTGGTACTCGTTAGTGTCATCCAGTAGCCCGAGCGGATGTTACAAGCATGTAATAATTGTCTACCTTTGAAGACGGGATATGGGCGGCACGGTAGCACAGTGCTTAGCACTGTTGCTTCACAGCTCCAGGGTCCCAGGTTCGATTCTCGGCTTGGGTCACTGTCTGTGCAGAGTCTACACATTCTCCCCATGTCGGCGTGGGTTTCCTCCCAGTCCAAAGATGTGCAGGTTAGGTGAATTGGCCAAGCTAAATTGCCCCTTAAGTGTCCAAAAAGATTAGGTGGGGTTACTGGGATAGGGTGGAGGTGTGGGCTTAGGTAGGGTGCTCTTTACAAGGGCTAGTGCAGACTTGATGGGCCGAATGGCCTCCTTCTGCATTGTATGTTCTTTTTTCTAATGTGCAGACCGACCGCACAGACAGTGACCCAAGCCAGGAATCGAACCTGGGACCCCGGAGCTGAAAAGCAACTGTGCTAACCACGGTGCTACTCCCTGTGTGTAAATTAGGTGAACTGGCCATGCTAAATTGCCCCTTAAGAGTACAAAGACAACCAGCTAGGATGGGTCCTAGCCGGGGGTGGGGGGAGAAATCGAGTTGCTGCTGCTAAGGTCAAGGAGGAGCTGGAGCGAGTGGGGGGGGGGGGGGGGGGGGGGGTCGAGACGGGGGTATGCCGCTGTGGGGAACGGGCCGGGTGTGGGATGCGGGCGCGTGGCTGGCCGAGGAGGGGGTCATGGCTAGTCGGCGGGGGAGGGGGGCGGGTAGCCCCCTGATCCGGCCGATAACCTGGACGTAAGGGGACTGAATGGGCCGGTTAAGCAGGCCCGCGTGTTTGCGCACCTGAAGGGGCTCAAGGCGGATGTGGTTATGCTCCAGGAGACACATCTGAAGGTGGCAGACCAGGTAAGACCTAGGAAAGGGTGGGTAGGTCAGGTGTTTCACTCGGGGCTAGATGCCAAAAATCTAGGGGTGGCGATCTTGGTGGGAAAGAAGGCGTCATTCAAGGCATCGAGCATTGTGGCAGATACTGGCAGTAGGTACATAATGGTAAGTGGTAAGTTGCAGGGTGGGTGGTACTGGTCAATGTGTATGCTCCGAACTGGGACGATGCGGGTTTTATGCGGCGTATGTTGGGTCGGATCCCAAACTTGGAAGTGGGGGGCCTGATAATGGGGGGAGACTTTAACACGGTGTTGGATCCGGCACTGGATTGCTCCAGGTCTAGGACGGGTAGGAAGCCGGCGGCGGCTAGAGTGTTGAGGGGATTTATGGACCAAATGGGAGGGGTGGATCCTTGGAGATTTGCAAGGCCGGGGGCTAGGGAATTTTCATTCTTCTCACATGTCCGTAAGGCTTATTCTCGAATCGACTTTTTCATTTTGAGTAGGGCGCTGATAGCGAGAGTAGAGGATACCGAGTATTCGGCAATAGCCATTTCGGACCACGCCCCGCATTGGGTGGACTTGGAGATGGGGGAGGAGAGGGACCAGCGCCCGCTGTGGCGCTTGGAGGTGGGGCTGTTGGCGGACGAGGAGGTGAGCGAGCGGGTCCGAGGAAGTATAGAGGGGTACCTGGAGACCAACGACAACAGGGAGGTCCGAGTGGGGATGGTATGGGAGGCACTGAAGGCGGTGGTGAGGGGAGAGATGATCTCCATTAGGGCCCACAAGGAGCGGGAGAGGCTGGTGGGAGAGATGGTGAGGGTAGACAGGAGGTATGCGGAAGAGCCTGAAGAAGGATTGTTGAGGAAGAGGCGCAGCCTCCAGGCCGAATTCGACCTAGTGACCACCAGGAAGGCGGAGGTGCAGTGGAGGAAGGCCCAGGGGGCGGTCTACGAGTATGGGGAAAAGGCAAGCCGGATGCTGGCGCATCAGCTTCGGAAGCGGGATGCAGCTAGGGAGATCGGGGGAGTTAAGGACAGGGGAGGGAGCGTGGTGCGGAGTGGGGTTGGCATCAATGGGGTCTTCAGGGACTTCTACGAGGAATTGTACCGATCCGAGCCCCCACGGGAGGAGGGAGGGATGGGCCGCTTCCTGGACCAATTGAGGTTTCCAAAGGTGGAAGAGGGACTGGTAGCGGGACTGGGGGCCCCTATTGGGCTGGAGGAGCTGATCAAAGGGATAGGAAGCATGCAGGCAGGGAAGGCACCGGGGCCGGACGGTTTCCCGGTCGAGTTTTATAAAAAATATATGGACCTTTTGGGCCCACTGTTAGTTAGAACCTTCAATGAGGCAAGGGAGGGGGGGGGCTTTACCCCCGACGATGTCCCGGGCACTGATCTCCTTGATCCTGAAGCGGGACAAGGATCCCCTGCAATGTGGGTCTTACAGCTCGATTTCCTTGCTAAATGTAGATGCCAAGGTGCTGGCGAAGGTCTTAGCCATGAGGATTGTGTGCCGCAGATCATCCATGAAGACCAGATGGGGTTTGTGAAGGGGAGACAGTTGAACGCGAATGTGCGGAGGCTTTTGAACATTATCATGATGCCGGCGAGGGAGGGGGAGGCGGAGATAGTGGTGGCGATGGACGCTGAGAAAGCCTTCGATAGGGTAGAGTGGGGGTACCTGTGGGAGGTGCTGAAGAGGTTCGGGTTTGGGGAGAGGTTTGTCAGGTGGGTTAGGCTGTTGTACGAGATCCCGATGGCGAGTGTGGCCACAAATAGGAGGAGGTCAGAGTACTTTCGGTTGCACCGAGGGACGAGACAGGGGTGTCCCCTGTCCTCCCTGCTCTTCGCACTGGCGATTGTACCCCTGGCTATGGCACTGAGAGAGTCGAGGAACTGGAGGGGGTTGGTGCGGAGCATAGGGTGTAGCTTTATGCGGACGACCTGCTGCTGTATGTGGCAGACCCGGTGGGAGGAATTCCAGAGGTAATGAGGATCCTTAGGGAATTCGGGGACTTTTCGGGGTACAAGCTCAATATGGGGAAGAGCGAGATGTTCGTAGTTCAGCTAGGGGACCAGGAGAGGGGGATTGGCGAGCTCCCACTAAAAAGGGCGGAGAGGAGCTTCAGATATTTGGGGGTCCAGGTGGCCAGGAGCTGGGGGGCCCTGCATAGGCTTAACTTTACAAGGCTGGTGGAACAAATGGAGGAGGAGTTCAAGAGGTGGGGCGCGTTGCCGCTGTCCCTGTCGGGTAGGGCGCAGTCAATCAAAATGACGGTGCTCCCAAGGTTTTTGTTCCTGTTCCAGTGCCGCCCCGTGTTTATCCCAAAGGCTTTTTTCAGGCGGGTTAACAGGAGTATAATGGGGTTTGTGTGGGCGCGAGGGACTCCGAGGGTGAGAAGGGTGTTCCTGGAGCGGAGTAGAGATGGGGGGGGGGGGGGGGGGGGGGGCTGGCGCTGCCCAACCTCTGTGGGTACTACTGGGCCGCCAATGCGACAATGGTGCGCAAGTGGGTGATGGAGGGGAGGGGGGTGCATGGAAGAGGCTGGAGACGGCATTCTGTGTGGGTACGAGTCTGGGGGCGCTGGCAACGGCGCCGCTGCCGCTCCCTCCAAGGAGGTATACCACGAGCCCGGTGGTGGTGGCGGCCCTCAAAATTTGGGGGCAGTGGAGGCAGCATGGGGGGGAAGTTAGGGCCTCGGCGTGGACCCCATTACGGGGGAACCACTGGTTCGCCCCAGGAAGAACATGGAGGGTTTTCGGGGTGGCACAGGGCAGGGATACGAACGTTGGGGGACCTGTTTGTGGGCGGGATGTTCGCGAGCTTGGGTGAGCTGGAGGAGAAGTACGGGCTCCCCCCCGGGGAACACCTTCAGGTACTTACAGGTAAAGGAATTTGCCAGACGGCAGGTGGTGGAATTCCCGCGGCTACTGCAACACACATTACAGGACAGGGTGCTCTCGGGGGGGTGGGTGGGAGTGGGGAAGACCTCGGAAACTTACCAGGTGATGCAGGAGGAGGAGGAGGCCTCGGTGGTGGAGTTGAAAGGTAAGTGGGAGGAGGAGTTGGGAGAGGAGATCGAAGAGGGGACATTGGCAGATGCCCTTCGTGCGCGAGGCTCAGCCTCATACAGTTTAAGGTGCTGCACAGGGCACACATGACCGGGACAAGGATGAGCCGGTTCTTTGGGGGTGAGGACAGGTGTGTTAGGTGCTCAGGGAGCCCAGCAAATCACACCCATGTGTTCTGGGCATGCCCAGCGCTGGAGGAATTTTGGAAGGGCGTAGCGAGGACGGTGTCGAGGGTGGTAGGATCCAGGGTCAAACCATGCTGGGGGCTCGCAATATTTGGGGTGGCAGAGGAGCCGGGAGTGCAGGAGGCTAAAGAGGCCGGAATTCTGGCCTTTGCGTCCCTGGTAGCCCGGCGAAGGATTCTCCTTCAGTGGAAAGATGCGAGGCCCCCAAGCGTGGAATCCTGGATCAGCGATATGGCAGGGTTCATTAAATTGGAGAGGGTGAAATTCGCCTTGAGGGTCGGTACAAGGGTTCTTTAGGCGGTGGCAACCGTTCTTAGACTTTCCGGCAGAACGATAGACATTAGTCAATGGCAGCAGCAGCTCGGGGGGGGTTTACTTTATTTTTGTTTATGTTATTTACACTGGAAGGGTCTGAGGGGGTGTATACACCTGTTGTCTTAAGTCGGGGTGTTAATGTTAATTTATTATTTAGGTACAGGGGGGGGGGGGGGGGGGTTTGCTTTTTTAGATTATGTTTTGTACTTAACACTGTTGGGTTCTTTTTTCTTTCTCGTTTTGTTATTGATATTTTATGAAAACCTTTAATAAAAATTATTTTTTAAAAAGAGTAAAGACTCACTGTAGGTTAGGTGGGGTGATGGGGACAGGACAGGGGAATGGGCCTAGGTAGTGTGCTCTTTCAGAAGGTTGGTGCAGACTCAATGGGCCGAATAGCCACCTTCAGCACTGCAGGGATTCTATGATTTTAAGCCAGGATGATCTGTGACTTAAAGTGGAACATGGACCAAGCACACCCATTCTTGGCCTTCCAGGTGGTGAAGAGCATGACGTTGGGATATGCTGCCAGGAAGCACGGGTGAGTTTCTACAGTACATCTTGCTGATAAGTACAGCCAGTTGTGTGCAACTCCACCAAAGCTGCTCAGCTAATAAGTCAATTACGTGCTCACGGAGTATACAAGCGCAAGCAAATCTAAGGATACACATCGGATGCAAACTTCTTTGGTGGTGATGTATGCGGAACGCACTTGAGAAAGTGAGAGATATTGCTCTGTTAATTACTCTCAACCTTCGAAAAATACCCCCTAAAGGAGTGAACCTGTACAAAACATTCCAGGGAGCACTATATATGTGAATCAGACCCACACTACCAGAGGGAAGGTGGGCGCAGTAAATTCTGGTTATAGTTTAGCTGCAGTGTGAATTGGTCCAACCTTGTAACGCAGAACAGCTTCACTTCCAGCATTAGATGTTTGAAGCAATAGATAAGAACTGCATTGATATTACAGTCACTCATAAATGATTTAATATTAACTAGAAAGAAACCACAATGTGCAACCAAGCAGTGCTAATCTGTTGCAGAGTAAGGTTAGTTAGTGAAGCTGTAATTTGTGTAACACGCTTTCATTTAATCTAAAACAGGAACAAATGAATGAATGAAGTTATACCACCATGTAACAAGTTGCTTGAAATATCATTGAATATTAAACAGTTTTGTACAATGCAAGACACAAGCCCCCACTTGCCACCAGGCATTACTAAGATGATTCCCCAAATTCCCAGGGAATAATGCCCTTGTTTGTGAGCGTGTACAATTTACCCTTGGAGTGAGCCACTGAAGTTCGATCCCGGCCCCAGGGCATTGTCCGTGTGGAGTTTGCACATTCTCCCCATCTGCGTGGGTTTCACCCCCACAACCTAAAGATGTGCGGGGTAAGTGAATTGGCCACGCTAAATTGCCCCTTACTTCGAAAAAAAGAATTGAGTACTCGAATTTTTTAAAAAAATAACTCAACAGCAAAGCCAAGACTTTAAGGCTGGGATAGAAGGACTCTTGGTCTCTCAAGGATTAAGGGATCTGAGGAGGTGAGGAAATGGGAGTTGAAGCCGAAGATCAGCCACGCTTGTATTGAATGGTGGAGAACACTCGATGAACCATATGGCCTACTCATGCTCCCATTCCTTGTGGTGTTCTTGGAGTCTATTAAATGCACAGATCCCCCCACCCACGGGCGGCACAGTGGCTAGCACTACCGCCTCTCGGCACCAAGAACCCGATTTCGATCTTGGCCCCATGTGGAGTTTGCACCCATTCTCCCCCCGTCTGCATGGGTCTCACCCCACAACCCAAAGATGTGCAAGGTAGATGGAATGGCCACACTAAAATTACCCCTTAATTGGATTTTTAAAAAAATTAAAGTGTGCAAATCCTTCTAAATGCCAACATTTGCTAGTCTTTCACTTTTTAAAAATATTCTGCTTTTCCATTCTTCCTACAAAAGTGGGTAATTTTGCTCTTCCTCACATTATACTCTACGTCACCTTCATGCCCAATCACTTAAACAGACTCTAATACTTTAGTCTCATTCACCTTCTTCACAGCTTAATTTCTCACCCAGTTTTGTATCGTCAGCAAAATTAAGATATACTACACACAGTCTTATCTGAGTCATTGTTATAGGCTGTAAATAATTCCCAAGCACTGATCCTTGTGCTCCACTTGGTACACGCTGAAAAATGCCACTTTTATTCCTGTTTGTTATCCAATCTATGCTAATATAAAAGTCACAAACGTGAGCCCAATCTTATGCAAAATGCTTGTGTTACCTCAATGTCATCTTAAAATCCACAGATACCATATCCACTGGTTCCACTTATCCAACCCTGCTAGTTCCATCCTCAAAAACACGGAATAGACGCCCTCTGCTGTTTCACCATAGTACTACAAAATTCTACTTTTCAACGATATATCCCACTCCTTTTGTAAGTTGCTACTGAATCTACCAAACACCGTTTCAGACAGTGTATTAAATCACAACTACTCAGCAAAAAAATAAATAAATATTTTCATTTCCTTCCTACATCTTTTTAAAGCACCTATCTTAAAACAATGGTAACTGACCCTGCTACCAGTGGAAACAGCCTCATTTACCAAGCCCCATTATATTCAAATGTGAGGGGGAAAAGAACAAACTTGTCTTCATGCTTTCGTGCTGTTAATAAATTACTTTTAAATTAATGTCAGTGCTGTACAAAGGACAAACACAGCAGCTGATTTATATACAGTAAGGTTCCAGAAACTGCGAATGAGATAACGGCTGACGTTTGCTGACATGGCCAGTATTTGCTGCCAATCCCTAACTGCCCTGGTGATGAGCCATCTTCTCAAAACCGCTGCAGTCAATGGTGAAGGCACTTTCAGCTTTATTAGAGGGGGAGTTCAAGGATTTTGACCCAGTGATGGTGAAGGAATAGCGATTTAGTTCCAAGTCAGGATTGGTGTGGGATTTGGTGGTGAATTTGAAAATGGTACGGTTTCTATGTGCCTATCGCCCTTGTTTTGCCAGGTGGTGGACATCACTGTTTGGAAGGTGCAGTTGAAGAAGCCTAGCTAGAAGGATGCTTGGTCTCTCAAGGATTAAGGAATATGGGGAGGTGAGAAAATGGGAGTTGAAGCTGAAGATCAGCTGCAATTGTACTGAATGGTGGAGAACACTCAATGAGCCATATGGTCTACTTATGCTCCCATTCCTTGTGGTGTTCTTGTAGTCAATAAGTGCACAAATCCTGCCCCCCACCGGGTGGCACAGAGGTAGTACACATTGTTGCTACTTTGTGAAGACGGTGGAGGGAGCAAATATTTAAGGCAACGGATAGGACGCCAATTGAGTAAGCTGCTTGGTCCCAAGTAGCACTAAACGTACTGAATGAGTTGGAGCTGCGCTCATCCAGTTAAGTCGAGAATATTCCATCATGCTCCTGAGTTATGCCTTATGGACAGGTAAGGCCTTTGATAAATCAGGAGGGGTCACACTGCAGAATACTCCTTAGGCCCACTTTTGAAGCCACAGTAATTACGCTGCTACTCCAGCTAGTTTCTGGTCAACGTTGATGCCCGGGACTTAACAATGGTAATGCCATTGAATATCAGATAAGTGGTTTGATTCTTTCTTGTTGGGAGAAGTCATTGCCTAGCACTTGTGTTACTTGTCACTCACCAGCCTGGATGTTGTCCAGATTTTGCTGCATGCAGGCACAGACTATTTTATATTTCCAAGTCAGGGTGGTGAGTGGCTTGGAGGGGACACTCCAGGTGTTGGGATTCCCAGGTATGTGCTCCTGACCTTCTAGATGTAGAGGCTGTGGGTTAGGAAGATGTTGCCGAAGGAACCTTGGCGGGTTACTGCAGTGCATCTTGTAAATGGTACACACGGCTGTCACTGTGCGTCGGTGGTGGAGGGTTTGAATGTTTGTGGAAGGGGTAGCAATCAAGCAGGCTGCTTTGTATTGGATAGTGTTGAGTCTCTTGAGTGCTGTTGAAGCTGCATTCATCCAGGCAAGCAGTGAGTATTCCAATATACTCCTGTCTTGTGCCTTGTAGATGGTGGACAGGCTTTTGGGGAGGGGAGTCAGGAGGAGAGTTAGTCACCGTAGGATTCCTAGCCTATGGCCTGCTCTGGTAGTCACAGCACTAGCCCAGTTCCTGATCAATGTTAACTGCAGGATGTTGATTGTGGGGGATTCAGCAATGGTAATGCCATTGAATGCCAAGGGCAATGGTTAGCTCCTTTATTGTAGGAGATGGTCATTGCCTGGCACTTGTGTGGCAAGAATGTAACTTACCACTCGCCAGCCCAAACCTGAATATTGTCCAGGTCTTGCTGCATTTGGACATGGACAGCTTCATTATCTGAGTCGTGAATGGTGCTTAATGTTGTGCAGTCATCTGCAAACATCCCCACTTCTGACCTTAGGATGGGAGTTCATTGATGAAGCAACTAAGGATCGTTGGACCTAGGATACTACCCTGAGGAACTCCTGCAGTGACGTCCTGGAGTTATGACTAACCTTCAACCAATTTGTGTCAGGCAGAATTCCAACACTCCAACCAGCGGAGAGTCGTTCCCCCTCCACCCGATTCCCATTGACTCCAGTTTTGCCTGGGCTCCTTGATGCCATACTCGGTCAATGCTGCCTTGATGTCAAGGGCTGCCTTGATGTCAAGGGCAGTCACTTTCGCCTCTGGCATTCAGCCGTTTTGTTCATGTTTGAACTAAGGGTGCATTGAGGTCAGGAGCTGAGTGACCCAAACTGAGTGTCCATGAGCAGGTTATTGCTGAGTATGTGCCTTGATAGCACTGTTGATGACTCCTCCATCACTTTTCTGATGGAGAATAGACCGATAGGGCAGTAATTGGCTCGGTTGGATTTGTCCAGTTTCTGCTGTACAGGACACGTGCAATTTTTCACATTGCCAGATAGATGCCAGCGCTGTCACCGTACTGGAACAGGGTGGCTAGGGGCAAGTGTTCAGTACTATTGCCGGAATATTGTCAGGGCCCATAGCGTTTCAATAACCAGTACCGTCCGCCATTTCTTGACATCAGGCGGAGTGAATCGATTGGCTGAAGACTGACATCTGGTGATGCTGGGGACTTCCTGAGGAGACAGAGATGGTTCATCCACTCGGCATTTCTGGCTCAAGATTGTTGTGAATGCTTCAGCCTTGTAATTTGCACACATGTGCTGGACTCCTCCATCATTAAGGTGATATTTGTAGAACCTCTTCCTCCAGTGAGTTGTTTAATTGTTCACCACCATTCATGGCTGGATGCAGCAGGGCTACAGAGCTTAGATCTGATGCTTAAGTTGTGGAGTCGCTTAGCTCTATGACTTGCTGCTTATGCTGTTTGGCACACAAGTAGTCAGTCCTATGTTGTAGCTTCACCAGGTTGACTCCTCATTTTTCGGTATGCCTGATATTGCTCCTGACATGCCCTCCTGCATTCTTCATTGAACCTGGGCTGATCCCCTGGCTTGGTGGTAATGGTAGAGTGGGGGCTATGCAGGGCCACAAGGTTGCAGATTATGGTTGAGTACAATTCTACAGCTGCGGATGGCCTTTAGCACCTCATGGATGCCCAGTCTGGAGTTGTTAGGACTTTGTCTCAAAGGTCACTCCTACCATGGACTGATGCATCTGCAGCAGGCAGGTTGGTGAGGATGAGATCACAAATGCTTTTCCCTCTTATTAGTTTTCCCACCATCTGCTGCAATCTCAGTCTAGCAGCGATGACTTTTAGGACCCAGCCAGCTCGGTCTGTGGTGGCACTAAGCTGCTCTTAGTGATGGACATTTCCCATCCAGAGTATATTCGGCGCCCTTGCCACTTTCAGTGCTTCCTCTAAGTGGTGTTCAAAATGGAGGAGTACTGATTCATCAGTTGATGGTATGTGGTAATCAGCAAGTTTCCTTGCCCACATTTAACCTGAGACTTCACAGGATCCAGATTTGATGTTGAGGACACCAAGGGAAACTCCCTCCCACTGTGCCGCCACCTCTGCTGGGTCTGTCTTGCTGGCAAGACAGGGCAAACCCGGAATGGTGATAGTGGTATATGATTCTGTGAGTATGACTATGCCAGGCAGTTACTTGACTAGTTTGTGAGACAGCTCTCCCAACTTTGGCACAAACCCCCAGATGTTAGTTAAGGAGGACTTTGCAGGGTCAACAGGGCTGGGTTTGCCGGTGTCGTTTCCGATGCCTGGGTCAATGTTCGGTGGTTCATCTGGTTTCATTCCATCTTGTGTTTTCAGTGGTTAAATACAATGGAGTGTCTTGCTAGGTCATTTCAGAGGGCATTTTTCAACCACATTGCTGTGGGTCTGGAGTCACATGTCAGCCAGACAAGGTACGGATGACAAATTTCCCTCCCTAAAGCACTGTGAATTCTGTTCTTAAAGGACATTAGTGAACCAGATGGATTTTTACGACAATGGTTTCATGGTCATCATTAGACTTTTAATTCCAGATATTTGATTGGAGTTTAAATTCCACCACCTGTTGTGGTGGTATTCAAATCCAGGTCCCAGGATCATTACCCTGGGTCCAGGCTTGAAATATTAGCTCCCTTCTCTCTCTCCACATATTCTGTCAGACCTGAGATCGTCCAGTATTTTCAGTTTCCTGCAATCTGGTCTATTTGTTGCGCCCAATGCGGTCTACTATACATTGGCGAGATTAAACGCAGACTGCGTGACCGCTTTGCAGAACACCTTTGGTTTGACCTTTATTAAAAAAGTAAATGTAGAGTACCCAATTCTTTTTCTTCCAATTATGGGCAATTTAGTGTGGCCAATCCATCTACCCTGCACATCTTTGGGTTGTCGGGGCGAGACCCACACAAACACCCGGGGGGGGGTTTACAGCCTTCAGGATTTAACATGGAGTTCAACAACTTCAGACTGAACTCTCCCCTCCACCTTCATCCCATTTTTCTTTCGATCAATTTATTTCCATTTCTCCCATCGATCTGTTTTCCCTCACCATTGTCCCCCTCCTCCACTGGGGCTATCCGTTCCTAGTTGCCATTTGGCACACTGCTCACCTTTGTTCTGCCATTCATAGAATCCACAGTGCAGAAGGAGGCCATTCGGCCCATCGCGTCTGCACCGGCTCTTGGAAAGAGCACCCTACCCAAGGTCAACACCTCCACCCTATCCCCATAACCCAGTAACCCCACCCAACACTAAAGGCAATTTTGGACACTAAGGGCAATTTATCATGACCAATCCACCTAACCTGCACATCTTTGTACTGTGGGAGGAAACCGGAGCACCCAGAGGAAGCCCACGCACACACGGGGAGGATGTGCAGACTCCGCACAGACAGTGACCCAAGCCGGAATCGAACCTGGGACCCTGGAGCTGTGAAGGAATTGTGCTAGCCACAATGCTACCGTGCTGCCCCAATCTCTTTATGTGCTACTATCAGCACCCTTCTTAGCCTTAAATCACCCTCATTGACATTCCTTTTGTCTTTCTGTGCACACCTTTGTCAATTTCCATCTATCCAGCCCCATGTCTCCTCCCCACTCCCCCACTAGTACAAATCCGCTATTTCCAGTACACTCGTCACCCAGGATCGACATGTTAGCTCCCTTCTCTCTCCACCGATGCTGTCAGAATTGTCCAGTATTTTCTGTTTTTGTCTCTGGATTACTAGTCCAGTGACAATACCACTAAGTCACCACCTCCCCTAATGATTGCATAAAGAAATGAATACTGGCCAGTGTACCTGGAGATCTATCTGTATTTTCTCCCCCAATAGCACCACAATCTTTTAAACCCATTTGAACATGCAGGACTTGGGTTTAATATCTTGGCCAAAATATAGCAATCGGGTCAATCCACATTCTCTTGGTACTTTACTGAAGTTAGCCTAGAATACATATTTCTTCAATGGAGTTTAAAGCTACAACCTCTCAGAAGCAAATGCTACCAGAGCCAAAAAGGTTCTGTACAGATCTCTTAAGCACACCTTAAGAGTGAGTTAACTCTTCCAATCCAAGAAACATCCATTTATTTATTCCTTCAGCAATCCCTCTTTTTTTTTTTAAATTAAGGGTGGCCAATCCACCTAGTTTGCACACATCTTTCGGGTTGTGGAGGCTAAACCCACACAAACACAGGGAGAATGTGCAAACTCCACATGGACAGTGACCCAGAACCAGAATCGAACCTGGTACCTTGGTGCCGTGAGGCACCACCGTGCCGCCTTCAGCAATCCCTCTAATGGTACCCATGTTACCTTCAATATCCCGAGTCTTAAATTCTTCCATGTAACTTTCCTGAAAGAATTCCATTGTTAATTAAAATTTTGTACCGACTGTCCCTATACCTTTACAAACATGCATTTAGCCATTTTCATTTCTTTTTCCTTATTTTGGCCAGCAGTTAAACTGGTCCATCATTCCAGACCATTGGTACAATTCACAATACCCACTTCCAAAAATGTTATTAAATTATGCTCAACATTTCGAATTTATCCTTAACTTCCTTTAGTATTCTGGAATGTAGAACACCTGAACCTGAAGACTTATCAACCATGCCCCAATAACTCTTCTAATATATGTTAGCTGCTCCTCCACACTGTCATCTGGTACTCTTGCAGTCAGCCCCAACATCTTCCTTCAAATATTGTTTCAGTTTCTCTCCAACCCCTTCACGAATCTTTAAATAGTTCCACCCCTATTTTATCTATCCTCTTGCTTTACATATTTTTAAAAAGCCTTTCCTGTTACTTTCTTCCACACTTGCAAAAACCTATCCAGCCCTTTTTCCTGTTTTACACTTATGCCATCTTTTAATGTTTTCAGCACTGCTCAAAAAAAAATTCAAGTTAGGTGCAGAAAAAAAGAATCTGAAAATGTGCACCCACTCGAACAAGGAAAAAAAATCAATTAAAATAATCTCCAAAAACCCAAGCAGGTAAAGGATAGATAGCCAGGACACTTACAAACAGGATCAAAAATGTTTTTTTCAAAACTTCCTCCCACCCTACGCAAACTCATTCAAAAGAAGCACTTTCTAAAAACAAATGAAATGTTGTTTGAAGCATTCTCAAGATAATCAGTGCTCGAGAGCTCCAGGAGTTAACACAATCATTGAACAACTTGGGGTAAAACTCACTTCAAGGCAACATAAAAAAACAAAATCACATTTACAGAAATGGGAAAACTTATTTTTTTAAATGCAGATAAATCTTCCACCTTGACCCTCAACAAATAAAACAAAACTGGATCGTGTACAATCCTTGCAAATGGGCTCGAAGTCATAAAATGCAACATGCTGAACCGGATAATCCCTCGATTTTGCAGAATTGCACACAATCTATAGGGCTTGACATTGATTATTAATACATTAAAGCCCAGTGATTACTAAGAATGCTTTGAATTCCATCAGTTTTAAAAAAACTCCAGCATGGGGCCCATTTTGAGTAGAAATATTTTAAGAGTTCGAGTAGACCCGGAGCCATTAATTCCTATTTTGTCCCCTTAATAAAATAAATAATTTACAACAGGCCCCCTGGGTAAGCGCAGGGCCCAGGCCGCAGGATTGAGGATCTGCTCCTTCCCTCCAGCCTGCGCAGTCCTCAGCAATTTCATCCCCCCTCCTCCTCCTGCACACACTCCTTTCTTTCCTCCTCCCTTAGTCCCGCCAAAATCCAGCCCTGCGATGGGGCAGGCCTACTGCGGCCTAGGCCCCCTTGGCTTGCGAGCTAAGCTCTTCCCCGCCACGCAAAAGCCCCTCCTGGGACTCCTTCTCGCTCTTTTATGAAGTAAAACACCCGTTTCGGCGACCGGGCGGCTTTTGGGGTCCGATTTGCGACTGCGCCAGGGCTGAAATTTGGAGAATGCGCGGTGAGCACTAACCTCAGAGCGGCTGCGCCGATGGCCTGGAACTCGGTCTCTCTGTGCCTGCGCTGCCAGCTCCTGTGCCGGCCCCTCCCCCACCCAATCAGCCCGCCTGCCTCACCCCGCGCTCCACATGACGTAATCCCTCTCCGCGCCACGCGCGCTCAACGTGGCGACGCAGCGGCTGACGTACAACCCCCCCCGCCCCCCCGCCCCAAGTCCCGCGGAGGCTCAGTGCGCTTGGGGCTGGAGCAGCCGGCCGCAGGCTTTTAGCTTTGGGGACGGGGGTTCGAATCTCAGCGGGGCAACGGTCTGATCTCCACGGCCCCAACTCCGCTTTCCCGCCCCTTCTCCGTAATCCTTACTAATTAAAAATCCGCCTGTCTCCTCCTTAAACCTCTTCAATGCCCCGGCATCTAATGCACTCTGGGGTAGTGAGTCCCACAGATTCACCACCTTTGGAGAGAAGTAATTTCTTCTCGTCTCTGTTTTAAATCTGCTGCCCCTTATCCTAAAACTAATATCCCTGAGGGAAGGAAATCTGCCATAGACACCATAGAAGGGAACAAGGAAAAAGATGGAAGATTATAGGCCAATTAGCCTAACCTCGGTTGTTGGCAAGATTCTAGAATCCATCGTTAAGGATGAGATTTCTAAATTCTTGGAAGTGCAGGGTCGGATTAGGACAAGTCAGCATGGATTTAGTAAGGGGAGGTCGTGCCTGACAAACCTGCTCGAGTTCTTTGAAGAGATAACAAATAGGTTAGACCAAGGAGAGCCAATGGATGTTATCTATCTTGACTTCCAAAAGGCCTTTGATAAGGTGCCTCACCTCCCTTTGATAAGGGAGACTGCTGAGTAAAATAGGGGCCCATGGTATTCGAGGCAAGGTACCAACATGGATTGACGATTGGCTGTCAGGCAGAAGGCAGAGAGTTGGGATAAAAGGTTCTTTTTCGGAATGGCAACCAGTGACGAGTGGTGTCCCGCAGGGTTCAGTGTTGGTGGCCACAGCTGTTCTCTTTATATATTAACGATCTAGATGATGGGACTGGGGGCATTCTGGCTAAGTTTGCCGATGATACAAAGATAGGTGGAGGGGCAGGTAGTATTGAGGAGGTGGGGAGGCTGCAGAAAGATTTAGACAGTTTAGGAGAGTGGTCCAAGAAATGGCTGATGAAATTCAAAGTGGGCAAGTGCGAGGTCTTGCACTTTGGAAAAAAAAATAGAGGCATGGACTATTTTCTAAACGGTGACAAAATTCATAATGCTGAAGTGCAAAGGACTTGGGAGTCCTAGTTCAGGATTCTGTAAAGGTAAACTTGCAGGTTGAGTCCGTAATTAAGAAAGCAAATGCAATGTTGTCATTTATCTCAAGAGGCTTGGAATATAAAAGCAGGGAGGTACTTCTGAAGCTTTATGAAGCACCAGTTAGGCCCCATTTAGAATACTCTGAGCAATTTTGGGCCCCACACCTCAGGAAGGACATACTGGCACTGGAGCGGGTCCAGCGGAGATTCACACGGATGATCCCAGGAATGGTAAGCCTAACATACGATGAACGTCTGAGGATCCTGGGATTATATTCATTGGAGTTTAGGAGGTTGAGGGGAGATCTAATAGAAACTTACAAGATAATGAATGGCTTAGATAGGGTGGACGTAGGGAAGTTGTTTCCATTAGCAGGGGAGACTAGGACCCGGGGGCACAACTTTAGAATAAAAGGGAGTCACTTTAGAACAGAGATGAGGAAAAGTTTCTTCAGCCAGAGAGTGGTGGGTCTGTGGAATTCTGTCCTGGAACACCTGGCTCTAGGGGACGTATGAGTCCAGAAGTCATTCTGGTTTGAAGCAAGAAGATGCTGCGGGATCAGGTGCGCGACATTGTTCCAAATGGGCCACCTGATGACACATATGAAGAAATGCTTTGTTGCTGGTGTGGTGAGTGCTGCATGTAACTGACCCGTCACCGCGGGTTAAACATGCTGGAGGTCAAGGATGTTCAACTGCATCTTGAGTGTCGGTGGAATATGTGAATTCTAGGATTTGGTTCTGGTGAGGTTGGGCCGTGTGGGAGGGGCTTGCTGCGGCTCCTGGACGGAGAATGGCATTGATACGTGGAACAAGTAACACATTGATGGACAGATCATTTCTACGACAGAGTCTGAACATGATAACACATTCTCAGGCTTATCCTCCGTTTCTGTTGAGGAACCTACGAGGGGTGATACCGCATGTTTAGTTTTATTTGTGTAAATGAGCTGATATAACATTGTATTGATACCAATATGGAACAGTGACATTTCCTTGTTTAATGGTTAGTGTGACACATGGAATGTTATGTAGATGATTTTCAAATCTTTGTTACTGTTGACCATTTAATAAACAAATATTCTCAAGTACATTCTCGTGGGTACACATGCCATGTCTCAGATGATGATTATTGCATTGCATTTCAATCAAATCTTGAAGCCTAAACACTTTGCCTGAAAATTAGAAGCGTCAGACCATAGAGGCAGCAGCCATCAATCAAACATTCAAGAGCTGGGCTTCATCACTGGGGATAACCTCGCGACCAAAGGGTGACTGTGTGGACCAGGGGAGGGCACCCCCTAAGCACAGCCTCCCTAATGTTCCTGGCAGGGGCCTGGCGTCTAGGGGCTCCTGCTGTGGCCGGGGGTGAGTGAGCAGAGTGAGGTTTTCTAGCACAACTGGCTCGGTGGTTGGCACTCTGAGAGAAGACAGGACACGTAAGAATGGGCGAGGCTTGGGGTCTTGAGGGTCCTGGGGTGGAAGCCCGAACTGATTGTGGGTCTCTCTCTCCTTTTCCAATACTTTACAGATACCAGAATGGAGTGCCCTTCATTAACAGGAAGGAGTTTTACTCCCTAAATGTACAACTCGTGAGCAACTACCACCTCGGGATCATGTACGTGTGTTCCCGCTTCCCACAGACCATGCTTGCCAGTTACATCCTGGGACACTCGGAGATCCCTGGCATCTTCGAGGACCACCCCAGGATGACAGGTTGGCACTTGGGGGATAAGGGTTACCCGGTGAGGTCCTGGCTGAGTGCAGAGGTCTGAGACCTGATATAATGAGGCCCATGCTGTCATCTGCGCTGTCACTGAGCGGTACATCGGACTGCCCAAAATGTCTGGACCACTCAGTGGTGCCTGGCAGTACAGCCCCCAGAGGGCCTCTGCTTTGTGGTGGTCTGTTGTGCCCTCCACAACCTGGCACAGCAGTGGGGCGACATGCTGGAGGAGGAGGAGAAGGGACACACGGCCTCGTTTGAGGTGGATGAGGCAGAGGAGGTGGACCAGGAGTAGATGAAGGAAGAGCCCAAGGAGGAGCCGCAGGATTTGCTGGATGAAGGAGGACAGGTGGCAGCAAGGGTCTGGCATGCCTGGGGGACCATGCCCACTTTGCATAGGAGACGGATTTGCCTGTCAAATCATCCCGTCCTCCCACTTCCCCTCCTTCCTCTTCCCCACCTTTCCTCCTTCCCCTCTTCCTCTCTTTCCTTCCCTGCCCCCTTCACGCCCCTACTCGAAAAGGGGGCCCTGGACATGGATGAGACGGTAAAATTAGCCTCCTCTCTGGAAGTAGCGTTCTAGAGCCTTACCGCATTCCCGGCTGACCACGCGACCCCCTCGTGGACCCCCGACCACAGACTACTACCCCAGGCCTGTGCCGCGCTGCCGCCCGGCTATCATGGGGGGGCTACCCTGCTATTTCTGCGGCCAGTCCCAACACCCCCGGCAGCACTGCCCGGCCCGCAATGCGAACTGCAGCAGTGTGGGAGAAAAGGACATTTCGCCAAAGTCTGCCTGGCCAGGTCTAAGAACTCTAACTCACAGGCCCGATCCTCAGACTCACAGACCCGCAGACCCCGCAACGTAGCATCGTGTCTGCCGACTCCGCCCCCCTCATTAGCCTTGTGCTATCAGTGGGAGCAGCCATCTTCCAGTCCTCACAGCACGTGCGACTCATGGGGGCCGCCATCTTGGACGCCATCTCCTCGCCGCCTGCCACGCTCGACCAACGGGGGTCGCCATCTTGGCCACCATCTGCTACGCTGCTCGACGCGTACGATCAACATGGGCAGCCATCGTGGAGCCGTCCCAGCACCTCCGATCACGCCGGCTACCCGCAATTCAGCGCAGTCACCCTGGACCAGTCGCGACCCAAGCACCTCCGGAGCTCCATGATGACTGTCCGGGTTAACGGGCACGAGATGCCTTGCCTCTTCGACTCAGGGAGCACAGAGAGCTTCATTCACCCGGACATGGTAAGACGCTGCTCGCTCCCAATTTTCCTGGTGCTCCAAACCATCTCCCTCGCCAATGGGTCGCACTCGGTGCAAATCCAAGGGTGCACTACCGTAACCCTAGCAATACAGGGTGCCGAGTACGCCAATTTTAAACTATATGTGCTCCCAGACCTCTGCGCTCCTCTCCTATTGGGACTCGATTTCCAATGCAACCTCAGGAGCCTAACCCTGAAGTTCGGGGGGCCCCTGCCCCCACTCACCATATGCAGCCTCGTGACCCTAAAAGTCGACCCTCCCTCACTCTTCACAAACCTCACCGCCGACTGCAAACCAGTCGCCACCAGAAGCAGGCGGTATAGCATACAGGACAGACTTTTATTAGGTCCGAGGTCTCTTGCGGAAGGAAGTCATCGAGGCCAGCAATAGCCCCTGGAGAGCTCAGGTGGTGGTCGTCAAGACCGGGGAAAAGTTCCGGATTGTTGTTGATTACAGCCAAACCATAAACCGGTACACGCAACTCGATGCGTACCCCCTTCCCTGGATTGCAGACATGGTAAACCAGATTGCACACTACCGGGTGTTCTCCATGGTGGATCTGAAGTCTGCATACCACCAGCTCCCAATCCGCCCGGAGGACCGCCACTACACGGCTTTTGAGGCAGACGGCCGCCTTTTCCACTTCCTCCGGGTCCCCTTTGGTGTCACGAATGGGGTTTCGGTGTTCCAAAGAACAATGGACCGAATGGTGGACCAGTACGGCCTGCAGGCCACGTTTCCGTACTTGGACAATGTCACCATCTGCGGCCATGATCAGCAGGACCACGACGCCAACCTCCACCGATTTCTCCAAACCCTCAATCTCACCTACAACAAGGAGAAATGCGTTTTCCGCATGACCAGACTAGCCATCCTCGGCTACGTCGTGGAGAACAGGGTCCTAGGCCTGACCCTGACCGTATGCGCCCCCTCCTGCAACTCCCTTTCCCTCACTGCCCCAAGGCCCTGAAGAGGTGCCTCGGGATCTTTTCGTATTATGCCCAGTGGGTCCCCAACTATGCGGACAAAGCCCGTCCACTAATCAAGGCCACCATCTTTCCACTGGCAACTGAGGCCGCCAGGCCTTCAGCTGCATCAAGGCGGACATCGCCAAAGCCGCAATGCACGTGGTGGATGAGTCCGTACCCTTCCAGGTGGAGAGCGACGCATCAGAGGTCGCTCTCGCCGCCACCCTCAATCAAGCAGGCAGACCGGTGGCGTTTTTTTCACACACCCTCACCACCTCTGAAATTCGACACTACTCGGTCGAAAAAGAAGCCCAAGCCATCGTGGAAGCCGTATGGCACTGGAGGTACTACCTCGCTGGTAGGAGGTTTACCCTCGTCACCGACCAACGATCGGTAGCCTTCATGTTCGACAATACGCAGCGGGGCAAAATCAAGAACGATAAGATCTTGAGGTGGAGGTTCAAACTCTCCGCCTATAATTACGATATAGTATATCGTCCTGGGAAGCTCAATGAGCCCCAGATGCCCTGTCCCACGGCACATGCGCCAGCGCGCAAGATGACCGACTACGGGCTATCCACGATGACCTCTGCCACCCGGGGGTCACCCGGCTCGCCCATTATATCAATGCCCACAACCTGCCCTACTCCACCGAGGAGGTCAGAACCATGACCATGGACTGCCAATTCTGTGCGGAGTGTAAGCCGCACTTCTATGAACCAGATAAGGCCCACCTGGTAAAGGCATCCCGGCCCTTTGAGCGCCTCAGTATCGATTTCAAAGGGCCCCTCCCCTCCAATAACTGCAATACATATTTCCTCAATATTATTGATGAGTTCTCCCGCTTCCTCTTTGCAATTCCTTGCCCCGATATGACCACTTCCACGGTCATTAAAGCCCTACATAGTGTCTTCACCCTGTTTGGTTTCCCCAATTATGTCCATAGTGACCGGGGCTCATCGTTCATGAGCGACGACCTGCGTCAGTACCTGCTCAGTAAGGGCATCGCCTTGAGCAGAACGACCAGTTATAACCCCAGGGGTAACAGGCAGGTGGATAGGGAGAACGCAACGGTCCTACTGATCCTGCGGTCCAGGAATCTCCCAGTTTCTCACTGGCAGGAGGTCCTTCCCGATGCGCTCCACTCTATTAGGTCCCTACTTTGCACGGCCACAAATGAGACCCCTCATGACCACCTATTTGTTTTCCCTAGGAGGTCCACCTCAGGGGCCTCGTTTCCGTCCTGGCTGAAGACACTGGGGCCAGTCCTACTCAGAAAACACCGACAGGAGCCATAAGGCCGACCCTCTGGTAGAGAGGGTCCAGCTCCTACACTCAAACCCCCAGTACGCTTATATCGAACACCCCTATGGCCGACAAGATACGGTCTCCCTCCGGGACCTGGCGCCTGCCGGTTCCACCACCACCACCACTACCACCACCACCGCCCCTCCACTATATCCCGCCCAACCTACCATGATCAGCGACCCCGCCCCTTTATGGTTCCCGCCTGCCATTCCCCCTTCACCGGTCCACAGGAATGAAGCTCCAGAAAAGATGCTCCCGGAGTCGACGTCTGTACCCGCACCGGCGCCCCCACTACTGATGCCGGCACGGATGAGCTCAACACCCGGGCCAGCACCGACGCCAGAGCTTCGGTGGTCACAGCGCACAATCCGTGTGCCGGACCGGCTGAACCTATGAACCCGTCACCCCTGCCGGACTTCATTGTTTTAACAGGGGGTGAAGGTGGTGAATGTATTATACCAATAATCCACCATTGTATCAGTACCATGCTTTGCCTTTGTATTTGCATCTATGCTATGCTGTTGCCCTTGTGAGCTTCACCTATGGGCCATTGTATGGCATCATCCATAGGGGAACATGTTGGGACATGTATGGGCTCCGCCCATGGCTCCTCCCCTTGGGGGTGGGGTGGGTATACAGAGCAGTCGACCTGTAGGCGATGCACAGTATTGTATCAGTCGCAGGCAGGCACTGTCTAAGTTGATTGAAGCCACGGTTTACTTTTACTCTTGTCTTGAGTGAATTGATGGTCGCATCACAGCCCTGAACGTTTACGCCTCAGGATCATTCCAGGGCTCGAGGGGGGACTTGTGCGGCGTATCCCAACCTATAGCCCACAAGTGCACCCGTCAAGTCACAGATGCCCTGTTTGCCTGGGCAGCTGACTATATAAACTTTGACCTGGACCAAGCCCAACAGGATGCCCGGACAGCAGGATTCCCTGTCATCTTCGGGATGCCCCTCTCCCGTCTGTAATGTGCCAGCCTCTCCTGCGAGGCACAGAGAGGACATTGTGAGCCGCACGCTTCATGCACCGGGGTGGTGAGCATCACTGCTGGGCATGGGTGGGATGGAACGCAGCATAACCGGTGCCAGGGGCTGATGCCAACTCACCCGTGGCAGTCCTCCAGGTCATGTGGCCACTTCCTCCCTCGGGGGGGAGAAGGGTATCCCACCATGACTCCACCACGTCCCGGCGAATCAGCAGGCAGGACAGTCATTTGTGGCGTTAAGCCCAAGGGGCCTCATTGAGTGGACCAATTACCGTTTGATAGCGGTGGCGGTCTCGCCAGGTCGACCGTCGGGAAGCTCATGGCAGTTTCTACTCGCTGTCACACTTTAAAACGTTTCAGTTAAATCGTGCCCTATATGATCAGATGTCTGCAAAAGAATGGTTTGTAAATTAAAGTAAATTTAGTAGGCTGTAGACTTAGGCCACATTCCAAGCTTTAAGCGGAATTCTTAAACCAACGGCATCCAACAGCATTAATTGTCATTTTCTTCAGGTCAATTTGTTGGAAGAACAGAATGTTTTTGCATTGATCTTTCCAGATTTCCTTCACTGTTCTCCCACTCTCTGCTTTCTGCTATATGTATTTACACTTCTGGACCCATCATTTGTTTCTGTACTTTTCTCGGCATCACCTCTGTGGTGTTGGGTTCTCTGGTGCACAGATGAGCCAACACAGTTGTATGTGGTACAGCTCTATTTTATTTTAACTCTTATCTACAGTTCGTTCTGGATACTCTGCATGTGCTGTCTCCCTGAGTGTGTCGTGTAGCAGGTCTGTCCTGGTCCTCCTCTCCAGCTAATACTGACCACCAGGTGTCGTGTTTGTGCTTTTATATCTTTCTGTGATTGGTTGTGGTGTTGTGTGTTCTGATTTGTCTGTTGGTGTGTCTATCATGATGTGTGTGTTTGAATATCATGACAACCTCTTTTTGCCTTGAACTTTCGTCCTTCACCCAGTCCTGCCCTCCCTCCACTCTATCACAAATCTCTCTTGTTCTTTCCCTGCTCCCTTTTCACTGTCTCTGCATTTAAAACGCTGCCCATCGCCATCATCTTCCAATTCTATTGAAAGATCGTAGACCTGAACTTTTAACTCTTGTTTCTATGTTCACAGATGCTTGCTGACCTGCTGAGTATTGCCTGGAAATGTGCTGGAAACTACAACTTTATGGATAAAAAGAAAGGATGTAGGACCAAGCACAATCACTCTTTCACAGAGTTAGCACAGGTACAATGGTCTCGTTCTGTTTTTAACAACTGGTAGAGGTCACAATAGCCTGCCAAAAAGATGGACTGTCTAATAACACATGAGACAGATATTCATGAGCAAGTGCAATAGTTTTTAATAAACATAATATGAATACGTATTTGACAAGCATGGTATATTAACTGCCAGGCACAGCAAATCAGATTGTGGCACATTCCAAAATTATATTTGAGGTGAGCCCTTGAATCCATGAGATTGGAATTAAACCTTTAAATTGAGATGGGATCATTTGAAAAGCGATGAGTCTGGGTTCCAGAATTGTGTAAAGACTGGGGCAAACAGTTAAATGCTGAATTTGTGATATGGGCTAAACTGCATGAGATTCGAGATTAGGATCTATCTCTTAATCTGAAACCGTTAACCTAACATTAGGATAACCCCTTTTAAACAAACATTGAAGTGAACTCCGAAATAATGGGCGGGATTTACCGAACACCCTGCCGTACGCTTTTCAGCAGGGGAGGCGGCCAGTCAGCAGATTTCCCGTTGACTCCACCCCTCGCCGCCAGGAAGCCCGGGGGCCGGCATGGGACCGGAATTTTCCCAGCCAACAGCTTTAGGGGCAAAATAATTAACTGAGACCGGGGTAGATCCTAACATTTGGAATAAAGCTTTCAACTGGCTTTACGCAAACGCTTAACCCCTATGCTTGGGTAAACGCTTAAACTCAGATCATGTATTTCTATGATGCGGAGATGCCGGCGTTGGACTGGGGTGAGCACAGTAAGAAGTTTTACAACACCAGGTTAAAGTCCAACGGGTTTGTTTCGATGTCACTAGCTTTCGGAGCGCTGCTCCTTCCTCAGGTGAATGAAGAGGTCTGTTCCAGAAACATATATATAGACAAATTCAAAGATGCCAAACAATGCTTGGAATGCGAGCATTAGCAGGTGATTAAATCTTTACAGATCCAGAGATGGGGTAACCCCAGGTTAAAGAGGTGTGAATTGTGTCAAGCCAGGACAGTTGGTAGGATTTTGCAGGCCAGATGGTGGGGGATGAATGTAATGCGACATGAATCCCAGGTCCCGGTTTCATGTGTGTGGAACTTGGCTATAAGTTCTGCTCGGCGATTCTGCGTTGTCGCGCGTCCTGAAGGCCGCCTTGGAGAACGTTTACCCGGAGATCAGAGGCTGAATGCCCTTGACTGCTGAAGTGTTCCCCGACTGGAAGGGAACATTCCTGCCTGGTGATTGTCGCGCGATGTCCGTTCATTCGTTGTCGCAGCGTCTGCATGGTCTCGCCAATCTACCACGCTTCGGGACTCTGATCTCCGGGTAAGCGTTCTCCAAGACGGCCTTCAGGACGCGCGACAACGCAGAATCGCCGAGCAGAAGCTTATAGCCAAGTTCCGCACACATGAGTGCGGCCTCAACCGGGACCTGGGATTCATGTCGCATTACATTCATCCCCCACCATCTGGCCTGCAAAATCCTACCAACTGTCCTGGCTTGACACAATTCACACCTCTTTAATCTGGGGTTACCCCATCTCTGGATCTGTAAAGATTTAATCACCTGCTAATGCTCGCATTCCAAGCATTGTCTGGCATCTTTGAATCTGTCCATATATATGTTTCTGGAACATACCTCTTCATTCACCTGAGGAAGGAGCAGCGCTCCGAAAGCTAGTGACATCGAAACAAACCTGTTGGACTTTGACCTGGTGTTGTAAAACTTCTTAATGTATTTCTATGTCACTGTAAATTCTTAAATCTTGAGATTGAATTAAATATTTTAGTCTTGCATTAGAAGTAGATCTTTAAACTGACATTGTTATCAATTTAAGTTGTGAAGCTGGAATACACTTTCAAAGTGAGGTATCAATGAAGCATTATTTGGAGATTAGAGTAACCTTTTTTGTCGCATTCTATGCCTTGGAGATATGGAGAGATGATACACTCCAGGTTATATATGTCTGAATTATAGTTGATTCAATGCTTTAAAATGTCTGCTCTCATGCCTCCAGCTACTTGCCTACAGTTTAGTTTCTCTTACCCAGGCTTAACTAATCCCACACAAAAAACAGATATCAGACAAACATAATCGAACAATAGAAAACTGAACAGTATACCCGCACTCTGAAATTCCTCAGCCTGGAATTGTAATTCCCTGCACCCTCAGATTGGGATAACCTCTCAGTCTGAGCACTGAGCAGATTATAATACATTGAGACTGAGGCTAACCCTATGACACAGGCACCCCATTAAACCATTTATCCCGTTTGGGACAAATCCTACATTTTTCCCCCATAAAAGCTGGAATTAAGCTAAATCCTCAGCAGCAGAAATGCAAGAAATAGCTTTAAGTTTCTTTTTCACTACATACTGTGTGATGCAATATAACAGTATGATATTCTATATGCATATGCAGCCATACAGAAGAAACCACAGCCAATATCAACGCAGTTACATAGCCTCTCAGCACTTAGCACCCATCTTGTAAAACAGCAGTGCATAAATCAGCTGTGATATCAAGGTAAGCGATTGGAAGCGTGTTCCATTATTTTCTTTATGCCCAACCAGGTTTCTTCAGCCGTGGGAATGATCTGACTCCGTGGAAGCCTGAAGCCATATTGACCTTCATCACGCATCTCAAAGGCAAATGCGTACTTAATACCTTGGTTGTAGCTCCAGTCGATGCTGTTCCCACTGCTCTCATCTACAGATATGAAGAAAGGTTGCACAAAGTATGAACATCCAGTCTGTCTTTGCATAAAAGTGTTGAACTATTCAACTGACCATTACATTTTTTTTGTGACATGTATTTTTAGGGACATTGCCCATTCCTAATTGCCCTTCAACTGAGTGGCTTGCTGGACCATTTCAGAGGCCATTTAAGAGTCATGTGTAGGCCAGACCAGATGAGGCCAGCAGATTTTCTTTCCTAAAGGACATCAGTGAACCAGATAGGTATTTACAGCAATGGTCATCATGAGACTTGTAATTCCAGATTGTTTTTATTGAATTTATTGAATCTGCCGTGGTGGGATCCAAACTCAGGTCCCCAGAGTGGGTTTGGTTTATTAGTCCAGTGGCAATACCACCACACCACTACCATACTTTGCACAGGCATGCTATCGGATTGCTTGCATGGGTCATATGCTATTTCATAATCGTAGAATTATGGAAAATTACAGCATGAAGGAGGACATTTTAATCATAGAATCTCTACAGTGCAGAAGAAGGCCATTTGGCCCATCGAGTCTGCACTGACCCTCTGAAGGTGCACCCTACCCAGGTCCCCAACCTGTCCCCTGCAACCCCATAACCCCACCTAACCCGCAGATCCCTGGGCACTAAGGGGCAATTTATCATGCCCACTCCACCTAACCTGCACGTTTTTGGACTGTGGGAGGAAACCCACGCAGACATGGGGAGAAAGTGCAAACTCCACACAGTCACTCAAGGCCGGAATTGAACCCAGCATCCCTGGCACTGTGAGGCAGCAGTGCTAACCACTGTGCCACCGTGCCTTCCCAACTGGCTGCCAGATCTTCGAGAGAGAGAGAGCTGGACGATGCGTTCCGTTTCCATGTTCTTTCCCCAAGGCCCTGCAAAACTTTCCACTTTAACTATTTATCCAATCTCCTCCTGAATGTTACTGTTGAATCAGCTTCCACCACACTTAAAAATGTTTCAAATCTGTGTCGTTTGGTTCCTGATGTTTCTAAACCAGTCGTGTTTCCCCTCATTTACCCTTATCAAACACTTCATGATTTTGAACATCTCTATCAAGTCTCCCTTTAACCATCTCTGCTCCAAACTAAACACCCCCAGTTCCCCTTGTCTCTCTTCATCCCTGTTACCATTCTAATACATCTCCCCTGGGCCCTGTTTAAGGTCTTGACATCCTTCCTAAAGAGAGGGATCCAAAGTTGATCACAATTCTCCAAATTCTGGATCTAACCAGCATTTTGAAAAAGATTTAACAGATCTTCTTGGCTTTTGTACTTTTGGAATTCTCCGACCATTGGGACTTTTTCTTCTTTTAAAGTGAAGACTGGAACAATGAAGGAAGAGTTAAACGAGAGTGATTGATTGGAACGGTGGAGTGAGGTTAAGGAGGGAACTTTAGGAACATAGGAACTTGAATAGGCCATTCAGCCCCTCGAGCCTGTCCCGCCATGTAACAAGATCATGGCTGATCTGAGGCCTAACTCTGTATCCCTACCCTTGGCCCATATCCCTTAATATCAAAACGCTATCTATCTCAGATTTAAAATTAGCAATAGTTCTCGTTTCAACTACTATTTGTGGGAGAGAGTTCCAAACTTCTACCACCCTTTGAGTGAAGAAGTGCTTCCGAACATCTCTCCTGAACGATCCAGCCTAATTTTTAGACTATGCCCCCTAGTTTTAGAATCTCCAAGTAGTGGAAATATCTCTATCTATCCTGTCTTTCACCTTTAATATCTTGAATACTTCGATCGGATCACTCCTTAACCTTCTAAATTCCAGCAATAACAGGCCTAATTTGAGAAATCGCACCTCGTATTTTAACCCCCACAGCCAAGGTATCATTTTAGTAAACCTGCGTTGCACTCCCTCCCAGGCCAAAATATCCTTCCTAAGGTGTGATGCCCAGAACTGCTCACAGTACTCCAAGTAGGGTCTAACCAGGGGTTTGTATAGCTGCATCATAACTTCTGTGTCTTTATACTCCAATCCACTATAAAGGTTATGAATCATTGCAGCAGTGAGGTGAAGGTTAATTCTCTCAATTAAATATAGTTAGTTGATGTGTGGAAAATAGGTGAAGAGAACTGTTGAACAAAGGCAAGGAGGGATTTTGTTCATCCACGTACAGTGCAGATTGGTGATGCAGGTGCATGCAGCACCCCACCAGCAGAGGGCAGGCATGCACAAAGCTGCTTTTGGCCCCGACTAGATCAGAATTCACTGCTGGGGTTAGGGGTGACATTTTGCCTCTGCAACCTGTCTATCTGCACGGGGGCATGAGCTGGTCACTGATAGGCCTCCTGGGCACCGGCAGCAGTCAATCCCTGACTATTTTGTCCACTTTTTAAAATATTACCTGTGGCTGTTGTATTTCTTCATGACTGTGCCTGAGTGGGGTTGACACTGCTTTAAGTTGCTTCTATTATTGCAGGAGGAAAAACCAGCTCGGAATTTTCAAACCCCAGTAAAAGTCGGTAATACTGGCATTGGTTTTCCCCAATCTCACATCATGAGGTAAAAACAGGCAGTGACAGACACCCAGGTTAGCCAATCAACATACAGGACAGAACACAACCAATCACCGGACAGAACACCAGAGGGGGGCTTCCAACTATAAAACACACGAGGCATCAGCACTCCGCCTCTTTCCACTGGTGACAACTGTAGTTAGGGTGTATATATCAGTCAGCACCTTCTACACGTGGATCAGAGCTCGCCTGGTCTAGTTAGTTAGAGTTAGTACACTTAGGGTAGTGAGTCAACCCACAGCCACCTGTGTGCATTGTTACATAAGTTCAATAAATCGTATTGAACCAACGCCTACGTTTGGTGTATGCTTTACAGTTCATCTGCATCCTGTTGCAGTCCGTGTTACCCCAGGGTGAATAACACGACACTCTCCACAATGCAACCCCTATCCTTGAATGCACCCCGCCACTATCCTTGTTTAGGTTGGGGGCAAAGGTGGAAGAAAATGGTTGAATGGATTGAAAAGGAGACAAGGAAATGCAAATCATGTTAGCTTCTTAATAACTGAGAGAATAGACTTCCGGTTGCGGCTATGCCTAGGTAGGGCGCACGTTCGGCAGGTCCCGCCAAGAACGGACTTTTGGGCCCTTTCGAGGAGCCCCAGCGGCACTTGTACGACGGTTCCCAGTGTGGAAAGGTGATAGTAAGGTTCCCCCAGCACTATATGGAGTGGACCAGGAGTGGAGTGATCAAAAAAGTGGTTTTGGAGCAGCGAAGAGAGCGGGGGAGGAAAAGCAAGATGGCGGCGGGTAGCGTGGGCGCAGTGGTCGCGGGAGCAGCAAGAGTTCCTCAAAAACTGCTTTGCGGAGCTGAGAGCAGAAATGCTGGCGCCAATGAAGGCGCCGATCGAAAGGCTGGTGGAGACCCAGAAGGCCCAAGGGGTGGCGATTTGCGAGGTGCGACAGAAGGCCTCAGAGAACTAGGATGAGATTTTGGGCCTGGCGGTGAAGGTGGAGGCGCACGAGGCGCTACACAAGAAGTGGCAGGAGAAGTTTGAGGACATGGAGAACAGGTCGAGGAGGAAGAACCTTCGGATTCTGGGTCTCCCTGAAGGAGTGGAGGGGTCCGACACTGGGGCATATGTAGCTACAATGCTTAACACGCTGATGGAGCGGGAGCTTTCCCGAGGCCCCTGGAGCTGGATGGGGCTCATCGAGTCCTGACAAGGAGACCTAAAGCCAACGAGCCGCCAAGGGCTGTAATGGTGAGGTTCCACCGCTTTATGGACAGAGAGTGCGTCCTGAGATGGGCGAAAAAAGAACGGAGCAGCAGGTGGGAGAATACGGAGATCCGTATCTACCAGGACTGGAGTGCGGAGGTGGCCAAGAAAAGGGCTGGTTTTAATCGGGCCAAGGCGGTTCTCCATCGGAAGGGGGTGAAGTTTGGAATGCTGCAGCCAGTGCGATTGTGGGTCACGTTTCAGGACCGTCACCACTATTTTGAGATGCCAGATGAGGCGTGGACCTTTACTCAGGCTGAAAAGCTGGACTCGAACTGAGGGTTTGTTGTGGGGGTGAGTTTACTGTATTTTGGGGGTGTTCTTCTTCTGGTTTCAGGTTGAGAAGAGGGGAAATGGGAAGGGGTGAGTGGATATGATGTGGGGGCTGTGTGAAAGTGTGGGCGCCGGTACTGTAGGGGCAGGTCCCCGCTGATGAAGGGGGGGTGGAAGCCCGGGGATGGGGAGCTGGGGCAAGGTCGCAGAAAAAGGAGCTGCGCCGTAGGAGGCAGGGCCGGCTCGGATGGAAAGCACGAGCTTTTTCCTGCACTAAGGAAGGGAGGGGCGGGGCCTGGGGGGAAGGGTGGTGCTGGAGGAGAGCGCACATTGATCGACAGGGAGAGGTGGGGGGATTCCCACACTGGGGAGGCGTTGTAATGGCTGGAGTGGCCAGGGTTAGCAGGAGTCGGCTGACTTACAGGAGTGTAAAAGGGGGAGCAAAATGGCTGGACGGTGATCTGGCTAGCGGGGTGGGGGGGGGGACTGGGTTGCTGCTGTATTGGCCAAAGGGGAGCTGGAGGTAGAAGAGGGAGTCGGGGGCGCCCTCGAGGAAGCAGGTTGCAGGTCGGATCGCTCCCGCCCGCGATGGGCAAACGGACCTGTTTTGCAGGATTTCTTCGGGACCTGGCGGCCTGAATCGGTGGAGGAGACGAAAAGAAGAGGTTTTCCCCCCGGGATATGGACAGTCGGACCAGAAGTGGTCGAGTGGAGCGGCGAAGTTCGAAGCAGGAGCAGCGGGGACCTCTGACCAGGCGGCGAAGCATGGCGTCCAGCAGGGACCAGGGAGCGGAGGCTCACTGGCCAAGGGAGCAGCAGATGGAGTTTTTCCGGAGCTGCTTCGCCGACTTGAAGAGGGACACGTTGGACCCGATGAGGGCGGTGATGGATCGAATGGTCGAGGCGCAGGCGGGCCAAGAGAAGGCGCTCAGGGAGGTCGAGGTGAAACTCTCCAGCCAGGCGGACACGGTAACGGAGCTGGAGCACGAGGTGGAGGAGCTGAACGCCCGCCAGAGGAGGATGCAGGAGCAGCTTGAAGAACTGGGGAACAGAGCCAGGAGGCAGAACCTGAGGATTGTGGGCCTCCCCGAGGGCTGTGAGGGATCGGATGCGGGCGCATACGTGATGGGTATGCTCGAGGCGCTGATGGGACCGGAGGCGCTGATGGGACCGGAGGCCTTCCCTCGACCCCTGGAATTGGATGGGGCGCATAGAGCCCCCGCAAGGAAGCCCAGGACGGGTGACCGACCGAGGCCCTTGGTGGTTCGCTTTCACCGGCTTGCCGACAGGGATCGGGTGCTGCGATGGGCCAAGGCGGAGAGGAGCAGCAGATGGGAGAACTGTGAGGTACGCATCTACCAGGACTTGGGAACGGAGCTGGCCAAGAGGCGTGCAGGATTCATCAAGGTAAAGGCAGCCCTCTTCAAAAAGCAGGTGAGATTTGGAATGCTGTATCCTGCGAAGCTTTGGTTGACGTTTGAGGAACTTCATTACTACTTCGAGACACCAGAACAGGTTTGGGCCTTTATTAAAGAGAGGAAGCTGGACTTGAACTAACGGACATTTGGTTTGTTTTTCAGTGCTCTACAGTGGCGGCGGTATGTTAACCCAACTTGTTTTGACTAGGAATGGACTTTTTTTGGACTTTTACTTTTATTAAAAGAAGAAGCTGGACTTGAACTAAAAGACTCTGGGCTCACAGAGCTGTTGTGTGGCGATGGTCCGTTAAATTATCCTGTACTGTAATGTTTTATTTAAGATTGTATTCAGCCTGGACAGAGAACGGGGACTGGAGGGCGCACTGCTTAGGGTGAGTTTGGGAGCTTGCAACGGGGGGGGGGGGGGGGGGGGGGGAAGAGGGGCCCTGCAAAGGGGGTCCCGCGCTTGGTACCTTTTGGCGGGAGACTGGGGCCTCTGATAGGGGGATGGGCTAGGGGGTGGGTAAGGGACTTGAAAGGGCACGGGGAGATACAATCAGGTTAATGGGTCTTTGGGGTGTGGGGGGAGGGCCCGAGCATTCGGACGGGAGACAGCCAGGCGCTAAGGGCAGGGGTCAGCGTAGTTAGCGTAGGTCGGGGGGCACCAGGGAGAGTAGGAGAAAGGGCGGGCTAGGGCCAAGCGCGGGGCGGACCTGGCAGGTCAGGCCTCGGGGGGTCGGGAGGGGGGGGGCAGCCGGGAGGGAGAGCAGAGAAGACTTAAGAGGGTAAGGGGGGGGGATCAGAAATCCCCAGGGGAGATAGTCGCTTGCAGGGAATAGCATAGGAAACCGACAGTAGCAGCACCCGGGGGGGGGGGGGTTTAGAGCCACATTAGGTTAGTTGAACACGTGGGGCATGGGTAAATAGAGCTGGTTGGGGAAGTGCTTTATTAAATATGTTTATTCTCTCCCACTGTTCGTTTTCAATATGTTAAGGCTTTTTTTCTCTGTAAATGTTACAAATCTGTTTTAAATAAAAAATTTCCCCCCCCCCCCCAAAAAAAGAAGCGGGAGTCGGGGCGGGGGTCAGCCGCCTGGGGGACTGGAGGTGCGAGAGGCGCGGGCACGTGGCTGGCCTAAAAAAGGGGATGGCTAGTCGGCAATGGGGGGGACAAGTAGCCCCCTGATCTGGCTGATAACATGGAATGTGAGGGGCCTGAATGGGCCGGTCAAGAGGGCCCGGGTGTTCGCGCACTTAAAGGGACTGAAGGCACACGTGGTTATGCTCCAGGAGACACACTTGAAAGTGGCAGATCAGGTCAGGCTGTGAAAGGGGATGGGTAGAGCAGGTCTTTCACTCGGGGCTGGATGCGAAGAATAGAGGGGTTGCGATACTGGTGGGGAAGCGGGTGTCGTTTGAGACAATGAATATTGTGGTGGGTAATGGAGGTCGATATGTGATGGTGAGTGGTAGGTTGCAGGGGGTGCGGGTGGTACTGGTGAACGTATATGCCCCGAATTGGGATGATGCCGGATTTATGAAATGTATGTTGAGTCTGATCCCGGATCTGGAGGCAGGGAGCTTGATAATGGGGGGGGGGGGAACTTCAACACGGACCCAGCACTGGACCGTTCCAAGTCCAGGATGGGTAAGAGGCCGGCTGCAGCCAAGGTGCTCAGGGGGTTTATGGACCAGATGGGAGGAGTGGATCCGTGGAGGTTTGCCAGGCCGATGGCCAGAGAATTGTCTTTTTTCTCCCACATACTTAAAGCCTATTCCCGGATAGATTTCTTTATAATGAGTAGGGCATTAATCCCGAAAGTGGAGGGAACGGAATATTTGGCTATAGCTATCTCGGACCACACCCTGCATTGGGTGGAGCTGGAGTTGGGGGAGGAGAGGGACCAGCACCCGTTGTGGCATCTCGATGTGGGACTGTTGGCGGATGAAGACGTGTGCGGGCGGATCCGGGGGTGTATTCAAAGATACATGGAGGCCAACGACAATGGAGAGGTGCAGGTGGGGGTAGTCTGGGGGGCTCTGAAGGCGGTGGTTAGGGGAGTGCTAATTTCCATTAGGGCCCATAGAGAGAAGAGAGAGAGGAGGGAGAGGGAGAGATTGGTGGGGGAGATATTAAGGGTGGACAGGAGCTATGCCGAGGAGGGGCTGCCTAGGGAGCGACAAAATCTCCAAATGGAATTTGATCTATTGACCACGGGAAAAGCAGAGGCGCAGTGGAGGAAAATGCAGGGGGCGGTATATGAGTATGGGGAGAAGGCGAGCCGGACGCTGACACATCAGCTTCGTAAGAGGGAGGCAGCGAGGGAGATTGGTGGAATTAGAGATAGAGGGGGGGAATACGGTGCGGAGTGCGGTGAGAATGAACGAGGTATGGGGATCTGTATAGGTCTGAGCCCCCCGGAGGGGGAGGGGGGGATGCGGCGATTCTTGGACCAACTGAGGTTCCTGAGGGTGGAGGAGGAGCAGTGGCGGGTTTGGGGGGTGCCGATTTGGGCTGGAGGAGCTGGTTAAAGGATTGGGGAGCATGCAGGCGGGGAAGGCCCCGGGACCGGACGGGTTCCCGGTTGAATATTACAGAAAGTATGTGGACCTGCTGGGCCCGTTGCTGGTGAGAACTTTCAATGAGGCTGGGAGGAGGGGACCCTGCCCCCGACAATGTCCCGGGCCTGATCTCGTTGATTTTGAAGCGGGATAAGGATCCATTGCAATGTGGATCGTATAGGCCGATTTCACTCCTCAATGTAGATGCTAAGTTGTTGGCGAAGGTGCTGGCTACGAGAATTGAGGACTGTGTCCCGGGGGTGATCCATGAGGACCAGACGGGGTTTGTGAAGGGCAGGCAGTTAAACACGAATGTGTGGAGGCTCTTAAATGTGACCATGATGCCCTCGGTGGAGGGGGAAGTGGAGGTAGTGGCGGCTATGGACGCGGAGAAGACCTTTGATCGGGTGGAGTGGGAGTATCTCTGGGAAGTGCTTGGGAGGTTTGGGTTCGGGGAAGGGTTCATAAGATGGGTCAGGCTGTTATATAGGGCCCCAGTGGCGAGTGTGGCTATGAACCGGCGGAGGTCGGAGTACTTTAGGTTGTACCGTGGGACAAGGCAGTGGTGTCCCTTATCCCCCTTGTTGTTTGCACTGGCAATTGGGCCGCTGGCCATGACACTGAGGGAGTCTAGGAACTGGAGGGGATTGGTCCGGGTGGGGGGGGGAGGAACACCGAGTGTCGTTATATGCTGATGACCTGTTGTTATATGTTGCAGACCCAGTGGAAGGGATGGCGGAGGTTATGCGGATCCTTAGGGAATTTGGAGACTTCGCGGGCTATAAGCTCAACGTGGGGAAGAGCGAGCTCCTAGTGGTGCATGCGGGCGACCAGGGAAGGAGGATAGACGAGCTACCACTGAAGAGGGCGTAGAGGAGCTTCCGATACCTGGGGATCCAGATAGCTAGGAGCTTGGGGGCCCTGCACAAGCTCAATTGGACACGGTTGGTGGAGCAGATGGAGGAGGATTTCAAGAGATAGGATATGCTGCCACTCTCCCTGGCGGGTAGGGTGCAGTCAGTCAAGATGAAGTTCCTTCCGAGGTTCCTGTTTGTGTTCCAGCGCCTGCCCATCCTAATCCCCAAGGCTTTTTTTAAACGGGTAAGCAGGAGTATTATGGGATTCGTATGGGCGAATAAAACCCCGAGGGTGAAGAGGGTGTTTTTGGAGCACAGCAGGGTCAGGAGGGGGCTGGCGCTGCCGAATCCATGTGGCTATTATTGGGCAGCTAATGTGGCGATGATCCGTAAGTGGGTAATGGAGGGAGAGGGGGCAGCGTGGAAGAGGCTAGAGGTGGCGTCTTGTGTGGGTACGAGTCTGGGGGCGCTGGTGACGGCACCGTTGCCGTTTCCGCCGACAAGGTACACCACGAGTCCGGTGGCGACGACTCTGAAGATCTGGGGGCAGTGGAGGCGACATAGGGGCGAGGTGAGGGCTTCGGTCTGGTCCCCGATATGAGAGAACCACAGGTTAGTTCCGGGTAGGATGGATGGGGGGTTTCTGAGCTGGCATCGGGCAGGGATTAAAAGAATGGGGGACCTATTCATCGATGGGACTTTTGCAAGCCTAGGGGCGCTAGAGGCGAAATTTGGGTTACCTCCCGGGAATGCTTTTAGGTACATGCAAGTGAGGGCGTTTGTGAGACGGCAGGTGAGGGAATTTCCGCTGCTCCCAGCACGAAGGATTCAGGACAGGGTGATTTTGGGTGTATGGGTTGGAGAAGGCAAGGTCTCGGCGATCTATCAGGAACTGCAGGAGGCGGAGGAGGCCTCGGTGGAGGAGTTAAAGGGTAAGTGGGAGGAGGAGCTGGGGGAGAAGCTGGATGAAGATCTGTGGGCTGATGCCCTGAGTAGGGTTAATTCTTCCTCCTCTTGGCCAGGCTCAGCCTAATACAGTTCAAAGTTGTCCATAGGGCGCATATGACAGGGGCGAGGGTGAGTAGGTTTTTTGGGGTGGAGGACAGGTGTGTGAGGTGCTCGGGGAGCCCAGCAAATCAGGCCCATATGTTCTGGACGTGCCCAGCGCTGGAGGGGTTTTGGAGGGGTTTTGCGAGGACGATGTACAAAGTGGTGAACACCCGGGTCAAGCTGAGCTGGGGGTTAGCATTATTTGGGGTATCGGACGAGCCGGGAGTGCAGGAGCCGAAAGAGGCCGGTGTTCTGGCCTTTGCGTCCCTGGTAGCCCGGCGGAGGATCCTACTAATGTGGAGGGATGCGAAGCCCCCAAGCATGGAAGCTTGGATTAACGATATGGCAGGGTTCATCAAGCTGGAAAGGATAAAGTTTGCCTTGCGAGGGTCTGTGCAGGGGTTCTCCAGGCGGTGGCAACCGTTCCTAGACTTTCTCATGGAGGTCAACAGCAGCAGCAACCCAGGGGCGGGGGGGGGGCGGGGGGGGGGGGGGTTGGTTTTTCTGATTTGTTTAGGTTCGAGTGGGGCGTTTTTCCTTACTGGCGTGTTTATTTGTTAAATGGGGATTATTGTATTTTGTTGGCAATCTCATGCATAATTTTTGTTTGTTTTGTGTTTTATTCTTTTTTATTCTGGTTGGAGTGTTTTGTTAAATCGTTGAAAATTTGAATAAATATATATATTTTTAAAAACCTGAGAGAATAGCAGGTGATTCAGCACAGATTAATAATAATAATAATCTTTATTGTCACAAGTAGGCTTGCATTAATACTGCAATGATGTTACTGTGAAAAGCCAATAGTCGCCATATTCCGCTGCCTATTCGGGTACACAGAGGGAGAATTCAATATGTCCAATTCACCTAACAAGCACGTCTTTCGGGACTTGTGGGAGGAAACTGGAGCACCCGGAGGAAACCCACGCAGACTCGGGGAGAACGTGCAGACCCCACACAGACAGTGACCCAAGCCGGGAATCGAACCTGGGACCCTAGTGCTGTTAAACAACAGTGCTAACCACTGTGCTACTGAGCCGCCTTTTATGTTGCAAACACATGTTTTAGTCAAAGTTGACGATGATGTTGGAATGGATGCACAGCAAGGTGGTTTTAAGGAAGGTCCTAAAGGGCCTGAGGTGATTGGTTTGGAAAAGGAATCCTACAGCATCAGGTGTCTGTGCCGGGCCCATAATGAATGGGATGCACCAACACAGTCCAAGTTAGTGAAACACAGAGTTCGGGCAGGAGGAGAGGGGCGATCGGAGAGCTGGAAGAAAATTACAGAGATAGTTAGGGGAAAAGACCATAAAGACCCAAAAAAGACACCAAGCTTTGGGGCATCAGGGACCAATGTATGTCAGAGAGGGCAGGATTACATTTGCTGTTCAAGCTCACAACAAAGGATATTAATTCACTGACATTCCTGAAATGGTTTATGGATCTACAAAACAAAATTGCAAAACAGACGGACAGTAAAAGTCAGCTGATCCATTATCTCATTCTAAGGATCGTAACCCTCAATGTTTCCCCACCCACCAGTATTCTGTTGTTTGAGGGAGCTTCCTGAGTGCAAATTGGCTGCCGTTTTCCCCACGTTACCAAAGAATTTCATTAGCTAAAGATACCTTGGGATGTCCAGGGGTTGTTAAGTGCGCCATGTAAATGCAAGTTCTTTCTTTTTAACACCGTGAAAGCTGCATGTGCGTCTACTGCAATCCCGCATGAAAGAGCAGGAAGATTGGAGTTCACAGTTTCTGATGATGCTGTTTATGTCACACCATTTCCAATGATATTTGTAAAGCTGTGCTTTCACTCAACTCCAAACAATGGTGCAGATTTTCTATTGCAGCATCAGAGGAGTGACCTGTTCTTCAGTGAGGAAAAGTCAACATTCTTTACCTGTCTTCATGGAGTTGTGACTCCTGAGTAATTCAAAATCCCATCAATTTTTAAGTATCCACATTGTACAAAAGTAGGTCTCTCCAAAACTGGACTAACAAACTTTCCGCAATTTAGTACCAACTATCGGACTTATCAGCCACTTGGAAAACGTTTAAAAATTCATAGCTGGGTTATTCCCAGAAAATCCCACCCCATGAATGAAATCTGCGGCTTGATTGTAGACCAGGCCAGGTAAGGATGACAGGTTTCCTCCCCCAAAGGGCATCAATTACTTGGGTGAGGGGACCAAATAGCTAAATTTGCCGATGACACCAAGATAGGTGGGAAGTTAAGTTGCCAAGAGAAGGCAGAGAGTCTGCAAAGTGATATAGTCAAGTTAAAGGAGAGGGCAAAAAATTGGCAGATGGGGTGTAATGTGGACAATTGGGAATCTGTCCATTTTGGCAGAAAGAATAGAAAAGCAATATACAGTTTAAATGGAAAGAGAATGCAGAACTTTGGTCTATTGCATTCGCTACTCCCGATGTGGTCTCCTCTATATCGGAGAGACCAAATGTAGACTGGGTGATCGCTTTGCTGAGCACCTTCGCTCTGTGCGCATTCAGGGCCCGGACCTACCTGTTGCTTGTCATTTTAACACAAGACCCTGCTCCCATTCCCACATGTCTGTCCTTGACCTGCTGCAATGTTCCAGTGAAGCTCAACACAAACTGGAGGAACAACATCTCATCTTCCCGTTAGGCACGCTACAGCCTTCCGGTCTCAACATTGAATTTAACAACTTCAGATGATTAGCACTACCCTACCGCGACCCCTTTGTTTTCATTCCATTTCATTTTAACTGTCTTTTACCTTTTATTTCTTTCTTGTCTTTCTTTTTATTATATATTTCCCCCCACTCTTTTCCCCTATCTTATCCCCCTTTCCCTACCTTTTCTCCCCTTTGTTTCCTCTTCCCCCCCCCCCTTTTCTCATTTTACCTCTCTCCCACCCATGTCCCCCCTCCCCCCACATCTACATTTGTCAAGGCTTACCCTATGATTTTAGTTTCCCTGCTGTTTGGCCTTTCACACCTTTTATTCTCTCTGGGGACTGCCTCTTTTTCCTTGGTTTCTGTAGCTATGACTCATCTTTCATTCCCTCACCCTATGGTATAAATATCTCCCACTTTCTATGCCCTTTTAGCTTTGACAAAGGGCCAACTGTACTCAAAATGTTAGCTCTTTTCTCTGCCAGACCTGCTAAGATTTTTCAGCATTTTCTCTTTTGGTTGCAGAACTTAGTGGTACAGAGCGATCTGGGTGTCCTGACACATGAGTCACATAAAGTTGGTACGCAGGCACAGCAAGTGATCAGGAAGGCAAATGGAATGTTGGCACTTATTGCAAGAGGAATGGAATATAAAAGTGGGGAAGTTTTACTGCAGCTGTATTGGTCATTGGTGATACGACGGGCGGGATTCTCCCGTACCCGGCGGGGCGGGGGGGTCCCGGCGGAACGGAGTGGCGTGAACCACTCCGGCATTGGGCCATCCCAAAGGTGCGGAATCCTACGCACCTTTAGGGGCTAGGCCCGCCCTGGAGTGGTTTGCGCCCTGCCGGCTGGCGTGGAAGGCCTTTGGCGCCACGCCAGCTGGGGCTGAAGGGACTCCGCCGGCCGGCGCATGCGCGGGAGCGTCAGCGGTTGCTGACATCATTCCCGCGCATGCGCATGGGGGGTTCACCTACGCGTCCGCCACAGCGGGGGGTCGGAGAATCCCGCCTCACATCTGGGGTAATGTGAACAATTTTGGTCTCTCTATTTGAACTTTAGTTACTTTGGAAGCATTTCAGAGAAGGTTCACTTATTAATTCCTGGATGAATGGGATGTGTTGAAGAATGAAAAGTGATTGGATTGAAACATATAAGATCCTGAGGATAATGGAAAGGCTGGATACTGGGAGGATATTTCCTTTTGTGGGGAAACTAAAACTTGGGACATAGTTTAAAAATAAGCTCTTTTAAAACAGGTGAGGAGAATTGTTTTCTCTAAGAGGGTCATCAGAGTGTGTAGTGCATTTCCCCAGAAGGTAATGGAGGCTGTGTCTTTAAATGTATTCAAGGCTGAGTTAGTCAGATTCTTATTAATAATACTACTAATAATAATAATAATAATTGCTTATTGTCACGCGTAGGCTTCAATGAAGTTACTGTGAAAAGCCCCTAGTCACCACATTCTGGCGCCTGTTCGGGGAGGCCGGTACGGAAATTGAACCCGCGCTGCTGACATTGTTCTGCATCACAAGCCAGCTGTTTAGCCCACTGTGCTAAACCAGCCCGTATTTTTGATAGGTATGGGAGCCAAGGGTTATGGGGACAGACAGGAAAGTGGAACTGAGACCATAATCAGATCAGGCATGATCGTATTGACTGACGGAGCATGCTCAAAGGACCAAATGTCCTACTCCCAAGTCCCGTGTTCCTGTGTTACTAAACCAGTGAACTGATGCATTTCATTGACAAAGTAGTAGTTTCATGATCATCATTACAAAGGGTGGTATTTGCCAGCCCCCTCTCCCGTGGCGTGTTTGCTGGTGGCGGCAGCTCACCAGTGGCTTCCAGCAGGGTCTTGCAGTCCCTTCGATGTCTACAGCATTTTGTGTGGCTCGCTCATCCTGCTGCCTGGGAACCCACCGGAGCATCGGCAGGACCAGGAGATCCTGGGAGAAGGGGAGGAAAATCCCACCCAAAGACCAGCTTTTTAATTACAGATTTATTAATGATTAGAATGAGAATTCTAATTCTAAATTATTAGATTCAGCTGCCGTGATGGGATTTGAACTCATGGAAAATAGAAGCAGGAGGAGGCCATTCGACCCTTCAAGCCTGCCCTGCCATTCATTATGATCGTGACTGATCACCCAACTCAGCAACCAGATCCTGCTTTGCCCCCATATCCTTTGGCCCCTTTACTTCCAAGAGCTAATTCCTTCTGAAAAGCATACAATGTTTTGGCCTTAATTGCTACCTGTGGTAGCAAATTCCACAGGCCGACCACTCGCTGGGTGAAGACATTTCTCCTCATCTCAGCCGTAAATGGTTTACCCCGTATCCTCAGACTGTGACCCCTGGTTCTGGACTCCGACGCCAATGGGAACATACTCCCTCCATCTATCCTGTCTAGTCCTGTTAGAATTTTATAGCTTTCTTTTTTTTGGAAATATTTTTATTAGGATTTTTAACAATTTGTATACAGAGAAACAATAACACAGAATAACAACTAAACAATAAGAACCACCCCCACCCTCCACTTCCCCTTACAACACTATATCCTCACCACTAAAACCCCCCACCCACTCTTATCACCCCTCTCTCCCCCCAACAGCTAACAGTGACCAACTCTTTAAAGTACATTATAAATGGCCACCATCTACGGTAAAACCCTTCCACTGACCCTCTTACTGTAAACTTAATCTTCTCGAGGTGCAAAAACTCCATCAGATCACCCAGCCATGCCGAGGTGCATGGTGATGTAGTCGACCTCCAGCCCAAGAGGATCCATCTCCTTGCCACAAGCGAGGCAAAGGCCAGGACGCCTGCCCCTGCCCCCGTCCGGAGCATCGGCACGTCCGAAACCCCGAAGATCGCCACCAGTGGGCAAGGTTCCAACACAATGCCCAGGATTGCCGACATAGTATCAAAAGAGGACCTCCTGGGACTGGGGGGGGGGGGGGGTATAGGGACATGCCAGGTCAGTACCCTGGCACTGCCCCCGGCACAGATTTGCATTTCCACATTGGCACTACCAGTTTGGCACTGCCAGGGTAGCACTACCAGGTTGGCACTGCCTGGGTAGCACTACCAGGGTGGCACCACCAGGTTGGCACACCAGGTTGGCACGGCCAGGTTGGCACTGCCAGGTTGGTACTGCCAGGGAGGCACTGCCAGGTTGGCACTGCCAGGGTAGCACTGCCAGGGTGGCAGTATCAACCTGTACTGGTGGCAGTGCTTGGGTGAACCCTAGTGGGAGCCACATGGAGGGGGGATGGTTTTATGTGTGGTGGGCAGGGGTGGGGGGGTGGGAGATGCTGGCGTTGAACGTAGTGGGGTGGTGGTGGTGGGGATTGGGGAGAGCCCCTGGAATCGCCATGATGTGGGCTGGGGGCTGTTAGAATACAGCGCTGGTTGGGGTGGCCTTTAAAGATGGCACCCCAATCTGTTTGGAGCCGGTTCACGGCTCTAAGAGTCTCCACCCCACCAGCATGATGACGTAAACCTCTCCCACTCACTTTTCTTATCCCCTCCCCATTTAAAAAGTTGGTTAAATCCCCCTTCTTCTTTACAGACCCAGATCATTTCCCTTTGTCTCTGTGCCTTATACATTTCCTCTGTATTATCCACATACAAAGCTGCACATAGCAAAATTACAACAGAACCTTCTAGATGTTGATTAGAATGCAATTTGCAGTACGTTACTTACGCATCAATTCTATGATGCTCCCGTAGGTATACTGAGTGCCATACAGAGAGGATAGAGCTTCAGTAGCCTCCTTGGCTAGAGTGGCCTATAACAAGGAGAGGTCACAGACATCATCAGGACTCAGGAAAATGACATTTGTTTTCAGAATACACAGGACGATATCTACCCACGTTGGTCGGCCATCGTCTACTTCTCAGCTGCAACTCACTCTAGCATTGGGTGGTGCGGGTTCAAACCCCACACAAGAGACTTGAACTCAGAGTCCAGCCTGATGGTCCAGTGCAGTGCCGAGACAGTGCTACTGTGTCAGAGGTGTTGATTTGTAGGGCATTGTTAAACCCAAAGCCCCGTTTTTTTCTCCCAGGTAGAAGTAACATTATCTGCCGGAGCAGCAATGTCCTAACTCATACTTATACAGTAAGTCCCATTCAAATAAAAAATAGAAAAACGCTGGAAAAAACCCTCAGCAGGTCTGGCAGCATCTGTGAAGTTAATGTTTTGAGTCCATATGGCTCATCTTCAGAGCTCTAGTCCCCATTTAACATTGTCCAATTTAATGTTGTTTTGCTTTAATGTCGGCCAGTAAATGGGGACTGCAATATTGTTTAGCATTGCAAGATTCATTTTCCTGTCATTCTGACGTAGGGACATGTGACCCGATCGGAGCCATTTTGGAGCGGCCTCACCCTCTCCAAAACCCACCCTCTCACTGCCGACCCTCCCGGCTATCAGCTCTCCAGCCCCATAACCCACCCTCTCACTGCCAACCCTCCGAACAGCAGCACTCAAGCTCCATAACCCACTCTCTCACTGCCGGCCCTCAGGACTATCAGCTCTCCAGCTCCATACTTCACCTACCCTGCACATCTTTGGGTTGTGGGGGCGAAACCCACGCAAACACGGGGAGAATGTGCAAACTCCAAAGGGACAGTGACCCAGAGCCGGGATTGGACCTGGGCCCTCGGCGCCATGAGGCAGCAGTGCTAACCACTGCGCCACTGTTCTGCACTTGCTATCCAGCTCCAATGTCGAAGTATTGCAAGGCAGACACGGAGTATTCTTGATCAATCTTTATTGACATGTGCACACGGAGATAAAACCAGTGGGGTACACTGCCTTACTCTAAATTAATCTAGTAAGCAGAAACATTGACAGCTTGATTAACCAATAGAATTTGTAGTTGCATTCTAATCCTTCATTTGCATGTCACATACACCATTAATATCACAGTTAAACTTTCATTTTTGACCAATGAAAGGACAATAATTCCAGCCAATAGAAAACAGGGCAAATGGACCAATAGAAACACTAGCACTTTTAATCCTTCTGTTGCATACTTATCTCTCCTCATGACTTGGAGTTTATGGTAATTAACAGAAAAGAGCATCCTTGTTACGGCTACTTCCATCATTCTGTGTCCACAGAGTCCCGTCATTCACTGAAGAACCAGTTTATTATGGATTCCATCCCAACTTATGTCCCTTGCTAAGAAACGGTATATCATGGATTCCACACCATAACTCACCCTCTCACTGATGATGCTCTGGGCATCGGCTCTCCAGCTTCATAACCCACCCTCCCACCGCTGACACTCGATCTATCAGCTCTCCAGCTCTATAACTCACCCTGTCACTGCTGACACTCCAATCTATCAGCTCTCCTGCTCCATAACGATAACAGATAGTAAAAGTTTCTACAAATATATAAAACAAAAGAGAGTGGCTAAGGTAAATATTGGTCCTTTAGAGGATGAGAAGGGAGATTTAATAATGGGAGATGAGGAAATGACTGAGGAACTGAACAGGTTTTTTGGGTCGGTCTTCACAGTAGAAGACACAAATAACATGCCAGTGACTGATAGAAATGAGGCTATGACAGGTGAGGACCTTGAGAGGATTGTTATCACTAAGGAGGTAGTGATGGGCAAGCTAATGGGGCTAAAGGTAGACAAGTCTCCTGGCCCTGATAGAATGCATCCCAAAAGAGATGGCTAGGGAAATTGCAAATGCACTAGTGATAATTTACCAAAATTCACTCGACTCTGGGGTGGTCCCGGCGGATTGAAAATTAGCAAATGTGACACCACTGTTTAAAAAAGGAGGTCGGCAGAAAGCGGGTAATTATAGGCCAGTGAGCTTAACTTCGGTAGTAGGGAAGATGCTGGAATCAATCATCAAGGAAGAAATAGCGCGGCATCTGGATGGAAATTGTCCCATTGGGCAGACGCAGCATGGGTTCATAAAGGGCAGGTCGTGCCTAACTAATTTAGTGGAATTTTTTGAGGACATTACCAGTGCGGTAGATAACAGGGAGCCAATGGATGTGGTATATCTGGATTTCCAGAAAGCCTTTGACAAGGTGCCACACAAAAGGTTGCTGCATAAGATAAAGATGCATGGCATTAAGGGAAAAGTAGTAGCATGGATAGAGGATTGGTTAATTAATAGAAAGCAAAGAGTGGGGATTAATGGGTGTTTCTCTGGTTGGCAATCAGTAGCTAGTGGTGTCCCTCAGGGATCAATGTTGGGCCCACAATTGTTTACAATTTACATAGATGATTTGGAGTTGGGGACCAAGGGCAATGTGTCCAAGTTTGCAGACGACACTAAGATGAGTGGTAAAGCAAAAAGTGCAGAGGATACTGGAAGTCTGCAGAGGGATTTGGATAGGCTAAGTGAATGGGCTAGGGTCTGGCAGATGGAATGCAATGTTGACAAATGTGAGGTTTTCCATTTTGGTAGGAATAACAGCAAAAGGGATTATTATTTAAATGATAAAATATTAAAGCATGCTGCTGTGCAGAGAGACCTGGGTGTGCTAGTGCATGAGTCGCAAAAAGTTGGTTTACAGGTGCAACAGGTGATTAAGAAGGCAAATGGAATTTTGTCCTTCATTGCTAGAGGGATGGAGTTTAAGACTAGGGAGGTTATGCTGCAATTGTATAAGGTGTTAGTGAGGCCACACCTGGAGTATTGTGTTCAGTTTTGGTCTCCTTACTTGAGAAAGGACGTACTGGTGCTGGAGGGTGTGCAGAGGAGATTCACTAGGTTAATCCCAGAGCTGAAGGGGTTGGATTACGAGGAGAAGTTGAGTAGACTGGGACTGTACTCGTTGGAATTTAGAAGGATGAGGGGGGATCTTACAGAAACATATAAAATTATGAAGGGAATAGATAGGATAGATGCGGGCAGGTTGTTTCCACTGGCGGGTGAAAGCAGAACTAGGGGGCATTGCCTCAAAATAAGAGGAAGTAGATTTAGGACTGAGTTTAGGAGGAACTTCTTCACCCAAAGGGTTGTGGATCTCTGGAATTCCTTGCCCAGTGAAGCTGTAGAGGCTCCTTCATTAAATGTTTTTAAGATAGATAATTTTTGAAGAATAAAGGGATTAAGGGTTATGGTGTTCGGGCCGGAAAGTGGAGCTGTGTCCACAAAAGATCAGCCATGATCTCATTGAATGGTGGAGCAGGCTTGAGGGGCCAGATGGCCTACTCCTGCTCTATGTTCTTATGTTCTCTCACTACCAATCCTCTGAGCTACTAACTCCCCAGCTGCATAACCTACCCTCTCACTGCCGACACTCCAGGCATCAGCGCTCAAGCTCCATAATCCACCTTCTCACTGCCAACCCTCCGGGCATCAGCTCTCCAGCTCCATAATTCACCCTCTCACTGCCGACACTCCGAGCATCAGCGCTCAAGCTCCATAACCCACCTTCTCACTGCTGACACTCTGATCTATCAATTCTCCAGCTCCATAACCCACCCTCTCACTGCCAACCCTACAGGCTAGCAGCCTCTCCTGCTCCATAACCCACCCTCTCACTACTGACACTCCGATCTATCAGCTCTCCAGCTCCATAACCCATTCTCTCACTGCCGACCCTACAGGCTAGCAGTCTCTCTTAATCCATAACCCACCCTCTCACTGCCGACTCTCCGGGCAAGCAGCCTCTCCTGCTCCATAACCCACTCTTTTCCTGATCCTTCCTCTCACTGAATCTTGGGTTGTCTCCAATAAAAGCAAAATACTGCGGATGCACTGCATTAATGCTTGTCACGTGGCCCACACATCTTTGTTGCGATCTCCTCTAACGTCCAAGTATCACTGACCTTCTACTCTGCTCCATGTGCTCCATCCCCCTCTTACACGGTTTATAATTCTTCACATTTCTCCCTCACTTTAACTCTGAAGAAGTGGCCGTTTCTCTCTCCACAGACGCTGAGTTTTCCCAGCATTTTCTGTTTTGGTTTGAGTTCTCTTCTCCTGGGAGCAGATCCCTGATCCCGACAATGTGACAATTTTCCCAGCAATGGATTGAATCTGTTCAAGACACTGGGCCGGGGCAGGGCTCCTGTCTGCTGCGGTAAAACCACCTGGGAAGCAGCCTGCTTACTGGGCCTCTGTCCATGCTATCGATGCAGGCGCTGTTCCCAGTGGAATTGAAACTCAGGTATGGGTGGAAAGGGAGATTCTCGATCAAAAAAGCGTGAAGCTGATCACAAACCCACATGAAGAGAATTTGCCTCCTGCTCACTGAAATGATTCCTCCTGCCTTGGAAAGTGTGGTGAGCAGGACCAGCAGTGAGTGGGAGGTAGGGTAAGAACATAGAACATACAGTGCAGAAGGAGGCCATTCGGCCCATCGAGTCTGCACCGACCCACTTAAGCTCTCACTTCCACCCTACCCCCGTAACCCAATAACCCTTCTTCACCTTTTTGGTTACTAAGGACAATTTATCATGGCCAATCCACCTAACCTGCACATCTTTGGACTGTGGGAGGAAACCAGAGCACCCGGAGGAAACCCACGCAAACACGGGGAGAGCGTGGAAACTCCGCACAGACAGTGACCCAGCGGGGAATCGAACCTGGGACCCTGGCGCTGTGAAGCCACAATGCTATCCACTTGTGCTACCCTGCTGCCCACTGGTAAACTGGTAAGTAGAATGTTACAATACTTCTTTAATTTTTAAGTTTATTTTACTTCAAAAGCTATTTCATTGCCAATATAAGATACTATAAGATAGTATTTCAACTTAAAGGGTTTAATGTTTGATTTATTTTTCTGGCGAGGACCATCCTGCAGAATCTAACTGCAGCTTTTACATTGGTTTGAAGGGGGCGAATGTGATCATCTTAAAGTCGATTCACTTTAGTTCACGCAGCTACGACTTTCAGTGAAGACTTAGCGTACCTCAGCCAATGTCGCTAAAACAGATTATCCAGTCACTATCATGGCTTGTTCCATAATCTATCCCCCAGGTCTTCCACCACCCTGGAATTTCCTTCCCCTGCATCTTCCGAAACCTGGAAGTTCTGAATCCGCTTCCTTCCCCATCTCCCGGATTTTCCTACCCCCATCTTCCCACCTCACTAAATTTTCCTTCTCCCTCCATTTTCCTCACCCTGATCTTCCTTCTTGTTTGGAACTTCTTTTCTCTGGATCTGTCTTTTCTTTTAATATAAATTTGGAGTACCCAATTCTTTTTATTCCAATTAAGGGGCAGTATAGCATGGCCAATCCACGTACCCAGTGCATCTTTGGGGTTGTGGGGGTGAGACCCATGCAGACACGGGGGGGAGGGGGGGGAGGGAATGTGAAAGCTCCACACGGACAGTGACGTGGGGCTGAGATTGAACCCAGGTCCACGGTGCCGTGAGGCTGCAGTCCTCATCCTGGATGTGTCTTCTTTCCGGATTTGCCTTCTCCCGCAGATCTTAATTTTCCTTCACATCTTCCCTCCCTGCACTCTAACAACACGATGCTTATGCACAGGCAGTAATGACCAAACCTGTCCCTCTATGTATCCAAAGGAAACAAAAATGGCATCCAACAGGTTGCTTCTTACTGTCATGAGAATGTTGCTTGAAGAAATGTTTGCCTGCGCATGTTACTGCAATGATGTCAAAGTGTGGGTGGAGCTGAGCTCTGGCTCTGCTTTTTAGTTTCACTTTGAGAAAAGCTTGGGTGTGTCTGTGTCTTTTTGGTTTCATTCTCAGTGTTGGAGCTGAAGCCAGACAGAGCAGGTGTACTGTTGATCACACCGCCATGAAAAGATTATCTCTTGATCATTTGGTGAATTCAGAATTATAAATGTTTTCAGTAGTGAATGTAAACCTGATGTGCTTCTGTTAAAAGATGTTTCTTTTGTTTTCTGGATGTTGTTTGGGAAGTTATTAAGGATTACTTAGTGTTGTATTCTTTGGGGGTTGTACTTGAATTAATGGTTTCTAAGGTGTTCACTGTATGTTTTAAAAAGGTTAACTTGAGTTCACAGAATAAACATTGTTTTGCTTTAAGAAATACTTTTCCATTTCTGCTGTACCACACCTGGAGAGTGGGCCGTGTGCTCCCCATACCACAATCTATTAAAAGTTGTGGGTCAGGTGAACTCCATGATACACTTTGGGGTTCTCTAAACCCTGGCCCATAACACTTACAGCATTGCCCTTCCCACTCCGTAACCCAGCATATGAGAGCAGTCTGGGATATGCTTGCCCCCAATTGGTACTTTGTTGATTTATTTCCACTGGAAACCCCTCCAAACCAATGTGAATCATGGACAATACTGCATACGGAAACAAGTGTATGGCTAAGTTACCATTGTGCCCTGCTGTACATACACAAGAACCAATGCTTATGGAGGAGAACACAAATTAAATAAAAACACGAGCTCCTTTAAGTTGCATCAAGAAAAAATACTTACCAATTCTTCGACATTTTCTGGAGGCACTTGTGTATATCCATAAGGATACATCAAGAGCTGTTTGTAGCTATGGAGTGTGATGAAAACCTTGAAATTGCTTTTCTTCTTGATAAATTTCACAATGGCTTGCACCTCAGGTTCTGAATGTGCATAAGGTCCACAATAACTTTCTGCACAAGGAGCTTTGCTGCTGCCATTGCCTATGGATTGAAAACAACCTTTATTAGTTTTGCAAAAGATATTTACCAGTCCACCCACCTCACACCAATAGCAATCCATTACCATGCAGCGACTGATTAGGTTATACCCAGGCCAGTGCAGGCGGCACGGCAGCACAGTGGTTAGCACTGTTGCTTCACAGCGCCAGGGACCCGAGTTTGGGTCACTGTCTGTGCGGAGTCTGCACGTTCACCCCGTGTCTGCGTGAGTTTCCTCCCACAAAGTCCCGAAAGACGCGCTTGTTAGGTGAATTGGACATTCTGAATTCTCCCTCAGTATACCTGAACAGGTGCCGGAGTGTGGCGATCAGGGGATTTTCAGAGTAACTTCATTGCAGTGTTAATGTAAGCCTACTTGTGACACTAATAAAGATTATTATTATTAGATTCTGACAGTGGTGGTGCAATTGTTCCCATGAGTTCTAGAGACAGGGTCAATATTTAACATTAGATCCATAGGCGTCCCCAATGTTTAGAGGAGTCCAGTATTTACAGCGGATCAAACAAAGATATGGGACACGATTCTCTGGTCCCCAGCTGTGTGTTCCTCGGTGGTGCGCTGTCCGCTGGTGATGGGATACTCTCTTCCCGCTGTTTGTCAGTGGGATTTTCCATTGACGCCACCCCACGCCAGTGGGAAGCCTATGGATGGGGCTGCGTGCCTGCGGGAACAGCGAATTCCAAAGGCCAGAGAATTCTGGCCTTGATGTTAACTGAAACCCTAACCCTACCTCAAAACCCCAGCCAGGAATGGGAAAAGCCACAAAGGAAAGTATAATGACAAGTAAAATGGGACAAAAGTTAGAGAACGTCGAAGTCAAGTAAAAGAGGCAGATACCAGTGAAACAAAAGGCCAGAGAAACAAAAATATGAGAAGGAGTGAATAGCCATTCTTCCGCACTTTCCTCACACCCTCAAAAACCCAAAGCTAAACTCAAAACCTAACCATAACCCAACCCTGAACCCCCAACCCAAACTGGAACCCAAACTGGAACCTGAACACAAACAGTTGCGTGATACGGGTAACATGCTTTCCATTCAGTCGGTCAAAATGGTGGTCTTTCCGAGGTTTCTGTTTGTGTTTCAGTGCCTTCCCATCGTGACCACCAAGGCCTTTTTTAAGAGAGTAGGTAGGAGTATTATGGGGTTTGTGTGGGCGAATAGGACCCTGAGGGTAAAGAGAGGGTTCCTGGAACGCAGTAGGGACCGAGGAGGGTTGGCGCTGCCAAACCTAGAGAGTTACTACTGGGCAGCAAATGTGGCGATGATCCGCAAGTGGGTGATGGAGGGAGAGGGGGGCGGCATTGAAGAGGATGGAGATGGCGTCCTGCAAAGGAACGAGCCTGGGGGCGTTGGTGACGGCACCGCTGCCGCTCTCGCCGACAAGGTACACCACAAGCCCGGTGGTGGCGGCAACGCTAAGGATCTGGGGCCAGTGGAGACGGCACAGGGGTGCAATGGGGGCCTCGGTGTGGTCCACGATCAGGGGTAACCACCGGTTTGTCCCGGGGAAGATGGACGGGGGGTTCCAGAGCTGGCATCGGGCGGGGATCAGAAGAATGGGGGACCTGTTCATTGACGGGACGTTTGCGAGCCTAGGGGCACTGGAGGAGAAGTTCGAGATACCCCCGGGAAATGCCTTTAGATATATGCAGGTGAGGGCGTTTGTGAGGCGACAGGTGAGGGAATTCCCGTTGCTCCCGGCACAAGATATTCAAGACAGGGTGATCTCGGGTGTATGGGTCGGGGAGGGCAAGGTGTCGGCAATACACCAGGAGATGAAAGAAGAGGGGGAAGCGCTGGTAGAAGAGCTGAAGGGTAAATGGGAGGAGGAGCTGGGGGAGGAGATTGAGGAAGGTCTGTGGGCTGATGCCCTAGGTAGGGTTAATTCCTCCTCCTCGTGTGCCAGGCTCAGCCTGATACAATTTAAGGTGGTTCACAGAGCTCACTTGACGGGGGCGAGGTTGAGTAGGTTCTTTGGGGTAGAGGACAGATGTGGAAGGTGCTCAGGGAGCCCGGCGAACCATGCCCATATGTTTTGATCATGCCCGGCACTGGAGGGGTTCTGGAGAGGAGTGGCGTTTGCAATATCTCAGGTGGTGAAAGTCCGGGTCAAGCCAAGCTGGGGGCTAGCAATATTTGGAGTAGTGGACGAGCCGGGAGTGCAGGAGGCGAAAGAGGCCGGCATTCTGGCCTTTGTGTCCCTAGTAGCCCGGCGAAGGATCTTGCTAATGTGGAAGGAGGAGAAGCCCCCCAGCGTGGAGGCCTGGATAAACGACGTGGCTGGGTTCATAAAGCTGGAGAGGATTAAGTTTGCCTTGAGAGGGTCTGTGCAGGGGTTCTACAGGCGGTGGCAACCATTCCTAGACTATCTCGCGGAGCGTTAGAGGAAGGACGGGAGAGAGCCAGTGTACAAAGCTATGTAAACATATCATTTTGCCATGTATATATCTTGCTCTGTGCGATTTCTTGTTATTTTGTTACGGGGGGCGGTTATTGTTTGTAAGAGAGAAAAATTGTGTTAAAAAACTTTAATAAATATATATTTAAAAAAAAAAACATGCTTTCCATTGCAAATTCTCTGCCGCCACTCACTCCGGAGCTTCACCAAAGGCCAATCACAAGCAGCAGTCAAAGGATGAAAGTCTAACTCACGATGTTAGCCTCATGATCCCAGGGACGCGGACAGCCATTGCACTGCCCACACTGTGCTGATGGCGACTCATTTATTGCGCACGGATTGAGCCAAAACCTGTGATTCTCTTGTTTCACACCAAGCACGGCATTAACGAACGAAGGCAATGGTCAGGATATTTACCCCCAGGGACAGAAAGAACCTGAATTGCGAACAGACAGGATTTCTGTCTTCTGTTCCCATGACCCATTCCAGCATAGTTGTTACAAGAGAACAGAAGGAGGCCAGTCAGCCATTCAGACTGAACTTCCGTTCAATGATATTGTGAGTGATGAGGACACCCTGGCTGCCTTTGTTATATAAGTACAGACATATAATGTATTGTATTAATAAGTGGTTTCAATTTTGAATAACTCAGCACAAGACCACATAATATGATACAAATCAACATTGCGAAACAAAATCAGAACAATATCCCACCTCCAAAGTTGGCGTCAAAATTCCTGTTTGCATCAACTCCCATGCAGTGAGATTCCTGCCTCTTGGACAAGGTTTTACGCCACATTCGGCTCTGGGTTTACAGAGGGTCAGAATTAGTTCATTCACTTTCAGAGAAACTGCACACATTCAACACTGTTACTAGAAACGCACAAAAAGTTCTCTCAGCATTCCGAAAAATAACAACAGCTCAATGAACTCCAGTTCTGATTATAGAAACATCCCATTTCGCTACGATCGATGCCAGGGCTCATGCTACACAATGTCTCCTCAAACACCACATCATCTAACTCTGATAGCATATGTTTCAATACCTTTCTCCCTCTTGTTCAAGCTTCAAGGGGGACCATGCCCATGAAAGGAGGGTGGAGGGGGGGGGGAATGAAGGGGTGGTGGTGGGGTGCAGGGTGAGTATGAAAGGGCCTCTTGAAGGTTGGGGGGGGGGTGAAGGGTGGGGGTCCCAAAAGGGGCGTGTGAAGGCCTGAAAAAGGAAGGGGCACTCAGCGACCCCATAGCGGGATGTCATCACTTGGGGGGGGTTGTGGAGTAATGCCCATGTGTGTGTGTGGGGTGGGGGGGAGGGCGACATTGCCCGTGGTGGGGGTGTGTGGGCGATTTCCATCACAATTGGCTTGGTGGATGGCACTCTGAGTGGCGACTCGGGGCTTTTCACAGTAACGTCATTGCAGTGTTAATGTAAGCCTACTTATGACACTAATATATACTATTATTATGTGCCCCTCCAATGTCGACCTGCGTCTGGGACACCTCCGTCAGTGACTGGGCATGCTCTGCAGTGCCTCAGCAATGTCCAGTTGCGCCTGGGACATGATGTTGAGGCCCTCAGCCATGATCGTCACAGACTGAGCCAGGCCTTGGACACCAGCACTTATGATGCTGACGTTGTGCTCTAGGCTTTCCACTGTGGTCACCTGTGTTGGCTTCGGGGTCACCCATTACGACGCCATCTCCTGTGCCTAATGTCTCATTTAAAGGAGGATCTTGTTTGATCGCACAAGACATTCCAAGCGCGTGAATCCTTCGAGAGGTCTCTCACGCAATTTAATGGCCACGTAGTCGAGCGCGACGAGGCCATTCGATCGCGCCCTGTAACTTCCCCTAATTTCCAATCTTGCCACCTTGTTTCCCTTTGCTTGGTAAGAAAGTTTAACTGCAGGCGAACGTCCTGTCCAGACTATTTCAGGCTGGATCAAGTTACAGTAACTTGAATGGGCAATTAAAGATTTCCAGGGAGCTCTCATCATAGGGAAGAACTGCAAACACTTCAGTAGCTTCATGCAATCCAATGGTCTCGCATCAGTTGTAACTCTGCAATTAGGCAGATGCTCATAATAACCGAAGCCGTGTTACACTCTGAAGGAACTGCAACAGGGAGAAAACAATGACAACCTGGACCAGAAAATATATTCACTTCCCAGGAGGTTAAATGTTACAGACACTGATGCCCAACTGCATATTTCCAGCCTTTTCTGTTTTCACTAATCCATATGGCAGCCCAAGGTTCAGAACACTGGAGTGGAAGTTCAAGGACCATAACGGACAGATGTAAACCAGCCCTCATGTGAAAGTCATACTTCCTTTTTCTACATAACACTTAATCAAACTTCTGAACTAACCATTGTACAGTGCAATCCAGTACTCTGCTCTCTTCAGCCATCTATGCTGTTCTTTTAAATCCATCACCAGAATCACGGTTGTTCCCCATCTGTAACGTTGCTTACCCTGCTGGTACTTCAGCCCCTCTAACTCTGGACTATGGGCCACGATCTCTGGTTTCAATCTCTCCTTGTTGATCACCAAACGCCCTAGCGAATTCAAAGCTCTGTGCAGTTGGCCTGCTTCCACCCTAGTCCCTGTACTCTCATTGGCCTAACAACCTCCAGCTCCCTGTGTCACAACAAATTCATTTTTGAAATTATTCTTGGACAGTTGTGCGAAGAAGGTGAAAGGATCTTCAGATTGTTTGACTCTATTGAGTGTCATGATATCAATATTAACATATCATGGTGCAATCACGCACACACACTGATGGACAGGTAGACGGACCAATCAACACACACAAAACAACACAGCCAATCACAAGTGAGAGCACACGCACTATAAAACAGGGAACACCACAGTTCCCGCTCATTCTACCAGGAGATAGCTCAGAGCACAGAGCTCACAGCGTGCCACTCAGACATACACCATGTGCTGAGTGCCTCTCAGGGCTGGGTCCACAGGTTAACTGGTGAAGTACGAACCACAGCCAGAAGTTAACAGTTGTTATTGTACAGAATAATAAAACAGAGTTGTACCATCTACAACCGTGTTGGTTCGTTTGTGTATCGGAACACCCAACACGACATGATACCAGGGCTGGAAACTCACCAGCGACTGTGAGACCTGCCTGCACCTCTTCAGAGATCCGCCATCCTGTGCCATGGACACCATCAGCCCGCCGCAGCCACTCCAAATCGCTGGAAATCTCGGCGTCAACTTTAAGCTGTTTAAACAGGGCTTCCAGCTATTCCTGGAAGCCGCAGACAGGGAGAATGCTTCGGACACCAGGAAGATCGCCCTCCTCCTCTCCACGGCGGGGCAACACGCCATCCACATCTACAACTCCCTGGCATTCGCGGATGGCGAGGACAAGACAAAGTACAAGACGGTCCTTCTAAAATTTGAGCAACACTTCAGCGTCGAAGTGAATGAGAGCTTCGACAGGTACCTCTTCCAGCAGCACCTGCAGGGTAAGGATGAGCCTTTTCAATCTTTTTTGACACACTTCCATATCCTCGCGCAGTCCTGCGGCTATGAGACCACCTCAGATTCCATGATTCGGGATCAGAAAGCTTTTGGGGTCACCTCGGACACCCTACGCCAGCAGCTCCTCAGAATAAAGCGACTCACCCTAGCCACCGTCATCGAAACCTGCGTCCTCCACGTAAACGCGATCAGCTGGTACTCCCAATTCCAGGCGGCCGAATCGGCCCGGCAGGGGTCCTACAAGGCCGAGCGGGTCCAGTCGATCGAGTTCCTCCCGGCCCGTGGCCTGGACGAGGGCGGCCATTTTGCGTGCTTTCCGAGGCCTCCCCCGCTTGTACGCGCCAAAAGAGGGGACGTTGACGCAGAGGGACGTGATGCGCAGGCGTGCTCTATGCAGGACCGCACCGCGCATGCGCGGTGGCGCAACGAACGCCATGACGTCACGACGTGCGGCAACTGTGGACCCACACACTTAAAGCGGCAATGTCCAGCCAAAACTCGACAATGCCTCCGCTGTGGCAGGGTGGGCCACTACGCTGCCTGCTGTCGAGCAGCACAAACTGCCAACGTTCCGCAATGCTGCCAGCCTCGCAGGGACGTGCGGGCCATTCAGCCTCCATACACCGAGTCATACCCTGACAACGTACAGACCGGTGATACCGACGACCGGGAACCCTTCCGCGTTGCGGTTACAGACAGAAATCGGATGTCCCCAAGTAGGACCCACCAGCCGAAGCCAGTGCACAGCGTTAATCCGGGCGATGAATGGTGTGCCACCCTAACGGTCAACCGATCACCAATCAGATTCCGCTTAGACACTGGTGCCTCCGCCAATCTCATCGCATGGTCAGCCTTCCACACCTTGAAGGTCAAACCACCGATTCGGCCATCCCGTTGTCAGTTGGTCGATTACAACGGTAATGTTATCCCGGCCATGGGGTCCTGCCAGCTTGAGGTTGCACACAATTCATACACAGCCACACTGTCTTTTGAGATAGTTGGATCCTCGAAGGACTCTCTGCTTGGCGCACAGGCGTGCAAGATCCTCCACCTCGTTCAGCGGTAACACACTCTGTCTCCAGAAGGCACGTCCGATTTCCCGGATGCAGACTTTAGGGCGCAGCTCCACTCGCTCCTCGCCCACAACCAGGAGGTTTTTGAGGGCATGGGCACACTGCCCCACAGTTACAGAATATGGCTCAAACCGGACGCCATCCCGGTCATTCACACACCTCGTAGAGTCCCAGCACCACTCAAGGACCGCCTCAAGCAGCAGCTGCAGGATCTGCAGGACCAAGGAGTGCTTTCCCGGGTCACGGAGCCTACGCCATGGGCAGATTCAGCTGGATCAGTCCAGCAGGAAGCTGTGCACTTTCAACACTCCCTTTGGCAGATACTGCTACAATAGGATGCCGTTTGGCATCATCTCGGCATCCGAGGTGTTTCATCGGATCATGGAACAGATGATGGAGGGCATCGAAGGGGTGCGCGTCTATGTTGACAACGTCATCATCTGGTCCACCACACCACAGTAGCACATCAGTCGTCTCCAGCGTGTCTTTGCACGGATACGAGATTACGGCCTGCGCCTCAACCAAGCCAAGTGTTCTTTTGGCCAAACTGAGCTAAAGTTTCTGGGGGACCACATATCCCGGTCACGGGTGCGTCCGGATGCCGACAAAGTGGCAGCTATTGCAGCCATGCCGCAGCCGGCAGACAAGAAGGCAGTGCTACGCTTTCTCGGGATGGTCAACTTCCTGGGGAAGTTTATTCCCAACATTGCCTAGCACACAACGGCTCTTCGCCACCTGGTAAAGAAGACTACGGAATTCCAGTGGCTGCCCGCACACCAGAAGGAATGGGAGGAGCTCAAGATCAAGCTCACCACCGCCCCGGTATTGGCGTTCTTCGACACTACTCGAGACACAAAGATCTCGACTGATGCCAGCCAGTCTGGCATTGGGGCGGTACTTCTGCAACGGGACGACACTGCATCATGGGCCCCGGTTGCCTATGCCTCGCGGGCCATGACCCCCACAGAACAGCGCTATGCGCAGATTGAAATGGAGTGCCTGGGTTTGTTAACCGGCATAGATAAATTCCACGACAATGTGTATGGTCTTCCGCAGTTCACCGTGGAGACCGACCATCGCCCCCTGGTCGGCATCATACAAAAGGACCCCAATGAGATGTTCCTCTGAGATCTCCATGCTCCTCTGACATATACATGCTCCTCTGACATATAGACATTCCTCTGACACACAGACGTTCCTCTGAGATCTCCATTCTCCTCTGAGATCTCCATGTTCCTCTGAGATCTCCAGGCTCCTCTGAGATCTCCATGTTCCTCTGAGATCTCCATGTTCCTCTGAGATCTCCATGTTCCTCTGAGATCTCCATGTTCCTCTGAGATCTCCATGTTCCTCTTAGATCTCCATGCTCCTCTGAGATCTCCATGTTCCTCTGAGATCTCCATGTTCCTCTAGATCTCCATGTTCCTCTGAGATCTCCAGGCTCCTCTGAGATCTCCATGTTCCGCTGAGATCTCCATGTTCCGCTGAGATCTCCATGTTCCTCTGAGATCTCCATGCTCATCCAGGATCGCTATGTTCTTCTGACATATACATGTTCCACTGAGATCTCCATGTTCCCCTGAGATCTCCATGTTCCTCTGAGATCTCCATGTTCCTCTGACATATACATGCTCCTCTGAGATCTCCATGCTCATCCGGGATCTCCATGTTCTTCTGACATATACATGTTCCTCTGAGATCTCCGTGTTCCTCTGAGATCTCCGTGTTCCTCTGAGATCTCCATGTTCCTCTGAGATCTCCATGTTCCTCTGAGATCTCCAGGCTCCTCTGAGATCACCATGTTCCTTTGAGATCTCCATGCTCATCCGGGATCTCCATGTTCTTCTGACATATACATGTTCCTCTGAGATCTCCAAGTTCCTGTGAGATCTCCAGGCTCCTCTGAGATCTCCATGTTCCTCTGAGATCACCATGCTCCTCTGAGATCTCCATGCTCCTCTGAGATCACCATGTTCCTCCAAAATGTCCAGGCTCCTCTGAGATCTCCATGTTCCTTTGAGATCTCCATGCTCATCCAGGATCTCCATGTTCTTCTGACATATACATGTTCCTCTGAGATCTCCATGCTCCCCTGAGATCTCCGTGTTCCTCTGAGATCACCATGCTCCTCTGAGATCTCCATGTTCCTCTGAGATCTCCAGGCTCCTCTGAGATCACCATGTTCCTTTGAGATCTCCATGCTCATCCGGCATCTCCATGTTCCTCTGACATATACATGTTCTTCTGAGATCTCCATGTTCCCCTGAGATCTCCGTGTTCCTCTGAGATCTCCATGTTCCTCTGACATATACATGCTCCTCTGAGATCTCCATGTTCCTCTGAGATCACCATGCTCCTCTGAGATCTCCATGCTCCTCTGAGATCTCCAGGCTCCTCTGAGATCACCATGTTCCTTCTGAAATATCCAGACTCCTCTGAGATCTCCATGTTCCTTTGAGATCTCCATGCTCATCCGGAATCTCCATGTTCCTCTGACATATGCATGTTCCTCTGAGATCTCCATGTTCCTCTGAGAGCTCCATGCTCATCCGGGATCTCCATGTTCCTCTGACATATACATGTTCTTCTGAGATCTCCATGTTCCCCTGAGATCTCTGTGTTCCTCTGAGATCTCCATGTTCCTCTGACACATACATGCTCCTCTGAGATCTCCATGTTCCACTGAGATATCCATGTTCCTCTGACATATACATGTTCCTCTGAGATCTCCATGTTCCTCTGAGATCTCCTTGTTCCTCCGAGATCTGGGCTGGTTTAGCACAGGACTAAATCGCTGGCTTTTAAAGCAGACCAAGTCAGGTCAGCAGCATGGTTCAATTCCTGTACCAGCCTCTCCGACCAGGCGCCGGAATGTGGCGACTAGGGCCTTTTCACAGTAACTTCATTTGAAGCCTACTTGTGACAATAAGCGATTTTCATTTTTCATTTTTCATCTCCATGTTCCCCTGAGATCGCCATGTTCCTCCGAGATCTCCATGTTCCTTTGAGATCTCCATGTTCCTCTGAGACCTCCATGCTCCTCTGAGATCACCATGTTCCTCTGAGATCTCCATGTTCCTCTGAGATTTCCATGCTCCTCTGAGATTTCCATGCTCCTCTGAGATTTCCATGCTCCTCTGTGATCTCCATGTTCCTCTGAGATCTCCATGTTCCTCTGAGATCTCAATGCTCGTCCCAGTCTGGCATCACCTATTTTCGTTGTTTCACTATTGGCAGCTGTACGTCTTGCTGCCTAGGACCCAAGCACTAACATTTAAGCTTTACCACCTCTTTCTCCACCTTCAAGGTGCACCTAACATTTTTTTGAAACCAACCTTTTGGTCTCCTCTCCTAATGCCTCCTTATGTGGCTCCAATTCAAATTGTGTGTTTTAATCACTCCTGTGATGGTTCAATGTGTTAATGGTGGAAATGCAAGTTGTTATCATGAGGGAGGGAGCGGAGAGGAAAGACAAAGGTAGAAACATGAAGCAGAACCTGTGATATGGTATGAATTAAGTAATGGCATGATGGGAAAACTGGTCAATGGGAAGACTGGTCAAAAGGTTTGATACAATATAAGAAAGGCTTAAACTACTCATTCCAGTTCACCAGGCCCATGTAAAGAATGCTGCCCTAACCATTTTCAGACTAGTATGGCCGTAGGCCAACTCTGCATAACTTGAAGTCTGAAAAGATCAGCGAAGGTAGAGCCATTCCAAAACACCGGACCTCGGCAACTCCTGATAAAACTAACTCATCATAACCCAGGCCCGTAGGAATTTAAAACAAGATAAGTTCAGGAAGATTCCTGACCATACTGTTGTCACATAATCTTGATAATGATAATGTATAAATATTGAGCTAATTCTCCACGAAAGCACTGAACTTGTGAAAGACTCAGCAGTTTTGTTGACTGCTCTCTGACTTCAAGTTTCAGCCATTACTGCATGCAGTTGTTTTCGAAAATAAAGCTTGTTATTCTGTCTTAACGAGTGTGTTGAATCTTTCTACTACAGAAGCGGGAAAATATTGACTTTGACATTTTGGCGCAAGCGAGCAGTTACCAATATCCTGAGTGAATTCCGTGGGGGACTGAAGAAGTGATCGAGCCAGACCCGGAGGAAAGAGACGGATGCCGGCACAAGGTAAGGTTAACCTTGGTCTCTCTCTCTCTCTCTCTTGGATTGGTGGTTCGACCCCTCATCCCTGACAGAAGTAACTAAACAGGTGATGGTGCTCGAATCTAAATTGTACTTATTAAATTGTTAGTAGAGTACTTAGGGTCAGGGACCCCAATTGTGGTTAGCCTTAGGTCAGGGACCTCTTGCTTGTTTTACAGGTTTAAGTTTGGGTCAGGGACCCTGCAATTTGATTTGGTACCAGGGTTTTGTTTTGTGATCATTTTTTGGTTGCCAGGGGCACATTTTATTGACATTATGGGACAGAGTTTAGACAAAACCGGGGGCAGTTCCCCTCTATTTTCCATGTGCTCTGAAAACCCTTCTCAAGAACGTAATTTACGGAGATTATCTGCAGCGCTGAACAATAAATTGGGTAACTATATTTGGCCACTAGGGGCACTTGGAATTATGATAATTGCATTTCTGCTGAGAAAATTATTTGGCAGAGAAACGCCGGCTTCCACTAAGCGCCACGAACAATCACTATTAATGAGTCGGAGAGATAACGCCCGTAGAAAAGGGATTCATGATTGTGTGGATGGTAAAGCAAAAAATTGGGAGACTTTAAAATTGGAATGGCTCGACCTTCGCTGATCTTTTCAGACTTCAAGTTATGCAGAGTTGGCCTACGGCCATACCAGTCTGAAAATGGTTAGGGCAGCATTCTTTACCTGGGCCTGGTGAGCTGGAATGAGTAGTTTCAGCCTTTCTTATATTGTATCAAACCTTTTGACCAGTCTTCCCATTGACCAGTTTTCCCATCATGCCATTACTTAATTTGTACCATATCACAAACCGATAAGGCCTGAAATCCTGAACTATTTACCTCGGCCTTGGCCTGACTGTAAACATAACCATCTGGGTTTGCTACGATAAACATGAAGATATCCATTTTGTTCAGCAATGATGTGATGAAGGGATCTTTCCCATAGTCAGTGGTGATCTAATGATGCAAAAAAAAGAATATCATTCAGAATCAGATGCCAGATTGTTTCCCACAACCCAGTTTTCCCACTTGCAAAATCATGCTCATTCTGCGCTTCTGCTGCTGTCTGTGGGTCAGATCTTACAATGGATCACAAGTTATAGGGCAAGCACCCACCAAGTTCCCATTTATTAGAATAACTGGGGTGAGGTAATCCTTAAGGGAATTTGAGAATGATTTAACTTAACTCACTAAATGGGAAACCCAAGTGTTTGGGTCTGGAATGATAGTTTTACACCCCAGCCAATATTGCTCTCCAGCGATGTCAATGGAGACTAAAACTGGGCGGGGTGTAAAAACCCAGTGTTGTTCCCGATCGGGTCGCTTTCCCCATCAGTGGGTTCGATTGACATTTCCCCAATAGATTCCAAAATGTTTTCTTACCTTCTTTGCAATCCATATTGCGACGGCAGGCGCTATCCATTCACGGCCGTGGGTGCCGCTGTCGATCCATATGGCAGGACGATTGGGCCTTCTGCTAAACTATGTGAATGAGAAAAATAGCCTCATTAAATAGTCTCTCGAGAATAATACAGAGTGAATGTATATTCTGTTGGAGAATGAAATGGAAATGAAAATCGCTTATTGTCACATGTAGGCTTCAAATGAAGTTACTGTGAAAAGCCCCTAGTCGCCACATTCTGGCGCCTGTTCGGGGAGGCTGGTACGGGAATTGAACCGTGCTGCTGGCCTGCCTTTGACTGCTTTAAAAGCCAGCTATTTAGCCCAGTGTGCTGAACCACCCCCCAGAATGGAAGGTGTAAGGGCTTTTTGGTTGGCATGGACCAGTTTGGGCCGAAGGGTCTGTCTCTGTGCCGTCGATTCTATGATTCTATGTGTCAGGTAGAATAACAATACATTCATAAATTACCACAGTGACCATGAGTGCTGCAGAAAATGAATGGGCCATCATTTGTGGCATGTCCAAAGTATAACAACCAATTTGATACTCGAAAATCATGCACAACAAATGGTGACAACTAACTTCAGCATGAAACAAGTTAATGTGTCACACAAATACAGGACATGATTTGTCAAAAAAGGAACTAGGGATAACCCTGGGAATTACAGGCCAGTTAGTCTTACTTCGGTGGTAGGCAAAGTAATGGAAAGGGTACTGAAGGATAGGATTTCTGAGCATCTGGAAAGACACTGCTTGATTAGGGATAGTCAGCACGGATTTGTGAGGGGTAGGTCTTGCCTTACAAATCTTATTGAATTCTTTGAGGAGGTGACCAAGCATGTGGATGAAGGTAAAGCAGTGGATGTAGTGTACATGGATTTTAGTAAGGCATTTGATAAAGTTCCCCATGGTAGGCTTATGCACAAAGTAAGGAGGCATGGGATAGTGGGAAATTTGGCCAGTTGGATAACGAACTGGCTAACCGATAGAAGTCAGAGAGTGGTGGTGGATGGCAAATATTCAGCCTGGATCCCAGTTACCAGTGGTGTACCGCAGGGATCAGTTCTGGGTCCTCTGCTGTTTGTGATTTTCATTAATGACTTGGATGAGGGAGTTGAAGGGTGGGTCAGTAAATTTGCAGACGATACGAAGATTGGTGGAGTTGTGGATAGTAAGGAGGGCTGTTGTCGGCTGCAAAGAGACATAGATAGGATGCAGAGCTGGGCTGAGAAGTGGCAGATGGAGTTTAACCCTGAAAAGTGTGAGGTTGTCCATTTTGGAAGGACAAATATGAATGCGGAATACAGGGTTAACGGTAGAGTTCTTGGCATTGTGGAGGAGCAGAGAGACCTTGGGGTCTATGTTCATACATCTTTGAAAGTTGCCACTCAAGTGGATAGAGCTGTTAAGAAGGCCTATGGTGTGCTCGCGTTCATTAACAGAGGGATTGAATTTAAGAGCCGTGAGGTGATGATGCAGCTGTACAAAACTTTGGTAAGGCCACATTTGGAGTACTGTGTACAGTTCTGGTCGCCTCATTTTAGGAAGGATGTGGAAGCTCTGGAAAAGGTGCAAAGAAGATTTACCAGGATGTTGCCTGGAATGGAGAGTAGGTCTTACGAGGAAAGGTTGAGGGTGCTAGGCCTTTTCTCATTAGAGCGGAGAAGGATGAGGGGCGACTTGATAGAGGTTTATAAGATGATCAGGGGAATAGATAGAGTAGACAGTCAGAGACTTTTTCCCCAGGTGGAACACACCATTACAAGGGGACATAAATTTAAGGTGAAAGGTGGAAGATATAGGAGGGATATCAGAGGTAGGTTCTTTACCCAGAGAGTAGTGGGGGCATGGAATGCACTGCCTGTGGAAGTAGTTGAGTCGGAAACATTAGTGACCTTCAAGCAGCTGTTGGATAGGTACATGGATTACGGGAAAATGATATAGTGTAGATTTATTTGTTCTTAAGGGCAGCACGGTAGCATTGTGGATAGCACAATTGCTTCACAGATCCATGGTCCCAGGTTCAATTTCGGCTTGGGTCATTGTCTGTGCGGAGTCTGCATGTCCTCCCCGTGTCTGCGTGGGTTTCCTCCGGGTGCTCCGGTTTCCTCCCACAGTCCAAAGATGTGCGGGTTAGGTGAATTGGCCAATGGTAAATTGCCCTTAATGTCCAAATTGCCCTTGGTGTTGGGTGGAGGTGTTGAGTTTGGGTAGGGTGCTCTTTCCAAGAGCTGGTGCAGACTCAGTGGGGCTGAATGGCCTCCTTCTGCACTGTAGATTCAATGATAATCTATGATTAATCTAGGACAAAGGTTCGGCACAACATCATGGGCCGAAGGGCCTGTTCTGTGCTGTATTTTCTATGTTCTATGTTCTATGATGCACCCACATTTGCCCTTTGGAAACAACCAACAAAGGTACACACCGACTGGAGCTCCTGCCGACGTTCAATCGAGTCTTGTTGAGGCTAGCGTAAGCAGTTAAAGAGACATGCTTGCAATTTCTCAAGTCTCTGGTATGTGAGTATTAGCACTTTGGTTTCAAAGACACTGTATGAAAGGGTTCTGTTTTATTATCACTTTGACTTGATATAAGAAAGAGCAATATCTAAATGCTGCCATGTTTTCTAGTCCTCAACCTTACATAAGAGATAAAGAATACATGGCAATATCTAGTAATACCTCAACATAAGGAACATAGGAATATATCTGACACTCAGAACAGGGAGGTTTCTCGTGAGATTTGATGACCTCGTTGCGTCACCGAGTCAGGCGTGCAAAGCCGTTTGATCTATTTGATCGGTAGCTAAGCTCTACACCGTCCACTCCTTGACCAGTCTTTGTGTCGTCTGCAAATTTCCCAATCATGACCACCACATTCAATTCCAAATCGTTACTATATAACACAAACATAAAGGGTCCCAACACCAAGCCCTGTGGAACACCACTTGTAGCAACTTTCCATTTGCAAGGGCATCCACTGAATATTACCCTTTGTTTCTTGTTACTAAGCCAATGTTTTATCCAGTTTGCCACTTTACCTTGTACCCCATGTGCTTTTACTTTTTTGACCAATCTGCCATGTGGGACCTTGTCAAACGTCTTGATAAAATCTATATACGCAACATCCACTGCACTACCTTCATCAACCCTCCTTGTCACTTCCTCAAATAATTCAATCAAATTTGAAGGCGGGACCTTCCTTTAACAAATCCATGCTGAACATCCCTGACTAGTCCAAGCCTTTCTATGTGACAATTAATCCTATCTCTCAGGATTGATTCTAATTTGCCCACCACCGATGCAAAACTAACTGGCCTATAATTCTTTGGCATTTCTTTCAATCCTTTTTTAAACAATGGAACTACATTTATATGTCTCCAGTCCTCCGGTACCTCCCCTGTAACAAATGAGAATTGGTTAATCATCCTCAGAGCATCTGCTATCTCGTCCCTGACCTCCTTCAGCAGCCTTGGAAACAATCCATCTGGCCCTGGCGACTTATCAACTTTCAAGAATTCCAAACCATCGGGTATTTCCTCTCTCTTTATGGTTATCCCATCCAATATCTCACAGTGTTCCCCCTGGACTACTAGATCTGCACCATCCCTTTCTTTTGTAAACATGGGGACAAAATATTCATTTAAAACCTTTCCCACAACCTCTGCATCTACACACAAGTTCCCTTCTTCATCTCTGAAAGGTCCCATTTTTTCCTTAACTAACCTTTTCCCATTAATATATCGGTAAAACAAACTGGGGGCTGATTTAGCTCAGTTAGCTGGACAGCTAGTTTGTGATGCAGAACAAGGCTAACAGTGAGGGTTCAATGCCCACATTGGCTAAGGTTATTCATGCGGGCCTGCCTTCCCAACCTTGCACCATGCATGAGGTGTGGTGACCTGCAGGTTAAATCACCACCAGTCAGCTCTCCCCCTCAAATGGGAAAAGCAGCCTATGGGTTACTATTGGGAAATCATCTTTGGGTTTTCTTTACCTTTACTTGCAAATCTATTTTCATGCTCTCGCTTTGACTTCCTTATTTCCTTTTTCACTTCATCCCTGCACTTCCTATACCTGTCTCGGCTGTCTAAGCAGTGCTCAGTTCATTGCGTCTACCGTACGCTTTCTTTTTCTGTTTGATCTTCCCCTGTATTCCTCCAGACAGCCAGAGGGGTCTAGATTTGGCAGTACCACTTTTATTTTTGGAGGGGACATGTCTACTTTGCACATTATGATCTCGCTTTTTAGTGCTTCGCGCTGGTTTTCCCCTGATTTAGCCTCTCGCAGTGCTGTCCAGTCCACCTCAGCCAAGTTCCTTCTCATTCCTGCTTGAACTGCTGCAGTAGGTTCACCCACGGGATTAACATACGGGAAGCTATTTTCTGAATGCACATGATTGAGCAGACAGTTGAGGTCGATACTTCATGAATGCCATTTAGTTATTGACTGAGCACCAGCAAACTCTCCTGAAATAGCACATGGTTCCTATATGGTGATGAGATATTAAATGTCTTTAATGTTTGAGCAACCTTCAGGACATAGAGTGCCCGCTGTTGGAAACTTCTACCAATTCGTATTCTTCTGACAATATGAGGATTTTCATTTTGAAGATTCTTCATCCAGGTATAAATCTGAAGTGAAAACAAAAATAGTTTTGTGTAAGTCACATCACTAAATCCCCGAATAATATTGAGAACCATGCAAAGACAAGTGTTCTTAAAGGTACAGGTTTCTCAAACATTTCCTGGATGGGTTGGTGCAAGAAGGGAACGTTTTCTATGATGCAACATAATTGTCCTATAATTGAAGGTGGGTACATCTTTCCTGACAATTAGATGCCATAGTCCCCAACATTTCTTCATGCAGAGACCTCCATTGTAACATATGGAGACCCAGAGAGCAAACCGGTGTTTACTTTCATGCCACCTTAATCTGCTGGCAGACTCACAAACCCACATGCTCATGGGTCTCGGCTACTGTTGGGTTTCCGACAGATCCTGTAGTTTGCACTCGGGGATGCAACTGAAGGTGGATACAAATGTGCATGTAATCAGCTGGAATCCTCAAAACCAAAGCGTCATCTATCAAGGTTAAATTGAATTATCCTGTGCTTTCAGCGGGAGAGCTGAGTTTGAAGAGGGCACAACAAAGGTGTCATCCCCCTGATTCTCCCATTGGGTGGGACATCCATGGGAATGTGAGGTTGCTGAATTCACGCTATAGATCCAAAGGAAGGATCTACTTGTGCCAGTTTCCTATGATACATCACAAACTTTGTTCCTACTACCTCCATCCCTCTCCCTGTCACTGACTTAGACTGAACCAGGCAGCTCACAAACCCCATCTCCAGTTTGAAACAATCCTGGTTTCTGACTCCATTGATAGAATTTTACAGGATCCCACCAGTGGGTTTGCAGGCAAGGTGGGGTAAAATTCCTGAGGGTGGCCTTCCCACCCCCTATTTCCCACCCCCGACATGTCTGAAATTTTACTGGGGCGCAAGTGAGGCCTAGAGTGACAGGCCTGCCCTCACCACAATGCCTCCTGATTGAAGGCCTTAAGTGGCCAATTACCCAGATGCAATTTTGAAGTCGGCCGGATTAAGTCAGGGATTGGGGGTTAAGGATTGGTGGAAGCCTGGAAGGTTATCTTACTTGGACCTCAGGCGGAAGGTGGGCAGAAGGGTGTCTCCCACACGGGCCCCCTTCCCAATCAGGCCCCTTCACCCCTGTGCGCTCTCTACCTCCCTCCCTTCCTCACTTCCTCTCGTCCTCCCTACCATCACCTGTCCAACCTGACCAACGCCTCCCTCACCCTCCCACATCTGCCCCCCCCGCAACCAACCATAGTCTCCACTCCTACTAGGTTCTGGGCCCCTAGCACTTACAATCTGTGGACTGCCTGTAGTTCCAGCTGTAGCTCTCAAGTTGGTGGTGTTGCTGGGATTATGGAGCTTCTAGCCAATCAGATTGGCCGGCCGCTCTCCAAAGTGAAACTTCACCGAACTGTTACAATGCAGAAGGAGGCTATTTGACCCTTTGTGCCAGTTCCAGCTCTCCAAATGAGCAATTCATTTAGTGCCATTCTCCCGTCTTCTCCCCATTATCCTGAATATTCTTCCTGTTCAAATAACAGTGAGTGGGAGCCTCATGTCCCATCTCCAGGAGTGTTAAATGGCTGTGGGGAACTGACATCAAAACCCACCCAGCCAAAACAATTCTGCCCCATATTCTCTTCATGATCACGACTGCCAAGTTCCACCTCCGGAACCTCACCCATTTCCCCTTGTGTCTCAATCCAACTGCTGCTGAAACCCTCCTCCATGCCTGTGTTGTTTTCAGATTTTACTGTTCCAAAAGTCTTCTGGTCAGCCCCCAATTCCTATCACACACCGTAAGCTAGAGCTCACCCAAAACTCTCCTTCCCATATCTTAACTCACAACTCCTTCACCCCTGCGTTTGCTGACCTGACTGTCAGACCTGCAATGCCCTGATTTTAAATTTCTCAGCCTAATGTTTTGATCTTAGCTCTGTCACCTCCTCCAAACCTATAAAAGATTTCTGTATTCCTCCATTTCAGGTTCCCTGGGCTTCCTCGCTTTCCTTGAGCTTTGAAATATCCTCCACCCAGCCTCTTCACTTCTCCAACCCGCTCTCATCCTTGAAGATACTCCTCAAAATCCATCACTTTGCCTCAAATTTTTGGTCACCTGTCCTCGTGTCTCCTTATGTGGCTTGGCGTCAGTCTTTGTTTGATCTTAGTCTTGCAATGTTTTATTGTGTTAAAGATGCCATGCAAATGGAAGTTGTTGTTGGTGTTGAACCAGTTAGCTATGGTACGGTACAATTATCAGGGCAGACCTAGTAACGCGATACAGACCGTTGAGGATAACACAGCAGGGTATATAGGTTCTCACCTCCTTTAGATTGTGGTAGGATCTGTAATCAAAGCCGTTGGTGCCATTTCTCTGATCGGAGAACAACATTCTTACATGCTCTTCATCCGCCAAAGACTGAAAAGCAAGATTGGACAGGAATTCAGTTTCAAAAACTGCAAATAACTGATTAATATATTCAAATTTGCAACAACAAAAAAACCCTCTCCCAAGTGAAAGTACTTTACGCAATGAATTAGGTATAGCAGCCCAGTGTCTGTTGTTTTCTCACATCCATTCTGCTACATCCCACCAATGAATTATGAGGCAGATGAACGATGGTTTATAGGTTGAGGGAGGGATGCTGACCAGAACACCGAGGATAACTCCCAGTGAAATAACGTCACGAGATCATGATAGGGTTGTCAACTTTGGTTGGACACATTCCTGGAGGTTTCATCATGTGATCGCCTCCTAGCTCCAACTGCCCTTCAAGTATTTATCCAATTCCACTTTGACAGTTGCTATTGAATCTGCTTCCACCACCCTTTCAGGCAGTGCGATCGAGAACTCGCTGGTGAAACAATTCTCCGTATCTCCCCTCTGGTGATTTTGTCAAAATTCTGTCCCCTTTTGATTATCAATCCTGCTGCCCGTGGAAACTATTTATTCCTATTTATCGTATTAATATCCCAAATAACTTTAGGCATCGATATTAAATCTCCTCCTTCTCTGCTCTGAGGAGAACAATCCCCAAATAGGGACACCAAAAAGACTCTTGATGTAGTCTCACCAGGGGCAAATACGATAGTTTTAATGTCACCTCCTTGGATAGATATGCATGTTATATTCTTGACTATGTATGGCACAATTCTGTTTCCTATTTTAACAGCCCTATAACATTGTACTGGTGTTCAGTGAGCCGTCCTTGCTATCGCAAGCTGAGTAGGAGCAGTGAGTAGCCAAACTGCTTCCCCACTCAGTCACAAAGAAGCAAATCGCACAGCATGGGCCAGGAGTCGGAAACATTACCAGATTTACCTGAAGATTCTTGATCATGACGGAATATGTGATGCCATTAGACTCCAGAAAGGATTTGACAGTGTGGGCATGCTTGCGAGGGACCCGTATTTCAATCGGGAGGTCAGTCCTTTCAGGTGCTTTCCAGAAATTGAGCTGCAAAGGAAACATTTCAGAGTTCTCTTCATTATAGAAAGTGAGATAAAAGGTGTCAGCTATGGCTTTGATAATATGCTTGCCCCAGAGTCAGAAGGTTGAGAGCTCAAATCACACTCCTACATGTTTTTTAAAAAAAATGCATTTATTACCCATCCCTAATTGACTTTGGGAATGTAGTGGTGAGTCACTTTCCTGATCCACTGCAGTCCAACCACTGTAGGTGCACCCACAGTGCAGATAGATAGGCACTAGCATGCAGAATTTGGATCCAGTGACAGTGAAGGAACAGCAGTATATGACCAAATCACATTGTATGCAACTTGGAGGGGAGCTTGCAGGAGGCGTGGTTCCCAAGCGTTTGCCGCCCTTGTTCTTTTAGATGGTAAACATTGCATGTTTGGAAGGTGTCAAAGGAGGCTTGGCCAGTCCAAAGTACATCTTGTACATGGTGCCCACGGCAGCCACAATGAGCCAGTGGCAGATGGATAGTGCAAGTTTATGGTGGTAGATGGGATGCCAATCAAGGCTGCTTTGTGTTGGACAGTGTCGAGCTTCTTGAGCTGCACATGATGCTCCAGTGCAGCGCTGAGGGTGTGCTGCACTGTCAGAGTTGCTGTTTCATATGAGAAGTGAGTACCCCCCATCTTTTCTCTCAGGTGGAAGCAAAGGCTCCCATGGCTCTACTTTGCAGAAAAGCAGGGGAGTTATGCCTCGTGTCCGGGCCAATATCAATCTCTCAGCGATCATTAAAGATAGATTCACTGGGATGCCCAAGGTTGTGAAAGACCCTAAATGTAAGTTCTCTTTCCTGCAAGTCACTTCACCGGAAAGCGCAGTGTCGTGGCCTCAACAACCCTGGATCCCAGTTCTGGCAATGAGACCAACACGACATTGATGGCTCACATTCACTTGTTCAGTTACCCTACAACCTGGTCCCCAAGTACAGAGAGCAGATCTGTTTGAGAAACCAAAGCGATGGGCCTATATCCATACAGCAAGAAGCTGACAAGGGTCAGAGAGAAGATCAGGTACACCAAGATGCATTGAAGTGTGACACCCAGGTTACATTGTCAAAGGTTGCAGAGAGAAGGGACAATTGGTTGAGATCGCAGGCCTACAATTTTGGGGTTATCCCACCTGCATATGTCTGTCAATATGATTGTCTGGCTTAAGGCCCCATGTTCTCAAAATGACCCAATACCTTTGACGTAGAAACATTTTGCGATTAAATTGGAACAATTACGGGTGGCATGTGGTGCAGTGGTTAGCACTGCTGCCTCACGGCACCGAGGTCCCAAGTTCGATCCCGGCCCCGGGTCACTGTCTGTGTGGAGTTTGCACATTCTCCCCGTGTTTACGTGGGTCTCACCCCCACAACCCAAAGATGTGCAGGGTAGGTGGATTGGCCACGCTAAATTGCCCTTTAATTGGAAAAAAAATAATTCGATACTCTAAATGTATTTTTAAAAATTTGAACAATTACCTTCAAATGCTTCAATTCCTTCAGGGATTTCACAAGAGCCAGCTGTTCCTCACTGTTGACAAGGATACGCAATACCTGATGACTAAGGGATTTAAAAAATGGAGGTAGAGGTCATTTCAAATTCAAATGATGATATAGACGAACATAGGAAATTGTAGACCAATTCAGAATGTCCAATTCACCTAGCAGCACGCCTTTCGGGACTTGTGGGAGGAAACTGGAGCACCTGGAGGAAACCCACGCAGACATGGGGAGAACGTGCAGACTCCGCACAGACAGTGACCCAAGCCGGGAATCGAACCTGGGTCCCTGGCATTGTAACAAGATGAAGGCTAGGACTTGGATATCCTTCAGGTGCACCGGTTCCTCCCACAGTCAAAAGGTGTGCAGGTTAGGTGGATTGGTCATGCTATAAATAGAGGAGGGTTGTACTTTGCACGTCCATGATTCATTCAGGCAACTACCTCCAGACTGATCCAATTTTCATTGGAGGGATGTCCAAAAGATGACTTGTGAGATCTAGACCTTTGAAGAAAAGGTCTAAATCTATCAGAGATATTTGGAAAGGTAGTGTACCTTTTGAAAAGGCCCAGGTAAGTCTAGCGATCCATTTGGGAGTGGCAAGGTGCACTATAGGAGAGGAAAGGTATTCTTTGGGAGAGGTAAAGTGTCCTTTCGGAGAGGTCATGTTTCCCTTTGGGGGAGGTAAGGTGCCCTTTCGGCTTGTTGAAAGTAGACATGAATGTACATATAATGTGGATAAACTCATTGGGACTGACAAGCTGTCAAGCCACTTAAATCACCTGCCCTTTAAATAAAAAGTGTGCATTTTTAAAAAGTGATTGCTATTTCATTCTGTCTGTTGACATAAACCTGAAGGTTATAATCTTAGACTTTATGGTGGATGACTGACTTCACAACCATCCATTGTCACAGTGGGATGCCTGTTGGTTCACAGTTTGATTGACAGCTACAAAACTGTATGTGGGGCTATGAATACAAATACTTGCTTTTATAAGGGATTGGGTACTTACATGCAATGTTTGCTTTTATAAGGGATTAAGTTGTTGAAGTAATTTGGATGTGGTGAATAGGTTTTGATGATTGAGTTAATAATAATAAAGTCTGAAATGGATGCTAATAACTTTATTTTGTTGTAGCATGGATCCTGAGGTCTGTCCATGGTGGAAACTGTGTGACTTGGCATAGAGGATGTTAAGCGCAAAGAGTGATGGGTAGAGGGCATGAGGTGGCATGAGTTGGCATGGATGGGGAATGGGAGGTGTGTGGGGGGTAAAGGGATGTTAGGGAGTGAGGGTGAGAGAGATGTGCTTTGTTCTCTTGTTTGTTTTTACATCTGGGACAAAGTTCGAGAGCACTGAGGCTAACCTTTCACTCAGTATGCCTCACAATAGGCTGCTCCTGCTGCTGCTGCCTCTGTACTGTCTAGGGGTAGTGGGCCCAACTCCCGACTTGGGGGCGAGAATCCAGGCCTTAGACTCTGGGAAAAGAAAAGCTAACAGAATATGTCAGTTCTTGGAAGAAAAGTATATAACTGGTTCAGATGATAACCAATGTAATATTTGGAGAAAGATTGAGAGATATAGCGAGTGTCACAGTTCATGCAAGAAAAAGGTTTTCTCCATCAAGTGTATCCCTTTGCTGGCATTAGCAACCATCTGGGATTGCCTTGACATTTCCAGGAATTATAGACTAGTTTCCAGGAATTAAAGACCATAGATAAACCTGGGGGAAAATTCATAGGGACATTAACAAGTCATTCTTTGGACATTGTCTTTATTACTTATAAAAATATTGGATACAAGGAGAAACAGGTAGTTTGACTGACAGTAAAGAATTTGCTAATTGGATATGGAAGGGACTGTTCACTTTCTAATTTGTGTGGGAAGATAGTGCCCCATGAGGATTGGCGTTTTGGGTGACCGATTGTGGGGGATGGGAAATTGGAGGCAGAAGGTCATGTGATGAAACCTCCAGGAATACGTCCAACCAGAGTTGGCAGCCCTTCCCTTCTGACTAAAAGTGCTGATGTGCGTTCTATCCCAACAGATACAGAGAACATCTCACAACATACTTTGAATTCTTCTTATTCATTCCCGTTGTTTGGGCGTCACTGACAAGGTCAGGAAGAAAAATCACATGGACTCGAAACATTAACTCCATTTCTCTCTCTTCCAGGCGCGCTAAATCTTCCCAGCATTTTCTGTTTTTATTTCAGGATTTATTACCTGTCCCTGCTCGCCCTCTAAAGGTGTTGGTAGTCGATCTTGATTCACTGCCGTATTCACTGAAAGGAATCAATCTAAGTTGCATTCGAATGAATAAATACTAACTACCCCCCTTCTCTCCTCATCCACTGAAGTATCGTTTACACAGTTTGGAATACAACCCCTTTCCTTCAAGCGGAGGCCTTGTCCCCTGAGTAGACTAAGTGGTCCACGTGGAGGCTGTGATGATGCGGGTACATAAGAGGTTACGTGTTGGGAGCACGGGAGTTCTCCCGGGATTACGAGCAGACACACAGCATGTAAGAGCTGCTCAGGATATTCCATAAACTGTTATTGTTTGAGGCAACCCAATGACTACCAACCAGTGGCCCTGACTTCAGTCATAATGAAGTGCTTCGAGAGGTTGATCATGAAGCGCATCACCTCCATACTCCCAGAACGCCTTGATCCACTGCAATTCGAATACCACTGCAATCGGTCCACATCAGACACCATTTCCCTGGCCCTATGCTCATCCCTCGAGCATCTCGAAAACAAGGACTCCTACATTAGACTCCTATTTATTGACTACATCTCCGCCTTCAACACCATAATCCCAGCCAAGCTCATATCAAAGCTCCAAAACCTAGGACTTGGCTCCCCACTCTGCAACTGGATCCTCGATTTTCTGACCAACAGACCACAATCAGTAAGAATGAACAACAACACCTCTTCCACAATATGAAAATGAAAATCGCTTATTGTCACAAGTAGGCTTCAAATGAAGTCACTGTGAAAAGCCCCTAGTCGCCACATTCCGGCGCCTGTTCAGGGAGGCTGTTACAGGAATCGAACCATGCTGCTGGCCTGCCTTGGTCTGCTTTCAAAGCCAGCGATTTAGCCCTGTGCTAAACAGCCCCTTAATAATCCTCAACACCGGCGCCCCGCAAGGCTGCGTACTTAGCCCCCTACTCTACTCCCTGTACACACACGACTGCGTGGCAAAACTTGGTTCCAACTCCATCTACAAGTTTGCTGACGATACGACCATAGTGGGCCAGATCTCGAATAACGATGAGTCCGAATACAGGAGGGAGATAGAGAACCTAGTGGAGTGGTGTAGCGACAACAATCTCTCCCTCAATGCCAGCAAAACTAAAGAGCTGGTAATTGACTTCAGGAAGCAAAGTACTGTACACACCCCTGTCAGCATCAACGGGACCGAGGTGGAGATGGTTAGCAGTTTCAAATTCCTAGGGGTGCACATCTCCAAAAATCTGTCCTGGTCCACCCACGTCGATGCTACCACCAAGAAAGCACAACAGCGCCTATACTTCCTCAGGAAACTAAGGAAATTCGGCATGTCCACATTGACTCTTACCAAGTTTTACAGATGCACCATAGAAAGCATCCTATCAGGCTGCATCACAGCCTGGTATGGCAACTGCTCGGCCCAGGACCGCAAGAAACTTCAGAGAGTCGTGAACACCGCCCAGTCCATCACACAAACCTACCTCCCATCCATTGACTCTATCTACACCTCCCGCTGCCTGGGGAAAGCGGGCAGTATAATCAAAGATCCCTCCCACCCGGCTTACTCACTCTTCCAACTTCTTCCATCGGGCAGGAGATACAGAAGTCTGAGAACACGCACGAACAGACTCAAAAACAGCTTCTTCTCCACTGTCACCAGACTCCTAAATGACCCTCTTATGGACTGACTTCATTAACACTACACCCTGTATGCTTCATCCGATGCCAGTGCTTATGTAATTACATTGTATATGTTGTGTTGCCCTATTATGTATTTTCTTTTATTCCCTTTTCTTCTCATGTACTTAATGATCTGTTGAGCTGCTCGCAGAAAAATACTTTTCACTGTACCTCGGTACACGTGACAATAAACAAATCCAATCCAATCAATCCAATCCCTTGATCTCCAGCTTTTCAAACACAGTACTTCATGGTGTCAGGTGTTGACAGAATGGCACAGGGCCTTTGCCACATCCACCTGCTCGTGTTCAATGGAAACATTGAGGACAACTGGGACAAAATGGCGCATTTACTGCGGTGCTGGAAATCCAAAACAGTACAAGCATACGCCTCACTACATGAAGCAGGCCTGAGGCCACCCAGAATTTGAATCTTTTGTTTTCCAAATGGAGGAGAAAGAGGACACTGAGATACTGTTAAAAATGTTTGAGAACATTTTCTTACCAGTAAAGAACATCGCACTCGATCGACAAACATTTTATACTCCCAACAGAGTATTTGATGAATCGATTCAATCCTACACTGTGACACGGGGGCCGGTTTAGCTCAGTTGGCTAAATAGCTGATGCAAAGTGAGGCCAACAGCGCAGGTTCAATTCCTGTACCAGTTGAGGTTATTCATGAAGGCCTCGCTTTCTCAACCTTGCCCCTCGCCTGAGGTGTGGTGATTCTCAGGTTAAATCACCATCAGTCAGCTCTCCCCCTCAAAGGGACTATGCCGACTTTACCTTTACACCATGACGCTAAAAGTCTTGGAAAAAATGTGCATTTGGCACTATTACCAATGAATTTGTCAGATCGCATTGTGTGTGGGGTCCATAGTGATCTTGTCCGCAAGCAGCGGACTTGGTCACTGTCTGTGCGGAGTCTGCACGTTCTCCCCGTGGGTTTCCTCCGGGTGCTCAGGTTTCCTCCCACAGTCCAAAGATGTGAAGGTTAGGTGGAGTTACAGGGATAGGGCAAGGGAGTGGCACTGGGTAGGGTGCTCTTTCAGAGGGTCGGTGCAGACTTGATGGACCAAATGGCCCCCTTCTGCATGGTAGGGATTCTATAATTCTATGAAAATATCCTGATACTGCATGGCCAGCGATTCATCATCCCCACCTCTCTGCGGAGATACGGCATGCAGCCTTGCCAGTGTTTTGCACCATGTTATGCATTGTTAGCCTGTTCAATTTATATGTTGTAAGTAGTTTGCATCCAGTGGCTATTTTTCTTACACCTCAGGTCACCGGTTGTCCCAACTTTTTTTAAAATTAAATTTAGAGTAGCCAATTCTTTTTCTTTTCCAATTAAGGGGGAATTTAGCATGGCCAATCCACCTAACCAGCACATCTTTGGGTTGTGGGGGTGAAACCCACGCAGACATGGGGCGAATGTGCAAACTCCACACGGACAGTGACCCAGGGCCGGGATTCGAACCCGGGTCCTCAGCGCTGCATTCCCAGTGCTAACCACCGCGCCACATGCCAGCCTTGGTTGTCCTAACTTAAACGGGGAAGATGTAGACTGGGTGGGCATGTGGACGCTGTGATGACGCACAAGAGGTCACGTGTTGGGAGCGCAGGAGTTCTCCCCAGAGCGCAGACAGACACGCAGCATGTAAGAGCTGCTCAAGAGTATTCAATAAACTGTTATTGTTTCAAGTCCTTGAACCCAGCACTTTTAGACTCTGATTCCACTGCTGCACTTGCTATGACTAACATAACTTAATGACTGAAATTTTTTTAAAGCAATCACATCACCACTCCCTTTTCCAGTGAGAACAGGCCCAGATTTACACAGTTTACTGGTAGATAAACAATTCCAATGAAAGTCACATCATTAATATTAACCTATCCATTTTCTGACTCTGATTGACATCCTGCACCTTTGCTGCAGTTTCTCTTGTTCCAGTTTTACGTTTTTATCTTTATTTCACATTACAAAATGCTACACTTTTGATAAAATCAGTTTGGAATGTCCTGACCCTAGTCTGGCCCTGACACCCCACTTGGGTGATTGTTGTGGAGGTGGATGGGAGGGCTGTTGACGGGGGATATCAAACGCCTGCTCAGTGAGGGAAATTCAGCAGACAAGTGCAAACAGGCAATTCTTCCAAGCTCAGAACTTTCCAAAACACGATTACATAACAGAATGTCTGCTACCTCAACCACGATCCAAGTCTGGAGTAAAATCCAGTAAAACAAAAGGGGCGGGATTCTCCGACCCCCCCGCCGGGTGGGAGAATCGTCGGGGGTCGGCGTGAATCCCGCCCCCGCCGTCCTCCGAATTCTTCCGCCCCCCAAAAATTGCCCCGGCGTGAGTCGTGCCGCCTGTCTCGGAGAATGGCGGGGTCCGGCGCGACTCAATGGGCCCCGGGGCTGACCAAATTCTCCGGCCTGCGATGGGCCGAAGTCCAGTCCGTCTTTTGCCAGTCCCGCCGGCGTAAATTAGAGTAGGTCCCTTACCGTCGGGACCTGGCGGCGCGGGCGGGCTCCGGAGTTCCTTGGGGGTCACGGGAGGATCTGGCCTCTGGAGGTACCCCCACGGTGGCCTGGCCCGCGGTCGGGGCCCACCGATCCGCGGGCGGGCCTGTGCCGTGGGGGCACTCTATTGTTCTGCACCGGAGTCGTGATCCTCCGCCATTCCCGGTGCGGAAGCGAATCCCTCTGCGTATGCGCGGGGATGACGCCAGCACGCGCTGGCGCTCCCGTGCATGCGCCGACTCGCGCCAGCCGGCGGAGGCCCTTCCTTTCCCGCCGGCTGGTGGGGCGCCAACCACTCCAGGGCGGGCCTAGCCCCTGAAGGTGCGGAGGATTCCGTACCATTGGGGCGGCCCGACGCCGGAGTGGTTCACACCACTCTGTCCCGCCGGCACCCCCTGTCCCGCCGGGACCCCCCGCCCCGCCGGGTAGGGGAGAATCCCGTCCAAGTGGTTTAAACAAGTGAATTATTTGTGACTTTTCAAGCCTAATATTTATCAGATTGTCCTACACTGTCCATTGTCAGAAAGCCGATCGCCTAGTTCAGGCATTCCCAAACTGGGGTCGCCAGGGGGTCCGTGGCAGGACAGGCTCATTTATAACATTTGAAAAGTGGTGCAGGGTTGCTTGTCCAGAAGCCAGCCTCTGATTGGACGAGCTGGAAACAGCACAATACTCAAATCTCCATATCAGGGCAAGTGTGGACAGCGGAATGATGGGAAGAGGGGAACTTGAAGCTAAGAATCTAGGCCAACCCTCCAGTGCGGCATTGAGGAAGCATCCAGGGCCCAGGAGCCATATCAGTGGTGAGCAACCTGTGGCCCGGGGCCACATGCAGTCCATTTGAGCTCTGAGTGCAGCCCACAAGACAGTTTATTGACCGTTGCCCACGTGCAGGGTAGTCACATTCCGATGGTTTCAATTTGCATGTTTTTTTTTTCCTACCGGTATGACTGAAGTGATATGCACGCAAAGCAAAGCCAAGTGGAGTGAGGCTCGTGCTGATTCCACACAACATTGACTGTGACAGCTCCCTCTGCGTCCAAAGTGCAAATATTTATTTTGTTTTTACAATTTGAAGTTGATGGTAGTTCTATTAATATATAAATGTTTAAGTATTTTCTATAACTTTCTCTGAAATATGCAGCATGTATTAAACGTATTTAATTTTATTCTTGGGGATCATGATTAAGAGGTGAAGAAGGGCCACTCATGTGGCCCATTCGCTATCTTAGGTTGCCCCTCACTGTACTACTTTGTCGCAAGTCTCTATAAGATAACACTAAAATAGGTGGGACAGTAAGTTGCAATGAGGAAATAAGAACGTTACAAATGGCTATAGATAGGTTAGGTGAGTAGCAGATGGAGTTTAATCTGGATAAGTGTGAGATCATCCATTTTGGTCGGAAAATTGGAAAGGCATTTTATTCTCTAAATGCGGATGCTTCCTCCAAAACGAGAGGTCACAGTCTCAGGATAAGGGGTAGCAAATTTAGAACCAGAATCACTACGAGTGTGCAGAAGGAGGCCATTCAGCCCATCGAGTCTGCACCCACCCTCTGAAATAGCACCCTAACCAGGCTCCCGCCCGCTCCCTGAAAACCTGAATCCGGGTCCCTGGCACCGTGAGGCAGCACTGCTAATCACTGTGCCACCATGCTGCCCCTGCTGGCAGAGATGAGGAGAAACTATTTCGCCCTATTCACTACCCCAGAGTGTGGTGGATGCTGGGACAGTGAGTAAATTTAAGGAGGAGGTAGAGAGATTTTTAATTGGTAATGGATTAAAGAGTTAAAGGGTTACGGCGAATGGGCAGGACAGTGTAGTTGAGGCCTTGATGAGTTCCGCCATGATCGTATTGAATGGTGCAGCAGGCTCGAGAGGCTAGATTGCCTACTCCTGCTCCTAGTTTTTATGTTCTAAGAAAGAACTATTCTGCCTAATTCCACCTTCCAGCTCTTTGCCTGCAGCCTGTCGGTAACAGCACCTCAAACACAAATCTGGTGTTCTTGATTAATAAGGGGATTTCTTGATCGATAACGGGATCAGAGGTTATGGGGAAAAGGCAGGGGATTGGGAATGAGGAACATAACCGCCATGATCGAATGGTAGAGCAGACTCGATGGACCAAATGGCCTAATTCAGCTCCTATATCTAATGGAAAATTAAACTGTCTGCTCTCCACATGAGTGCAAAGGATCCCGTGGCATTATTGTAAAAAAGAGCAGGGAAATTATCCCCAGACATCTGACAACAATTTATCCCTCAATTTTACTGAAAAACATTATAGGCCCATTATCACTTTGAAAATTGTCTGCTGTGTTTCCTGAATAATAACCATAATTCAAAAGTACTTCATTGGCCGTAAAGTGCTTTGGGACGTCCTGAGATCTTTTCTAATTTGTATTGATCCATCTGTTTTAAAAGGGGTCAGTTGACCCTGAGAGAATCTTTCTCGAAGAATTTCTTTCCCATTAAGTAATTTATGGCGGGAAAAGTTCTGCCTGACATCTAACCTTACCTGCAACTCATGAATGTGGTGCTTATGATGTCATATCCCACACTTATTGTCCAAATTAAACCACTTGTTTATTTTCACCTCATTGATGCTTATTTCAATAGGTTGGACCACATCTTCCCTCAGTCTCTTTCTCTCCAATGAAAATAAAGTTAGTCACCTGAGATTTTCTTCATTCCTTTTTCCAAGGAATTAACCCCTTAACCCACTTAAAATAGGAGGGGTTAATTACGTTGGTAAAAGGCTTAGATGGAAGTCCTAGGGGAGTGGGTCTGAGAGGAGGCACTAGGAGCACATTGACTGACAACCGACAGAGCTCAAGAAAGGTTGATGAACCAAGGAAGTTACTCACCCGACAAAAGTTACCTGGCGATGAGGAGTCGCGAAGGCAATACTGAGAAATAGCCAAAATACCTTCATTATCTGTGGAAATAGAGAATTAAATAATAACGGTGTTACTAACTTTTTTGTTTGAATATATTTTGATGGTAATTCCGGCTCTGGTGTCACTGTGTGTCACTGGGACATTTCACTGTATCTGGGTTCCTTCCAAAGCAGAATTTCCAACACTCAAGGCTCTATGATAAATCCATCATGAGAGTTTGGACAGAGCTTCTTCAGATTGATCGAAGGATGACTAGGGATGGCCAAGACAGATGGCATCACGATGCCCGTACCTCAGTAATGGCTAAAAATCTTCTTTTTAAAAAATATTAGAAGCAGGAAAAGGCCACAACCGTGCTCCACACAATCTTCATTGAAACCCACTAACTTATCCTTCTACTCTTCATCATCTGTTTATCTCGATTCCCCTTAAATGTATCTATTATATTCTTTTAAACTACCCCCTGGGGTAGCAACTTTCACATTCTCATCACTCTCTTAGGTCAATGTTCTATGGAGAGTGGTTAACTAGGAACTTGAATTTGTAACTGCCCATCATAACCATGTCCCCACGCCCACACGCGTCGCCCCAGGAGACCAGCTAGCTCCCCATTCCTCTCGCCCCCAAAATCTTCCAGCACTGACCTTATTGTATTGAGTTCTTCACCTCCACCTGTTGAAATTTCCAGCCTCAGAAGATCTTTGTTAGCCACTGAGAAAAGTCTTGCAATTTGCAAAGGTGAAGTGTTAAAACAGTGAGAGATTCCTGACGGGTGGAGGCTGGCAGCTGCAATGTCGCCCGCAACTGAGTTGTTGAGTATTTGTGCAATTCTACGGCAATCAATGTTGGGAGGCGGATACCGCAAAGCGTTGTGATAAGCTTGAGGTTGGCTGATAAAACTTGCAACTGTTTTCATAAGAAATGCAATGAAATATGAGAACCTGTGGGTAACAGGAAGCTTTGTGAATCCTGTGTGGGGTTTGTTTTGCCTGAAGGCGACAAAGCTGATTTATGGAATTTTGGCAAATTCTGCAGTGAATTCGCTCGCAGGTGACATTTAGGTGATAAAGTGAATCTTTGATCAGTATGCATTTTTTCATAATGTATACTGTGCGGCCTTATAGGAACGTTGTGAAGCTGGAGATGTATTGCAAGTTGGCCAGGTGTCCCGCCAGTCCAAATCGAGTGTTAACAAAGGTTCAGAAGAAAGTTGTCCAGCACACTGTGGGAATTTACATAATCCATTGCGAGCTGCCAGGTTCCACCAGTGAAGGCCCCAGGGGCCTTTGTAGATCCTGTGCCAATAGAGATAAAAGTCTGATTTATATAGCTTTCAAAAATTCTGCGATGAATTTGTATTAACCCTGCACTTGGCCATAACAATGTAAGAAATAGGAACGGGAGTAGGTCATACTGCTCCACCATCAATAAGACCATGGCTGATCTCTTTCTTTCTCCACTTTCTCCCCATCATTCCAGGATTTCCCAACCGCTTAAAAATATATTGACATAGTCTTGAATCCACTCAGTCACTGAGAATTCTGAAGATTCACACCCCTTTAAATGAGTTAAGACATTTCTCCTTATCTCAGCCCAAAATGGTCGACACCTTGGGCGGGATTCTCCGACCCCCCCCCGCCGGGTTGGAGAATCGCCGGGGGCTGGCGTGAATCCTGTCCCCGCCGGTTGCCGAATTCTCTGGCACCGGATATTCGGTGGAGCCCCCCCCCCCGGCGATTCCCCGGCCCACGATAGGCCGAAGTCCCGCTGCTGGAATGCCTGTCCCGCCGACAAGAATAAAACCACCTCTCTTACCGGCGGGACTAGGCGGCGCGGGCGGGCTCCGGGGTCCACGGTGGCCTGGCCTGCGATCGGGGCCCACCGATCCGCAGGCGGGCCTGTGCTGTGGGGGCACTCTTTTCCCTCCGCCTCGGCCACAGCCTCCGCGATGGCCAATGCGTAAGAGACACCCCCCCTGCGCATGCGCCGGATGACATCAGCGGCCGCTGACGCTCCCGCGCATGCGTGGACTTCCGGCGCCCGGCGAAGTCCTTTCGGCCCCAGCTGGCATGGCGCCAAAGGCCTTTCCCGCCAGCCGGCGGCGCGCCAACCACTCCGGCGCGGGCCTAGACCCTCACGGTGAGTGCTTGGCCCCTAAAGGTGCGGAGAAATCCGTACCTTTTGGGGCGGCCCGACACCGGAGTGGTTCACGCCACTCCATCCTGCCGGGACCCCCCACCCCGCCGTGGCCCTCCCATACCCCCGCTGATGGGTTCAATGGCGGGCGGTAGGCAGTGGGGGTTGGGGGAGATGGGATGGTGGTAGGGGAGGGCCACAATATAGACTTACACCACTACTGGGATACTGACACGCAATTCTCTGCGATGCCGGCAGAAAACACGGTGGTGCAAAACACTTCTGGAATGACGTGGTGTGCAGTTGTCGGGGCTGAACCGGACAATGCCTGGTGCTGCCTCCGAAGATCGGGATGGAGGCCACCTGCAACTGTGGATCTCCTGGACACCACAACAGCAGGTGAGGGGACATCTACAGGTGGAACTTCCAGATTTGGCGTCGTTAAGGAGGTCCACCTTCAATTTCTGGAGGTCCACCTTCTTTGCTCAATAATGGGTCAGTGTTGTTGAGCACGTTTTCGATAGGGGGCACGGTTACGACAAAGTGCCATCAGGTCTGCCCTGCCCCGGAACATGGCGCAAAACACCCGGCAGCATAATTAATCAGGTCGGGACCAGGAGATTTGGTGTGCTTTCCAATTGGCCCCACAGCAGGAAACGTTCCACGTTCCTGCCCAGTCCCAGGACTTAGTCCCAGGATGGGAGAATTCTGCCGTATGTCCCCTGGTGCTAGTCTCTCTGGCTTTATGTTTGTATCAGAGCTAGAAAGTCCCAGGTGGTAAAATTGTTCAGATGATGCCCCCCAGGCTACAGGTTTTACCCACCCTTCGTCTAATTCACCCATTACACTGCAACATTACTGTTGATGAGAGTCTAAATGTCACACCCCTTATAATGTTAGGGTCAAGCATTTCTACAAAAGTTATGCCATTTGGCCAAGCACACTATTGTGAAATGGCTTGAGGCCCTTTACATCAATACCAGTTTCCTCTTTTGTGGTCAGTGGATGTTTTTTCCCCTCATTTGTAACCACTGCACTTTCCACATGTGTCGTCAAAACTGAGAAAGAGATTGCAGTTTCTGGGTGAGGTGGAAATGTTTCGTAACAATAGAGATATGGGAAACCATCACAACACAGAAGAATAATCAGAGAACTGGCATAAGTAATTTGATTCATCTTAAAGCCATTTCTTCTCTCACCACCCAATTTCTCTCCAGTCAACAGCCCTCTCCCCCCACCTCGTCCGTGATACAAAGAATGGAGAATATGCGACCCTCTGATCCCACACCCAGCGGCCACTCTAACCTACGAGAAATGTTGGGGAACGAAGGATCTCGTGAGAGGGCAGAATTGAAGGAAATCAGTATTAGTAAGAAAGTGGTGATGGGGAAATTAATGGGGTTAAAGGCTGGCAAATCACCAGGGCCTAATAATCTACATTGCAAAGTTAGGGCAGCTTGGTGGTACAGTGGTTAGCACTGCAGCCTCACGGCGCTGAGGTCCCAGGTTCGATCCCGGCTCTGGGTCACTCTCCGTGTGGGGTTTGCACATTCTCCCCGTGTTTGTGTGGGTTTCGCCCCCACACCCCAAAGATGTGCAGGGTAGGTGGATTGGCCACGCTAAATTGTCCCTTAATTGGAAAAAATGAATTGGGTACTCTAAATTTTAAAAAAATTGCAGAGTGTTAAAGGAAGTGGCCCTGTGTAGTAATCCAGGAGACATGGGCAGGAGATTTAACTTTGTTTATTTCAAATCCAAATGTTCCCCCTCGCTCCCATGATGGTGAGGCCTTCTCTGCCTCTTGGTATGTGTCCATGCACCGACCGTCATTGGGGCTGGGACGGGGGGTGCACAGCGGACGGGGTATCATCTCTTTCATGCTAAGCGCTGAAGTGCTGCTGCTGGGGGCTCTTCCTTGACAGTGACTTCTGGCCGGGGTTCTGCCACCTCTATGTTCGGAGCCCGGGTCCTCGTCGTCTTGCTGACTGAATCACCTTTTACCAGAATCGACTTATGACAAGGCTGTCCAGAAACTTGTTCTTGCTCCTCGTCGCCAGTGTAGTAATCTAGGAGACACAGGCAGGAAGGTTAACTTTGTTTATTTATAGTTCGAAGATAAAGCCATTACCGCAGCATACAACAATAGTGTTAGCTTGGGACTACCAGAACTGCCGGTCCAGGTTCGGGCCGGCGTCTAAAGAGTTAATGAGTCCCAGCTGGTCGGGCCTCTGGCCGTTACCGTGGAACCTCATACTCCACGAGACTCAAGGGGAGATCTATTATTGATCACCCATGGTCCTCGTGGGGGTTATCAGAACCTGGAAATATTGAATACATTGGTGGTCATCTTCCAAAATTCTATAGACACTGGAGGTATCCCTACAGATTGGAGGGTGGCAAATTTAAACGGGGAGGGAGAAAAACAGAAGCGTTACAGACCAGTTAACCTGTATGGGGATGATGTTGTAGTCTAGTATAAAAGATGTGATAACAGAATATTTGGAAACTATTAACTGGATTGGCAAAACCAGCAGTTATTTGAGGATGAAACTGGTAGAATAGGTAAGGGAGAACCAGTGGATGTGGTGCATTTGGACTTTCAGATGGCTTTTGATAAGGTCCCTCAAACGAGGTAAGTTGGCAAAATTCAAACACTTGGATGGGGATAATGTATTGGCATGGATCGATAATGATAATAATCTTTATTAGTGTCACAAGTAGGCTTACATTAACACTGCAATGAAGTTATTGTGAAAATCCCCTCGTCGTCACACTCCGGCGCCTGTTCGGGTACACAGAGGGAAAATTCAGCATGTCCATTTCACCTATCAAGCACGTCTTTTAGGACTTGTGGGAGGAAACCGGAGCACCTGGAGGAAACCCATGCAGACACAGGGGGAACGTGCAGACTCCGCACAGATAGTGATCCGAGCTGGGAATCGAACCCGGGTACGTGGTGCTGTGGAGCTGTGAATTGATGATAGACACGGGGTGGCATGATGGCACAGTGGTTTTCCGAGTGGCAGGCAGTGACTAGTGGGATATCGCAGGGATCAGTGTTTGATCCCCAGCATGATATATATAAATGACTTGGATGAGGGAACCAAATGTAATATTTCCAAGTTTGCTGACTTGGGTGAAGTTGTGAGGAGGATGCAAGGAGTCTTCAGGATGATTTAGACAAGTTGAGTGAGTGGGCAAACACGTGGCAGATACAATACAATGTGGCTGAATGTGCAGTTATACATTTTGGTGTGAAAAACAGAAAGGAAGAGTATTATTTAAATAATGATATATTGGGAAGTGTGGATGTACAAAGGGATCTGGGTGCCCTTGTACACCAGCCAATGGAAGTGGAGAGGCAGGTGCAGCAAATTAGGAAAGTAAATGGTATGTTAGCCTTCATTGCAAGAGGATTTGAGTTCAGAAGTAGAGGGTCTGTGCAGGGTCTTGGTAAGACTACACCTGGTGTTCTGTGTGTAGATTTGGTCCCCCTACCTAAGAAAGAACATATTTGACATAGAGGGGGTGCAGTAGACGTTCACTAGGCTGATACCGGGGTTGACGGGACTTGTTCTATGAGGAGAGATTGGTTCAACTGGGCCTGGCTTCACTAGAGTTTAGAAGGATGAGAGGTGATCTGACTGAAACATATAAAATTCCAATAGGGCTGGAGACTAGATGCAGGGAGAATGTTTCCCCTGGTTGGGGAATCTAGAACCAGGGACACAATCTCAGGATACAGGGTAGACCATTTAGGATTGATTGATTGATTTATTGTCACATTTAGCACACTGGGCTAAATCGCTGGCTTGTAGTACAGAACAATGCCAGCAGCGAGGGTTCAATGCCTGTACTAGTCTCCCCGAACAGTGCCTGAATGTGGCGACTAGGGGCTTTTCACAGTAACTTCATTGAAGCCTACTCGTGACAATAAGTGATTATTATTATTACATGTACCGAAGTACAGTGAAAGGTATTTATCTGCGGCCAAGGGAACATACACAGTATGTACATAGGAGACAAAAAGAATAATTGACAAAGCACATTGACAAATGGTACATCGACAAACAGTGATTGATTACAGTGCGGAACAAGGGGCCAAACAAAGCAAATACATGAGTAAGAGCAGCATAGGGCGTCGTGAATAGTGTTCTTACAGGGAACAGATCAGTCCGAGGGGGAGTCATTGAGGAGTCTTGTAGCTGTGGGGAAGAAGCTGTTCCTATGTCTGGATGTGCGGGTCTTCAGACTTCTGTACCTTCTGCCTGATGGAAGGGTCTGGAAGAGGGCAAAGCCTGGGTGTGAGGGGTCTCTGACAATGTTGTCTGCCTTCCTGAGGCAGCGGGAGATGTCGACAGAATCAATGTGAGGGTGGCAAGTTTGTGTGATGCGTTGGGCTGAGTTCACCGCAATCTGCAGTTTCTTGCAATCTTGGGCCGAGCAGTTGCCATACCAGGCTGTGATGCAGCCGGATAGGATGCTCTCTATTGCACATCTGTGGATGTTTGTGAGAGTCAATGAGACAAGCCAGATTTCTTTGGCTGGGATTCTCCTTTCCGGGGACTAACTCCCCACGCTGGCGGGAAAACCGGCACCAACTACTCTGGCATCAATGGGCCCCAAGGTGAGGAATTCTCACCTGTCTCGGGGGCTAGGTGGACGGCGGAGGGGTTGGCGCCGCTCCAGCCGGCGGCGAAGGGACTGCGCGAGTTTGTACATGCACCAAAGGGCCGGCATGATCTCGGCATGCGCGGAACCACCTACGTGTTTTGGAGCATGCACGGGGGGTTCTCTTCTCCGCGCCGGCCATGGCGGAGCCCTACAGGGGCCAGCGCGGAAGGAAGGAGTGCCCCCACGGCACAGGCCCGCCCGCAGATCGGTGGGCCACGATCGCGGGCCAGGCCACCGTGGGGACCCCATCCGGGGTCGGTTCCCCCCGCACCCCCCCCCCCCGAGGACCGCACCAGCCGACTTACCTGCCAGGTCCCGCCGGTACGTGAGCTGAATGATTCACGCCGGCGGGACTGGCCAAAAACGGACGGCCGCTCGGCCCATCGGGGCCAGGCGAATTGCCGGGGGGGGGGGGGGGGGGGGGGGGCTGCTGCCAACGGCCCCCGACTGGCATGGCGTGAACCCCGCCCCCACCCAAAAAACGGTGCTGGAGAATACGGCAGCCGGCATCGGGGCGGCGGGGCAGGATTCGCGCTACCCCCCGGGGATTCTCTGTTCCGGTGGGGGGTTGGAGAATCCCGCTGTTTAGCTTCCATAGGAAGTAGAGACGTTGTTGGGCTTTCTTGACTGTTGCATTATCGTGAGTGGACCAGGACAAACTGTTGGTGATGGTGGCCCCCAGGAACCTATAGCTATCGATTATCTCCGCTTCGGAGCTATTGATGCAGGCGGAGGGTGTCGTGCTACGCTTCTTGAAGTCGATGATCAGTTCCTTGGTCTTTCCGATATTTAGAGAGAAGTTGTTTTCGGTACACCATGCAACCAAGTGACCCACCACAGTCGTATCATCCGCAAACTTAGCGATCGAACTGGAGTTAAATCTTGCCACACAGTCATGTGTGTATGGGAGTACAGTAGAGGACTGAGCACACATCCCTGCAGGGCCCCTGTGTTGAGGACTATTGTGGGGGAGGTGCTGTTACCTATCCTGACAGATTATGGTCTGTTGGTGAGGAAGTCAAGGATCCAGCTGCACAGGGAGGGGTCAAGTCCAAGATTGCGGAGTTTGGTTATTAGTCTTGTGAGGATAATGGTGTTGAAGGTGGAGCTGTAGTCTATGAACAGCAGTCTTACATAGGTGTCCTTGTTGTCGAAGTGTTTGAGTGTTGATTGTAGAGCCAGGGAGATAGCATCTGCTGTGGACCGGTTGCGGTGATAGGTGAACTGCAGTGGATCAAGTCCTTCTGGGAGGCTGGCATTGATCCGTCTCATGACTAGCCGCATGAAGCATTTCATGATAACAGACGTCAGGGTCACCGGTCGGTAGTCGTTGAGGCACGCTACCTTGTTCTTCTTTGATACTGGTATTATGGTGGTCTTCTTGAAGGAGGTGGGGACCTCAGAGCAGAGAAGTGAGGTTTTGAGGATGTCTGCGAATACACTCGCCAGCTGGTCAGTGCAGGCTCTGAGTGCTCGCCCAGGGACTCCATCGGGGCCCGTTGCTTTCCGTGGATTCTGAGATAAGGAAAGGACTGAGATAAGGAAAGATTTATTCGCTCAAAGGGTAGTGAAGATGTGGAATTCTTTTTCCCCCCCATAAATTTAGAGTAGCCAATTATTTTTCTTTTTCCAATTAAGGGGCAATTTAGCGTGGCCAATCCACCTAACCAGCACATCTTTGGGTTGTGGGGGTGAAACCCACGCAGACATGGGGAGAATGTGCAAACTCCCACAACCCAAAGATGTGCAGAGTATCATCATTGGGATAGAGTCATAAAATCATAGTCATAGAGCACAGAAAAGGCCCTTCGGCCCATCGATCAAAAATAACCACTTAACTGCTTCTCCAGGACGTGTCTGATCCCTCCCTCCCTCTCTTTTTTTTTTACAAATTTAGCAGACCCAATTCATTTTTTCCAATTAAGGGGCAATTTTAGCATGACCAATCCACCTTCCAAGCACATTTTTTGGGTTATGGGGGCGAAACCCACATGCGGAAACTTTGCAAACTCCATACGGACAGTGACCCAGAGCCAGGATCGAACCTGGGACCTTGACGCCATGAGGCAACAGTGCTACTCACTGCGCCACCGTGCTGCCCTTCCCTCCCTCTCTTTTTGAGGGTCCACTGGGGTTGCAGCAGTACTTGAAAGGGAAGCAGGGAAATCAACTAGTTTCCCTTGAGTTTTTAGTTTAGTTGTGGAGTCCCTTCACAATCTTACCGTAGTCACCGGGAAACAAAGCTAAACTCAAGACACAGGGTTTGTGAGCATCAAGAATCAATCTCTAGACTGGAGCCACTTTGTAAGCCAAATGGTGTAAAAATCCGTGAACATCTTTAAAAAAAAAAAATTTGGGGGGTGTTCTCCTCCTTTTTCACATTTTCTCCCAGATTTACACCCAACAATAAACAATAATCAGTAACAAATGTAATGTCAATCCCCATATCAATAACAACGATCCCATCCTCCCACCAAACCCCCAATCATTAGCCCGCATGTTAACATAAACAAATGACAAAGAGGAATCAGGAATCACCCATAGTCACCATTAACACATACAGTCCCTCTCCCCCCAACCCTCCCAGCCCCCAACCCCCCCAATGTTCGATGTGATCCAATTCTTGAAAGTGCAGAATGAATAACGCCCATGAATTGTAGAACCCCTCCATCCTGCCCCTCAGTTCAAATTTGACCTTTTCAAGCGTCACAAATTCAACAGATCCCCCCGCCAGGCCAGGGCACAGGGTGGAGAGGTTGATCTCCACCCCAACAGGATCCACCTTTGGGCGATCAAAGAGGCGAAGGCTACAACATCTGCTTCCGCGCCCATTTCCAACCCCGGCTGGTCCGACACCCCGACTATGGCCTCCCAAGGGCCCAGGTCCATTTTTACGTGCACCACCCCCCGCAACGTTCACACACATCTTTTATTCCCTCAAAGAGCTGGCTCAACCTCGCCCTTGTAAGGTGCGCTCTATACACCACCTTCATCTGTATCAGCCCCAACCTTGCACACGAGGTGGAGGCGTTTGCCCTCCAGAGCATCTCACACCAGAACCCCTCCTCCATACCCTCTCTCAACTCTTCCTCCCACTTTGCCTTGATCCCTTATAGCAGCGCCTTCTCTTCCTCTAAAATAGCCCCGTAAACCGCCGATACTACCCCCTATCCGTGAACGTCTTTAAAATTACATTATGAATGCATTGAACATACACTTTGGACCTTCTCACAGCACACAATCTAATCCGTTATCACCAAGATTAATTATTCTGGAAATATTTCAAGGGCATTTGAAAGTCGAAACAAGTATTTTAACCCAGGGTTGGTATATTTAATGTAGATTGTATTGTTCGAATAGTTCCTGAGTGTTTTGTTTGACTATAGAGTGGTCGGGAGAAACTTCATTCACTGGAAGCAGCCACAGTCACTAAGGCTTCAGAAGGAATGTGAAATCGCTTTAGAGAAAGCAAACAAAGCTCTTTCGAGATCAGTAAATCCTAAATTAAGAAGACGTTAGTTCATTCCAACAAGGCTCTAGCTTGTTCAAACTTGACATATCCTGTGGGGTGCCCGGTTTTATGATGTGACTGAGCTTTTGCGATTGGTCGTTCCTTCAGCCAGACAATCACCTGCGCAGCAACACAATCCCTTTAAGTGTTAAGGGTTTGATACTTTTGTGGGAATTTTTCATATAGCTCACACATGTTACTGATAAGTCCTTTACAAAACGTTCTTTTTCTAAAGAACCGTGTTGAAGGCTGCTGCAGATGACAGATAAAATCCGTGCCAAGCACATTACTCTGACCATAAGATAATCCTTCCATAATTTGCACCTGTGTGTTTCTCTTTGTGTATCACTGGATTTGTAACAGCTCCAACCCAAGCAAAGAATTGACATGGATATTTGATTATTGCTCACTTCCTAACCTTTGCATGGATTACAGTGAGTCATCAGCCAATCGCTCTTGTTCTGAAGATCCCTGGAATATAGAATTACATAGAACGTACAGCATAGAAACAGGTCAGTCGCCCCACTGGTCGAAGCTTGATATGAGCCTCCTCCCACTCTCTTTCATTCTAACATTTCCTTCCAGTATATGCAGACCACCCAGTGAGTGTTGACATCTGTGCTTGTCTAATGACTGTCCACCACAATAGGTGGATAAACATGGTCTCCAGGGGTTAGTGAGCTCCAAGTTGTTAACCTTGACGATGAAAATTGCAATCAAATCTCTGTGAAAGCCTCAATAACGTCTGTGGAAGTGGCTTTTATTTTCGTTAAATGTTTACAATTTTGTTTACATCCGCCAAAGTGTTCCTCCATGAATGAAAAAATCCAACCTTTTCTCTTCCACTCCCGCAGTGACCAGGCTCTCGATTCCAAGTCTTTGCTGAAGAGTAGATTGATGTGGCAAAGAAGGCTGGAGGACACGAACATTTGCAACCTGGCAGGTTGATTCATTTTGCTCGATTGAAGCTATTTACCTCAGGCCAAAATGACAATGATAATTCATTCTGTGCGGGCCTCTTGTGTGCAAATCTTGATACATCTCAAGGAGCTTGGGGCTTAATGGGCTCCTTCTGTTCATCATAATCCTTCCACCACTTTGTGTTGATGTTGAACCTGCTTTAGCATTCACTAGACAGCAAAACACAAAATACGTACAAAGAAAGACCATGTCCATATTGAGCCTTTATAGCTTCTGACTGAACAGGTACAATCCGCATCAATTTAAGGAGCCGCCTGCAAGTGGTGAACAGCCCCAGACTTTCAAAAGGAATTAAACGGATAATCTAGAATATTTATTGAACAGAATCAGAGAATTGGATGTCAAGCCAGTGGGTGGTGGGGAGAGCTGCCATGCAGGAAGCTCAAAAAGGTGTCCCTCATTCAAAGGTACTCTACCTGAGCGAGGGCCCGGCATCGGGAAGGGGGGATTTTCTGAAAGCCACCCCATGCCCTTGCTTCCAACATCACTCCCTGCTCCCATGACACCCCCCCCTCTCTATGACTCCATTCCACCTTCACTCACCTTTGCCCTCAGACCCCTCGTTGACCTGGGGTCTCTGGTGTGTGTCTAAATGGCTGCTGGCCTCTGATTAGCCAACGTCTCTTGGAGTGGTTGGGGTGGGGTGAGGAGGGGGTTGGGGTGCAGAATTTCACCCCAGAGTCCTAAATCTGTAAAGACCCAATAGTGCCTGATAAACATTTAATACAGCCCCTCATCATCCTAACAGGCCTTGAAAGTGTTAATTTTAGCTTTCATGTACGCACACTTAACAGGCAAAATGGTTTAATCGCTGTGTTAAAATAGCATACGCAACTGTGGTAATATCAGGTATTGCAGTATCCGAGAGGCTGAAGACCATTGGTTAAACCTAGGAGTATACCATTGGCTGTTTGGTATGTAGCTCCGCCCTGACAGGCGGGGTATAAGAACTGGTGCCGTCCCAGCAGCCCTCATTCTGTACCAAAGCTGCTGGGGAACAGTTCTAGTCTATTAAAGCCTTCAGTTATGTTACTACCTCGTCTTTAATTGTAATTGATCGTGCATTACAACACTATTGGCGAGGTGGAAGATTTTCTTCTCAGTTTTCTGATTGCAAGTTCAGATTTATTTTCACTAGCAAGGTATATTGATGCAGCGAGGGGTGATGAGGCATTGTCTGAGTGTGGTATGGTTTCGGCTTATCGGTAGAAAGCACATACACAAAAGCTGCATTCATGGTCATATTGGATTGGAATGTGGCAATAAGTGATCTTTCATTGCAGTGCGGTTACAACAAGGCTTTGCTGTTCCCCAGAGTCCGGCACTGAGGTTATCCTGACCAAAGCTCACTCTGCCACCCCAAGCATTGCATTCATTCTCACTCAACTTGTCTTTTCAGGCATTTGCTGTTTTTACCTACCAATCTTAATTGGGTAGCTGGAGGCAACTTAGTTTCCATCAGAACATAGAACATAGAAAAATACAGTGCAGAACCACGATGTTGCGCCGAACCTTTGTCCTAGATTAATCATAGATTATCATTGAATTTACAGTGCAGAAGGAGGCCATTCGGCCCATTGAGTCTGCACCGGCTCTTGGAAAGAGCACCCTAGCCAAAGTCAACACCTCCACCCAACACGAAGGGCAATTTTGGACACAAAGGGCAATTTATCATGGCCAATCCACTTAACCTGCACATCTTTGGACTGTGGGAGGAAACCGGAGCACCCGGAGGAAACCCACGCAGACACAGGGAGGATGTGCAGACTCCGCACAGACAGTGACCCAAGCCGGAATTGAACCTGGGACCCTGGAGCTGTGAAGCAATTGTGCTATCCACAATGCTACCGTGCTGCCCTTAAGAACAAATAAATCTACACTATATCATTTTACCGTAATCCATGTACCTATCCAATAGCTGCTTGAAGGTCCCTAATGTTTCCGACTCAACTACTTCCACAGGCAGTGCATTCCATGCCCCCAGTACTCTCTGGGTAAAGAACCTACCTCTGATATCCCTCCTATATCTTCCACCTTTCACCTTAAATTTATGTCCCCTTGTAATGGTTTGTTCCACCCGGGGAAAAAGTCTCTGACTGTCTACTCTATCTATTCCCCTGATCATCTTAGAAACATCTATCAAGTCACCCCTCATCCTTCTCCGTTCTAATGAGAAAAGGCCTAGCACCCTCAATCTTTCCTCGTAAGACCTACTCTCCATTCCAGGCAACATCCTGGTAAATCTCCTTTGCACCTTTTCCAAAGTTTCCACATCCTTCCTAAAATGAGGCGACCAGAACTGTACACAGTACTCCAAATGTGGCCTTACCAAAGTTTTATACAGCTGCATCATCACCTCACGGCTCTTAAATTCAATCCCTCTGTTAATGAACGCTAGCACACCATAGGCCTTCTTCACAGCTCTATCCACTTGAGTGGCAACTTTCAAAGATGTATGAACATAGACCCCAAGATCTCTCTGCTCCTCCACATTGCCAAGAGCTCTACCGTTAACCCTGTATTCCGCATTCATATTTGTCCTTCCAAAATGGACAACCTCACACTTTTCAGGGTTAAACTCCATCTGCCACTTCTCAGCCCAGCTCTGCATCCTATCTATGTCTCTTTGCAGCCAACAACAGCCCTCTTCACTATCCACAACTCCACCAATCTTCGTATCGTCTACAAATTTACTGACCCCCCCCTTCAACTCCCTCATCCAAGTCATTAATGAAAATCACAAACAGCAGAGGACCCAGAACTGATCCCTGCGGTACGCCACTGGTAACTGGGATCCAGGCTGAATATTTGCCATCCACCACCACTCTCTGACTTCTATCGGTTAGCCAGTTCGTTATCCAACTGACCAAATTTCCCACTGTCCCATGCCTCCTTACTTTCTGCATAAGCCTACCATGGGGAACCTTATCAAATGCCTTACTAAAATCCATGTACACTACATCCACTGCTTTACCTTCATCCACATGCTTGGTCACCTCCTCAAAGAATTCAATAAGACTTGTAAGGCAAGACCTATCCCTCATCGACTCTTTAGTTCAATGTGGAACCATTGCCACTCACTAATTTAAAAAAAATAAATTTAGAGTGCCCAATTATTTTGTTTCCAATCAAGGGACTGTTTAGCGTTGCCAATCCACCTACAAAATCTTTGGGTTGTGGGGGTGAAACCCATGCAAACATGGGGAGAATGTGCAAACTCCACATGGACAGTGATGTAAGGTTGGGAGCAAACCTGGGTCCTCAGCGCCGTAGGCAGCAGTGCTAACCACTGCGCCACTGTGTCGCCCTGTCACTCACTAATTAAGTTGGGTTCAAGCCCCACTCCAGAGTTCAGCATAACAGTCTAGGTTCACATTCCAGTACAGTATTGAGAGAGTGCTGCACTGTCAGAGGTGCTGTCACTCGAATGAGACATTAAACTGTTTTTCTTTGTTCATTCATGGGGTGTGGGCATTGCTGGGTCAGCATTTATTGTCCATCCCAATTGAACTGAGTGGATTTCTGGGCCATTTCAGAGGGCATTTAAGAATCAACTATATTGCTGTGAGTTTGGAGTCACATGTAGGTTCGATCAGGTAAGGACGGCAGATTTCCTTCCCTAAAGGACATTATTGAACCAGATGGGTGTTTCCGACAATTGACATGGTCATCATTATTACGATGTCAGACCAGACCCAACAGTGGCGAGGATACTGGATCGAAACCCCATATTTTAGTTTAGTGATTGCATGAAAAAATAGGGCTTTGGTATTTCTAAAGCAAAACTTTATTATAAATACAATATTGAACTTTTTAACTTCCCACCCAAAAAGAACAGTTTACAATTACACCTTAACACTACAATGCAATTTCCCATTAAACAACAAACGAAACATACAGCTCTTAATCCAGCTTAATATTAGCGGAGCATAGAGTAATACATCTATTACAAAACAGATTTTGGCTCTGGTTGGAACCCTTCAGACTCTGGCTGAATATCTTCAAATAGCTGCTTCAAATGGGTTGTTTCAGCCTCTTTCTTCAAATAAGACTGCTCTGCTTTAAAATATTTTTTGTTTAAATATCCCACTTGGAATGAATTGTGGACTCATATTTCAGATGCCTGGTCAGCTCTCAACAGTGGTTAAGATACTGGACCAGAATCATAAAGTTTTTAAGTTCTAAGGCGGTGCAGAAAGATCGATTTGTTCCAGGAGTGATATCATAAGAAATAGGGCTTGGTTATTTTATAAACAAACTTTATTAAAACACAAGAAAAACAACATTTAAACTTTTAGACTTCAACCCTGACAATAACAGATTACACATAGATCTGGATTCTCTGCCCCGCCAGCCACAAGATCGTCATGGGCGGGATGCAGACCATGTCAAGGTCTCTTTACCTCAGGTGGGAATTTCCGGTTGCCAGGTGGGCACGGCCGGAGAATCCCACCCATAGTTTCTTAACCCTAACACACTAGTTCCCATTAAACAGCACTTCATACATTCTCATTACACTTACACCGGAAGACAAAGGTGATACTTGCATTTACGAAGCAATTTTCTGCTGTTAGTGAATTCCTTCAGAACCCTTTTCAAAAGCCTGTCTCTAGGGCAGCTTTCCATCACCTCTTTTGGTGGCTTTTCAAATTTTTCTCCTCCCACCTGTTCACAGAGGATTTTTTGTCCTTCCCTCTGAGCTGTGTCCAGCCCCTCAATCAAAGGTCCTCTCCTGGGGTGTCCAGACTTGAACCCATCATCATTATCTTGGCTGTTTGATTTCCCACTCCTGTTAATGAAACGAGCCATGCTATTGATATGCAACCAACCCCCCATTTATGGACAAGAGTGGCCATCAAACTGTGTAATGAGCTAATGGCTGGTCAAACAAGAGTGTCTTGAAGGACACTCTAAATTGCCTACTACATCTTCAATCCCATTTCTGGACCCAAGTTCCTCATATCTCCCTCTCATAACACTCAAAGAGTCAGACAGGTCAGAACTCCTCTCTCTCTCAAAGCTTCTCCAAACTCACTGCCTCTTTGAGCTCCACCCAGTAATTATCTCATCTCTCCAAGCTGAAAACACATTGGGCACTGCTGCCTCAAGGCGCCGAGGTCCTAGGTTCGATCCCGGCTCTGGGTCACTTTCCGTGTGGAGTTTGCACATTTGCCCCATGTTTGCGTGGGTTTCGCCCCCGCAGCCCAAAGATATGCAGGCTAGGTGGATTGGCCACGCCGCTAAATTGCCCTTTAATTGGGAAAAAATGAATTGGGTACTCTAAATTTATTTTAAAAACACAAAAACACATTGGGCACGATCTATCGACTGCGTCCCACTGGAATCGAAGTGTGATGTGACCAGTAGATCCCAGGAGAAACTTCCCCTGGGATTCACGAGAACCTGTATGCCTCGTGAGATCGACGCAGGTCTTGTGAGGCGTCGCAATCAGGATCTCGCCCACAATGGACGGAACCAAGCCACGCATGCCTAAGTAGGTTTAAAATCGGCTTAGGCATGCTAATCTAAGATCTACCAGCTCCCAGCATCTTCCAGCCTCCCCGGGGAGTCCCGAGCTGGGTGCCGTTCAGTACTGGTCCACCCGACGGGTCTCCCAGGCTGTTGGAGGTCCCTGGGTGATCAGAGGCAGGGCAAGGTGGCTATCCCCTGGAACACAGGCATCTCAGAACTGCCAGGCTGGCACCTTGGCACCACCACCCCGACTGCCCGGGTGGCACTACCAAGCTGACAGGAGCACTGTCAGGGTGGCAGAGCCAGGGTGGCAGAGCCAAGAGTCAGGGCCTTAGGGGGGGCCATGCCCATGAATGAAGATGGAGTGGGGTATGAAGGGCGAGGTGTGCAGACGGATATGAAGGGGCCTCCGGAAGATTGGGCAGGGTGAAGGGTGGCCACATGGAAGGGGGGGCCAAAAGGGACCATGGGAAGGGCTGAAAAGGGGGCCCCTTAGCAACCCCATAGCGGGGTGCCATCTTTGGGGGGTGCGGGTGTCTGCATAGGTTTCCTCCGGGTGCTCTGGTTTCCTCCCACAAGTCCCCAAAGACGTCCTGTTAGGTAACTTGGACATTCTGAATTCTCCCTCTGTGTACCCGATCAGGCGCCGGAGCAATGTGGCAACTGGGGGCTTTTCACAGTAACTTCATTGCAGTGTTAATGTAAGCCTACTTGTGACAATACAGATTATTATTATTATGTGAGTGGGTGGTGATGTTGCCCGTGGGTGAGGAGTGTGGGTGACCCTCAAGCCCACTTAGAGATCAGGGCACCCCTTCAAAATGGCGGTCTGATCTCTGAGGAGCCCGCCTAGCCAGTGAGCTCAGCTCCCCAGTGATGAAAATAATTCTAAGTGTGGGCTAGCCCAGTGAGAAACTCCCCAGGGCCCAGAAAAGTGACTAAGTGTGGTCAGATAGCGGCGGGGAACTCGCTGACAGAGCCAGGGAGGAACTCTCAGCAAAACCCACCACAAATGACATTTTAGAAACATTTCCGTTAGATCATGCCCATTATCACTGTAGGCTCTATTAACTCCCCAGGGACCTCCCCAGTCAATCCACATTCTTCTGGCCAATTTCAGCTGCTTTTTACAAACACGACCATTGTAGCCAAACACACTATAAGCCCCAGGCTTTTAATTCTTATGTTTCTCAATATTTAGGAGCCAATATTCCTAAAATCCTCCATCACAATCATGCAGAATTTTATTGAATTCAAATTTCGCCATCTGTCCTGGTGGGATTGAAACCCAGGTCCCCATAGAATTAGATTTATACTGTTGTGGGGGGTGGGCGGGGGGGGGGGGGGGGTGGGTGTGGATAGAGGGCCAGCATTAGGCGGAGACTGACAAAGATGCTGTGAACAGAAAGTCAAAGGGAGTGTAAATGGTGGTGATAATGACCAAGAAGGATGCTGATGGTGACACCAAGGAGGGCACTGGGTCTGGCCTGTCGTGTTGGGTATTCCGATATACAAACGAACCAACACGGTTGTAGATGGTACTACTCTGTTTTATTATTCTGTATAATAACAACTGTTAACTTCTGGCTGTGGTTCGTACTTCACCAGTTAACCTGTGGACCCAGCCCTAGCACTATCTTAGAGAGGCACTCAGCACATGGTGTATGTCTGAGTGGCACGCTGTGAGCTCTGTGCGCTGAGCTATCTCCTGGTAGAATGAGCGGGAACTGTGGTGTTCCCTGTTTTATAGTGCGTGTGCTCTCACTGATGATTGGCTGTGATGTTGCGTGTGTTGATTGGTCCGTCGACCTGTCCATCAGTGTGTGTGAGTGATTGCACCATGATATGTTAATATGGATATCATGACATCCCCCCTTTTCACAAGAATATGTGCCTACATGGTAATAAATATTGGTGTGTACTGAGTGCGGCTGAGTATGTGTGTGCAATATTTACAACATGTACATGAGGCTAAATTATATACATAGGAAGGTGTCAGGTGCAACATAGCAACGAGGTTGTACCACAAACAAAACAAGTGCAATCATCAAATATCAAAAGAGACCTCCTGGAACGACAAAAAGAGAAACACGTTAACATTGTTGCACAACAATTCAGTGAGTCCAATGTGCAAACAGGCTCATAAGTCCAGCCTAGTAGGTGGGTGACGAATTCGGGTTGACCGCCTCAAGGGTGGGTCAGGATCCACCGGCTGAGGAATGGGCCTGGCCACGGGCGATAGAGGAATGGGCAGAGTGGCAGGAAGCTCCACAAAGTCGACATCAGGGACAACAGGAGGGCGCGGCACCGGTGCATGATCACGTAGTGAGCACGGAAGCAGCCGAAGGGCCCGCCGATTACGCCGGCGAATGGAGCCATCAGGCATGCGAACCAGGAACGAGCAGGGAGCCACGCAGCGGAGAACCTCGGCAGTTGCCGACCAGCCACCCTCTGGTAGGTGTATGCGGACGTTGTCTCCAGGTGCCAGGGCAGGAAGATCAGTTGCCCGAGTGTCATGTGCCACCTTCTGCTGAGCACGCTGCTGTCGTATCCTTTGCAGTACTGGAGCATGGTCGGGTTTAGGAACATGAATGGAAGGCACAGTGGTCCTGAGGGCGTGACCCATCAACAGCTGGGCTGGTGAGAGGACTGTGGACAGTGGGGCCGAGCGATAGGCCAGCAGGGCTAAACAGAAGTCAGATCCGGCATCAGCAGCCTTGCAGAGGAGCCGCTTCACGATATGGACGCCCTTTTCCGCCTTGCCATTTCAACCCCGAGATGGCCTTCGTGCAATTGTTCGAGGACAGGCCTGTGCATGCTGTGTGGGAGCACAATCCAGTCCAACTTTAGGAGGACACCATCAATGACGGCCAAGTCGTCCCAGACATTGTAGAATTGTGGGCACTGCCCCTTGAGCCATCCTTCCGTCATGTGGCGCATCACACGTTGTAGAAGGGGGTCAGCCGCAGTCTCACGGCGAATGTGGGCCAGACTTGCATCAGTAGCTGGCAGATTGGCCGATGTGAAGGCTACTTGTGCGTCGACCTGACAGACGAACCCCCCCGATTCGGGCGGTGTGCTCACTGCTCTGGACAGGGCATCCGCGATGATGAGGTTCTTCCTCGGGGTGTAGACCAGTTGGAAGTCGTACCTCCAGAGCTTGAGCAGAATGCGCTGGAGGCGAGGGGTCATCTCATTGAGGTCCTTTTGTATGATGCCGACCAGGGGGCGATGGTCGGTCTCCACGGTGAACTGAGGGAGACCATACACATAGTCATGGAATTTATCTGTGCCGGTTAATAAACCCAGGCACTCCTTCTCAATCTGCGCATAGCGCTGTTCTGTGGGGGTCATGGCCCACGAGGCATAGGCTACTGGGGCCCATGATGCAGTGTCGTCCCGTTGCAGGAGTACCGCCCCAATGCCGGACTGGCTGGCATCAGTCGACATCTTTGTATCTCGAGTAGTGTCGAAGAACGCCAATACCAGGGCGGTGGTGAGCTTGATCTTGAGCTCCTCCCATTCCTTCTGGTGTGCGGGCAGCCACTGGAACTCCGTAGTCTTCTTCACTAGGTGGCGAAGAGCCGTTGTGTGGGAGGTAAGGTTGGGAATAAACTTCCCCAGGAAGTTGACCATCCCGAGAAAGCGTAGCACTGCCTTCTTGTCTGCCGGCTGCGGCATGGCTGCAATAGCTGTCACTTTGTCTGCATCCGGACGCACCCCTGACCAGCATATGTGGTCCCCCAGAAACTTTAGCTCAGTTTGGCCAAAAGAACACTTGGCTCGGTTGAGGTGCAGGCCCTGATCTCGAATCCGAGCAAAGACACGCTGGAGACAACTGATGTGCTCCCGTGGTGTGGTGGACCAGATGATAACTGGGCAGCACGGTAGCATTGTGGATAGCACAATTGCTTCACAGCTCCAGAGTCCCAGGTTCGATTCCGGCTTGGGTCACTGTCTGTGCGGAGTCTGCACATCCTCCCCGTGTGTGCTTGGGTTTCCTCCGGGTGCTCCGGTTTCCTCCCACAGTCCAAAGATGTGCAGGTTAGGTGGATTGGTCATGATAAATTGCCCTTAGTGTCCAAAATTGCCCTTAGTGTTGGGTTATGGGGATAGGGTGGAGGTGCTGAACTTGGCTAGGGTGCTCTTTCCAAGAGCCGGTGCAGACTCGATGGGCTGAATGGCCTCCTTCTGCACTGTAAATTCTATGATAATCTATGATAACGTCGTCAACATAGACGCGCACTCCTTCGATGTCCTCCATCATCTGTTCCATGATTCGATGAAACACCTCGGATGCCGAGATGATGCCAAACGGCATCCTATTGTAGCAGTATCTGCCAAAGGGAGTGTTGAAAGTACACAGCTTCCTGCTGGACTGATCCAGCTGAATCTGCCAAAAACCCTTTGAGGCAACAAGCTTTGTAAAAATTGTAGCCCGGGCCATTTCGCTCGTGATTTCTTCCCGTTTGGGTATGCGGTAGTGTTCCCTCATGATGTTATTGTTCAGGTCTTTCGGGTCGATGCAGATCCGGAGTTCGCCACAGGGCTTTTTTACGCACACCATGGAGCTGACCCATGGCGTATGCTCCGTGACCCGGGAAAGCACTCCTTGGTCCTGCAGATCCTGCAGCTGCTGCTTGAGGCGGTCCCTGAGTGGTGCTGGGACTCTACGAGGTGCGTGAATGACCGGGGTGGCGTCTGGTTTGAGCCGTATTCTGTAAGTGTAGGGCAGTGTGCCCATGCCCTCGAAAACCTCCAGGTTGTGGGCGAGGAGCGAGTGGGGCTGTGCCCTAAAGTCTGCATCCGGGAAATCGGATGTGCCTTCTGGAGACAGAGTGTGCACCCGCTGAACGAGGTGGAGGATCTTGCACACCTGTGCGCCGAGCTGAGAGTCCTTCGAGGATCCCACTATCTCAAAAGACAGTGTGGCTGTGTATGAATTGTGTGCAACCTCGAGCTGGCAAGATCCATGGACGGGATAACATTACCGTTGTAATCGACCAACTGACAGCGGGATGGCCGAATCGGTGGTTTGACCTTCAAGGTGTGGAAGGCTGACCATGCAATGAGATTGGCGGAGGCACCAGTGTCTAAACGGAATGTGATTGGTGATCGGTTGACCGTTAGGGTGGCACACCATTCATCGCCCGGATTAACGCTGTGCACTGGCATCGGCTGGTGGGTCCTACTTGGGGACATCCGGTTCCTGTCTATTACCGCAACGCGGAAGGGTTCCCGGTCGTCGGTATCACCGGTCTGTACGTCGTCAGGGTATGACTCGGTGTATGGAGGCTGAATGGCCCGCACGTCCCTGCGAGGCTGGTGGAATTGTGGAGCGATGGCAGGTTGAGCTGCTCGACAGCAGGCAGCGTAGTGGCCCATCTTGCCACAGCAGAGGCATTGTCGAGTTTTGGCTGGACATTGCCGCTTTAAGTATGTGGATCCACAGTTGCCGCACGTCGTGACGTCATGGCGTTCGTTGCGCCACCACGCATGCGCAGTTCGGTCCTGCATAGAGCGCGCGTGCGCGTCATGTTTCTCTGCGTCAACGTCCCCTCTTTTGGCGCGTACAAACGCGGGAGGCCTCAGAAAGTGCGCGAAATGGCCGCCCTCGTCCAGGCCACGGGCCGGGAGGAACTCGATCGACTGGACCCGCTTGGCCTCGTAGGACCCCTGCCGTGCCGATTCGGCTGCCTGGAATTGGGAGTACCGGCTGGTCGCGTTTTCATGGAGGACGCAGGTTTCGACGGCGGTGGCTAGGGTGAGGCTCTTTATTTATTTATTTTAAAAAATATATTTATTAAAGTTTTTTAACACAATTTTTCTCCCTTACAAACAATAACCCCCCCTCCCCCCGTAACAAAGAAAAACGAGAAATTGCGCAGAGCAAGATATATACGTGGCAAAATGATATATTTACACAGCTTTGTACACTGGCCCTCACCCGTACGTGCCAGTTTCCCCAACCCTTCATGTTATCTCTTGCTCATCCACCCTCCCAGGCAGTCCCCCCCCCCCCCCCACCCCATCCCCCCGTCCCCCTCCAAGATTGCTGCTGCTGCTGACCGACCTACCTCTAGCGCTCCGCGAGGTAGTCTAGGAACGGTTGCCACCGCCTGTAGAACCCCTGCGCAGACCCTCTCAAGGCAAACTTAATCCTCTCCAACTTTATGAATCCAGCCATATCATTTATCCAGGCCTCCAGGCTGGGGGGCTTTGCCTCCTTCCACATTAGCAAGATCCTTCGCCGGGCTACTAGGGACGCAAAGACCAGAATGCCGGCCTCTTTCGCCTCCTGCACTCCCGGTTCGTCCACTACTCCAAATATTGCTAGCCCCCAGCTTGGCTTGACCCGGACTTTCACCACCTGAGATATTGCTCCCGCCACTCCTCTCCAGAACCCCTCCAGTGCCGGGCATGACTAAAACATATGGACATGGTTCACCGGGCTCCCTGAGCACCTTCCACATCTGTCCTCTACCCCAAAGAACCTACTCAACCTCGCCCCCGTCAAGTGCGCTCTGTGGACCACCTTAAATTGTATCAGGCTGAGCCTGGCACACGAGGAGGAGGAATTAACCCTACCTAGGGCATCGGCCCACAGACCTTCCTCGATCTCCTCCCCCAGCTCCTCCTCCCATTTACCCTTCAACTCTTCTACCAGCGCTTCCCCCTCTTCTTTCAACTCCTGGTGTATTTCCGACACCTTGCCCTCCCCGACCCATACACCCGAGGTCACCCTATCTTGAACTTCTTGTGCCGGGAGCAACGGGAATTCCCTCACCTGTCGCCTCACAAAAGCCCTCACCTGCATATATCTAAAGGCATTTCCCGGGGGTAACTCGAACTTCTCCTCCAGTGCCCCTAGGCTCGCAAACGTCCCGTCGATGAACAGGTCCCCCATTCTTCCAATCCCCGCCCGATGCCAGCTCTGGAACCCCCCCGTCCATCTTCCCCGGGACAAACAGGTGGTTACCCCTGATCGGGGACCACACCGATGCTCCCATTGCACCCCGGTGCCGTCTCCACTGGCCCCAGATCCTTAGCGTTGCCGCCACCACCGGGCTCGTGGTATACTTTGTTGGCGAGAGCAGCAGCGGTGCCATCACCAATGCCCCCAGGCTCGTTCCTTTACAGGACGCCATCTCCATCCTCTTCCATGCCGCCCCCTCTCCCTCCATAACCCACTTGCGGATCATCGCCACATTTGCTGCCCAGGTAGTAGCTCCCCAGGTTTGGCAGCGCCAACCCTCCTCGGTCCCTACTGCGTTCCAGGAACCCTCTCCTTACTCTCGGGGTCTTATTCGCCGACACAAACCCCATAATACTCCTGCCTACTCTCTTAAAAAAGGCCTTAGTGATCACGATGGGAAGGCACTGGAACACAAACAGAAACCTCGGAAGGACCACCATTTTGACCGACTGCACTCTACCCGCCAGCGAGAGCGGTAACATGTGGGGCAGCACGGTAGCATAGTGGATAGCACAATTGCTTCACAGCTCCAGGGTCCCAGGTTCGATTCCAGCTTGGGTCACTGTCTGTGCGGAGTCTGCACATCCTCCCACTGTGTGCGTGGGTTTCCTCCGGGTGCTCCGGTTTCCTCCCACAGTCCAAAGATGTGTGGGTTAGTTGGATTGGCCATGATAAATTGCCCTTAGTAACCACAATTGCCCTTAATGTTGGGTGGGGTCACTGGGTTATGGGGATAGGGTGGAGGTGTTGACCTTGGGTAGGGTGCTCTTTCCAAGAGCCGGTGCAGACTCGATGGGCCGAATGGCCTCCTTCAGCACTGTAAATTCTATGATAATCTATGTCCCATCTTTTGAAATCCTCCTCCATTTGCTCCACCAACCTCGTCAGATTCAGTTTATGTAGGGTCCCCCAACTCCTGGCTATCTGGATCCCCAGATACCGAAAGCTCCCCTCTGCCCTCCTCAGCGGTAGGTCCCCTATCCCTCTTTCTTGGTCCCCCGCCTGTAATACAAAGAGCTCACTCTTCCCTACATTGAGCTTATAGCCCGAAAACTCCCCAAACTCGTGAGGCTCTTTATTTTGAGGAGCTGCTGGCGTAGGGTGCCCGAGGTGACCCCAAAAACTATCTGGTCCCGAATCATGGAATCGGAGGTGGCCTCATAGCTGCAGCACTGCGCAAGGATACGGAGGTGTGTCAAAAAGGATTGAAAAGGCTCATCCTTACCCTGCAGGCGCTGCTGGAAGAGGTACCTCTCGAAGCTCTCATTCACTTCGACGCTGAAGTGTTGCTCAAGTTTTAGAAGGACCGTCTTGTACTTCGTCTTGTCTTCGCCTCCCGCGAATGCCAGGGACTTGTAGATGTGGATGGCGTGTTGCCCCGCCGTGGAGAGGAGGAGGGCGATCTTCCTGGTGTCCAATGCATTTTCCCTGTCTGTGGCTTCCAGGAATAGCTGGAAGCCCTGTTTAAACAGCTTAAAGTTGACGCCGAGATTTCCAGCGATTTGGAGCGGCTGCGGCGGGCTGATGGTGTCCATGGCGCAGGTTGGCGGATCTCTGAAGATCTGCATAATAACAACTGTTAACTTCTGGCTGTGGTTCGTACTTCACCAGCTAACCTGTGGACCCAGCCCTAGCACTATCTTAGTGAGGCACTCAGCACATGGTGTATGTCTGAGTGGCACGCTGTGAGCTCTGTGCTCTGAGCTATCTCCTGGTGGAATGAGCGGGAACTGTGGTGTTCCCTGTTTTATAGTGCGTGTGCTCTCACTGGTGATTGGCTGCGATGTTGTGTGTGTGTTGGTTGGTCCGTCGACCTGCCCATCAATGTGTGTGTGTGATTGCACCATGATATGTTAATATGGATATCATGACATGGCCCATCTCCAACCTCACATCCACGTGGTACGGAGCGTAGTCGGAGATTACTATTGCAGAGTATTCCACTCCTACTACCCCCGGAAACACCGATTTATCCACTATAAAGAAGTACACCTTATGCACTTTGGAGAAGAAATTGCCAGAGAAATTGACCACTTTAAAAAGCATCTGTGGGTAAAATACCTTGATTGCGCTGAGGCATCGCATGGCCTTACCCCCCACATCCTGCCTCACAGTTTGCTGATGCAATGTCTCTAATACATTATGTGACCGTCACTATGAGCTGAGGCCTACCTACCCTCCCTGATCTGTGTATGTGTGGCAGAGCGAGAGGAGGATGCAAGGCCCTTTGTAGAGCACCAACTGCCTATTTAGTGATGGTCAGCTAATTCAGCATGGGATATGATACGATCTCCCTGGCTTGTCCCGTTCAGTTGGATTCAGGTCAGTGTATTCACCGACCGTGCAATTTGCTTCTGTTTCACCCCTGGATTTTCTCTGTGAGCTGCATGGAAGGGAACATTCCTGACCTCAGACTGCTGGAGGAGAGCAGAGCCTCGTTTGGTGGGATACTGTGTGAAAACCTGGGGTGTGCAGTCCTCAGAGTGTCTGACCCTTAGTTTAAGCACTGGGACAGCCACTCACATCCCAGCCTGAACTTTCAATGTGATGTTCAGGTGGACAAGGCTACCAACCGGGAATGCAACATTAAACTCTTTGCCCCCTGCACTCACAGGGAAGGGAATTTGGAGTAACTTATATTATAAGTTGCTACATTGCTGTTAACCCCCCACCCCCCACCACCTAAAGTATTCCACCAACAACTCAAGTTTCATTTTGCTGGGTATCTTCAGAAATATTTATCTCAGTTGATACCAACATCCTCTTGTTCATATCTCACGATTTACTACATGACTGGGGGCGGGGGTTAAAGGAGGGGCAAGGAGGGATGAGGGTCGCAGAAACAGGGCAAGCACCGAACCCCAGTATTTCTCTCCTTGGCCCTGCTGAGGGCCTATTTGCTGTTCCTAGTGGATCAGATGGATGCTAAGGATCCTGCACCTTTATATTTTTAAAAAGTTTTTTTATTAAGGTTTTGCAGAATTTTTCATAATAAAACAGTAGTAACAATAATAACAAAACAAACTAGAGTGAACATTAACATAAGTGTAAAAAGAGAATATACAATAACAATTAAATACACATTACCCCACGCGACCCAGTCTTCCCACACCATCCCAATGAAGCACTCACCCCCCCCCCCCCCCCGCCCCCCCCACCACCACGGATTGCTGATGCTGCTGACATTTTAATTTTCCCTGAGAAAGTCGACGAACGGCTCCGAGAGAACCCTAGCGTAGACCCTCTTAAGGCAAACTTTATTTTCTCGAGGGCGAGAAACCCAGCCATGTCATTAACCCAAGTCTCTATACTCGGGGGCTTCGAGTCCCTCCACATTAATAAGATCCGTCTCCGGGCTACTAGGGAGGCAAAGGCCAAGACGTCAGCCTCTTTCGCCCCTGAACTCCCGGGTCTTCTGACAGTCCAAAGATCGTTATCTCTGGACTCGGCACTACCCGTGTGTTAAGCCCTCGCGAACCCTTGCCAGAACTCTCTAAGCTCCGGGCATGCCCAAAACATGTGGACATGGTTTGCAGGACTGCCCTTGCACCTCATACAACTGTCTTCTACCCCAAAAAACTTGCTCATTCTCGCTGCCGTCATGTGTGCCTGGTGGACCACCTTAAATTGAATTAGACTGAGCCTGGCACATGATGACGAGGAATTAACTCTGCCCAGGACCTCTGCCCACAGACCCGCTTCCAACTTCTCACCTAGCTCTTCCTCCCATTTGCCTGTGCCTTTACTTGAAGAACAGCTGGGTTTCCTGTTGTCCTGGCCAACATTCTTCCCTCAACCTACTCACTTGGTGACACAGTTTAATATACAACACATTTCTCCCCTCTCTTTAGTTCTGATGAAGAGCCAAACGGACTCAAAACGTTAACTCTCTTTTCTCTCCATACGGGTGCGACCAGACCTGCGGAGTTTTCCCAGCATTCTCTGTTCTTGTATCTAGATGACTAGTTGGATTTAGATAGATAACTGTGCAGAAAGGAAATGGGATTAATTGATAGCGTTTTCGGAGAGTGTAGCCACGTAAAATGGCTGCGATCTGATTAATCTGGCCAAAACCCAGTTTGAAATGGCTAACCCGAAAGACTGCTGGGAAAAGCAGCTAACAAGACACAAGCAGGCAGCTGCAGACAGTATTGCATATTCGGCTCTGGGGAAGTTAGCCCAGATCGATACTCAGGGCTATCAACAGCCCATCAACCCAGGTATTCACAGTTGCATTCAGGACTGTTTGCAGCCAATCTATTCAGACATCCACAGTTAAATCGGCTATCCCCGGGAACAATTGCAACATATTAGCAATTGAATACCGGGCCAGACCTGTCGGCGCCTGCAGTGGCCGAAACAAAGACAGGCGAACGACCACCCCCCTGATCGAGGAATCGCCTCACCATTGGACACATCGACCCCAGGGATTGGGGACAAATCCAATCACTTGGGACCTCAGGGTCAAGGGCCGCCCTGGGAGGCGGGAAGCCCCTGGGCCCTATAAAAGTGAGGGGCCAAGTTCAGATCTCTCTCTCTCTCCTCTTCGCCTGCTCGAGACCTTCGCAACACCAGCAACCGGCAACTGTAAGTTTGAATCCAGTGATCGCTATCCGGTAGAGACACCTAGCCACCGACCTGTAGCAGCCTTTTGAATCCCGCGGGCCAGATCTGATTGGACAAGCCATTCGTTTCCCTGACCTGGTGGGCTCTTCCTAAGTTAAGTATTGGCCAGTAGTGATAGGTTTATTATATAGAAAGTAGTATTAGGGTATTAATATTGCTCGTTGTATATAATAAATGACCGTTGTTTTAATCCTTACTAAGCGGTGTGCTGTGTTATTAATCATAACCTGAACTTGAACCACGTGGCGGTATCATAAAGATACCTGGCGACTCATGAGCAAAGGTGACCTAAACAGAGCAAATAGACTAAGGTTAAAAAGAGCAACAAGAGCCAGCATGGACTCAATGGGCTACAGTGGCCCACGGAACATCAATCACAACATTCCAAAAGTAATCCGAGTGTTGAGATCGTGGAGGCATTTCAGTGTTGATTTGAGGGTGAGCTCTGTTTAGTTTTAACTTATTGCGTCAAAGCCAAAGTGGTGCATCAAGACAGTTATATAAGGTCCATACTGTTCTTAATCCCAGTGAGTGACACCAAACTATTTTACAATTAGATATAATTTGTACTTTGACCCCCATCTTTGATCCGCTTTACCCTCCCCATCTTTTAAAATCTTCTCAAAACCCACACATTTGCTCCAAAACACAAGTTGTTGGATTTTTTATCACCCACTCTGACATAAATGCAAGTTGTTGTTAGTCTCTACCGTCTGATTCCAGAGACATTGGGCTAGATTTCAACCATTGGGCAAAGAGAAACAAGCTCCAGGCTAACTCAACATCGGGCCATGCTGCAGGTAGGTGGGGTGCAGGTGGTGAAAGGGGGAGAGACCTAAAAGATCCCTAGATATCAAGGGATGCTACTCATTTGGATGTGTCATCCTGTCGAGGGGAGGGGTCACCGGAAAGCCAGAAAAAGCCACACTCATTTTGGCAGCTCTAGAGGTTCCCAGATCAAGTTGTATTTCCCCAATGTCTCCTTTGAGAGTCAAAAGGAGTTATGTTGATAAAGAAAGGGAGGTCCATTCCTGTCTTTTGCTCACTGGGGTTGATGTTTCTGATGTTCTGTTACTAAGAGCCAGCGCAAAATGCAATCTGTAAAATTTGATATGTGTGAATTCGGCAGTTGGGTTGGATCCAAATGATGTTAGCAGATCAGATGTTTTTTTGGTGCCAGCATTGTGTGATTTTCACACCAGAATGCCAAACTACGGCCAACAGCTGAGTTATTTTAGTCAATAATTTGTCTTATTACTGGCAGGATATCAAATAGCAAATTATTTACAGAATCTATCTTCCTCAGGTGAGCATTCCTCAGGTTACTGAACAAGGCGAGCCCATTACACTTCAGCAACATTCCTGGAACTGTTCATAGTCAGAATCATTTGGCAGGTTAACCTCACAAGAGACGCAAAGCTTTTATGGAGAAAATGGAACTGAAGTGGAGGCTTTATGGAACTCCAATGGTGCTTCAGTACTGACACTCCCACATTTGTGGTGCACAAGTGAAAGACAATGGCCGGGATTCTCCGACCAGGCATGGAGCTAATACACTCCATGATCTCTCCCAGTTCTAGTGGTGCTTCCAAGCCCTGTTTTCTGTCCCCCCCACAACTGGCATGTCCAGTCCGTCGAGGAACCGTTTCATCCCCGAATCCCCTGTTGGCGGCTCTGAGGTGTACAGCCCTCGGTTGCTTCACTTGAATTTAGCAGCATGTGAGTGGGATGTTACGTGGCCCATCTGCCTTCATGGTTGGCGGGCGGGCAGGTCGATTGACCAGGCGGCCTTTATGTTTAAGTTGCAACCTCGATCCAGGCTGGGATGAAAAGTCAGGGATCAAAAAAAATTAACCAATGTGTCTAGGGACTGATATCCGGGTATGATTGTGCTGAGTAGACCATAGTTTTAACATCGACATTTATTTTTCAGGGGTCAGCAGTTTCCTGAGGCAGCTCCACAGTAGCTATGCCCCCCAGGGAGCACATTGGAAGCAACAGGCGCACCCTCATTTCTTTCAGCACCTACCCTCTTCCCACCCACCCAGCATCGCTCAGCCTTTCCCAGCACATGTTTTATGCTGGCTGTTGTTAATTGGCTAGACAGAATGATATCGCGCTCCGGAGCCGACCACATAAGGGAGCATGTTCTACGCCCGTGTCCAGGCCTGCCATATATGTGTGTGCTTGTCAGGCGAAAGATTCAGGCCCGTATTCCAGTACTGATACTGCTGCACTGGCCTTCAATGCTGACTCTTCACCTATAGTACACCGACACTGACAAATTCTACATTCGCACCTCAGCCAGACTTCCATCGAGTCAGAATGACTCAAGCGCACTTTATAAATGGCAGTGGGTCCCGATTCAGCGCTTCCTGAGCCCAGTACAGGGCTGCCTGATTTCTGGGTGTCCCTTTAAAGGGTGCAGGATGGTTCAGGTGAAAAGGGCACTCCCAGCACTCCCAACCTGTGGAGGCTGCATGTCCTACCCCTCTGCAATCTTCATGTTTTTAAAGAGCCTTGGGTCACAGCCTCTCTGAGGAGTCCTGAACTACAGTCTGCATGAGGGACTTTTAAAAAGGTGAGTTCAAGAGGTCCTCTTCATGGGTTTTTTGCTTATCTATGCTCCTCCACTCACGTCCATCACCCCATACGTTTTGTGTGCCAATTTATGGCATTTCCATGCCCACTGGCTCTGTACAGTGTATGGTGGGTCAATTTACCCCATACTGATAGTAGGATATATTTAAAAAAGCTTTAGAAAGCCATCAATTCGTTACTTTCCATGATGTTCAAAAAGTCATTTTACTGCAGGATTATAAAAGTGTCAATCACACAGATCCTTAGAAGTGTCAAGAACAAAAACTGCAAGCCCATTCAACCACTTAACCTTGTGTAAATAGACATTATGAAATTGACAGCAGAGATCAGAGCTGTCAAGAAAGCAATGTTTTCTCTGGAGCTTAGATGTTTCAACATGAAGCTTGGATGTCTGGGCCAAACATATAAAGGTTTAGCTGAGAGCCCCTTTGTTGAAATATAATATAACTGGAAAAAGAATCAGGGAAATTAATTTATTTTACTTGGTGGGTTGTTGTGGTCTGGAATGCACTGCCTGAAAGGGTGGTGAAAGCAGATTCAGTAAAAACTTGGGGCGGCACAGAGGCGCAGTGTTTAGCACTGCTGCTTCACGGCACCGTGACCCGGGTTCGATCCCGGCCCAGGGTCACTGCCTGTGTGGAGTTTGCACATTTTCCCCTTGTCTGTGTGGGTCTCACCCCACAGCCCAAAGATGTGCAGGCCAGGTGAATGGGCCACGCTAAATTATCCTTAATTGGAAAAAGACATTTAACTTTCAAAAAGGAAAAAAGCAGGGGATTGGGACTAATTGGTAAATCTTTTAAAGAGCTGGCAAAGGCACAATGGCTGAATAGCCTCCTTCTGCGTGGTACAATTCGATGTTTCTAACTCAAGGTTTTATACAAGATATGGTTACATCAGGTTGTCATCAAAGCAGACGTATTATTAAATAGCATAGATAAATTACTTCAAACTAAGGTGGGAAATAAGAGCGGATAGCCTGCACAAAAATAAGTAAAAATGCAAACTGAAAAATAGTGATCATGGTAAATATTTAGAATAACTTGTCATAGAACCAAGGACATAGAATCCACTTGGATGCTGCTGTGGGAGAGACAGGAGCTGCATTGAATGTTCATTTTTTTTTTACTTGTCTTTTTTTATGGATGTAAACCAAGAGGTCATCCAAAATGCCATTGCTCAAGTGCTAAGGGTTCTTGTTCAGAAGAGATGAGAGATTAGCAGCAATCCCGATCCACTCTGGCAGGAAGGCAGCCTCATACTTAAACTCTCTGAGGAAAGGTGAGCTAGGCAAAGTGAAGTTTGTGAGGTAGATGACCTCCCCGCCAGCAAGGTAGGCGACCCAGAATCCAAAGGTGCCAATGGTCATTATGGTGTGGTTGCAGTGAGCAAGAATGGCAAAGTCTCTCTGTGGCTTGGATTCATTGCCATCTCCTAAGAAGTAAACGTCCCCCTTGGATGCGTCAATATTCTTCCGACACCAATCTATTCCATTACTCGTCACTATGAAGACAACATCCTTGTACTTACTCCTGAAATAGAACATGGCTCGCTCCAAGTAGTTTCTATCTGCAATGACACCTTTCCACACCTGTGGCATGACGTACACATAATCTCCTCTTCGAACATGAACACCAACATAAGTAATATTTTGACGTTGTGCTGTTATATTTCTTAAGCATGAGTTGACTTCCGTTGTGATGAACTCATGAAAAGAGAATTCACGAAGGATTTCTTCTTGAATATGATGATAAAATGTCCAAGAACATGGAAAACCAAAGAATTGAATGTGGTCTTCGAAGATATTTTTATACTTTTCTTCCATCCAGTCATCAAGATGGTAGTTTTGCCAAGGAACCTTGTCCTTAACCTCTTTGTTAAGGGTGGGAAGCGTAAGTTTGAAGCTCTGAGACAGGCTTTCAGCCATTCCTGGGAGAATATAGGCTTGTTTCCTGTTTAATCTGGCCAAAGCAAATAATGCTGCATATTGTCCCATCAGGTTACCAAATCTCCCATTTGGGGATATAGTCCATATGCCTTTGGAAGACCTGATGGCTTTGAAAGACTTGAAGTCTTCATCCCTGAGACATTCTGAATAGTTAAAGGTGGCCTTCCTGCTGATGTTGTTTGCCAAATGTTTGGAAGTATTCTGTTCAAATAATTTAAACTTGTAATTTTCTTCATGATAAAGAATATAACCAAATATGCATATGGCGATGAATGAAAAGGTTGAAAGGAGAAGCAATGTCAGGAAGCATGTCTGCTTCCCACTGAATGGAACAGTGTAAAAACTTAGCAAATTGGTCATCTTCATAAACTTATTTTTAAAAATCTTCTGCTGTGCCTCCAACTCAGATGAAACTTCCATCAGAGTCCTAAAAAAAATACAAGCAAAGAATTTATAAAATATAACACAATGTGAGGTCAGTTCTATATCACTGTTATTGTTGAAGAATCATGTTCAAGCAGATGAGTTGTCCATATATGCAGGGTTTGCAGACAGCTTTCCCTAGTTCCCTTCACAGTCTAGGAAAGCATATCACCAGCCATTGAACTGTCCACAGTTTTAAACATCAAAGTGGTCTCACAGTGCAATTGCAACATTGGCATGAAGTGGTTTCACTTTACACCACCCTGAATTTATCTGGGGTGATCCTATGATTACAGCCGTACGTTCCTAATGGGTGGCAAAGCGTTTATCAGGTCAGAACTTGCTCCTCCGCACAAAGGTTAGGTTAAAGTCAAGATTTAAATTTCCTGCTGGGGTACTAGATTTCAGGGAAAGGGGGAGTGTCCCTGGGTGAAGGAGTCTGACTCCGATTCCCACGAGAGCCAGCTTGAGCCTCAGCTCTGGATTTGGGAACAGTCAACAATGTGAGCCTGTTCCACCATTCGGGGAGATCACGGTTGATTTGTATTTTAACTCCATTTGTTTTGAATGAAAAAATATTTCCAACTCCTAAATAACTTGGTTTTAAGGTCATAATAATAATAATCTTTATTGTCACAAATAGGCTTACATTAACGCTGTAATGAAGTTACTGTGAAAAGCCCCTAGTTGCCACATTCCGGCGCCTGTTCGGGTACAGAGGGAGAATTCAGAATGTCCAAATTATCTAACAGCATGTCTTTTGGGACTTGTGGGAGGAAACTGGAGCGCCCGGAGGAAACCCACGAAGACACGGGGAGAATGTGCAGACTCCTCACAGACAGTGACCCAAGCCAGAATCGAACCTGGGACCCTGGCACTGTGAAGCAACAGTGCTAACCACTGTGCTACAGTCTGTATCCCAGACAACTGCGCCAGCAGAAAACAGTTTCTATCTGCCCTATCAATTCCTTCAAAACGTTAAAATCTCAATCAAATCACCCCGTAGCCATTTATATCCCAGGGTATACATAATCTAACCCTCAGAGTTTCTCAAAGAATCTGTGCTGACCCCATCGAAGGTCAGTAAGGTGCAGTGCCCAGACTGCGAGTGGTATTCCAGATGCGGTGTAACCAGGGCTTTGCACATCCATAGCAAAACTCCTCCACTTTATATTGCAGGTCTCTGGTGATAAAAGTTATAGTTCCATTGTGTAGCTTTTAAATTATACTGTTTCACATCCACTCTAAGCTTCTGCGGGCCAATTTCAATGGCAAGAGCTTGAATTAGAACATAGAACACACAGTGCAGAAGGAGGCCATTCGGCCCATCAAGTCTGCACCGACCCACTTAAGCCCCCACTTCCACCCCATCCCCATAACCCAATAACCTCTCCTAAATTTTTTGGACACTCAGGGCAATTTAGCATGGCCTATCCACCTAACCTGCACATCTTTGGACTGTGGGAGGAAACCGGAGCACCCGGAGGAAACCAACACAGACACAGGGAGAACATGCAGACTCCGCACAGACAGTGACCCTGCAGGGAATCGAACCTGGGACCCTGGCACAGTGAAGCCACAGTGCTATCCACGTGTGCTACCGTACTGCCCGTTGTTCCTTATTTTACCAGGTTCGGGAGGCCTGATACCATCGGTTTTCCGGAAGGACCAATTATCGGGCGGCAGGGTGGTTAGCACTACTGCCTGACAGCGCCAGCGACCTGGGTTCAATTCCAGCCTTGGGTGACTGTGTGGAGTTCGTACCTTCTCCCTGTGTCTGCGTGGGTTTCCTCTGGTTTCCTCCCACAGTCCAAAGATGTGCGGGCCAGTGGATTGGCCACGCTAAATTGACCATTAGTGTCCAAAATGTTGGGTGGTGTTACTGGGATGAGGTGCATACTTTCTAGGGTGCTCTTTCAGAGGGTCGGTGCAGACCTGATGGGCTGACTGGCCTCCTTCTGCATTGTAGTGACTTTATGATTTAAAAAAAAAAATTAGCCAGTGTATCTGGTAAGCACAAACGCAGTGGGAACCTATGTCAAAATAATTGCTTATTACGGAGCAACTGCGGAAAAGGCACTGTGAATTAGAGATTAGTGCCAGCACAACTATTGGGGCAGTATGTGGGCACATATTTTGAGCAGGACATTGAGCTGTGGGTGTAGCTTATACGGGAATATTTTGTTTATTAAACGGTGATCGCTTATACGGGGAAATATTGTTCAAACGTTCACCACATCAATCTGGTGTCCCAAGCCGACCTGTTTTGACAGTCAGACAATTTAGCAACTGTTGCAGGTTATAGAGGTGAACTCCTCAAGGGCCTGGCATATTGCACACAGAAATAAGGACATCACCTCCAGCAACATGGGTGCACAGGACATGGATGCAGTGCAGGAAATAGACTTGCTGAGCGAACCAGGAGGGGAACATAACACTTCAGGTCAGGAAAAAGCGGCAAAGTGTTGCAAACGCACACACACACACGCCCTCATGCCGAGCCGGAGCAACGTAGGACTGGGAATAGGCCATTCGGCCCTTCAAACCCGTTCTTCCAAACAATTATAGGATGGTGGCGAATCTGTAGCACGGCCTCAATTATGCTCCTTGGCACCAAATAACTCAACACCCACCCCCACCAAAAATCTCAGTCTCGAAAGCTCCAGCTGACCTCTGATAGCCACATCAAGTCTGTGGGTGGACAGAATTCCACATTCCCACCGGATTTCCCGCCCGAGACCGAAGGGAAAAAAACTAGCTCGTTTTGAGATGATGTCCCCTCATTTTCGATTCCACCCCCCACCCCCCTTTGGGTGAAATAGTCGCCCCGTTTCCATCATATGGAATCCCATTGTCATTTTAAAGACCCCCTCCCTCCCAGTCTTCATTAAAAATAATTTTCCCGCCAATTTCTGGCTGGGCTGGTCTGGCCCGGGGTGGGAGGCTGGCTCCCCGGACAACACTGGATATCTCTCTCTGTCCCCGAGTCCCCTTCAAGCGGCAATCGAGTCTAGACCTCCACACACGACTGGGTGGGTTTCCCGACCTCCCAAAGGAGAACCCAAAGAGGGGCTGAAGAGAGAAGATGAGAAAAGTGTTCTTGCCTCAGAGAGAAAGCAGCCGCTGCCTCCAGGAGCTGTGTGCCTGCCCGGGTCTGGAGCAGATCCTGTTCCCACAAGGACGGTGACATTGTAATTATTCCCTGCTTTTGTTCCGATGGACGTGTTTATTTTGTGAGCAGTGGGGTGCAGTGACCGCGGCAGGACATGGCTGAGCTGGACGCAGTGGTGCATTGATGATTTATCTGAAGGGCAAGCAGAATGCGTGTGATCATCAAGGTGAGGGCGGATGAATGCTCCTGGCGCGCCCGGCCCAGAGGTTGTCCTCATTGCCACCGCTGCTTAAAGCCACTGTCACATCGTTATCGGGGAGAGGTTGAGGGTTAACAGGCACGATTGTGCAAAGTCTAAGTTTCCTTGATCCTCAAAGATGCTCATTCGCATTGCTGCACATTGCTTCAGCACCCTCCTCCCTCTCCAACAACTCCGACCAGTGCACACGAAGAATTATTGAGCAGCAGACTCAAGTATCAATCACAAGCTCCGAGAGAAATTTTTTGAACCGGTTCCTTCACATGTTTTAATATCACTGACAACCTACTTGACAGAGTATACTTCCCTCTCTGCCCGGGAAATGTTTTTGGGATGCAAAACTTTGGGATCCACCACCCCATGCCCTGCCCCACCAACACCCCACAAACCCATGCAGACTGCCATAGCGATCATAGTCCCAGCATCTCAAGTCAATCCTGATAACTATAGCTTTATATCCCTATCATCATTTGGTGAATGGGTAAAACCCAATCATTTGAATGTCTACTATCATCGGGCCAATAGTTAATCACGGGAGCACAGTGGTTAGTGTCATGATATCCACATCAGCATATCATGGTGCAATCACACACACACTGATGGACAGGCAGTTGGACCAACCAGCACACACATAACATCGCAGCCAATCACCAGTGAGAGCACACGCACTATAAAACAGGGAACACCACAGTTCCCGCTCATTCGACCAAGAGATAGCTCAGAGCACAGAGCTCACAGCGTCCCACTCAGACATAGACCATGTGCTAAGTGCCTCACTAAGATAGTGCTAGGGCTGGGTCCACAGGTTAACTGGTGAAGCACGTACCCAAGCCAGCAGTTAGTTGTTACCGTTGTTTAGACAATAAAACAGAGTTGTACCATCTACAGCCGTGTTGGATCATTAGTGCATCAGAACACCCAACACATGATACCAGTAGTGGACGCTAACCAGTGACTGTGAGTCCGACCTGCACCCTTTCAGAAATCCGCCATCCTGCTCCATGGAAAACTTCAGCCCGCCGCAGCCGCTCCGAATCGCTGGTAATCTTGGCGTAAACAGGAAGCTTTTTAAACAGCGCTTCCAGCTCTTCCTAGAAGCCACAGACAGGGAGAATGTATTGGACACCAGGAAGATCGCCCTCCTCCTCTCCACAGTGGGGCAACATGCCATCCACATCTATAACTCCCTGGCATTCGCGGAAGGCGAGGACAAAACAAAATATAAGACGGTGCTTCTGAAGTTCGAGGAACACTTCAGCGTGGAAATCAATGTGAGCTTCGAGAGGTACCTATTCCAGCAGCGCCTGCAGGGTAAGGATGAGCCTTTCCAATCTTACTTGACACACCTCCGTATCCTCGCGCAGTCCTGCGGCTATGAGGCCACCTCCGACTCCATGATACGGGATCAGATAGTTTTTGGGGTCATCTCGGACACCCTATGCCAGCAGCTCCTTAAAATAAAGCGCCTCACCCTAGCGTCTGCCATCGAGACCTGCGTCCTCCATGAGAACGCGACCACCCGGTACTCCCAAATCCAGGCGGCCGAAACGGCACGGGTCCTATGAGGCGGAGCGGGTCCAGTCGATTGAGTTCCTCCCGGCCCGCGGCCCGGACGAGGGCGGCCATTTTGCGCGCTTTCCGAGGCCTCCCACGCTTGTACGCGCCAAAAGAGGGGACGTTGACGCAGAGGGACGTGATGCGCAGGCGTGCTCTATGCAGGACCACACCGCTCATGCACAGTGGCGCAACGAACGCCATGATGTCACGACGTGCTGCAACTGTGGCTCCGCCCACTTAAAGTGGCAATGTCCGGCCAAAACGCGACATGCCTCCGCTGTGGCAGGATGGGCCACTATGCTGCCTGCTGTCGAGCAGCTCAACCTGCCAACTCCCAACAATTCCGCCAGCCTCGCAGGGACGTGCGGGCGATTCAGCCCCCCTACACTGAGTCATATCCAGATAGTATGCAGACCAGCGATACCGAAGACAGGGAGCCCTTCCGCGTTGCGGTAATCCACAAGAACCGGATGTCCCCAAGTCAGAATCACCAGCCGCGGCCAGTGCACAGCATTGATCCGGGCGATGAGTGGTGTGCCACCCTAACAGTCAACCGATCACAGATCACATTTAGCCTGGACACTTGTGCCTCCGCCAATCTCCTCGCATGGTCGGCCTTCCAGACCTTGAAGGTTAAACCACCGATTCTGCCATCCAACTGTCAGCTGGTTGACTACAATGGAAACGTCATCCCGGCCACGGGGTCCTGCCAGCTCGATGTTACACACAAAGCCACATTATCATTTGAAATCGTAGGATCCTCGAAGGACTCTCTGTTAGGCGCACAGGTGTGCAAGATCCTCCACCTCGTTCAGCGGGTACACACTCTATCTCCAGAAGGCACGTCCGATTTCCCGGATGCAGACTTTAGGGCGCAGCTCCACTCACTCCTCATGCACAACCAGGAGGTTTTCGAGGGCATGGGCACACTGCCCTACACTTACAGAATACGGCTCAAACCAGACGCCACCCCGGTCATTCACGCACCTCGTAGGGTCCCAGCACCACTCAAGGACCGCCTCAAGCAGCAGCTGCAGGACCAAGGAGTGCTTTCGCGGGTCACGGAGCCAACGCCATGGGTCAGCTCCATGGTGTGCGTCAAGAGCCCTCCGGCGAGCTCCGGATCTGTATCGACCCGAAAGATTTGAATCACACCATTATGAGGGAACACTACCCCATACCCAAACGAGAAGAAATCACGAGCGAAATGGCTCGGGCAAAAATATTCACCAAGCTTGATGCCTCAAAGGGGTTTTGGCAGATTCAATTGGATCAGTCCAACAGGAAGCTGTTCACTTTCAACACTCCATTTGGCAGATACTGCTACAATAGGATGCCATTTGGCATCATCTCCAGCGTGTCTTTGCACGGATACGGGATCAGGGCCTGCGCCTTAACCGAGCCAAGTGCTCTTTTAGCCAGACTGAGCTAAGGTTTTTTGGGGACCACATCTCCCGGTCGGGTGTGCGGCCGGATGCCGACAAAGTGGCAGCCATCGCAGCCATGCAGCAGCCGTCAGACAAGAAGGCAGTGCTGCGCTTTCTCGGGATGGTCAACTTCCTGGGGAAGTTCATTCCTAACCTTGCTTCGCACACGACTGCTCTTCGCCACCTGGTCAAAAAGACAACGGAATTCCAGTGGCTGCCCGCACATCAGAGTGAATGGGAGGAGCTCAAGGTCAAGCTCACCACCGCCCCTGGCGTTTTTCGATACCACACGGGAAACAAAGATCTCAACTGACGCCAGCCAGTCCGTCATTGTGGCGGTACTCCTGCATTCTCAGTCGAATGGCAAGGCGGAAAAGGGCATCCACATTTTGAAGCGGCTCCTCTGCAAGGCTGCTGATGCCTGACCTGACTTCTGTTTAGCCCTGCTGGCCTATCGCTCGGCCCCACTGGCCTCTCGCCAGCCCAGCTGTTGATGGGTCGCACCCTCAGGACCACTGTGCCGTCCATTCATGTTCCTGACCTCGACCATGCTCCAGTATTGTGAAGGATGCAACAACTGCGTGCTCAGCAGAAGGTGGCACATGACGCTCGGGCGGCTGACCTTCCTGCCCTGGCGCCTGGAGACAACGTCCGCATACACCTACCAGAGTGGCTGGTCGGCAACCGCCGAGGTTCTCCGCCACGTGGCTCCCCGCTCGTTCCTGGTTCGTATGCCTGATGGCTCCATTCGCCGCCGTAATCGGCGGGCCCTTCGTCTGGTTCCGCGCTCGCTACGAGATCATGCAGCGGTGCCACGCCCTCCTGTTGTCCCTGATGTCGACTTTGTTGAGCTTCCTGCCACTCTGCCTCTTCCTCTCTCGCCCATGGCCAGGCCCATTCCTCAGCCGGTGGATCCTGACCCACCTTTGAGGCGGTCAACCCGAATTCGTCGCCCACCTGAGAGACTTGACTTATGAGCCTGTTAGCACATTGGACTCACTGAATTTTTTTACAGTACTGTTAACGAGTTTCTTTTCTTGTTGTACATTGTTCCAGAAGTTTTCTCTCGTCGTTTGCTGACTGCATTTGTTCTGTTATTGGTACAACCTCGTTGTTCTGTTGCACCAGACACATTCCTCTGTATATAGTTTAGCCTCATGTACATGTTGTAAATATTGCACACACATACTCAGATGCACTCAATACACATTTCTATTTATTAGCATGTAGGCACATATCCTTGTGAAAGGGGGGATGTCATGATATCCACATCAGCATATCATGGTGCAATCACACACACACTGATGGACAGGCAGTTGGACCAACCAGCACACACATAACATCGCAGCCAATCACCTGTGAGAGCACACGCACTATAAAACAAGGAACACCACAGTTCCCGCTCATTCTACCAAGAGATAGCTCAGAGCACAGAGCTCACAGCGTGCTACTCAGACATAGACCATGTGCTGAGTGCCTCACTAAGATAGTGATAGGGCTGGGTCCACAGGTTAACTGGTGAAGCACGTACCCAAGCCAGTAGTTAGTTGTTAGCGTTGTTTAGACAATAAAACAGAGTTGTACCATCTACAGCCGTGTTGGATCATTTGTGCATCAGAACACCCAACACGACAGTTAGCACTGTTGCTTCACAGCGCCAGGGACCCAAGTTCGATTCCCAGTTTGGGTACTATCTGTGCGGAGTCTGAACGTTCTCCCCGTGTCTGGGTGGATTTCCTCCGGGTGCTCCGGTTTCCTCCAACAAGTCCCGAAAGACGTGCTGTTAGGTGAATTGGACATTCTGAATTCTCCCTCAGTATACCTGAACAGGTGTAGGAATATAGCGACTAGAAGATTTTCACAGTAACTTCATTGCAGTGTTAATGTAAGCCTACTTGTGACACTAATAAAGATTATTATCTGTTTGACCCTGGGTTGACATGCCTGCTGCCAATTTCTAGGCTAATTAATTCAGGACTCCTTGCCCAGTGAGTGCACCCATTCCCTGATATGTGGTCAAATCCCCTCTAGAAACAAGATAGGAGGAGGTCATTGAGTCCCTTGAGCGGGTCCTGCCACTGTTTAGTGAGGTCATGCTGATCTGTAACTTAGCTCTGCCATTCGGAACCACAAACTTTCATTTCCTTTCAAGAAAAATGCAGTTTTGAAATGTTGAATTGGTGCCCAAAATTAACAGGTTTTTGAGGATAGAGTTTCAAACTTCATCCACCCAATTGTTTGAAGAAGTGCTTTCTGATATCACAGCCTAAACTCTACTTTTAAGATTATGCCTCTAACTCAGATTGGAAAGCATTTTATGAAGCTATTAAACAGGAGTAAAGGAATTACCGTGTGAGTACTTTACTGGTATCCGATGACAAGCTTCAGCTGAATACAAGTGAGTTCTTACCTTGGCAAGTGTAGTTAGGTAATTTGGACATTCGGAATTCTCCCTCTGTGTACCTGAACAGGCACCAGAATGTGGCGACTAGGGGATTTTCGCAATAACTTCATTGCAGTGTTAATGTAAGCCTACTTGTGACAATAAAGGTTATTATTATAAATAATGGCGAGTTATCATTCACCCCCTCTGTGTTTCCATGTGCTTGATGAAACCAGGCCTTGTGCATTACCTTACCTCCCATTCCCCCCTCACATAACCCCAAAAATTGGGCAGAACTAGGGACTGGATTCTCCGGTTGCTGATGCCGAAATTGCGTTCGGCGATTGGTCGGAGAATCACGGTTCCCGACCAAATCGGGGGCGGTGCCGCTTTCACGATGCTCCCCCCCCCCTCCAGAGTTGCATACTCGGAGAGTACAACGTATTAACGGCCTAAGGACATTACCTGAGGCCTGTCTCCCGATGCTCTGTACCAACCGGCCGATTCCCCAAGGCGTCGGTCGCATGTGATCTCATCCATCGGGAACTCGGTGTGGCGGCTGCGGACTCAGTCCAGCGCCGCCACAGTTGGGGGAGGGCCGATCCACGGGCAGGGGGGTACTTTATCAGGGGTTGGGGGCACTTGAGGGGTTGGTCCGTGGCCCGCGAGCCGGCCAGAGGGGGGTACTATTTCACGGGCTGGGTCCGTGAGCGGCCGCCGCCAGGTAGCACTTCGCGGCCGCTGCAGGGCGCTGCCGTGCGCCTGCGCGGCCACTGACCCGGCAATTCTCCGGGCCATATTGGCAGCTAGAGCCGGTGCTCTATGCTGCCGGCATGCTAGCCCCTGGCGAAACAGAGGATCGGTGGCCATTTTACGCCATATCTTCTGTTGTAAAACGCCACCATGCCCACGCGGTGTGGGGACAGAGCCTCAAAATCGGAGAATCCTGCCCTAGGTTTTGGGAGGCTTCGCTGCCAATCTTTATCTTGTGCAGAATGTGCTCGTCTGCACAATTTGCAGCAAAGTGCATGAGTAACAGTCAGGGATATGTGATGCTCTGTGTCATGTCACTGAAAAGTGATGAAGTTATGGCCACCTAAAATGGCGTCTGGCAGAGGGCGTTGGGAAAAGTGGCCAAGTTCAGAGACAAACAGGCAGCAGCTCCAAATAAACAAAAGAGCTGCAACCCAGACTTTGCGAATAGCACAGGAAAAAGGTAATTGAGAGGCCACCCGGGACAATGGGCTTAAAATGCAATTCAGTACAATGTAGCAGACTCAATGGCGTCTGTTTCCTTACTTGGAAAGAGCTGCATGGCTCGGACACCAACGAACATGGCCAGTGAAGACACGCCCCGCCATCAAGGTGGAGGGTCTTGATTGGACCTAATCGATCATAGTGATCAAGCCCGGATCGATAGATTGGAAACTCAACTGGGATTGCCCAAAAGAGCACGAAACCCCCAGGGATAAAAGGTGCTGGGCAACCTCGACAGCAACCAACAATGGTGACCCTTCACCGGCCGAAGAAGAGGAAGACCATCCATGCTGCTGACAGAAGGACCAGAACCTAGGACAAAGACAAACTGCCACTAACCATCAACACTGCCAGACTGCGGACTCTGGATAAAGGCCATATCTGCCTGGTACTTGCCAGTCACTTGAAAGTTAAGTTAAGGTCTTGCATGTAATAGCTTTGTAGTTCAACTTATGTGTGTGTGATTGAAATAACCTTAACATTGTGTGCTAGCAAATAAATTATATTATTGAATGAAACAATTTGTAGTCATTTGTCTATTGTATATGGGTTAAAGACACACTGTGGTTTAGGAGCAACAAAGTTTAATTCAAAAGCATCCTAGCAAAACGAGAGCAGCTAATTGCAGTAATTGAGTGACATAGAGTGAGAAAGAGAGATGTAAGAGGAAAGTCGACCGAGAACAATAAACGATAATGGTGACAAACTTGACCAGCTTGCTGGATATACCAACTGGAATGAGGAAGAAAAGTTTCTTTAAAAGAAATGAAATGTCTTTCATCTACCCATTGCTTGGTTGAAGTTCCTGTTTTTTCTCGACTGCTACAAAACATTTGTAGCTGAATGTTAATCGTTTGCTTTTCAACCCTAATGCATTTCTCCCTCTGCAAACAATGTTTGCTACTTAATGAGTTTCTTGTGATCAACGTTCGGTGCCAAGTTCATATAGGATTTATAAATGTGAATTGTACTTGACACAACAGGCTGGATTTTCCCACATGGGGTGGGGATTGGAGATGGGATCTATCCCACCAAGGATATCAAAGAAGTAGCCCAGATCGGCAGCCACTGCTGAGGCAGCCACCTGTGCATCATCCTAAAAAAATGAGAGGAACTTCACCTTCAAGGTGACCAGGACAAATGGAGAGCTGGGACCTGGGATGGGGTCGGTAAATATGCTGCTTCTTTGTTTGAGTGATTTCAGTGTAAAGCCCAGCGCCATACAGGCTATTAAGTGGCTTCACGATGAAAGGGGGTCTCCAGCAGGTCTATTGCAGCTAACTTGAACATCTGAAAGAGGGGCCACACTCACTTTCGATAAAATGCTGCTGATTGACAATGGATCAAATGGAACAGTAGTCAATGTGGTGCTGGAGGCATTAAAACAGGAGTTGCAAAGGAGAAGAGAAGCAATGTTTCCGCGTGGGAGGGGTGGGGGGGGGGGGGGTGCATTGGGTGCAGAAGAGCCCAAGGCAGTCTCTGAGAAGGGAATGAGAACAAGTCAATTTCCTAAATCTGGTTTCAAGGACCTGGCAACTCTGCTGTAAGAAGTTCAATAACCTGACATGGACAGTCAAGGTCAGTAAACGTATCTTCATAGAACCTCTCTTACCTACCTCTCATCAACCTCTCACAGTGCTCAATGCACCTCAACATTATTACTCACTTATCAGCAATCAGGATTCATACCTAACATCCGGACAGTCCACTTCAACCTTATACATTTTCCAATGATGCCAGTCTAGCACCACCTCTTGCTGCCTCCATATACCTCCAGCCATTCAGCTATTTCATGCACAACACCCAGAAACATTGCAGCAAGATCACTGACTTCCTTTCTAGTTGGCGGTAATTCCACTGGACTAGTAATCCAGATGAGGGTTCAAACCCCATGCAGCTGTTAGGATTTCAATTCAATTAACAATCTGGAATTCAAAAGCTAGTGCCAGCAGTGATGATTATGAAACCATTGTTGATTGTTGTAAAATCTGTTGGATCCATCGAATCCCTACTATGCAGAAGGAGGCCATTTGGCCGATTCAGTCTTCACCAACTCTTGGAAAGAGCACTCTATCGAAGCCCACTCTACCCCGCCCCATACCCATAACCCCATGCATTGATCATGGCTAATCCACCTAACCTGCACATCTTTGGACACTAAGGGGGAATTTAGCATGGCCAATTCACCTAACCTGCACATCTTTGTACCATGGGAGGAAACCGGAGCACCCGGAGTAAACCCACACAGACACAGGAAGAACATACAAGCTTCAAACAGTCACCCAAGGCCAGAATCGAACCCGGGCCCCTGGTGTTGTGAGGCACCAGTGCTAACCACTGTGCCACCGTGCCATAAGATGTGTGTAGTTCTCTAGGTCTTGCAAAGTGGTTCTGAGTCTTGTATAGTTTAACAGTAACGTTTATTACCTACTCATAACTACATACATATATATGTATGTAGCAGCACGGTAGCATTGTGGTTAGCACAATTGCTTCACAGCTCCAGGGTCCCAGGTTCGATTCCGGCTTGGGTCACTGTCTGTGCGGAGTCTGCTCATCCTCCCCGTGTGTGCGTGGGTTTCCTCCGGGTGCTCCGGTTTCCTCCCACAGTTCAAAGATGTGCAGGTTAGGTGGATTGGCTATGATAAATTGCCCTTAGTGTCCAAAATTGCCCTTAGTGTTGGGTGGGGTTACTGGGTTATGGGGATAGGGTGGAGGTGTTGACCTTGGGTAGGATGCTCTTTCCAAGAGCTGGTGCAGACTCGATGGGCCGAATGGCCTCCTTCTGCACTGCAAATTCTATGATAATCTATGATACAGTATAAGGTCTAATCTAGGAGCTGCCTACAAGCTTGCCTCTACACATGTCTCTGACCAGTAAAAGACTGCCCTCTAGACTCAGGTCATGCATTCCTTACACCACAGTGTGGGGGTTACTGTACCCAGACCTACATTACCCCTTTCTAAGCCAGACCCTTGCACTACAAAAATCCATTTAGTTCATTAGTGTCTTTTTGGAAGGAAATCTGCTGTCCTTAACTTGGGCTGGTCTACATGTAATTCCAGACCCACAACAATGTGATTGACTCTTAACTGGTGGGACAACCTACTCAGTTCAAGAGCAATTAGGGATGTGCAACAAATGCTGGCCTCGTCAGTAGCACCCACATCCATGAAAGAATTAAATAACAGGAGGAAGCCAAACAGAACTGGAGGGTGACACGCACACCCCCATCAGCTGAGCCCTCTGGGGGAAACTGCTCCACATCATAATGTTACAATGATGGAGGAAAATCCTGTATTATGTAATAATAGTAATCGTTTATTGTCACAAGTAGGCTTCAATGGCACACATACTGAACTTTTAAATAAGACCTGCAGTTTAAAAAATGGTCCTACAAGCCGAAGATGGCTATGGGGCTGGTTTAGCACACTGGGCTAAATCGCTTGCTTTTAAAGCAGACCAAAGCAGGCCAGCAGCACGGTTCAATTCTCGTACCAGCCTCCCTGAACAGGCGCCGGAATGTGGCGACTAGGGGCTTTTCACAGTAACTTCATTGAAGCCTACTTGTGACAATAAGCGATTTTCATTTTTCATTTCAGGATGCAATTTCAGTCACTGGCTGAATTGCTGGTGGGTGATGCTAAGAGAGGGACAATGGAATCACAACCTGTTTCCAAACATGGATACATCAAAAGCACAAAAGCCATACAGAATCTAACTACCATCTCCTGTGGAGATAATGGGAGCTGATCATCTACTCAGCAGAAATAATATCCTGCGAGCAATGTGATGCGTAATCAATTGCACAAAGACGCAGATTGGATACATCTGTGGCTTTATTGCAGTCAGATGCGTGGCCTCCTGCTGCAGCTGGTGAAATGGCAGGGCAATGGAGGTCATGCATATTTATACAGTTCTTAGTGGGCGGAGCCAGCCGGCAGGGGCTACCGGCAAATCTGTAGTGCAGGTCCTACCTTACATCCCCTAATACAGTGGTTCACCACATTCACCCCCTGTTAAAAATGAGTCCGGAGGGGGTGATGTGAAACTATATACAAATAGTGCAATTATGTACAGTGTTAAGAAAAAAAAAAAGTCCTTGTTGACGGTCCGGAGTCCGTCAAAGGTTCAGCCAATCCGGTGCTTTGGTGCTTCGTTGGGAGCGGCGTAATGGTGGCGGCGAAGTCGGTGCTGGCGGTGGTGGAGGTGGCACCGATGGCGGTGGTGTCGGTGCTGATGCTGGCCAGTCATCGGGGAACTCTGGGAGCATGCCAAAGTCCTCTTCGTCCTCTTGTGCGGAAGGTGGAGGGGGGTGGTCTGGTGGGGTGAGTGTTGGCGGTGCGGTGGGAGGGGGGGGACGCATGGGTGGGGGAGCGCGTTGGGGTGGAACCTGATGGTGCCAGGTCCCTGAGTGAGACAGTATCTTGGCGGCCGTCGGGGAACTCAACATAGGCATATTGAGGGTTGGCGTGGAGCAGGTGAACCCTGTCCACCAAGGGGCCCGCCTTGTGGAGTCGGACGTGCCTACGGAGAAGGACCGGTCCTGGAGCTGCGAGCCAAGTCGGGAGCGACACCCCGGATGTGGACTTCCTGGGGAAGGTAAAAACACGTCCATGGGGTGTGTTATTAGTGGCGGTGCACAATAGTGACCGGATGGAGTGTAGAGCGTCAGGGAGGACCTCCTGTCTAGCGAGAGGCTGGGAGGTTCCTGGACCGTAGGGCAGGCTGGACGGCCCTCCAAACCGCCCCATTCTCCCGTTCTACTTGCCCGTTTCCCCAGGGGTTGTAGCTGGTCGTCCTGCTGGAGGCTATACCCCTGCTGAGCAGGAACTGACGCAGCTCATCGCTCATGAATGAGGATCCCCTGTCACTGTGGATGTAAGCGGGGAAACCGAACAGAGCGAAGATGATGCTGAGGGCTTTGATGACGGTGGCAGACGCCATATCGGGGCATGGGATGGCGAAGGGGAATCTGGAGTACTCATCGACCACACTGAGAATGTATGTGTTACGGTCGGTGGAGGGGAAGGGCCCTTTGAAATCCACGCTGAGGCGTTCAAAGGGGCAGGAAGCCTTCACCAGGCGCGCACGGTCCGGCCGATAGAAGTGCGGCTTGCACTCCGCACAGACCTGGCAGTCCCTGGTGACTGTCCGTACTTCCGCGACGGAGTAGGGCAGATTGCGAGCTTTGACCAGATGGTACAATCGAGTGACCCCCGGGTGACAAAGGCTGTCGTGTAGGGCCCGGAGTTGGTCCACTTGTGCGCTGGCACATGTACCTCGGGAGAGGGCATCTGGGGGTTCGTTAAGTACCGGGGTGATACAAAATCTCGTAATTATAGGTGGAGAGCTCGATTCTCCACCGCAAGATGTGTGTTATTGAACATGAAGGCTACCGACCGTTGGTCAGTGAGGAGAGTGAATCTCTTACCGGCCAGGTAATGCCTCCAATGCTGCACAGCTTCAACAATAGCTTGGGCCTCCTTTTCGACGGAAAAGTGTTGAATTTCAGAGGCATGAAGGGTGCGGGAAAAGAGTGCCACGGGTCTGCCTGCCTGGCTTAGAGTGGCAGCAAGGGCGACGTCTGAAGCGTCGCTTTCTACTTGAAAACGCAGTGACTCGTCCACTGCGCGCATCCCGGCCTTGGCGATGTCTGCTCTGATGCGGGCGAAAGCGTGTTGTGCCTCGGCCGCGAGAGGGAATTGGGTGGACTGAATGAGTGGGCGGGCCATGTCCGCATAGTTTGGGACCAACTGGGTGTAGTAGGAAAAGAACCCCAGGCAGCTTTTGAGGGCCTTGGGGCATTGGGGGAGGGGAAGCTCCATGAGGGGGCGCATGCGGTCGGGGTCGGGCCCGAGAAGTCCGTTTTGGACTACATAGCTGAGAATGGCTAACCGGGTCGTGCTGAACACATACTACTCTTTGTTATAGGTCAGGTTGAGAAGAGTGGCAGTGCGGAGGAATTTATCGAGGTTGGCATCGTGGTCCTGCTGGTCATGGCCGCAAACTGTACTGGTCGACCATTCGGTCCATCTCCCTTTGGAAGACCGAGACCCCATTTGTGACGTCGAAAGGGACCCTAAGGAAGTGGTAGAGGCGACCGTCCGCCTCAAAGGCCGTGTATGGGCGTTCCGACTTCCGGATGGGGAGCTGGTGGTAGGCGGATTTCAGGTCAATTGTTGAGAAGACCCGGTACTGCGCAATCTGATTGACCATATCAGATATGCGTGGGAGGGGGTACGCGTCGAGCTGCGTGTACCGATTGATGGTCTGGCTGTAGTCCACGACCATCCTGTGTTTCTCCCCAGTTTTAACCACTACCACTTGGGCTCTCCAGAGGCTGTTGCTGGCCTTGATAATACCCTCTTTAAGCAGCCGCTGGACTTCGGACCTGATGAAGGTTTTGTCCTGGGTGCTGTACCGTCTGCTCCTGGTGGCAACGGGCTTGCAATCCGCAGTTAGATTGGCAAAAAGGGAGGGGGGATCGACCTTGAGGGTCGCGAGGCCGCAAACGGTAAGGGGGAGTAAGGGCCCGCCGAATTTGAGGGTGAGGCTCTGGAGATTGCACTGGATGTCCAGGCCCAACAGGAGTGCAGCACAGAGATTAGGAAGGACATAGAGGCGGAAGTTACTAAATTCTATGCCCTGGACAATGAGGGTGACTGTACAGAAGCCTCAGATCGGGACGGAGTGGGATCCGGAGGCTAGGGAGATCCTTTGATTGGCAGGGTGGACCACGAGGGAGCAGCGCCTTATCGTATCTGGGTGTACGAAGCTTTCGGTGCTCCCAGAGTCCAGCAGGCACGAGGTCGCGTGGCCGTTGATTTTCATCGTTGTTGATGCGGAGGCCAGGTTGTGCGGGCGAGATTGGTAGTCGTCGGATGCTTCGGGTGGCGAGCGTGTACGGTTCCGATCTTGGGATGTCCAGAGACCCTGTGGGGGACAAAATGGCGGCGCCCATGGTGCACACACTGCGGGGTCGGGACAAGATGGCAGCGCCCATGGTGCGCACATTGCGGGGTCGGGACAAGATGGCGGCGCCCATGGGGCGCACGTGGCCGAAGGGGAACAAGATGGCAGCGCGAATTGGTCGCACATGGCCCCGGGAGGAGAAGATGGTGACTCCCATTGTGCGTTTGGCGTGGGGGAGGGGGGCAATAGCGGGCGCGATCGCAGCGACTGCGCGGGCCTGGCACACCGCCACAAAGTGGCTCTTCTTACTGCAGGATTTACAAACGGCAGTGCGGGCCGGGTAGTTTTGGCAGGGGTGCTTCTGCTGACCGCAGAAGTAGCAGCGGGGACCCCCGGGGAGTGCGGGTTGGTGTGCGGCGCAGGCGTATTGGGAAGGCAGGGCCCCAGCTGAGGAGGTCGTTGGCGGGGTCCAGGAGGGGTAGAAGGGTGGGCAGCGTGGCGGGGGGGTAAGATTGTACATTACGGGATGCGACCGTCATGGAGAGCGCCAAGGCTTTTGTCTCCGCATGTTCGAGGGTGGCCCCTTCCAGTAATCGTTCTTGGATGCGGTCCGACGCAATCCCCGCCGCGAAAGCATCGCGCATGAGGAGGTTCGCGTGTTCAGCGGCCGTAATGGCCTGACAGTCACAGTCCCGGACGAGTGGAATTAGGGCGCGCCAGAAGTCTTCGATGGACTCACCAGGTAATTGCGAGCGGGTGGCGAGCACATGCCTGGCGAAGTGCGTGTTCGCCTTCTGCGTGTAGTGTTCTTTGAGGAGTTCCATTGCTTTCGCGTAATTCGTGGTGTCTTGGATCAACGGGAACACGCTGGAGCTCAGTCTGGAGTACAGGATGTTTATCTTCTGAGCCTCCGTTGGCGTGGGGTCCGCAGCATTGATGTAGGTCTCAAAACATGCTAGCCAGTGAGTAAAGTCTTTTCTGGCATCGGGCAAGTGCGGATCCAACTGCAGGTGATCGGGTTTGATTGTGGTATCCATTCCGTGGAAAAATCTGACCGCAATAAATTGATGCACGATCAATTGCACAAAGACGCAGATTGGGTACAACTGTGGCTTTATTGCAGTGAGATGCGTGGCCTCCTGCTGCAGCTGGCGAAATGGCAGGGCAATGGAGGTCATGCATATTTATACAGTTCTTAGTGGGCGGAGCCAGCCGGCAGGGGCTACCGGCGAACCTGTAGTGCAGGTCCTACCTTACATCCCCTAATACAGTGGTTCACCACACAATGTTCCAGTCCAGTTTGTGAATGTTTGCTATCCAGGAAAAGACAAAGACTGGGATAAAAGCCAGCTTGAAACTTGGTCAGTGTTGACAAGTGCTGGCTGTGTCAGCATGTGACACAGGAGGATAGACACAACAGACCCCATGCATAAGCTTTGCAGCTAACTCTCTCTCTGATTGCTGAAACAAGCCAGTCAGCAAAGTTACAGCTGAAAAAGGAGAAGGGCAGCTTCACAACTAAATCATAGAACACTGGAATCTCGAAACCGACTACACCTGCTGAAGTCAGTGTGAATGCAATCACAAATCTCAATGGACTCACCAGGTAATTGCGTGTACGTCTCAGACAAGTCAAGGGCATTCATTGGGCATGGATGTGTCCAACTCCCAACTTGCCAAAGGGATTTGCACAGAGCATGGAGCCCATCCTTTCTGCAATGGTGGTCAACTCCATGAAATGAAATTAAAATTGCTTATTGTCACAAGTAGGCTTCAAATGAAATTACTGTGAAAAGCCCCTAGTCGCCACATTCCGGCGCCTGTTCAGGGAGGCTGTTACGGGAATCGAATCGTGCTGCTGGCCTGCCTTGGTCTGCTTTCAAAGCCAGCGATTTAGCCCTGTGCTAAACAGCCCCAATGAAATGAAAATCGCTTATTGTCACAAGTAGGCTTCAAATGAAGTCACTGTGAAAAGCCCCTAGTCGCCACATTCCGGCGCCTGTTCGGGGAGGCTGGTACGGGAATTGAACCGTGCTGCTGGCCTGCCTTGGTCTGCTTTCAAAGCCAGCGATTTAGCCCTGTGCTAAACAGCCTTCTGACAACACTTGCGGACCCATTTGTGATGCAGCATCCAATGGCTGAGATCTTAGTTTCCAATGCAGCATAGGTGGCAAACCGCCCAATATCTTAATGCTGTGGTGGAAGCTCAGACTGACATCAGGAGACCCATTCTCGCTGTCATGGAAGCTCAGACTGCTGCTCTCATGACTGAAGATGGGCCTCCGTGTTTAAAAAGTTTTGCAAATTCTCATTGCAACACAGCAACCAGTCCTTCACCAGATTATTAGACTTTTTGGTGCACTACCCCTGAGGAATGACATTGACTCCATGGAATAGGAACCTGCTGGTTCTTCCTCAGGATGAAAGCATTCGTACCACTGCCAATCTGTAAGTCATCAAAACTCTTCTAAAAAGACACCACAGTCCTTCCACAAAATGAAGTGAAAACCATCTCACCTGATAGTTAGATGTCTAGCCATTTAGGTAATGCCAGTCGGGGAGTGGGTCCCTTCAGCAGCTGACTGGATATGACTTGGGTTTACTAGACGAACATCATCTAAATTTGCAGAACGTGCATCAAATCAGCTGAAAATGTTCCAGCACATGCCCATAATAATGGTCTGTCAGTCAGGGTATACCATGTGGGTGGCACCGGGGTGGCTGGAGGAGTTGAGGCCACCGTTTTCCCTCTTTGGAGCTTCCGTGAGTGCCATCGCCAGCAGCAAATCAGAGCCCGATTTCACAGCCAGAAACCTGGCTGGAGGTGAGTGGAAGTTTGATGGAGGTAGAGACGGAGTAGAGATGAGAAAACTATTGGGTGACAGTTCTTTAACCTGCATCCTGGTTTGCGAGTAGGCCAGGGTTTGATGGGGAGGTACGGATGTCACCAAGTTGGCCTCAGTTATGGTCAGTGCGTGATCTTCAGCCACCAGAGAGATCAAAACTAACTGAAAAGGTTCCAAATCCTCAAAGCAAAATGAGATAGAATGACATGTCCTTGTAAAAATGTGTTATCAGCCTGAAGCCCTGTGAATCTCAGGGCTGCAGAGAACTCATGTGGAATAATGGTCCATCTGACCAGGTGATGAGGCTTTACCAATTCCCACCAGTGACTGGCAGGAACTGGAGGTGGTTAGATTCTGTTTATTATACTGTGGGAATGAGGCAGCAGGGAGGCAAAGACACAAGGAAAACGTGGCTAATTTACTTTAGGCAATAATTAATAAAGGCACTTTTACGAAGATTATTGTGGATAAGAAATCTTTATAAACAGTGAGTGAAATGCTGCTCTTTCAGCTGACACGTTTCCTGTTGAAAATGAGGGTCCTCTTGCTCCTCAGTGCCTTTCTGGTGGCTGTTAACAGCCAGAAGACATTTATTGGGTGAGTAAATGTCCTTTTCCCTTTTGTGTGGACTGTGGGAGTCCAATCAAAAGGTGCAGTCAAAATGACAGCTTGGAAATGTCACACCAGGGGGCCATTTGGGAGGTTGGGGTTTCACCCTCTGTGATGCCAGGCTCATTGAAACAAGAACTGGAATTTTTCAAAAAGGTAAGTAATCCCATAGCTGGGACTAAATGCGGGACCTGGCCCCATGCATTGGGCAATGGGATGCTGGGTGGCAGGTTACTGGTGGCAGCTGATTAAGCTGGTGTTGCCGGATCTCTGTCGCCTGGCAGAGGTGGCGGCCCAATCACAAGGTCAGCAGCGCGGCAGCTCAGCAGCGCCCCCAATAGAGGTGGTCACCTCCAAGGCTGCAAGGAGACGAGAGCACCTCCATGCTGAGGGAGGTGGGGAAGTGGGCGATAATTGCCCAAATTAATTGGTTTAATTGGATATCCACCTCTGGCCGGCAGGCAGCCTCACTTGCCGAGTTTCTCAGCACTGGTGAAATCCCATAATATCCCGTGGCGGCAGGAAGGTGTTGGCATCCTTGCCTCCCAGCTCTTCTCCAGAGGGCTGGTAAATTCTCAGTTGGTGACAAGTGAGGCTTCTCTGTATTGCCCACGTCACCCCCCTGTGTTGTTTGAGTTTGATTGATGCCAATAATGGGATAAGGGATCAGAGATTTAGATTTGGATTTATTGTCACGTGTACTGAGGTACAGTGAAAGGTATTGTTCTGCATACAGTCCAGGCAGATCGTTTCATACATGAAAAAAAACATAGGACATACGATAGATACACAATGTAAATACATGGACATCAATATTAGGTGAAGCATAGGGTTAATGCTACAACATCGGAGAGCGCATCGGAAGTTGGTTTGAACCATCCACTATTTTCTTTTCAAGAATTGAGTGCAGTGTGAAATAGGCTGACAATTCGCCAAAAGTTCCTTTTATGCATCTCACCCCACCCCTCCCCTCCATGCCCCCCAATGTATAGTAATGGGACCACATGCCACCCTGACTGCTATGTGGTCTAGTGAGGGACAATAGTAAGGGTGGGGATGGGAGGCAGCCCACCCACATCATCTGGTTTGAGTTTGCATTGGCCATAGCCCCACTGCAGAGTCGAACCAGGAAAAAGGAACCAGTTTGCTACAAACTTAAGCTTATTTTTCTTTTGCACCGTTGGCTGTAGTGGGTGATCCCCCTGTGAGCCTGAGGACTCGATTTGGAGCCAGGAACCCCGTGCGGAGGCCGATGGCTTCACTGTAAATGCAGCTGGGGCTTTTATGGAACCACACCGATAACGCACTCTGAACTTTAGTGGCTCTTATTAAGGCATCTCGGTTACTCTCCCCAGTCCCCTTGTGGTTTTTTGCAAAGGCTCATGTTAAGCAATGTCATCAAAATGCAGAGTCATGGTGAACGGATAATCAACACACACCAGTCCTGAGGGTTGCCAACTCTGGTTAGACCCATTCCTGGAGATTTCATCACATCATCTCCCACTTCCAACCCTCCCCACCCACACAAAGCTGCTGCTGGCTGCTTGCCATGTCCACCCGTGTTGTGTAACACCTTCCCAAGATCAAACGGAAAGCTAACTGACTCCTCCAATATTTTTCTAACCAGTAAACAAAAGTGTTTGAAAAGATTTTTAAAGGCACAACTTTTTGTTTATTGCCCTTTAGAATTTTCTGCCTGGTTTTGTTGGCAACTCGCTGATCTTCAATTCCTACAGACTCACAAGGTGGTCCTGGAGAGTTGACAAACCTACAATCAACCCCTTTCTCTCTTTGGATCCTGATCTCAGCTGATCACTGCACAGTGACCTTCCTGATAAATAGGTCTTGAGTGGTGAGCGTAATGGGTGACCAAGCACATGGTTAAAATTACCTTCGTATTAACAACAGAGAATGAAACAAAGAAGATAACTGGAGGCTAAAGCAGAGAGAGAGAACCACTGACAATTGACCAGAATCAGGGGCTGGTTTAGCACAGGGCTAAATCGCTGGCTTTGAAAGCAGACTAAGGCAGGCCAGCAGCGCGGTTCAATTCCCGTACCAGCCTCCCCGAACAGGCTCCGGAATGTGGCGACTAGGGGCTTTTCACAGTAACTTCATTTGAAGCCTACTTGTGACAATAAGCGATTTTCATTTCATTTCATAGAATCCCTACAGTGCAGAAGGAGGCCATTCGGTCCATCAAGTCTGCACCAGCCCTCCTAAAGAGCAAACCCCCTAGGCCCATTCTATTCTTGTAACCCCACCTGACCTGCACATCTTTCAGGACTGGGAGGAAACCGGAGCACCCGGAGGAAGCCCACGCAGACACGAGGAGAACGTGCAAACTCCACACAGTCACCCGGGGCGGGAATTGAACCCAGGTTCCTAGCGCTGTGAGGCAGCAGGGCTAACCACTGTGCCACCGTGCCACTTTGCCTCCTTCCCCTGCCGAGTGAATCCTGCAAGGAGGTTACCCGGCTTGTTTCTCAATCTGAGTTGAATGACTTGAGAAAGCAGAGGGGCTAAACTGTAAGCAAAGGGTCGCTGCAAATTCAAAAAACAAGAACAGTAGGGGGGCATTAAGCAGAGTGTGCAGTCCACAGGTGATACTAGTTCCTCCTACTGGTTGATTGCAAGTGTGTTGGTGATGGTCTGTGACTGAGCATCCACTCATTTGGTAATTGAGAGAGGAAACCCAGCTGGATCTACAGACAGGGAGTAACGGGCATTAAACAAAACTAACTTTAAAAAGTAAATCACTGGGCTGCAGAAACATTGCTTGCAAAGGATGTCATCTTCACAAATGTGCTGCCTGCCCCCAGGAAATGCAGTGTTTACATCAGAAACTAGTTTTTGGGTAATTCTATCGTGCAATGTCATATTTTAAAATATTTTTATTCAAACAAGATTTTCATTATAACAAAAAAAACAACACAGCAAATCCCAACCCCCAATCCCAATTATACCAAAAATACACCTACCCGAACCCCAGTCCCCCTCCCCTCCCGCTCACCCCCCCACAAAGAAAACAGAACCTTAATAAAAATAAAACGAACCCCCCCCCCATCCTATCCCAAACTGTTAACGGTAATAATTTCCCTGAAGAATCATAGAATCATAGAATTTACAGTGCAGAAGGAGGCCATTCGGCCCATCGAGTCTGCACCGGCTCTTGGAAAGAGCACCCTACCCAAAGTCCACACCCCCACCCTATCCCCATAACCCAGTAACCCCACCCAACACTAAGGGCAATTTTGGACACTAAGGGCAATTTATCATGTCCAATCCACCTAACCTGCACATCTTTGGACTGTGGGAGGAAACCGGAGCACCCGGAGGAAACCCACGCACACACGGGGAGGATGTGCAGACTCCGCACAGACAGTGACCCAAGCTGGAATCGAACCTGGGACCCTGGAGCTGTGAAGCAATTGTGCTATCCACAATGCTACCGTGCTGCCACACGGCAGATTAGGAGATGAAGGGTTGCCAACTCGAGTAGAACCTTTCTGCCGACCCCCTCATGATGTACTTGATTTTCTCAAGGTGCAAATATCTCATCAGGCCCCCCAACCAAGCCGAGGCCTTAGGCAGCACTGGGGACGTCCACCCAAACAGAACTCGTCTCCCGGCTATTAGCAAGGTGAAGGCTAGGACATCTGCCCCCATCCCCATCCACAGCACCGGCGAGTTTGATATTCCAAAAATAGCCACTAACGGGCATGACTCCAGCTGAATGCCCAAAATCCCTGATATTGTGTCAAAAAGGAGACCCAGAAACTAACAAGCTTGGGGCAAGACCAAAACTTGTGCATGTGATTCGCCGGCCCCCTAGAGCACCGCTTACACCTATCCTCCGCCCCCGAGAAGAACCAACTCATACGCGCTCTAGTCAGGTGCACCACCTTGAACTCGATTAGGCTTAACCTCGCACATGAGGAGGTGAAGTTGACCCTGTGAAGTGCCTCACTCCACACTCCCCCACCAAAAACTAAAACCAGCTCACCCTTCCACTTCCTCTTTACTTCCTCCAATAATGCTTGCTCCGATTCCAACAACTGCCCATAGACATCTGAAATCTTACCCTCCCCTAAGGCCCTGTCCATAAGCAAAGGCAATGGTACCGGGGAGATGAAGGAAGCTCCTTGCGTAAAAATATCACACACCTGAAATACCTCAATACATTCCCTCTCAGGAACTGGAACCTCTCCAGCAACTCGGTTAGGCCGGCGATCCTACCCTCCAGAAACATGTCTCTAAACCTTTCCCACCGCTCCCTCTCCCATGCCCTAAGCAATGAATCTAAGCCAAATGGCACGAACCTGTGGTTCCTGCAAATCAGAGCCTGCAGTGACATGCAACCCAATTTAATGTGCTGCCTAAACTGATTCCACTGCCTTACGTCGCCAAGCACCCGGGTTTGATCCCGGACCCGCGTCCGTGTGGAGTTTGCAATCCACCCCGTGTCAGCATGGGTCTCACCCCCACAACTCAATGATGTGCAGGGTAGGTGGGTTGTCACATTAAATTACCCCAAAATTGGGTTAAAAAAATCAACTGATTCCATGGGCGGGATTCTGCAAAAACTGGCGGGGCGGGCAACTTCGGCGCGAAGGAATGGCGTGGACTATTCCGGCGTCGGGCCGCCCAAGTCAGGGGCTAGGCCGGCGCCGGAGTGGTTTGCAGTGCGCCAGCCGGCGCGGAAGGGGCTTGGCGCCACACCAACCGGTGCCAAAGGGCCTCCGCTGGCCGGCGCGAGTTGGCGCATGCGTGGGAGTGCCAGCGTGTCCTGCCGTCATCCCAGCGTATGCGCAGGGGGGGTTCATCTCCGCGTCGGCCATCGCAGACTGTTACAGCGGCCGACGCTGAAGAATAGAGTGCCCCCACGGCACAAGCCCGCCCGTGGATCGGTGGGCCCCAATCACGGGCCAGGCCACTGTGGGGGCACCTCCCGGGGCCAGATCCCCCCCGCGTTCCCCCCCGAGGACCCCGGAGGCCGCCCGCGCAGCCAGGTCCCGCCAGCAAATACCTGTTGTAATTTACGCCGGCGGGAATGGCCGAAAACAGGTGGCCACTCGGCCCATCGCAGGCCGGAGAATTGCCAGGGGGGCCGCTGCCAGTGGCCACCGACCGGCACGGCGCGATTCCCGCCCCTGCCAAAACCCCAGCACCGGAGAATTCGGCAGCCGGTGGGGGCAGGATTCACACCACCCCCCGGCGATTCTCCGACCCGGCGGGGGGTCGCAGAATCCCACCCCATAGCTTCAAAGTGGCTATCACCTCCAGACTCTAAGAGAATCTAGCAGGGAAAACAGGAGGGGTGAAGTAACCAGGGCCCTCAGACTCGACCCGATGCACAAAACCTCCTCCATCCGCCCCCAAAAAGATTCCGGATCCTTGAACCACCCCTGCACCGTATCAATATTTGCCGCCCAGTAGTCACATAACAGATTAGGTAATGCCTATCTCTTAGCAAAAACATCCTACGAATCCGAGGAGTTTACTAGTCCAAAGAAAAGCAGATATCAATTTATTAACCCTGCAAAAGAAAGCCTTGGGGAGAAAGATTGGAAGACACTGGAACAAAAACAAAAGTCTCGGGAGAATATTCATCCTCACTGTCTGCACCCCTCCCACTAAGGTCAGAGGGTGGGCGTCCCACCTTTTCAAATCGGCCTTCATCCCATCCACTAAACTAGAAACGTTACGTTTATGGAGCGAGGACCAGTTAAGTGCCAGCTGGATTTCCAGATACCGGAAGCTAGTTCTGGCCGGAAGAAACGGCAGTCTCCCTAGGTCAGATCCCCTCCCCAGAGCTTCACCAGAAAATATTCACCCTTGCCCAGAATCAGCTTGTACCCCGAAAAGGAGCCAAGCTTCCTGATCAACTCAATTATCTCCCACACATTGGAGAGTGGGTCCAATATATATAGTAACAAATTGTCCGCATTTAAGTACACCTTAAGGTCCCTCCCATCATGCTCCATCCCCTTCCATCTGTTAAAAAGATCTCAATGCAATGGCCAATTGCTAAGGCAAACAAAAGCGGAGACAATGGACACCCCTGTCTTGTAGCCATGTTCAATTGGAAATAACCCGAGCTCAGTGAATTAGTGCACACACTCGCTGTGGGAGCCCTGCTCAAAAGCCCAGTCCATTAAATACATTGTGGCCTGAAGCCAAAGCCTCTTAAAGAGGTACCCCCACTCATCCCTTTTGAATTCTTATTGAATTCTTTGAAGAGGTGACCAAGCATGTGGATGAAGGTAAAGCAGTGGATGTAGTGTACATGGATTTTAGTAAGGCATTTGATAAAGTTCCCCATGGTAGGCTTATGCAGAAAGTAAGGAGGCATGGGATAGTGGGAAATTTGGCCAGTTGGATAACAAACTGGCTAACCGATAGAAGTCAGAGAGTGGTGGTGGATGGCAAATATTCAGCCTGGATCCCAGTTACCAGTGGCGTACCGCAGGGATCAGTTCTGGGTCCTCTGCTGTTTGTGATTTTCATTAATGACTTGGATGAGGGAGTTGAAGGGTGGGTCAGTAAATTTGCAGACGATACAAAGATTGGTGGAGTTGTGGATAGTAAGGAGGGCTGTTGTCGGCTGCAAAGAGACATAGATAGGATGCAGAGCTGGGCTGAGAAGTGGCAGATGGAGTTTAACCCTGAAAAGTGTGAGGTTGTCCATTTTGGAAGGACAAATATGAATGCGGAATACAGGGTTAACGGTAGAGTTCTTGGCAATGTGGAGGAGCAGAGAGATCTTGGGGTCTATGTTCATACATCTTTGAAAGTTGCCACTCAAGTGGATAGAGCTGTGAAGAAGGCCTATGGTGTGCTCGCGTTCATTAACAGAGGGATTGAATTTAAGAGCCGTGAGGTGATGATGCAGCTGTACAAAACTTTGGTAAGGCCACATTTGGAGTACTGTGTACAGTTCTGGTCGCCTCATTTTAGGAAGGATGTGGAAGCTCTGGAAAAGGTGCAAAGAAGATTTACCAGGATGTTGCCTGGAATGGAGAGTAGGTCTTACGAGGAAAGGTTGAGGGTGCTAGGCCTTTTCTCATTAGAGCGGAGAAGGATGAGGGGCGACTTGATAGAGGTTTATAAGATGATCAGGGGAATAGATAGAGTAGACAGTCAGAGACTTTTTCCCCGGGTGGAACACACCATTACAAGGGGACATAAATTTAAGGTGAAAGGTGGAAGATATAGGAGGGATATCAGAGGTAGGTTCTTTACCCAGAGAGTAGTGGGGGCATGGAATGCACTGCCTGTGGAAGTAGTTGAGTCGGAAACATTAGGGACCTTCAAGCAGCTATTGGATAGGTACATGGATGACGGTAAAATTATATAGTGTAGATTTATTTGTTCTTAAGGGCAGCACGGTAGCATTGTGCATAGCACAATTGCTTCACAGCTCCATGGTCCCAGGTTCGATTCCGGATTGGGTCATTGTCTGTGCGGAGTCTGCACGTCCTCCCCGTGTCTGCGTGGGTTTCCTCCGGGTACTCCGGTTTCCTCCCACAGTCCAAAGATGTGCGGGTTAGGTGAATTGGCCAATGATAAATTGCCCTTAATGTCCAAATTGCCCTTGGTGTTGGGTGGAGGTGTTGAGTTTGGGTAGGGTGCTCTTTCCAAGAGCCGGTGCAGACTCAAAGGGCCGAATGGCCTCCTTCTGCACTGTAAATTCAATGATAATCTATGATTAATCTAGGACAAAGGTTCGGCACAACATCGTGGGCCGAAGGGCCTGTTCTGTGCTGTATTTTCTATATGTTATGTTCTATCCCTATCGAACGCCTTCTCCACGTCCAGTGAGATAATCACCTCTTGCTCAGTCCTTAAGGAAGGCGACAACACAACATTTAACAATCCCTTAATATTGGCCGACAACTGCCGACCTTTAACAAATCCAGGCTGCTCCTCCGAGATCACCCCAGGTAGACAGGGCTCCAAACACAATGCCAACATCTTAGCCAACAACTAGAGTCAACGGTTAACAACGAAATAGACTGATACGACCAACATTCCGTGGGATCCTTGTCCTTCTTCAGGATAAAGGAAATCGATACATGCGCCAACGTAGCCGGCAACATCCCCTTGGGACACGGAATCATTAAACATGTCCAGCAGAATTGGGACCAACTTACCAGCAAACTGTTTGTAAAATTCAATGGGGAACCCACTCGGACCCAGTGTTTTGCCCATCTGCACTAACCGAATACAACTCATGATCTCCTCCGGCCTCATCAACGTCTCCAACTCTGCCTTCTCTCCTGCTCCACCTCCAGAAAGGTCACCCCATCCAAAAATGGCTTCATTGGTGAACCCTCCTCCGGTGGCTCTGACTCATAGAACCCACCTCATTAACCTTCTCTGGGGAAAAGACCAACCTGCCACCCGAGTCTGTAACCTGCACGACCTCCCGGGAGGCAGACTGCCATCTCAGCTGGTGAGCCAACAGACGACCGGCCTTCTCCCCACACTCATAAAACCTCCCCCTCGAGCGCTGCAGCTGGCTCACCTCCTTGCCCGTTGACAACAACTCAAAATCCATTTGCAATTTCTTTCTGCCAATAACTCCGGCGTTGGGGCAATCGAGTGCTGGCGGTCCACCTCGAGAATGGAATCTACCAGCATCTGCTTCTCCATCTTCCCACATCTATCCCTATGTGCCGTGTAAGAGATTATCTCCCCCTAATAACCACCTTCAGAGCTTCCCAGAGCATGGAAGACGCACCTGCCTTGTTCCTGTTGAACTCAACATAAACTTCAATGGCTGAGGATACACGCTCACAGAATCTCTTACCCACGAGCAACACCATGTCCAGTCTCCATGGGGTTCACTGAGAGCAGCCCGGCTCCAACATCAGGTCCACAAAATGCACAGCATGATCCGATATAACGATCGCCCAGTACCCCATTCCCCCCCTCACCCCAGGGAGAAGAGACCCACCCACCACAAAGAAGCCAATTTGGGAGTAAACCCGGTGGACGTGGGATAAAAACCTCCTTATCCCTCGGAACCCTCAATCGCCATGGGTCTGCTCAACCCCTCAGCTCTTCCATGAACACCAATAACTCCTTTGCCACCCCTGATGGACTCAGAGGCTTGGGTCTCAACCTATCCAACCTCGGGTCCAAAACACAATCAAAGTCCCCTCTCATAATTAGCTGATGTGAATCAAGATCTGCAATAGTCCCCAGCACCTTGTTAATGAATGCCGTGCCATCCCAGTTTGATGCATCTAAACACCTGACGTGCCCGCCAACGACCCACTGATGATTACGTACGTACCACCTCTACCTACTAATATATTAACCGCAGAAAAATCCACCTTCTTATTAGTCAACACAGTGGCCCCCCCTGTGCCCTACAATCAAAACCCAAGTGATATACCTGCCCCACCCATCCTTTCCACAGTCTTGTTTGATCCTTGATTATCCTGTAGAAAAAACACATCTGCCTTCAAACTTATCAGGTGTGTAAACATCCAGGACCTTTTTACCAGGCCATTTAACCCCTCACATTCCAAATTATTAACTGGACAGGGGGATCTGATCTCCTCCCACCAACCCAGGTCTCAGCCTACGCTGGCTCAGGGCCCTCCCAAGATGGCCACCACATCCCCCATCAAGCCAGTCCAAAAACAAAGGAACCATCACCGTCAACAGCCTATTCCTCCCCCTCATGCCCCCTCCCAGCCCCGTCCCACCCTGAAAACCAAACAAAAGAACAAAAGCCCCCCCCCCCAACTTCCCTGTCCCCAAACTCAAACAGGACAGAAACTCATTATCTTAAAAAAACACAAAAAAACCCACAATGGTAACAAGCTGCAGATATCCCCCTTCTCCGCTCCTATGACCCCCACACAGGGTAGAAATCAATGTCAACTGAACAGTATATCAATGATCTGTCGCCCCATCCATACCAACCTTTAATACAGAACAATGGAGAAAAATAAACACCCAACCCTCCTCCCTCCAAAAAACTCCAACAATACAATATACAAACCCCAATTTCATCCAGAAAAATACACCCACCAACAAGACCAGTCACAACCCCAAGCCCTCCCCATATTACAAAAATCCCACATACAATACAAATTCAGATAAATTCAACAATGAACAAACATTAAACTCCATAATCCTGAAGCACTTTAGTTCATCCCCAGTCCGTGCTTCTTGAAAAACTCATTCGCACCTTCCAGCACATCGAAGTGATAATCTCTGTCCCTGAAAATTAACCCAAGACGAGTTGGGCACACCACACCAAACCTCACATTGCTCTTGTACAGCGCGGCCTTGGCCTCATTAAACGCCGCACGTCTTCTTGCCAGCTCTACCCCAACATGTTGTTTTTTCTGAAGACATGGTCCTCCCATCTACAGTCTTGATGATCCTTCGCCCACCTCAGGACCCGCTCTTTGTCCAGGTATTGATGAAACCTGACTATGACCGCCCGTGGCGGCTCCCCCGATCTGGGCTTCTGCCTCTGAGAACGATGGGCCCGGTCCAATTCTGGAGGGGTCGGAAAGAGTCCTCCCCCACCAGTTTTCCGAACATCATGAACATATAGTCCGTGGCGTTTGAGCTCTCCAGGCCCTCCGGCAGCCCAACCATTCTTAGGTTTTGGCGTCCGAAGCGGCTCTCCATATTGTCAACCTTGGCCTTTGGCACTCTGCGCTCCTCAGCCAACAACACCATCTCTGCCTCCAGGGAGACAATCCGATCTCTATGGGGGGAGAGCACCACCTCCACCTTCTGTATCGTCACCCCTTGCACCTCTATCCGCTGGTCCATCTTGTCCTTGGCCACCTGAATTGCGGCTAAAGCCCCCTCGATTGCCTTCCCCAGATCCTCAGTGACTGCCTGCCTCTGCTTCTTAAATTTGTTGGTCAAGAAGCTAACCAATGACTCAGTTGACCTCTGAGGGGTCAATCAGAAGCCTCCGCCCTGCTTTCCCCCTGCTGAGGCTCGAAGAACTTCTGAGCCTGATGAAAATCCCTTGCCCCACTTCTGCCTTGTGTTATATTTACCGGACTTTACTTGTACGAGGGGATTTTATTCCACCAAATTTCAACAAAAAAATCGCCCAGAAACCGAGCTAAGAGGGCCAAGAACAAAGTACCCAGGCAGGAGCTGCAGCACGTGCGACTCCTCACCACATAGCCAACACCAGAATTCCTATTGTGTAATTTCTTGAGTAAATTTAATTGAGTTTAATTCTTCAATGAATAGTTTCTGTTTCTTCCAGCCCTGTTTTCCGGCACCCGCGCACCCCCGCCGGCAGTGGGATCTTCCGTTCCGGCAGCCAGCCAATGGGGTTTCCCATTGTGACTATCCCACGCCATCGAGAAACCCGCGGGCTTGGGTGCGCTGCCGGCGAAGCGGAGGGTCCCGCCGACGGAGAATCCCGCAGTATATCTGAGATCTGTGAATTCGGAAAGTACCAGTCTGTGGGCTCACAATACTAGCTTTCCGATCCAGATAGACAGGATTAAGGTCTCACTTTTCTCTGACACCCATAAAAAACATAGACACAATGCTTTTGGGTAGCTTAAGGCAGTCCTAAGTCAAGGTTAGAACCCTCCATAACTCTATGCAATGGTGTTCATTCACTAACGCCAATAGATATAAAATTGTGGGCTGCCAATGTGTAGTTTGATAATATATATTCCCAGTGTTATGGGCCAGGGTTTAGAGAACCCCAAAGTGTATCATGGAATTCACCTGACCCACAACTTTTAATAGATTGTGGTATGGGGGGCACACGGCCCACTCTACAGGTGCAGTACAGCAGAAATGGAAAAGTATTTTTTAAAGCAAACCAATGTTTATTCTATGAACTTAAGTTAACCTTTTTAAACATACA